>NC_140947.1:145911733-146586733 GCF_014529385.1 Adiantum capillus-veneris
GAATGCTGTCAAAATTTACACAAACCTGGTTATACTCACGTCCATTGTGCTATCTGCATGTACTACGTCATCAAGACTACCCATCGCGTATAGACTCACTGAGATCAAACTCTGTCTTAACTGAAGAATAGACTGCACATATGATGCACCACTTGGCAATGATAAGCAAACATCTCATTTACCCTCTATGTCAAACGTCAAACCATCAGCCAAGTGAACACAACCAAAGCTCCCACTAGAGAAGGTGCTAAACCAATCACGATGTGGTGTGACGTGGAAGATTGCATCCTCATATAGCAACCAACAAAGAGAAATGACACCTCTCAAAGACATGTAATCAGGAGGAATGCTAAAGGCAAATATGACATCACCGTCATTGGCATATGAAGCCATCACTCTAGCATGCGTCAAAACCTCATTTGCACCACTGCCATGTGTGACCACAATGCCAACAATGCATGTATTGGCAACTACGAGACCACAATCTCTCTCGAGCCATCATTGTAGACTCTAAATTGTCACACATATCTGCAACCATAAGTGAATATCAAGAAACTATGGCGAGAAAACCTGGGAGAAATCTAGCATAGTCTCCCCTGTAAACTGAGCAAAAAGTCAAGTACAATCTCTACCATAAACCATGTCAAACTAGCAACAAAGCCGGAGATAACTCGACCACTACACAATCATGAAAAACCATGATCAAACGCATCAAAATCAATGCTCACATATGCACAAAATCAACTCCACAATCTACTATCTATAAGCATATAATCTGGGACAAACAGCTCAATTGAGCGTAAATCGCATAACCCTATACACAAGTAGGGAGCAAACTAGCTCAAAATGCATTCCACAAGAGAACCTACCTGCAAAAAACCTGTGAAACATGTGACTGTCTGTCTGTATCCACACAAGCTACACAATCCTCACTCCTGCGAGAGTGGTTAGAAGAACACTAAACTGTGTCCAAACTGACAAAACCTGTCAAAGTTAAAGTAAACACTCGATCAATGTCAAAGTAGGAGTTCAACCCGATCACTAAAGCATCAAAGAGTAAAACTACAGATACGCATAGAACATGAAGAGAATTTGGGAAAAATTTGACAGAGTTTCCCTTGAAAACTGAGTGAAAACTCAAAAAATATCACCAATTGCGCATAAAGCATACAGACACTCAATGTCTCATTAAACACATCCACAAAGTTATACATACAATGCCAAAACCTTGGCAAACTGGCTCACTCCTGAACAAGTGGCTCTATGGACCTGAACCTATCAGAAAAAGGCTGTACACCTGTGAACCTACTTTTTGTGAGTTGTACCTAGCTCAAGATGTATCCGCAAAATGCATACATAGCATAGGGTGCACAAAACCGTGCAAAAAATTACTCTCTAGAATGCCCCACACAATCATACATAGTCTATAATGGAAATGGCCTATGAACTTTGAGAGTAGCGGAATTAGGAAATTAGGTGAAGCGCTTTTGTGAGATTACTTTGTGCGCATAGCGGATGAACTTAATTGATGGTAGCAACATAAACATGGTACTTAGTTAACTTGGCAAGAACAATAATTTTGCAAGAGACAGAGTTTAGAGAACAGGACAATAGTTGAGGACCAGATTTTTTATGGAGTCGGTTCCCCCTCTAATAGGCATTTGTATTATAGTTTCTCCCATCAAGAGGGACTTGGTACAATACAATGTTTGTTTCATGCATCACAAGCATAACATAAACTTTGTAGAAAGCATTTACTATCCCAAGGCCTCAAACACCTTCGAAGGTTGAGAGAGCTAGCGGGGAATGAGGAGAGGAAAGGGGAAGAAGAAACATTCCATAGGAGAAAGAAATAATTCTTCACTTATCATCACTCTTCTTGCTAGCATACGTAATAGAATAGTAATGAAGATGGCAAGCTTAAGCATTGAAGCATGGCTCTTGGTTGGATTTGCATTCCATAGCCAAGAGTGTTGGTGTAGGCTCTCACTTCTCACAAGCTTGGAGAAGGAGGTGGCGTTCCTCAACTTTCACCAAATGAGAATGAATCCACAAAATGAGTGTGTGTGTGTGTGTGTGTGTGTGTGTGTGTGTGTGTGTGTGTGTGTGTGTGTGTGTGTGTGTGTGTGTGTGGTGTATATCTCCCTAGCACCCCCCTTGCTTGCTTGGGGTGAGTTGTAGCTTTTACACATGTTTCAAGCTCATTGAACCCCTCTCCCCCCTAGCCAATCATATGCAGCATGCATTCAAGTACATGGGTAGTCTTTAGACAAGTGTCCTCCTTACCCCTTAGAGAGAGAGAGCTTGAAAATATCTAGATAGTTGGATGGAACTAGAAGCTCATTAGACCCCTCTTTAGCCCAACCAATAGCATTCAAGCACACCATGTGGCTAAGCTTAGGGAGAGTCTGACATGTGTCCCATGTGCCCTTTGAGAAAAGGGGTGCCCTTTGGGTGAGTGGAAGGTTAATTCAAAGATTCCCCTAGCTTTGGGACTTTCATGCATTGTAAGCTTCTCAAGCACCTTTCCCATTAAGTTTGTAGGGTCTCTTTTTGACTCAAGCACCTTACCCCCCAAGCATGGGAAGCTTCTCAAGCACCTTCCTCATTAAGTTTGTAGGGTCTCTTTTTGACTCAAGCACCTTATCCCCAAGCATTTTAATCTTCTCAAGCACCTTCCTCATTAAGTATGACAAGCACCTCAAGTACCTTAGTCATCAAGCATGAAAAGCACCTTAGTCATCAAGCACGACAAGCACCTCAAGCTTAGGTCGGGTTCTCGAGCCTAGCTTGCCTAAGGTCAAGAGACTTTTAACACTAACCATTGGAGGTCTTTAATGAAGCTAACCCTAAGGTCTTTTAAGCTCCATTAGATGCACATTGCTCTTTGATAGACTACCTCCTTTTGGTCCCCTATTAACCATCTCTCCTCTTGGTCCCCTGCTGAGGTAAGTCTAGAAGCACTTATTGCACGTTGCTCTTTGATAGACCATCTCCTTTTGGACCCCTATTGAGATGCAGCCATCTCTCCTTTTGGTTCCGTATTGAGATAGGTCTAGAAGCACATGTCTCTATTCTAACTCTTGTTCCCGTTTATTCTCCCACATTAAATGATCAGTTTAATATGAGAAAATCATTTGGTAAAGTTACATATTATATTTTATGACATTACCTCTCTCTTGAAATCATAGTTGTCCTCGACTGTGAGGTAGAGAAGATAAAGCTTAGTCATTAGTCCATGTTTCTTAGCGGGTAGAGGATCCCTTTTTACCCTACAACATCATTCCAAGATGGATGACTAGTCCATTTGGTGCTTGGGAGACATAGCTGCCACAAGAATGTCTTCTTTTTAGCCCATATTATACTTCCAAGGTAGAGTGACAAGTTTACTTGGTATTTGGGAGACGTCGTCACCACAAACATGATTCTAAGCATGCATACTATTTAAAGTTGTGCACAATAAAAAGAGATCTAGTCTTATAAGACAAAAACATTGTTCATTTAAAATGCACTTTCATATGCTTACTTTAAGGCATCATTGTAAGCATTGACAAGGTTCATATTATCCTTAAGCTAGGTTCCTTGCATCCATTTAGTATCTTTAAAAGGATACTTCTTTAACTTAATAAGATATCATCAAACAATCTTACCGTTTCTTAATACCTTGTCTTCATGTCATAGGATGGACTTATATTGAAGTACTTCTTCTTGATCTTTGATTTTTGGAGGGTCTACAACTATTGCTTCTTTTGATGGTGCTCCTTTGTAGGGCTTATGTAGGTTCTCATGGAAAACATTGTGCATGAGCCAATGTTGGGCAACTTCAATTGAAAAGCCATCTCATTGACTGGCTTAAGAATTTTAAGGACCATAGTATCATTTTGCTAGTTTAGCATCATACTCTTGGTGGTCCGTAGGACTCTTGCCCGTAGTATGCCTCAGATGAGCCTTGAGAAACTTTAGCAAGACCCAATCATTTTCCTTAAAGGCTAAGGCTCTTTTGTGCTTATTAGCAGCAGCCCTTTTTGCCGTTCCTGTGAGATGGATATAACCCCTTTAATCTCTGTAAAAGATTCTTGTAGGTCTCGGCTATATTCATCAGCAACAAAGATCTTCCCATGTACTTTAAGTAGTAAGGGACTTTTGGACCTTCCTTCTTTAACCTCAAAAGGTACTTTCCCCATAGAAGTATGTACAATATCATTGTACGCATACTCTATAAGAGATAGGTTTTTCTCTCATTGAGAACGTTGATCTACTTCCATGACATAGGCTTTAAGTAGATCAAGAATCGTTAGATTAGTTATTTCACTTTGGTCATCCGTTTGTGGATGATAGGCCAAAAGAGAAATTTAATCTACTTCTTAGATTTTCAAAGAGACCCTTCTAGAAATTACTGGTCATTCTAGGATGTTTGTCCGACACTATGGATGTTGGAAGCCATGATGCTTGAAAATTTGAGATCTAAAGAAGGTTTCCATTTGATGTGCCTTAATAGTCTTTTTGACAGGCATAGAGCGTGTTTTCTTGTTAAGCCTGTCGTCGATGAAACAATCCAAGTTGCTTCCCTCAATTTCAACTTTTGGTATAACACGCATTTTGAAACATACTCTTGTATGTTTACTTTTCATGGTAGACCAATAGAAATACATTTCTACTCCTTGCAGAATAGATTATGGATTCCCTCTTTGCCCCGCATAAGGAGAAGTATGGGATTCATACATGACTTTCTTATTGTATGGGTGAGTAACACATAGCCTATTGCCGTTTGAAACATAACCATTCTTCAAGGTGAATGGTTCTTTTTTCTTCCCTATTGCAAAGGCGGTAATTATGTACTTAAAGTTTTAGTCAGTAGCATACTCATCTATCATAAATAGCTCATTGTGAGCTGCTATAGACACCACATTTACCGTTGGTCGTTGTGAAAGTGCATCAACCACTTGATTGTGCTTGTTAGCAATGTGAACAATATGAAATTTAAATTGCAAAAGAAAAATTTCCCACCTCATTTTTTTGTCGGAGAGCTTGGTTTGTGTCATGAAGTTCTTGAGACTTTGTACCTCCTATAGATTCCTTGGATTAGGCCATCCTTTTATTATCTCTAACTTTGTTGGATCCATACGGGTGCCATCTTTAGAGATAATGTGACCTAAATATTGAATCTCTTGTAGGAAAATTTCACTTTTCTTTTGATTAATGAAAAGCTTATTCTCTCTCACAACTTGAAAGATTACCTGGAGGTGTCCCTTGTACTCCTCAAGAGAATTTGAATGGCTTGAAGATTTTAGTCCATCATGAGTTTGAATGCGTCTGGAGAATTTGTCAGGCCAAAACTTGTAAATTATCAAATAGATCTTCTACCCGCGGCATGGGAAATTTATTTTTGATAGTGATCTTATTTAGTGCTCAATAGTTGACACACATGTGATATGTGTCATCTTTCTTTTGCACTAAAAGAAATGGTGAACAAAATGGAGAGGAGCTAGACCTCACCATCCCTTTTTCCACCAATTCATGCACTTGCCTCATGATCTCTTCTTGTTGAGCTTGGTGAAACTCGATAAGGAGGCTTGTTAGGTGGTAAGCTTCTTGGTAGGAGCTCAATTGCATGGTCATCATCCCTCATTTTAGAGGTAGCTCACTAGGGATGTCATCAATGAAAACATCTTGGGATCCATTTCGTAAATTAGATAACTCTAATTCCTCTTGATTCCCTTTGTTGCAAGGATATGGTGTTCCCCGACTCATTAGCATCTATGTACATGCTCTTTTCCCTATAGGTGAAGTAGATTCCCCTTTTAAGGAAATTCATGTTGGAAGCCATGCGGTTAAACCATGGTGCCCCGACGATAACTTCTCATGTTTGAGAGGGGAGATGAAAAAATCATTTTTGTCCACATAGCTTTGGAGATGCAGCTTTAATTTTCCAATGAAAGAAGTAACTGAGACGTCTTGTCCCTTGATAGCTCCATTGGATTTCAATGCATCTCCCATCTCGTGGGCTTGTATGCCTAGCTTAGTGGTCAACTCTGTGGATATGAAATTATGAGTTGAATCAGGTCAAACAAAATAAGCATCATGCTCTTGCATATTTTCCCAAGCATAGGAAAGGAGAAATCCTTGGCAATGAGCATCCTCTTTTGGAGCTTCAAACATAGAGGCTCTAGGAGTCTTAATGCGGGCAATTCTCTTGGAGCAAGCACGATAACCATGGCCTTGCTCCCCACACTTAAAACATTTGTGGTCCTTTTATGAAAAGCTTCTAGCTCTTTAGGAGAGAGTTTATATTTACCTTTGTAAACTCCCTTCTCCTTGGACCGATTGTTGTTGTTGTTGGAATAGCCTTGGTAAGAATTTTGGGCATTGGTTTTTTCCTTGGCATCACTTTTGTCTTTATTTTCCATGGGCTTGACATTCCGTCTAGCCCCTTGTTGGAAATTGATGCGTGAAGCAACCATGGTACTTTCGTGATAGAACCAAGCCATTGAGAGTTGACATACTCGGCCATCTCTTTGGGTAATACAAAATTGTTGTTTTGCTTGGCAAAGTCTATCTTTTGAAAGATAGTAGCCTTGAGATGTAGCTCCCAAAACTTGTCCACATATTTGTGGATAGACTCATGACAGAGAAGCTTTAAACTTCACCATTTGGTGAGCACTTTGTCCTTTGCATCGCTTGCAAGGAATTGCTTCATGATGGAAACTCATAGAGTTTTCCATGTCTTTGGGGCTTCTCCGTTGCCACGAAGGCTAGCCCACCATTGACGAGCCGATTTTTGGAAATGCATAGCTACATGGCATAGGTTGGAGGACCCCTTGAAGCCCTCGTCTCCAAAGGCCGCATCAAATTGTTGGATGAAGGCCAATACTTTGTCAGTAGCACCAAAGGTGCCATCATAGGTGAGAAACGAGATACTCTTTCCTCCCTCTTTGAACTTCTTGAGCTTTTGGGACCTTCGCCATGCAGAGTAAGCTTTGCCAAGTCCTCCCTCTTGTATTCTCTAGGAGAATAGCCATAGATTTCATCGGTAGAGGAGGAAGGTGAAGAAGAAGGAGAAGAGGGTGACCTCTTTCTTGTCCTTTTCTTCCTTGGTTTTCTCTCTTCCCTTTTGGAGTGATGAGGAGAAGGACTATGGGTTAACCGTTTCCTCTTGAGAGGAGTTGGCGAGCAATCGTTTAGTTCGCCTTCTTCGTGGAGCCACATCTTCAGAGGAATTTAGGGAGTCATTACTTTCTTGATCTTTGAATTCCTCCTCTCGTATGGGAGAGTCTTCTTTTGGGGGTCTCATCAAGAGGCCTCCTAAGCTCTTTCTCCTCTTGGAGAGGAAATGAAATCCCATAAGCACAAAGTTGCTGAGTAACTTCAGCTTGCAAAGCGGGGTTGCCCATAGCTTGTTGCAACCTAGTGACAAGATCATTAACAAACATGGGGGCATCATCATTAGCACCTTCATGTGCAAAATCAAAGTTATCAATGTTCATTCTACTCTCTTGATTATTGTCACCCATGTTAATAAAACTTATGTGTTTACTTAGTGTATGCTTTGGCAATTCAAACCTTAGTTGCTACTCCTCTTAGCCTTTGAAAATAGGCACTTAAGTATCTACACCCACGGCTTGAATTGGTTAACTATAGAGAGTAGTGGAGTGAGTCTAACATAGCGAAGTTGCCGAGGGATAGCTCCTTTCGGACTTTTTATGGCTCAATAATGGTAAAGCATAGGCAAGTCTAAAAAGATTCCATTATTAAGACCAAAGCTCTCGAGGTGTGCACCATATCCCACATAGTAGGCTCAACAAAACCGATAATAGATCCCAGCCCCACTTACCCTAATATAATTAACAAAATCAACCATTAATAGGCTACTTAAGGACCTCTCTTCTTAAGCAAGAAAAGAGAAACCAAATGCCTTGATACCAATGTAATGGAAATGGCCCATGAACTTTGAGAGTAGCGGAATTAAAAAAATTAGGTGAAGCACTTATGTGAGATTACTTTGTGAGCATAGTGGGTGAACTTAATTGATGGTAGCAACATAAACATGGTACTTAGTTAACTTGGCATGAACAATACTTTTGCAAGAGAGAGAGTTTAGAGAACATGACAATAGTTGAGGACCGGATTCATATGGAGCCGGTCCCCCCTCCAATAGGCATTTGTATTATAGTTTCTCCCATCAAGAGAGACTTGGTACAATACAATCTTTGTTTCATGCATCACAAGCATAGCATAAACTTTGTAGAAATCATTAACTATCCCAAGCCTCAGTCCCAAGGCCTCAAACACCTTCGAAGATGGAGAGAGTTAGCGGGGAATGAGGATAGGAAAGAGAAAGAAGAAACATTCCATAGGAAAAAGAAATAATTCCTCACTTATCATCATTCTTCTTGCTAGCATGCATTATAGCATAGTAATGAATATGGAGAAGATGGCAAGCTTAAGCATTGAAGAATGGCTCTTGGTTGGATTTGTGTTCCATAGCCAAGAGTGTTGGTGTAGGCTCTCACTTCTCACAAGCTTGGAGAAGGAGGTGAAGTTCCTCAACTTTCACCAAGTGAGAATGAATCCACAAACTGAGTGTGTGTGTGTGTGTGTGTGTGTGTGTGTGTGTGTGTGTGTGTGTGTGTGTGTGTGTGTGTGTGTGTGTGTGTGTGTGTGTGTGTGGTGTATATCCCCCCAACACCCCCCTTGCTTGCTTGGGGCGAGTTGTAGCTTTTACACATGTTTCAAGCTCATTGGAACCCTCCCCCCCCTAGCCAATCACATGCAGCATGCATTCAAGTACGTGGGTAGTCTTTGGATAAGTGTCCTCCTTACCCCTTAGAGAGAGAGAGCTTGAAAATATCTAGATATTTGTTGGATGGAACTAGAAGCTCATTGGACCCCTCTTTATCCCAACCAATAGCATTCAAGCACACCATGTGGTTAAGCTTAGGGAGAGTCTGACATGTGTCCCACACCATGTGGTTAAGCTTAGGGAGAGTCTGACACGTGCCCTTTGAGAAAAGGGGTGCCCTTTGGGTGAGTGGAAGGTTAAGTCAAAGATTCCCCTAACTCTGGGACTTTCATGCATTGTAAGCTTCTCAAGCACCTTCCTCATTAAGTTTGCAAGGTCTCTTTTTTACTCAAGCACCTTATCCCCCAAGCATGGGAAGCTTCTCAAGCACCTTCCTCATTAAGTTTGTAGGGTCTCTTTTTTACTCAAGTACCTTACCCCCCAAGCATGGGAAGCTTCTCAAGCACCTTCTTCATTAAGTATGACAAGCACCTCAAGTACCTTAGTCATCAAGCATGAAAAGCACCTTAGTCATCAAGCACGACAAGCACCTCAAGCTTAGGTTAGGTTCCCACCTCAAGCTCAACCCTAGCTTGCCTAAGGTCAAAGGACTTTTAACACTAACCATTGGAGGTCTTTAATGAAGCTAACCCTAAGGTCTTTTAAACTCCATTAGATGCACATTGCTCTTTGATAGACTACCTCCTTTTGGACCCCTATTGAGATGTAACCATCTCTCCTCTTGGTCCTTTGTTGAGGTAAGTCTAGAAGCACTTATTGCACATTGCTCTTTGATAGACCATCTCCTTTTGGACCCCTATTGAGATGCAACCATCTCTCCTTTTGGTCCCGTGTTGAGATAGGTCTAGAAGCACATGTCTCTATTCTAACTCTTGTTGTTGTTTATTCTCCCACATTAAATGATCAGTTTAATATGAGAAAATCATTTGGTAAAGTTAGAGATTATATTTTATGACATAGTTTTCACTGCAAGAAAGCGCAAACTCTGAGCAAAATGGTCAGGAATTTGGCGCACTACCTCATTGGTCAGAGAACCACATCGATAAAAAAACCAAGGGCAAAGTACGATCAACCAACTATGTGTGACCAAAATTGCCGTTTGAGAGCCGCACTCATGAGAAAAAGTGCTCCGAAATGGATCATCGGAGCTTCTATGTGCTAGTGTGTGTCACCAAAGCTAGAAACTGGGGGTCGTCGAAGCCAAAATGGTAAATCGAGGCCGGGATGTCGAGGAATGTTCGTCGGACCCAAAATCGCTCTCCGGATGAGCACATGGGAGGGTAGTCGTTAGCGAAGCTACATCGGAGGAGCCAAAAACGCTCTTGTTATGTCGAAGCCAAGAAAAGAAGGTGGATGTCGCCTTTTGCCACCACACAAAAGCGCTCACCAAGGTCGTAGCTGCCAATGCCGAGGAAAAACATTGAAGTCGTAGCTGCCAAAATCGGTGTCAAAATCGATGCATTGAGTCGTCGATGCTCAAAGCCGAGGCCAATGTTGTATGCGGGAAAACCGAGTCAATGTTGTCAAAGTCACCGAGAAAATGGTTCGAGAGAAGCGCTCTCAGCCGAGAAAAGAACCATTGATGCTGGACCAATGTCGAGGGATGCACAGGCTTACTTGTCCAGGCTTGTGTGTGCACCCGCGCTAAGAGCGCACACGCCTGCTCTCTTTCTCGTGACCAAGAGAGTCAAAAATCTCTCTCTTTCAATGCCTTTCTGCCTCGGATGCCGATGTCCTCTCTCTCTTTCTCTTTCCCTCTCTCTTGTGAGGGTGAAGGAACCCACCCTTAAAGAGAAAAAAAATTTATTTGTCCCTCTATCGAAATGTAAAGTCTACTGACTGTCCAAACTCTGCAATGTGTGTGTGTGTGTGTGTGTGTGTGTGTGTGTGTGTGTGTGTGTGTGTGTGTATTCACCACCACACAAGCGCCTTATGAATTCAAGATTTGCTTCTCAAGCTCGATTGCATTGAGGCCTTCCCAAGCTTGACGTGCTCATGACCATCTGCTGAAGGGCTATCGACTCTGTAGATGCCCCAATTTGCTATTTGTGTGTGATACCACCACCATTTCTGGTCTTCCACTCTCCCCACCCAACTCTCCCTTGTTGCATTGTCGACTGTCAAAGCCATTTATTGCTTACTGCCCAGCGCTACTCATTTTGACTAGCATTGCCTACTTGATTTTCCTTTTGCTAAGCTTTAAATGCCCAATTTCTGTAGCGCTACTGCCCGTGAGCTTCAATGTGTGTGTGTGTGTGTGTGTACACACACAAGTGCACACAATTCTCAAAGGTTGCCCAAATTTCAAGCTTTCGATTTTCCTTCAAGCTCACAGCTCTGCTCCTTGCTCATGTCTGATTCTCCTCAATTCTCACTTGCTCACAAGTCCTTCGGCTTCGATTTCTTTTTAAGCTTTACTGCTATAGAGCAGCACTACCAAAAGAAATCCCTAGTGTTGCTCTGTCTCTCCCTCTTGATTTTGAAGTGCTACAAGCTTTCCGATGCTCTGTGAAGATTCCTTGATTCTCTCTCAAGGTCGCTCTCCGCGGAGGGGCTGCGCAGGCCGGGTAGTCGAGATCCAAGATCGCACCATGTCTCTATCCGGTCCTCACCCAAAAGCTCCGATCCGACGTCATCGACCCGGATCTACCGTCGTCGAGCTTGTCCGAAGCTCCGTCGCTTTCGTGTCTCATTGGGAAGCCATCGCACGCGCCAATCACTTTTGTGGCGCCTTGATACCAGTCGAAGAGTGCGTGTGTGCGTGGTACAATTGCGGATGCAGTGCGGTGTGTGCGTGCGAGATGGGGAGAGGGAGAGGGTAGACTGTGTGTGGGTGGAGTAAGCCACTCAATAAGGAGCTCCTTATTCTTGGTATATGTACTAGGATAAGGTGGTGCCAGTGTGCGAGTGCCCATTGCATGGCGATAGGGCAAGGCACATTTTCCTTTACCCTAACATTAATGTGATAAAGTTCCATGTTTGAAGTAGACTTTACCAGATCCAAGCATGAATCAATGGCACACTCACAATAATAAATTGGCAGAGTTTAGGCAATAACATGGAAATACCAAAAGTTGTTGTATGAAACTACACAATAATAAATGAGATAGACTACTGAAATAATTTAATAAGAATTTGGAAAACTTTTGGCATATACCTCAAAAAGTGAAAGTCATAAACAATGAATAACAACAATGTATATACAATTGGGCATAGACTGAATTTGTTGTCTCAATGCATTATCTAGTTGACATAGGTAATGAGCGAAGCACCTCTACTCATTTGTTGAGCATGAAACAGAGAATTGATAGTAGACACTTGTGTGGCATAGCAACCACCCCAATCCACATATTAAAGGCATAGAAATCCGGTGGCAATGACCCCCCCTTGGGATAAAACAATCCACAATGTATAGTGCCACTAAAGTAGGAAAAGGTTTGCTCAACTACAAATTGAGCATATAACCTCGTAGAGCAATCAAATGTATCTCCATAGGAGTAGCAATAGGTGTTTAGTCCTATGGGTTGAATCTACACAAAAATGTCCCAATGTACTTTTTTTGACACAAAGAGATACCTCCATCAATGTGCTCACTAATTGTATGTACAAAAATGATGCAAAATCTTCAAATCTCACATTTTAGAAAAGGTGTTAAGATCACCTTGATAAATCTGCAAGATGTCCCTTATTTGTTCCAATTAGCAGCATGTCATCAACATAGAGAACAATTATCAGACCTACATCATCCACACACTTGACATAAAAAGTGCTCTCAAATTGGACTATTTGGAAATACATGTGAAGCCAAATAAGCAGGTATCTTCTCAAACCAAGCCTATGGAGCTTTCATTAGACCACGAACGATCTTTTCCAACCTATACATCTTGTTTTCTTACCCTTGGTGACCCTATATACCATTCCTCATCACGTGCGCAAATCTTTTCACCATCTCTGCATCTCCATCTCTTACAATTCCTTACACCTTATATCTACATCTAATCGTTTGCTTGTGTGTGTGTGTGTGTGTGTGTGTGTGTGTGTGTGAGAGAGAGAGAGAGAGAGAGAGAGAGAGAGAGAGAGAGAGAGAGAGAGAGAGAGATGGTGAGATATGAGAGGGATTGTGTGTATGTAAGAAGATCTTGGAGGAGGCTCCTTGGCTTGCCTTCTGACAATAGTGGTAGCAGTGCTTGGGTGTGATGATTTGGCCATCAGTTTGATTGAAAGTGGCAGATATCAACATATGAAAGCTTTGAATTCAAAAAAGGACAGTATGATAACAATAGGTTGTAGATGTGCCTCATTCTAAGCTACATCACTATTCCCATCATTAAAATGTGGCAACAACATAGCATACACATTGTGGGTGCTTGCGTGCGATGATTCGCCATCTGTTTGATTGAAATTGTTAGATATCAACATATGAAAAGGTTTGAAATTGAAAAAGGATAGTATGATAACGATAGGTTGTAGGTGTGCCTCATTCTAAGCTACATTTGTATTCCCATCATTAAAATGTGGCAATCACATATCATACACATTGTGAGTGCACACTTGTCTCCTTTGTACTTATAATAAAGGTTAGATTGCATTATCCACAAAAACTACATCTTGGACTAGTCATGATATGTTCTTTTTATGGGTGAAATAGTTTGTAACCTCTGCTTTCCTCTCTCTGCCTTATCATCTAATTATTTTCATTGTTGTTTAGGCATCAAAGCATAAGCCAAGGAACCAAAGACACACAAGTTACCAATAATGCGCTTCTTGGAGTGCCAAGGTTCAAATAGAATGATGGAGTGCAATGCTTTACTAAGACACATGTTTCATAGATATGTAGCATACATGACAACATCAAGCCAAAATGCATGTGGAAAATCTTGACTTTTGACCATACACTTGAGATATATATCCCTCACAATTTATTTGTACAATTTAACTTTCCCAACTTGATTGTCATAAAATGAGAACATCTTTTTTTGTCATGCATTGTGTCATGTTTTATCTATTCATGTTTCAAGTTCAAAGTTTAGTAATGAAATGTTTCATGTAAGTGAAGCAACGCCACATTCTTCTCTTTCTTCTTCTTCCACAATGGCCAATAACTCACACGTAGAACAAGGAACAATGTAATTCAAGCTACGAGCTTTAACTACTTACCAATCTACACAACCATTTGAAGATTTGGTATAAGTCACAAAACAACTCAAGGAATTGCTTAGGGAATACAAAGATGTTTTCCCTAATGATTAACCAACTGGTTTACCACCTACACAAGATGTGCAACATGGCATAGATGTTGTGCTAAGTAGTAAACTTATAAGCAAGCTACCTTATGGGACTAACCATAATGAAGCAATGATTGATGAAAAACAACTTGCGGACTACATTAGCAGGGGTTTTATTCAACCAAGTTATTCACCATGGGCTGCTTCTATTCTATTGGTGAAGAAAAAGACGGTATTAAGTGCATGTGCATAGATTACCATGGGTCGGCCTTAATTACTATCATAGGTAGTATCTGCTACAAAAGGTGGATGAATTGTTTGACCAATTACATGGAGCACTCTACTTCACAAAAATAGATCTTCATTTAGGTATCATTATATAAACATACGACTTGCAAATATTCCCAAAGCTTCCTTTCAAACATGATTCAAGAATTATAATTTTTTTGTTATGCTATTTGGCTTGACCAACACCCCAACTATGTTTATGACACTTATTGATGCTATTTTAAAGGCCTACTTGGGCAAGTTTGTTATCATCTTTCTCGATGACTTTCTTGTTGTTAGTGATACCAAAGAGGAACATTTAAAACATCTTCAACAAATGCTTGACTTATTACGCCAACCCAAGCCTTATGCAGATTAGAGTAAGTGTGAGTTTCTTAAGAAAGATGTGAACTACCTTGGTCATATAATTTTATATAATTTCTTAAGACAGAAGTGAACTACCTTGGTCATATAATTTCTTAAGAGAGATGTGAACTATCTTGGTCATATGATTTCAACAAATAATATACCAATGGATAATTCCAAAGCGGATGCTATTTTGCATTGGCCTCATCCAAATAATTGGGAATAACTTCAAATTCCCCTAGGATTGATAGATTTTTATTGCAAGATTGTTAAAAATTATGCAAAATTGGCTATTCCTACAATGTGCTAATTAGAAGGTAACGACAAGACTTTATTTTGAGGAGAAGATTAACATCATAATTTTGAAACTCTCAAGGGAGCGTTAGCATTATCATCTATACTTGCTATATTTGATCCACTTGAGCCATTTATTCTATAAAAAGATGCTATTTCTAGAGCTACTAGTGTAGTTTTACACCAAGATGTAAGACAAGTGGATTTCAAGAGTAAGAAACTTGATAGTGCACAGCAAATTGAGATTGTGTTTGACCATGAGCATATTGAATTATTCACAAATCAAACATAGTTGAAGGGTCAAAAGACCAAATGGGTTGAGATTCTTCAGATATATGATGTTTGCCTATGGTATCGCAAGGGTCAATATAACATTGTGGTGGAAAATCTCAATAGAATGCCACATATTAACTCTCCTTTTCTCATAGAGATATTGCAAGAGAGTGGGGAATAGCACATACACTTCTCCATCCAGCCTTCTCATATATAGACCCTTGACCTGCTATATTTAGATCCCTTAACTGCATGTGAGTCATGGCTCTTGGGCTAGCCCTTGCCTTGACATTACTCCCTGGAGAAGCATTTTCGTCCTCGAAAACAAAAGTGGTGATATCTTCGTATGAACACTAATGTTTTCCACAGTGGCACCCCTCATAGGTCCAATTGTCTATCTGGTCGATATAAGATTTAGTAGGAGGTTCAATGAAACCAAGAAAAATATCTTGATTTTACACATTGTTGTCCCTTTGCAACCATTTGTGTAACCGGCTTATATGCAAAATAGTGTAGACTCTCTTATAACTCGCTTAAGTATTTTCAACGAGTTACTAGAACTAAGAGGTGTCTAAATGAATGACCAGGTTTCAAACTTTTTGAAGATATTGGAACATGCAAGAATACCTCTTCTCACCTTTCCAAACTCATCGCAAGATTAAGTGCTTGACTTGCTATCGTTTCTCTTCAGTAAACAACCCCACTATAACTGGTGATCAAGGTTGAGAACCTAACCTAGGGACTGAACCTATTTGCAACATGCTTTGCCTCATGGTAATCAAACTCTAGTTAGAGAGATAACCTTTCCAATCGGATTTATTTTTGCTAACGTACACTCTTACCATATCCTCTAGCACAAGATTGACACTTGGAAATTGCCTATCTTCCACTGGATGATTGTCAATATTGAGTTGTGTTTTCCAGTCGTTTACAAACAGTCCCCTAGAGACGACCAGTAAACTTGAGTCATAGTTACTCGCAACATTGCTGAGTAATCAACAATGGTAAGAACAACCAGCTTGGTTAACTTTAGAGATTGGTAAACTTGGGTCATAGTTACTCGCAACATTACTAAGTAATTAGCAATGTTAAGAACAACCAGCTTGGTTAACTTTAGAGATTGAATAGGGAACTGAAGAAAATTTACAAAGTTTAATCAACTTATCTACAAGCACCCAAATCAAGCCATGACCTCTTATGGTCATTGGTAGACCCACAATCTATCTCATAGAGATACTGCACATGAAGCGCAAAATGCTTCATAAGCTATCAATTTCATGAATTTGCATACCGCTCCAAATCTACCTTTGCTAAACACCAGGGCCCATAACACCTAGTGTGTATGCATTTAACAAAAATTAATCCTAACCTGCACTTTTCATGACTATATGTACCAATGCTTATGGGACCGATGCTACGCTCATAGCACACATGGAACGGGAGGGTAAATAGCTCTATAAAAGAAACTAAATACTTCCCACTTCAATCACTTGAAAGCCTTGCTAAAATGTTAAAACCATAATAGAATGTGAAAAATAAATCATATCTAGGCATAAACAATGAAACATTCTCCTTAACAATAAATAGCCTTGCTATATGCTAAACAACCATCCATTAATGTTGTTTAATAGTACTTGTAACCTCAACAAGTCTTACTAGGTGTCCAATAATTTATGGCCACTAAAATTGTTCCTGATATGACGTGCTCGAAATGGTCTAATAAATGGATTTGACCAGCACTTAGGGACTCTGTCGTGACACATAATTGGAATAATGGGTGTGAGTGTTAGTCCCAAAGACTCATAATCTCCACATGTGGAATATGTCTTAAATAACATCGTCTAAAATTATGACACATAATTGGAATAATGGGTGCGAGTGTTAGTCCCAAAGACTCATAATCTCCACGTGTGGAATATGTCTTAAATAACATTGTCTAAAATTATGACACATAATTGGAATAATGGGTGTGAGTGTTAGTCCCAAAGACTCATAATCTCCACATGTGGAATATGTCTTAAATAACATTGTCTAAAATTATGACGTTCATCAAGTACAAGATGTACTAGTGTGTGGAGGTAACTATAAACACCCAGCAACATGAGTGAGAGGGACCCTCATAAACCTTGCTCCATATAGGTCTATAAAGGTGCAAAAATGTATCTGATACACTATTGTCCCAAAATTCTTTGCTCCTACATGACCTTGTCATGTGTTGAGATAAAGAGATGAAAGCATTTGAGCATATGAATCCCCTTGGGAAAACTCAATCAAAGCATATTCAAAAATGAAAATAAACCAAATCATGTGCTTATTAGGAGGTGAAAAATATCTTACACTTACCCAGAGTCAAGATATTACTAAAAGTTCAGTCTCAAAAGGCCCAATCTTTCTTTGGCCTATTTAGTGTAAATGAGAGGTTAGTGAAAACAAACCAACGTTTAACTAGTAACCTTGGGTGCTTCCTTGTCAATCCAAATTTCTTGGTTAGATATTGCAATTTCAAACCCCTTGGTTAGATTCTACATGGAAATTGCTTAAACTATCAGCTGATTGTGACCAACATAGTCTAGAATGTCACCAATAGTGAGTGTAAGCAACTTGGTAAGTTGAACATATCTACTACCCTATGGCAGCGTGAAAACTACTTTCTTTGAAAGTACAAGTGTGAATAGGTCAATCAATGACCATCAACACTCATGGAGTGATTTGGTAGTAGCTAGGTCATACCCTTGGAAATACCTCTCCTATAGACACAATTAGTGTTATAAACTAAGCAACAGATCCTCTCAAGTTGGAATCTTATTCACAAATGGATCAAACTAAGCAGCATGTAATCTCAAAGTGAATTTGTATTTACAAATGGATCATAAAACAATCATATCTCCCATGAAAACGGGAGAAATATTTGTACTACACTTTATTTGGTATTTTTAAACAAGAGATTACTTGTCATGAGTCTCCATTAGCAGATTCATGTCATTGCATGGACTAGTTGCTTGATAGCAAGGCCATGCCTACTTACTATCGCTGGAAAGCATCATTTGTAGTGCATGCACCTTGTGCATAAAAATTATGATATAAGATGCCTACCACTGCAATCATATGGAATGAACATAAGTGAATATGCTAGCTGCAACTATCATCACGTAGTAGGTTACCGTTATGGGTAACCACAACAACATCAATAGGAGAATCATCATTAAAAATCATTTTAAATAAATAAGAGTTTACCTCATCTTTGACAAAGTAGCTAGTATTATAGTGAAAGCGTTAACAATGATGGGGTGGAATGAATTCCACCTGATTGTCACACCACACATGCCAATCTAAAAAATAAAGTGATAAGACCTTGGCTACAATGATGGCCTCAACAATGTGAGCCAATACCAAAATTTCCTTGCACAATCTATATTGGCATGGATACATCACAATTGATGTTGACATACATAAAATGTGAATTATATCCTCATATTGCAAGTGGTCTAAACATGTCTATCATTGCCCCAGATCCCAAGTCCATGAGCCGTACCTTGGCATGGGGTGGAATCCTTGCTTCTCATGAGTGCGTGCAAAAACATACATCTTGATGCACCTACCTTTTATGCGGTCATGACTATACTAAGTTGACAGTGGACGACCGACTTTTGACCATCTACTTCTTGCTTAAGAAGATGAAACCTAATTTCTAATTGCCTGAAATGATCTTGCAACTTGTCGAGCTCAATTTGGCTTATCGTGTTCTGAACCTCTGAAAAATGACTCATGTCCTTCAGTATATTGTATATACTTGCTTGGCAATACTTGAGAGCACCCTCAAAGTCAAACACTATAACTGGATCTTCCTCCTGGTGGATAATATGTTTCTTAAACAATTTACATATTTGTTGTTACAAATGCAAGCTATGCTTTAAATAGGTGAGAAAAACAAATAAAAATAATCAAATTTAGCACCTTATGCAGAGATACTTTAAAAAATGCATAGCAATTTATGCAAAGAACAAAAAATTAGGGACATCCCAATGTACTCACACCCTTGCTCTGACTGAACACAAGCCATGCTTGCCTTAAATGTTTTGCAAATATTTCAAGCATACCATATATGCATAATTCATATGCAGGTGTCCTTTTAAAACTAACGATCATTCATGCTTGCAAATCCATGTAGATTTTGATAACACCCTTGTTGTAATGACAATCAAACCAAGCTTGATAAGTTCATATATACCCCTTGGGTGGTAATCATTGCAGAAGTTTGAATTCAGAATCATGAAATACAGATGATTGCATAACCAATTCAAAATTGAAACTAAAACTAGAAAATGAGTACATAGAATCTTGTTGGATCCACCAATATGCCTCCCAATACGCCAAAGAATCCCTAACAAATACCTTATATATAGGTGAAAATAATCACACCCGATTGTGTCATACACAATCTGTGAAAAAAAATTGAGTTCATCCCCCAAATCCTTGTTCAATGCAAACCATGAGCACATCCCTTGGATGAGATGCAAACCTCCATGATCCATGGATCAAGGTTCCCTTGGAGCATCTCTAGAACACATTAATGATTTTTTGTATGTAAACCTTGGCTATGATGTACTTGAAGTCGTGCCCCTAGCGCGATATGTTGCTGGAGTTTGCAAAATTTTCTTATGCAAGGCCTTTATTGTTGGAATTAGGGTTGCAGGGAATCACACACAACTTGTAGAAGATGAAGGAAGCTCAAGGCACACAACAGAGAGTGTATTACTTAGTGTGAAATGGAAAGATAAGATAGCCCTAGAGTGATGGGCATATATACAATTTACGAGGGGGAAAACCTTCTAGTGAGGGAAAAAATGCCCTGACGGTCCTAAGTGTGTTCACACACATCACTACCACATGTACATGGTAACAAATCCCCCCTAGGAGTGATGCGGTGAGCGAGAGTTGGCACATAGAGTATAAGGAAGTGCCACGCAGTGAGGACAGGATCAGTCCACAAAGGGGAGCAAGCCCAAATCTTTGCAAAAAGCTTCAAACTTCTCACGAGACAATGCCTTTGTGAAAAGATTTGCAAGGTTGTCCTATGTTGGCACATAAGCCAAGCTAACCTCTTATATTAAGAGTCTCTCCCTGACATAGTGATACTGCACCTCAATGTGCTTTGTGCGAGCATGAAAAAACTAGGTTCCTCACAACTGCCAATGCGCTTTGACAGCTAGTGTAGATGATGCTGGCAGTGTCCTGTCCAACACTTAACCGTAGCTGTGAAGATTCCCTGTACTGAGCCTCACAACTAGAAGTGGCCACAGTAGGTTGCTTTTTGCTCAACCATGATAGACATGAATTGTTGAGCACGAGACAAAAACCACTCCTGGACACTCGCATGTCAAAACAACCAGCCCAATCTAAGTTCGACAAAGTATGTAGATCTGGCGGCAATGATCTCCCCTTGGGATAAAACAACCCAAGATGTAAAGTGATACTCAAGTAGCAAAAGATCCGCTTGACAACCTACCAATCCTTAGACCCTGGGCTATGTATAAATTTGTTGACTTGTGAGATTGCAAATTGAATATCCGGCCTCGTATTGCATACATAAATAAGGCATCCAATAGCAATTTGGTAAAGAGTGACATCTGCAGGATTACTAGCATCATGAAGACTCAATTTCAAACTTGTATCCATGGGACTGGCAATAGGTTTTCAATCCTCAAGTCCAAACTTACATAGCAATGTCTCTATGTAACTTGTTTAGCACAAGGCAATACCACCATCACACTGCTTAAATTGTATGCCCAAGTAATGATGCAATAGCCCCAAATATTTCATCTTGAAAGTAGCATTCAAATCAACCTTAAATTCAACAATATGTGCCTCATTCGGAGTAGGAAAAATTATCCACATATAGAACAACAATGAGAAGTACATCACCCTCACACTTCACATACAAAGTGCTTTTTGTTGGACTGTTACAAAAGCCTTGTTTGACCAAATGATTGTCAACTTTCTCCTACCAAGCAGAAGGAGACTGCTTCAACCCATACAAAGGTTTCTTACATTTGCACACTTTATCCTCTTGTCCTTTCTTGACAAAACCGTGAGGTTGCGTTACATAAACTTCCTCAAATATATCACTATTCAAGAAAGCAGTAACAATGTCTAATTGATGTACATCCCAACCAAATTGAGCTGCCAATGCACATAGAAAACGCACAATAGTCATACAAAAATCGAGAGCAAAGGTCTCTTCATAACCTATGCCTTTCTGTTGTGAATAGCCTTTTGCAACAAGTCGAGCCTTATAGCGATCAATTTCACCATCCAACTTACGCTTCAACTTGTAAACTCACTTTGTACCAATGGCCATTTGCCATGAGGAAAAGCACATAAAGTCCATGTTTCATTTCTTATAAGTGCATCATATTCTGATTGCATGGCAGCCATTCACATAAACTAGAAATAGCCAAAGCATAGCAATCTGATGAATAAGATGCATGGCAAGAACCTAAACGATTGCGACTAGACAAAGGTGCATCCAATTTACTATCATGCAAAGTATGCACCAACCATTTCGGCATACCTCTAGCCTGCTCATTCTCTACCCGTTCCTCATCAAGTACATCATGTACATCTGCATCGAAAATTGGCAGATTTGGGACATTTTCAAAACCCCCCATAGGTTGTACATTTGCCTCATTAGAACTTACATTCAAACTTCCATCACAAAAAAGATGCCAATTGTCATAAATGTCATGTGAGCTTACATTCATGTCTCTACTAAATGATAGCAAAGCTGAAAAGAATCTTCCACAAACAAAACATCTCATGAAACCAAAATATGCTTTGTTTGCGGATGGTACAATCTACAACCTTTGCTTTCAGCATTATACCCAAAAAAAATGCACTCGACAGCCTTATCATCCAGTTTTTTGCATTGTGTTTGTGGCAACAAAGCATAAGCTAAATACCCAAGAACGCGCATGTGATCAATAGATGGCTTTCTATCATGGCATGCCATGTAAAGATTTTGTAGGACACGTGCTAAGTACACAAGTGGCACACATGATGGCCTCAAGCCAAAACAAATGTGGCAAAGCTTGACTCTTGAATCATACATCTTGCCATCTCCATAAGTGACTTGTTCTTCCCTTTCAGCAACACCCTTTTGTTGAGACGTATAGGGCATTGTACAATGATGTTTTATCCCATGAGTAGCCAAAAATGCATCAAATTCATGAGACATGTACTCCCCCCCTCGATCAAAATAGTGGGTGCCTGTCAGGACAAGAATCCTAAGCCTAGGGGATCGGGGACCTGAGCCAGGGGCTCGGACTGGACCGGTGTGGACTGGGGATCCATATGATGGCTAGGGCTAGGAGCCGGTCTATACATAGGGTGGTAGGCCGGTGGATCCGGAATCACAATCTCCTAGGTCTTATACTGGTATCAAAGCTTGGTGGAAGGGGGAGCTATGGAGGAGGGGGGGAAGTATTGCAAGGATTGCATGTTCATGCATGGCATGGCAGGGGCTCTTCTCTCTCTCTCTCTCTCTCTCTCTCTCTCT
This sequence comes from Adiantum capillus-veneris, assembly GCF_014529385.1. Classification (NCBI taxonomy): domain Eukaryota; kingdom Viridiplantae; phylum Streptophyta; class Polypodiopsida; order Polypodiales; family Pteridaceae; genus Adiantum; species Adiantum capillus-veneris. The sequence goes on from NC_140947.1 coordinate 145,934,514, forward strand.
CTCTCTCTCTCTCTCTCTCTCTCTCTCTCTCTCTCTCTCTCTCTCTCTCTCTCTCTCTCTCTCTCTCTCGTTCTGAGCAGGCTTGAGCCATGAAGGACAAGGTCATGGAAAAATTCTCTAGCAAAGAAGGAGGGAAGACCGTGGGCACAATCCCTTTAGTGAGCATGGCACAGCTAACAGAGGGCAGAGATGCTGCAGGAAACTACCCGTCGAAAGGGCTCGAGAGTGAAGCGACCACGCGGACATGAGCCCTTACATCCACAAGCGGTCAAAATCGACCTGCATGAAATTGGTGTCTCTCTGTCGCGCTGGGTTCACCATGGCCCAAGGGGCAGGTTTCGTCACAGAGCCGCCTTGAGAGGAGCACCTGCTCGAGCTCCATCTCTTGCATCGTCTGCGCACAGGTGGCTGCCTCGACCATCGCTGCAACAGTTACATTTTTTTTTTTAAAACCTCTCAACCTCTGCATGATATGGTTCCCATTGGCAGCAGGAGCTCTTCTCTCGCATGCATGGCCAACACAAGGCATGCACATTTTATCAGATGCTTTTGAGGCAATACATGCACGGCATGTATAGCTACATAGCCTGCAAGAAGGGCATGTCTGCATGCCACCTGGAAATAATTGCCTTTCATTACGCTTGATGATATTCAGCACCTACCTGTGCATCGATTCGGCATGCCGCCACGCCTACCACACAGAAACTCCGGCAATCTAGGCGCATATACTTATGTTACTCTTGGCCATGGTACCGGAGACAGTACCTATGGGACGTGGATTCTCTTCTTTGTGCATCATGGATTTCTCTATGGTCTTATTGTTTTATTTGCCGAGGCATTCTAGTCATGTATAACTGGAGTCTATGCAAGTGCGACGATAAGGACATGCATAATATTCGTCTAAAGCCTTCCAAGACAAGGTACTTCTGTTTACGTTTCGGCATTACTTTTTTAAAATTTTTATGCAATCATCTGCACTTGTTTGGTTTTGTGAATTCCGACTTGTGCGATGGTTGTCGCCCAAGAGATAGGTAGAATTTATCAAGCAAGGCTTGAATGATTTTACTGCAACGCTTTTGTTCAAGATAGTCACTTCCATTTCTCGACATGGTTTGGCCTGTGTGCTTGATCATTTATTTACAAAACTGCACGATTCCTACATTTGTAGCACCCTTATCATTTGCATCATTTGTTTAATGCATGCCATGCTGCATTAAAATTTTGAAGATTGCCGACAAGCAAGGCTTGTATTCACTTTCCAAATGATAAGTATTTGTTGAATGTATGTGTACTGGCATACATTGTTGGCATAGCAATTCGACTCACGCATGGCTTGAGTCTCTATCACCTTGACTTGAAGCAAAACTCGTCAGCAATTCAATTTGATGCAACTGCAGCCAATTTGCAGTGTTTTTGGACTCTCAAGATTAGCACATCCTGTTGCACGACTTGATGCATGGGGCAAGTTGCTCGGCATGGCCAACTCCTTGTCACTATTTCTAGCAGCTGCCAGCGGACCGCTTGCCACACAGTATTAGTTCATTCCAATTGAAATTGCTCGACAAGGTCGATTCTTTTTCTCATGCTCTCTGTATGTCCATAGCCGCATTAGTTGGTTATTAGAACTAATAGATTTTTGTGAAGCAAAGCTTCGATTTCGGGATTAGGCAATGGGCTTGCAAGTTATTTTATTTCGTGCCCGACGGGCATATATGGCGCAAGAGGGCAAGTTGTGTATACGACAACTTCCACTCGTTGTGTATACGACCACTCCCACTCACACAGTAGATATGGCTGTCAACCATCTATGGGACATCAGATATGGCTATAAGCCATCTGTCCAACAGCCAAATATGGCTATGAGTCATCTGTGAGCAAGTTTATCCTACGACCTCTCGGGACAACTGGTTACAACAACGGCTAGTTTTACACGAAGCACGGCTTCTCCCTTGTGCCCAAGTACTGCCCAATGACTTGGCATCAAGGGCAGTGGCACACAAGTTTGGTAAGGGAATATCACCTTACCAAATCCCTACCAGTTTAGGCTGTGCAAGGCACTTCTGTTTTTGGTTCTCACGTTTGAGGCCATCACTTTTGCCAAGGGCTTAAAATTATGTATGCACGGCATGCTAGCTAGGTGGATTCAATTCTACCGCCTCATGAAACACGCTTCTGCTATAACACCAGACACTTTGTCACGGACAAGATAAGTTCTGGATTGTTTAACATGCTTTTTGGGTCGTTGTCAAAACACAACACCACTAAAAAGAACCTAAAACTCGGACTTAATTCAAAGGCAAAGTGCTATCATTAAGTCACACTGGTGTCGTCACAACCACATACACGGTAGGTGGGTTAGTCTGTGACTTGTTTTTTCTGTTCCCTCTCTCGATGAGAGTCATAGCAGAAAATTGTTGCATGCTTATAGGATAAGCTGCACGTTAGGCATAAGATGCACAAGAGCATGGCAATCAACTATACACGTCATAGTCGTTTAAGGAAAATTCCTCAGCCCAGCATGCTCTTCTTTTCTCTCTTTCTTATTTCTCTCAAAGAATAATGAAAACTTTTTAGGGAATATTTTGATACATGTTTTGCTCATGAGTCAGTCTGAGCCGAGGTGCTCTAACTCTCAGCTAGTAAGTGGTCAAGATGCCACTCCAATTAGTCTTCATCGGTTTCTCAATTGAACACTAATTTGTTATTTGCATAAGGGCTATGAGACACACAGGCTAAGAGCCATTGTCAGACCTAGGGTAAGACCCAAGGCTGGTATTTCTTGGGTGATTGTTCTCCACCTTGAACAGATCTATCCCATGGAGTTCCCATTGATGTTAATGGCCAAGCAAGAGTCTTGCCATTACAGATCTTTTGGGTGTTTTATACGCACTACATGTTTTTAGTGCGACGCTTGAATTGAGTTTCTGATAATCTTAAACTCACATCAGCCGATCTCTACCATGGAGTATAGATGGAGCAATCAGTTGGGACAGCATAGCTATCCATAAGAGCTAGGCATCTCCCTTGTGTAGATCTCTTGCTCTCTCTATAGCACTACGAGTGTCTATGGAAGCACAATTTTGGGGTAAGACCCAGCGGGTGATTTAGTTTGATCTATTCCTGTTATATTTTCAAGAACAATAAACTACCACGCGGTAGCAAACAAATTTAACTTTTTAAGTTGATTCCAATCATTCTCTACACGGTTGACTATGTTGGTTATTGTTACCTGCTCGTTGAGCAATTTCTACAAAGGGTCTTACCACGGGGTTGGACTACGTAGATTCTAGCCAATGGGTTTGAGTTGTGAAGGCAACACCCAGGGTTTTCCAATGCAGTTTTGCTTGGTTTTTTCTCAGGTGGGCGACGTGCTCCTCTGCATTTGAATACAGGTAAGTGACCATTAAGTTCAAATCTCCAGGTATGCATCTATTGATTTGGTGTTACTCCATTTTTTAATATGCTTTGCTTGGTTTCTTCAAGTCGTATAAATCTGCTTGAATATTTCTAAGCCATGCCAAGGGCATGTCGGAACAAAGTATTTTGGGCCGTAGTGTCCAATATACATTATGCTGTTATGAACCCACTTGTCGGGTTCGATTTGTCACATGTTGTCACATGGGATACAACATGGTCTAGGAACTCAAGGAGTTCAATTTAGCCAATGTGGAGCAATGATAATGAGGGTCCCTCTCACTCTTGTCGCGGAGTGTTTTGCAGTTACCTCCACACACAAGTACATCTTGTACTTGATGGATGTCGCTTTTTCGGCCATCCTTATTTGAGAGATATTCCACATGTGGAGAATATGAGTCTCTGGGACTGACACTGGCACCAAATTCCTAATGATGTGTCGCGACGAGGTCCCTACGTGCTGATCGCATCCATTTATTAGACCATTTGGAGCACACCGTATCAGGAACAATTTTAGTGGCCAAAAATTGTCGGGTACTAAGTACATACTTGTTCCGATTACACGTGCTGTGAAACCACCTAAACGGAGGGTCGTTCTACATATAGCCAAGTATGCTATGTTCATGAGAATGTCTCATGGTTGGTACCTAGGTGTGACTGGGTTGTCACATTCTATTATGGTCCAACTTTTGTTGCCATGCTTTTTTGTGTGTACCGTGGAAAGTCTCGTCATGGAATTGTGGTTCGGAGATATTTGTGTTAAATGCATGCACACTAGGTGTTATGGGCCCTAGTGTTTAACACATTTATTTGGAGCGGCATGCGAATGCATGGACTTTATTCTTCTGCACCCTTTTGCACTGCCTATGCAAATCTTTCTTGCAGATTTAGTATGCGTTTACACCCTGTCATACAAGGCAATGGCTCAGTATGGGTGCATGGGGTTGGATATTCTAGACTCTATGAGCTTACTCCACTCCAACCCGCTTTCAACCTAGTTGGTTGTCTCCACTCCATAACAAATATATGGCTGGATACTCAATGGTTGAGTCCTAGTTTATTATCAGTCATTGGAAGATTGTCTGTAAGTGGTTGGGGAAAAGCACCTCTCTTACTGCTGCTATTTTTTGCTAAAGGATCTGCTACGAGCATACGTTAGCACAATGAATTTCGAATGGGCGATTCTCTCCCTATTCTAGAATTTGCTTACGTAAGGTTTTCAACTTTGAACACCTGTTGTGGTGGGATTGGATACCATTTCCATAGTTTCATAAGTCAAGGACTTAATAGGTGTGCTGACAAAGTATGTTGGCAGGTAACCTTCATTAGGGGTGAACATGTGGTTCTGTGTGTTCCAAAATGTTCAGAAGTCTCACATAAGGACACACCCTATTCTACTTCTTAGTAGCTATGAGCTTTTTAAGATACTCATGCGAGTTGGAAATCTGGCTCACAACTTCATGGAAAGTTGCGCCAAGGTTTTCTTGCATTATTCCAGTACCTTCAGAAGATCTGAAAACTGGTTATGCCTTTGGATAATCGCTTAGTTGTGGTTACTCCTTTACAATGTTCAAGTGGGTTATAAATGGAGTTACCATTTAGACCCAAGTGCTTGCAAAAGGAAAACAATGTTGAAAATCAAGATGTTACTCTTGGTTTCATTGAACCTCCTCACTGCATCAAGTATCAGTTGGCTCGCGTATGGGATGCTAACATGGAAAACATCACTGTTCTTACGAAGATACTACCACTTGTGTTTTCGAGGATGAAAACACTTCTCCAAGGGGAGAGTAATGTCAGGACAAGGATCCTAAGCCTAGGGGGTCAGGGACCTGATCCAGGGGCTTGGACTGGACCAGTGTGGACTGGGGATCCATATGATGGCTAGGGCTAAGAGCCAGTCTATACATAGGTTGGTAGGGTGGTGGATCCGGCATCACAGTCTCCTAGGTCTTATAGTTCCCATAGTACATCTAGAGATATTTTCATCCATAGCCAGAAATTGCTTGAAGCACATAAACACTTCGGACTTTGCCTTAAGCGGATACACCCATGCATGCTTGGAGTAATAATCAATGAAAGTGATGAAGTAAAGGTATTTGCCCAAGGACAGAGTTTGCATGGGCCCACAAACATCATCTATGGCACAAGCTACAACCTGCATGTAGCCCTAACTGAACCATCCTTTGAAACGAACGTGCATCTTACCCAAAATATAGCCTTCACAAGCATGCTTAACAAGTGCTTCAAGAGGTGGCAAAGAAGAAACCATATCAGATTTCTCCAAACGCAGCAAACTGGAAAACTTCAGATGTCCAAAATGTGTGTGCCAAATTTTTGCATCTGAAATAGCCTTAGAATCCACAGCTGCATTTGCAAAATTCTGCCCACATTTGTCATATTGAGCTTATATATCCCACAACATAAAATGCCCGATGCAATAATCTCATCACCAAAATTGAGATCATAAAACGTACATATGTCATCTAGAAATTTCACAACAACACTAATTCTAGCAAGTGCAGATACAAACAAAAGGTTCTTCTTGATCCCAGGTACATAAAGTGCATCAACAAGTGTGAAAGAACTACCCTTTGCAGTAGTCAGCACAATCTTTCCAACTCCCTTGACCGGATAAGAGGCATTGTTGTTACAAGTGATTGAATTCCCATGAGGACATCCTCGAGAGAGGTAAACAAGTCACGATGAGAGGTAATGTGCTTTGTAGCACCATTGTCAAAGTACCACACATGAGCATCTGCAGCAACAGCTCACATACATGCATCATGGACAAAAGGATCATAAGTGCACTGTGCACTAAAAGCCTATTCTATATCAACATTAGCATCACAATCTCCTTTCACAAAAGACTCAACAATAGCTACATTTGTAGTGGAACCAACCTCTTTCTTCTTAGTCTCTTTTGCCTCAACTTAGGACACTGCTTGATCAAGTGATCATTAGCTTTACAATAATGGCAATACATCTTCTTTTTTCCCTTTTCACCAGAATTCCCAGACGAATTGCTGCCAGCAAAAGCATTAAGAACATGTGATTTACCACTTGCAGAAGAACCATGGGAAGTCGCTTCATTGTTGTTAGCACCTTTTCTTTGAGTAACAATCATTGGTTTTTTTGGAAAGTGACTCTTGCAACATCAATGTGCATAATGCATCAAACTTGACAAATTTTGGATTTCCTTGGGTCATAAGTCTCCAAGTACTAGCAAAAGTCTGGTAAGAATCTGGCAAAGCATCAAGAACAGTCTGCACAAGGGAACTGTCATAAATGACTTCGCCTCTGCAGAAATAAGTTGCTCATTAATATTCTTGACACCAGCAAGGAAAGTGTCCATCTCATCTTCCTCATGCATTATCTTTGACTCCAGCTCTTGCGCAACAATGCAATTTGAGCCTCATTGCGACTTGCATAAAGATTAATCATAATATCCCAAGCCTATTTTGCAGATTTTACTGAATAAATATGAGGAGTAAATAGTGTGCTACACAGACAATGCAATCAATGCATGAGCCTGCACATCTCTTACATCTCAACGAGCTTGCTCAACCGTAGGCAAAACAGCTCTGGCAGGAGCAACCCTACCACCAAAACCTGCAATATCCTCAACATTGCATGCATCCTCAAAACTAAGACGTACATCAATGCCCAACACAATATTCCAAACACCCTTTAGCACAAGTACATGTTCAATCTGTTGAAGATGATGAAACAGGAAACAGAAGGAAGACAGCAACTCAGAGTAGGAATAAGATGGAGAAGGAGAAGACACAGAGCTTGTGTACGAGATCTCTGTAGTCTGTCTCTCTCTGTATTGGAATAATAGTATGTACAAACTCAGAGCTACAAAGCTTATATGAAACCCTAAGAGATAAGGTGTCCTTTCACACCAGATGTCCAGGGGGAAAAACCCAGTGGGAGAAAAGTGCCCCTGGTGAAGCGCGTATACACACTAACACTACTACATGTCTACAAATCCCCCCTGTAGTGATAGTGTGAATCCGTACAAGGTAGCAAATCATCATGTGTATGAGAGTAAGCCCAAAGCTTTTCGGAAAGCTTCAAACTTTTCTCGTGATAACGCCTTCGTAAATAGATCTGCAATGTTATCCTGTGTAGGACAGTAAGTTAGTGTGATCTCCCCTGCATGTAGCCTTTCCCTGACATAGTGGTAGTGAACCTCTATGTGCTTTGTTCTTGCATGAAATACTGGATTCCTTGCAACTGCCATAGCACTCTGACTGTCATGGTAGTGGGTGCCTGTTGACACTCACAAAGATCTGCCAATAACCTGCGTATCCATACACAATCAACTGTTGCCGTGAAAGCTACCCTGTACTCAGCTTCACAAGTTGATGTAGCCACTGTGGGTTGCTTCTTGCTTAGCCAAGATATACATGCATTTCCCAAGAAAAAACAATTGCCACTTGTGGAATGTCGTGTGTCAAAATCACCAGCCCAATCTGAATCACTGTAACCAAGAAGCTGCATAGAACTGTGCTTTCCATACATATCCCCCCTTGGAAAGAACATGGCAAGATTAGGGGTACCTGAAAGGTAACGAAGTATGCGCTTCACAACCTGCCAATGATGCATACCTGGGCTGTGCATAAATCTGCTTGCTTGTGAAACCCCAAATTGAATGTCTGGACGAGTGTTGCCTGCCAAATATATCAAGCAACCAACCGCTGCTGCATAAGTATGTACATCAAAAGGTTCTCCAGCATCGTGCATGCTCAACTTTGATCCAGTTTCTACGGGTGTAGAGATTGGCTTACAATTTTGCATACCAAACTTGTCCAAAATTTTATGCAAATATTTTGCCTGCAACATGTATATGCCATCCTCTGATTGCACAAACTGAATACCCAAGTAATAATGTAGCAAACCAAGATCAGACATCTCAAAGGTTTTTCTCAAAGCATCTTTAAACGCTTCAATTTCATTTGCATTATTGCCTGTAAGAAGCATATCATCCACATAAAGTGTTAGCATAATGAGAACTCCATCTCTCTTTTTGACATACAAAGTACTTTCTGTTGGACTATTCTGAAATCCCTGGCCAATCAAATAAGTGTGTATCTTCTCATACCATGCTCTTTGAGCCTGTTTGAGACCATACAAAGCTTTACGCAATCTACATACCTTTTTCTCTTGACCTTTTACAACAAAACCACTTGGTTGACTTACATAAACTTCTTCCTGCAAATCACCATTCAAAAAAGCAGTCTTGATATCCAACTGATGCACTTTCCAACCATGATGAGCAGCAATTGCAACTAGTGATCTAACTGTGGACGCACGAGAAGTAGGAGCAAAGGTTTTATCATAATCTATGCCTTTCTGTTGCGCATAGCCTTTTGCCACAAGCCTTGCTTTGTACCTATCAACAGTACCATCTTGTTTCCTTTTTACCTTAAAAACCCACTTTGTACCAATAGGCTTTTTACCTGTAGGCAAGTCCACTAGATCCCATGTATGATTCTTATGAATAGAATCAATTTCTTGCTGCATAGCATCTTTCCACTGAACACACTCTAAAGCTTGTTCAAATGAATCAGGCTCATCTGCATCACAAAGAGTGCTAAAGCAAGCCAAATCTACTTGCTCTCTGCCAAAAGTAGTACCAGCAAGTGTTTTCCGTGGCAGCGGTGCATCCAACTTGCTATCCTGCAAAGTTTTCTGAACCCATTTAGGCAAGGTTCTTTCTTCCCTGAGAACTTCTTGCTCTTCACGCACAATTTCCTCTACATCATGAGGTGTCACATGCTGATCAAAAGATTGATCAAGATTATCAACCTGTTGTGATTCTTGATTCTCCACAAAAGAAGAAAGCAAACCTTCAAATACATCATGTGTCTGCATATGCGGTACATCAAAAGCAACCATAGGTTGAGCAGTAGTTTCTGCAAAAATTACATCACGACTTTCAAAAATCTTGTTTGTAGCAGGATTGTAAAGTCTATAACCTTTACTTCCACTACTGTACCCCACAAATATACATTTGATTGCCTTATCATCAAGCTTCCCACGTAACTGCTGAGGGATTTGAGCATAAGCAAGACAACCAAAAACACGAAGATAACTGACTGAAGGTTTTTTGTCATACCAAGCTTCATATGCAGTAATGGTCTTCAAGGCACGAGTAGGACACCTGTTCAAAACATGTGCTGCACAAGCAACTGCCTCCATCCATAGCTTATGAGGCAAACTCTTAGCCTGGAGCATACATCTAGCTGTCTCCATTAAAGACCTGTTCTTCCTTTCTGCAACACCATTCTGTTGTGGTGTGTATGGCATAGTGCATTGGTGTTTAATGCCTTTCTTTCCCAAAAAATCCTTAAATGCACCTGACATGTATTCACCTCCTCGATCGGTACGAAGAGTCTGTACTTTGCAACCTGTTTCATTTTCAACCATGGCGACATAATGTTGAAAAACTGCAAACACTCTGACTTTGCTTTGAGTGGATACACCCAACAAAACCTGGAAAAGTCATCAATGAAGGTCACAAAATAAAGGCTGTTTCTTATAGATGGCGTCCTCATAGGACCACATACATCACTGTGTACAAGTTGCAACTTTTGTGTCGCTCTAACTGAACCATCCTGCGAAAATGCAAATCTGTGCATCTTTCCAAGAACGCAACCTTCACATACATGTCTTGGTGGCATCTCCAGTAAAGACAAATCATGCACCATATTATGACGTTGTAAAGTCATCAAACTGCCATAACCAACATGCCCAAATCTAGCATGCCACAACTCAGCATCCTGCATGGCCTGAGTCTTTGTTTCTGCAATACATACCTGAATCTGCTTTTCATAACGATCTAGCACAAATAGTCCATTTTCCAGCGTACCTGTAGTGATAAGAGAATAACCATTCTCTCGATCTCGTACAACACATCTGTCATCCTCAAAAATGACCCGAAGACCATTTTTTGCAAGAGAGGATACAGACAACAAATTCTTCTTGATCCCTGGAACATATAAGACATCTGGCAAGCATAAATCTGAACCATCTGAAATGGTAATCAAAATCTTACCAACGCCTTTGATTGGATAAGAAGCATTATTTGCACATGTCACCTTCTTTCCTGCTGGAGCTGCATCCAATGAACAAAACAAATCCTTCCTTGAAGTAATATGCCTGGATGCACCACTATCAAAGTACCAAATCATTTGTGTCTTGTCAACACTGTAAGCAGAAAAATTTGAACATACTACAAAAGCATAAGAATCCTGCACAAAGTTTGCAGACTCTTCTTTAGCTGTAGAAGAATCACCAGAAGCTGAAACAACCAAACTTGACTCTTTCTTCTTTTCTTTAGCAATTCGCTTTTTACACTCACTAATGTAGTGACCAGGTTTCTTGCAGTAGTGACATTTACCTTTCTTCTTGGACTTGTCGGAATCACCTTTAGACTTCTCTGAAGATTGTCCTGCACTAGACTTGGAGTGATGAGCACTCTCTTTACCCCTGTTTTTGTTATGTACAACAAGAGCATGATCCATACCATCCACCTGTAAAGACTTGTTCTTACGTGATTGATCCTCCTGCAATAGCAAAGCCACTAACTCTTCAAAATGAAGAGGGTCAGGATTAGCTCGCAAAGACAGAGTCAAAGAAGTCTGAAAAGTCAAATAAGATGGTGGTAGTGAATTGAGTGTTTTGGAAACCAAGTCCTTCTCTGGAATCACTTCATCAATGCTAAGCAATTGCTCTTTAAGATCCCTGATTTTTGTAAGATGCTCGACAATATCGTCACCTTCGTCCATCTGTATTTTGTCAAGTTGTTTCTTCAAAAACTCTATTCTGGCAGCGTTTCTTCCTCCAAACATAGCTTGCAGAGTGTTCCAAGCATCCTCAGAAGTTCTGCAAGATCTGATATGTGGTGTGATTGTCCTCTTTATGGTTAAGGCAATCACAGCCATAGTCTGTGCATCTTTAGTATCCCATCTCTTTTGCTCTGGAGTGACTTGTGAGGGTCCTGCACCAACAGCTGCACCACGACCAGGCGTGGCAGGTGCAATGCTACCTGGACGAACTTCATCTCCAGATACATAATCCCACAATCCTTTACCAACCAAAACATTTTTGGCCATAAAAGACCAAAGAGAATAGTTGGTACCATCCAATTTGTCTTCGGATGTAAACGCACCAAAAATCTCTTTCTCCGTAGATTGAGCCATACTGTAGATGCACACAAGAGAGCAAAAGAACCTCCAAGAGATTCACAAATCTCCTCTCCAATCCAAGCAAAACTCTACACAAAATCTCAGCACAAAGCTAAGACAAGCTGCTTCCCAAAATAACTGTTTACCTGAAGAAAATCTGTCAAAAAGCACATCCTCTTGATCTAAACGCCTCCGAAAAGTAACTTCTGCTACGCTGCTCAGAACAAAATTCTGAGGGCTCGAACGGCTTCGAAAGGGGGGTAAAACACCAGGTCACCTAGTCAGAATACTCCCGGAACGTCGAGGATGCTCCCACGAACAAATTTTCCGAAAACTGCCTGAAAACTGCGATTGCGCGCGCGGACGCGAAAACGCAAGTAGAGGCTCTGGAAATCACCTCGCTCTGATACCAATTGTTGAAGATGATGAAACAGGAAACAGAAGGAAGACAGCAACTCAGAGTAGGAATAAGATGGAGAAGGAGAAGACACAGAGCTTGTGTACGAGATCTCTGTAGTCTGTCTCTCTCTGTATTGGAATAATAGTATGTACAAACTCAGAGCTACAAAGCTTATATGAAACCCTAAGAGATAAGGTGTCCTTTCACACCAGATGTCCAGGGGGAAAAACCCAGTGGGAGAAAAGTGCCCCTGGTGAAGCGCGTATACACACTAACACTACTACATGTCTACACAATCATGTAAGCCCACATAGGCTAATTGTCCCCATCCAATCTAATATCCTCAATAGCAAACATCTTGAACACATCTATGTTATTGTCAGCCATGGCGAATGGTTATACCTAATGTGAAAACTGCCCGAAAAGAGGAGAAACAAAGCAGGATCAACATGTTCTATACAACACAACTCGTAGAAGACTATAAGGGACCTGTTATGCAAAAAGACGACACTGACAATATTATGCACAAAATGACAAAATTGCATGCACAACACTGTTGTAGTGGAAACGGAGGCCGAAATGAGCCCAAATCAAAAATTTGAGCCGACTAAATTCTGTGAGCACTCTCAAATTTTTGGCAACCTACTGACGCTCACCAAAGCTCACAAAAATTAAAAAAAGTGAGCAGGTGTGTGTTGGAGTTGATGGCGACTAAGCCCAAAAGGACACAACCTGGTCTGATACCAATCGTTGGAATTAGGGCTGAAGGGAAACACACACAGCTTGGAGAAGATGAAGGAAGCTCAAGCCACACAATAGAGAGTGAAAATTGACCAATTGTTGGAAATAGGGTTGCAAGGAAACACATACAGCTTGGAGAAGACAAAGGAAGCTCGAGGCACACAACAACGAGTAAAAACTGCCCAATCGTTGGAATTAGGGTTGCAGGGAAACACACACAGCTTGGAGAAGATGAAGAAAGCTCAAGGCACACAACAAAGAGTGTATTACTTAGCGTGCAATGGAAAGATAAGATAGCTCTAGAGTCACTGGGCGTATATACAATGCAAGGGGGGGAAAACCTCCTAGTATAGGAAAACGTTGCTCTGATGCCAATTGTTGGAATTAGGGTTGCAGGGAAACACACACAGCTTGGAGAAGACAAAGGAAGCTCAAGGCACACAAGAGAGAGTGTATTACTTAATGTGCAATATAAAGATAAGATAGCCCCAGAGTGATGAGCGTATATACCATGCACGGGGGAAAAAAACTCTTAGTGAGGGAAAAAAAGCCCCCACGGTCCTAAGTGCATTCACACACAACTACCACATGTATATGGTAACATTCATACCAGAGAATATGGCCTTGCCATTAGAAGGTTGCCTCTACCAAACCATGCGGGACGACGTCATATGAACATAGCTGCAAGCCGGTGTCACCCCGTTGTTGCAAGTAGAGTTGAGGCAAGGGCCATGGCCTCACAAGGTGGGATGGCCCCTTGGGCACCCTTGGGCCCCCAAAATTAAAGTTTTAAAAAAAGTGTGAAAGGGTCGCCTTGCTGCACAACGATGGCGAGGGAAGCAAAGAGGGCCAGTTGTGCTTCTAATAGGCACCACAAGCTGCAAACAAAGTTCGTGCAAGAGCACAAATTCTTCAACAAATCAGGACAAACATACCAAGCCCAACAACGATCCATGAAGGTCGCCACCGTCCCTTGGGTGTGTGCAAGCGGCTTCTCCCATGCGGCTACAATCAAGAAGCGACCTCCTTCTTTGACTTCAACTTGGCCAAGAGTATATGTAGGCATCATGCAACTCTAAAAGAACTCCACAACCTTTCTGTCGAGGCACAACCATAGCCTCGTGTGCGAGAGGGAGAGATCGAGCAAGCATCACCCACCTTGGAACTCCTCCATGCTTCTTTTCTTTCCCCCTCCTAGCTCTGATACCAGTGTAAGAGACTGGGGACTAGCACTTCTCCACCCAACCTTCCTATAGCCCTTGACTTGCTATACATATACCCCTTAACCGCATGTGAGTCATGGACCTTGGCCAGAAAGACACAAAGTGAGTTTTTGGCACCCTTAAAAGATAGATGTGAGCATAACGAGGCATACTCCAAATAACAAGGCATACTCCAAGGTGTGGAGCCATGTTAAAATAATAGATCCTTCTCACTTCAATGTAGATAGTACTTCAAGCTCTTCCATGCACAATTTTCCTCTATCAAATGTTGAACTAAGTTGATGGAAGATGGGAACCTACTCAATAAGAAAAGAATGTGTGTATCAACAGATGGAGACATTCGACGCCACATTTTTTATGAATGTCATGACAATCTAAGTGTAGGGTATCTAGGCATAAGCTCTGCATAAGAAGACATATGAACTTGTACAATAACAATTTTGCTAGCTAGGTTTACATATACATGTTCAAAACTATGCCTTACATTGTGAAAAGTGTCAAGTTAATAAAGCAAAGCGCTTCAAAGTAGGTGAACTCTTACATCGAGTTGAGGTTTGGAGAGCGAGCTTTTTGAGCGAGCTTTTTTTATATATTGCTCAACTAACCAAATGTAGAAAAAAATCTCGCTCCAAAAAGACTTTTTGGAACAAGATCTCTCTCTCTCTCTCTCTCTCTCTCTCTCTCCCATCCCTCTATCTCCTCTCTCTCACTCCCCTTCTGTCTCCCGTTGCGTCTCCCTATCTCTATTTCTCTCTATCTCCCACTCCTTCAATCACTCTCTCTTGCTCTTCCCCCCCCCTCCCTCTTTCTCTCTCTCTCTCTCTCTCTCTCTCTCTCTCTCTCTCTCTCTCTCTCTCTCAGTTCACTCTTTTGATAATAACTTCTTCATCGGAACTCCAATTTGGTTTATCTATAGCCTCAATCAAAGAGCACAATGCCCTCTACGCATTGATGTAAAAACATATAAAAAATAGTTATGGAAGGATTTTTTTGTAGTAGCATTTCTAAAGTGAACAGGTTTGAGGAAGTTGACTATCGTCTCTTATTTTACATACAATGTCTTTCGACCCTAGCATACAATGTCTTCCGGCACTTGCAAGGGTTCTGCTTCTTCAAGAAGGTCCAAAACCATCGTAAAAAATGATCCAAAATTTCCTAAGTATGGATATAGCAACACAACCAGTCAACCAACGACATCAAAAACCGTGATTATGACATACGTGGTATAGTTGTAAGAGACCGTAAACAAGCAAGGGGAAGACTTATAGGCACTTGCAATGGAGAATGACACGCTAAGGGTTCTTGTTGTCGAGAATGAGAATCTCAAGAGGACACTTGAGATGCAAACAACACATTTGATGCAACTTGAAGAGGAAGTCGTGGAATATAAACGCTCTCTTGGGGACTTGAATGCTTTGCATGAGCTCTTTTTGGAGCGAGATTTTTCAAAGCGAGCTTCTTTTTAAAGATTTGGTCAATTGAAACATCTACAAAAATCTCACTTTAAAGTTTGCTTGAAAATGTTACTCCATTCCAATCCCCTCTTACATCCCCTAGATATTCAGAATGACAAGTATTTCTATGGACTTTATAGTAGGTCTTTCTACTACAATCTAAGGACATGACACAATTTGGGTGATTGTGGATAGGTTGACAAAGATGGATAATTTCATTTCCACTAGGTCTACAATCAAAATGCCATTGGTGGGTCATGTTTATTTGTAGTGATCGGCGTCCAAACTTTAAGAGCCACTTTCGGAGGGCTGTTTTTAAAAGATTAGGCACGCAATTCAACCATAGTAAAGAGAGCTCATTTCTTTTACTTTGTGAAGCTAAGAAAATTTAGGTTTGACATGAGAGCCTTAAATGATCTACTAGCATGTTATATCGCCTTTAATAATATAGTAGCTTCAATCTTATTCTTGAAGGAGCTCTACTCATCTAGCTTTCCTAACCTTTTGACTTTTTGAGATGTAAACCATTTGATACTCTCATGATAGAAAATAATTTCAATTTTCACGCCATATAAATCGTCTCACCATTATGAATAATAGCATAGAATCCCCTTTTGGAGCTAGAGTAATTATACTAAGTTCTCTAGCTTCTTTCTCTCAACTGCAAGTATCTTATTTGGAATTAGCATTAAGGCTTTATTATGAGCATTTGTCCCTAACATTTTGTGATGGAAACGGCATGTGTACTTTGAGAGTAGCAAAATTAGGAAACTTAGAAAAAGCATTTTTGTTAGGTTACTTTGAGAGCATAGAGGATGAACTTAATTGATGGTAGCAACATAAACATAGTTCTTAGTTAACTTGGCACGAATAGCTACTTTTGCAAGAGAGAGAGTTTAGAGAACATGACAACAGTTGAGGACCAGATTTATGTGGAGCCGGTCCCCCCTCCAATAGGTATTTGTATTATAGATTCTCCCATCAAGAGAGACTTGGTACAATACAATCTTTGTGTTCCTTGTGACCTAGGTGATGCAATGAAGATGGAAAGCTTCACGCATCACGAGCATAACATAAACTTTGAAAAAGCATTAACTATCCCAAGCCTCAGTCCCAAGGCCTCAAACACCTTTGAAGATGGAGAGAGCTAGCGGGGAATGAGGATAGGGAAGAGGAAGAAGAAACATTCCATAGAAGAAAGAAATAGTTCCTCACTTATCATTACTCTTCTTGCTAGCATACATTGTAGCATAGTAATGAAGATTGAGAAGATGACAAGCTTAAGCATTGATGCATGGCTCTTGGTTGGATTTTCATTCCATAGCCAAGAGTGTTGGTGTAGGCTCTCAACCTCTCTACTAGCTTGAAGAAGGAGATGGAGCACTTGCACTTTGCACTTCACACAATGAGAGTGTGTGTGAGTGTGTGTGGGAGAGTATACCCCCCAAGCAGCCCCCCTTCTTGCTTTAGTCGATCCCCCCTTGTAGCTCATGCTTGAAGTTCATTGGACCCCTGCAAGCCTGGCCAATCACATGCAGATGTATAACAAGCAACAAGGGTAGTCTTGGAACAAGTGTCCCCCTTTCCCCTTTGAGAGAGAGGACTTGATAAATGCAAAAACAATTAATTAAATTAACTAATTTATCATTGGACCCCTTGGGAGGCCAACCAATAGGCTTTAGGCTCACCATGAGGGAAACATGAGGAGGAGCTTGACAAGTGTCCCATTTTCTTTCTTTGTACCAAGCTTGCCTTGTGTAGGGTGTGTGTGTTCTCTCTCTAGCCCGTTCTTGTAGGGCTCACCCCCTCCTTGTAGGGATCTTTGTTGACTTTGTGTCCCATTTTCTTTCTTTGTACCAAGCTTGCCTTGTGTGAGGGTGTGTGTGTTCTCTCTCTAGCCCCTTCTTGTAGGGCTCGCCCCCTCCTTGTAGAAATCTTTGTTGACTTTGTGGAACACCTTACCCTCAAGCACCTTAGTCAACAAGCATGACAAAGCACCTCAAGCTTGGGTAGTGTTCCCACAAGCATCTCAAGCTCCCTAGTCGGTAAGCACGACAAGCACCTTAGTCACCTCAATCACCTTAGTCACCAAGCACGAGAAGCATCTCAAGCTTGGGCTGGGTTCCCACATCAAGCTCAACCCTATCTTACCTACGGTCAAGGGACTTTTAACATTAACCTTTGGAGGTCTTTAATGAAGCTAACCCTAAGGTATTTAATCTCCACTATCTTGCTCTTTGATAGATCATCTCTCATTTGGGCCCCTTTACCATTGGCCCCGTGTCGAGATAGACCCTAAAGCACACACTATATTCTAACCCATGTTCTTGTCCATGCTCCCACATTAAACAATCAGTTTAATATGTGAAAATCATTTGGGTTGGTAAGATATTAGATTTTTATGACACATTTTGTGAGGATCCACAATAGTTAGTACTTGTGTAGTAGTTAGTGCCGCTTTAAGCTTGTCAAAGTTATGTTGCTTCTCTTCTCTCGAAGTTAAAGCATGTCTTTGAGCTTTCAATTGGTCTGTCATGGTCACAAAAATATTCCAAATCCTTGATAAATGTGCAATGGTAGCCTTCCATTATGGGAAAATTTTGTAATTCTTCCAAACTATGGGAATTGGCCACTTAATGATAGCCTCATTGGTCCATCCAAAGGCCTAATGTGCTTGAGACTCAAAAAAATCACATTTGGTCTCCTTAACATAGGCCGGAGCAACTAAAAAGTTCAACAAAGACGCTCCAAGTGTTCCTCTTCAGACTCGCTATAAATGAGAATGTCACTTGAAAGTCGTTTACCAAGGTTTGGACTCGAGACACGGTCCATAATCATCATGACCATTGTTTGGGCAATTGGCTAGAACAAATGGCATAACAAAAAGCTCATAATGACCAAAAGGTGTTTGAAACATCATCTTAAGTAAGTCACCAGGCCTAATTTGCATCTGATGGTACCTTTGAGTGTAAGACAATCATCAAAAAGTAATGTGTGCTTTGCAGTTGATCGAACACCTTGTCAACCATTGATAGTGGATACTTATTCTTTATAATAAAAGCATTTATACCTTGATAGTCCATGCCCATACATATCAAAGCCATCTTTCTTTGCCACCAATAAAATCAACTATGCCTACGAAAAAGCGCTAGGCTTAGTAAAGACACTTTTGAACAATAAAGGCCACTTGGCCTTTAATGAGCTCTTGGTCGTGGGAACACACTGAATAATAAAGATCACTTGTCCTTTAATAACTCTTGGTCTTGGGAACATGGTATAGAATTCCTGACGAGGATTTTTATGGGATACATTGACCACCCCATTTGATGGAACTAATGCTTCCATTGTTTCATGGCTGAATTCTCCACCCTATATCCCATCGCTTGGGCTTCATTTACTATCTTGTGCATGAGGATGGCAAAGGAATTTGTGCCAAGTGGCACGATGGTACGTTTGGCCAAAAGGTAATAGTGAAAAAGCTAGGTGATGTATAAAAGAGCAATGGGCATGTGCCACATGGGAGAAGGAGGAGTGAGTATTTTGAATGGCATCTAGGTATTGCTAAACTAAACAAGTGATAAAATCACAAGGCTTGCCTAATAGGCCAACTCACCAACTAATTAAGAGGGTGTGATAGGGTTAGCCAAGTTTGTTTGCCAAAGGGGAACACCAAGCATCCACTTGGAGGACACCCATTTGCGAGAAGTCCAAAACCTACAAGACGACAAATTAGAGACACTGGGGCTTAATAGAAGGCCAAAACCAAGGCCAAGTTCAAAACTTTAAAGACACAAGACTCTCTCCTTTTAGGGTGGTTTATTCCAAGAGCATGTCGTAATGGTCTTACGGAGAGGCTATCAACCTGTAGGTTGCATGTGTGCAAAAAATTGGTAGCATCGTATGAGGCGTATGAAACATGTTGTAGCAGTTGTACATTGCATGGCTCCTCTAACCTAGTTCCCGACATATGTGTCCTACAATCGTCGCCATGGGCAATCAAATTCAAAACCACTAGCTCTACACATTCAAAAACTCTCCATTAGCTTAAAGACACCGTGGTTGGAAATCTACTTAGCTGTCATGTTTGCCTTTGATGCCTTTATCACAACACCTCAAACCATCCACTTTGTTGAACCAGTTGTAGCCTTAATGTACTGTGCAATCGCCCAACCACTGTGGTACGTACGTGAGGCAACCACAATCTTTAGTTTTGTAACTATTATTTGATAGCCCCTCGATCTAACCAATCATCTTCACTGATTCTTCGACCATCTTCATAGAATGAGACATCAACATCGAGATGATTAATTGGTGCAAGCCTCTCTAATTTCCTCCCTGCCTCCCTTCCTCCCTCTCCCTTAAGTATCGTGTCACCAATTTGATCCCTGATCATGAATCCATTCTTCTGCTACAACAATCTGCATTGAGATAATGCTCTTCCTCCTCTAGCTCAATGTTATTATAATTTTGGTGTTCCTCTTCTGCCACAAATTAGTGAGTTGAAGGAGCCCACAAATGGAATGATTTATATTGATGTTATAGCATTGTAGCTATTTTAATTTGAGTGTATATACTAATGGCTTCAAAAAAAAAAAAGGTATTCCTTTTTTTTTCCTAATTCAAAGATTCTCTCAACAACAACAAAAACGATGCACTTGTCTATAGCATGTAGCAATTGGCAATGACGAAGCCTGTAGATTTGCAATAGTATTATCTCGGAAGGATGGATACAACATTGCGCGCGCGTGTGTGCGTGCGTGCGTGCATGTGTGTGTGTGTGTGTGTGTGTGTGTGTGTGTGTGTGTGTGAGAGAGAGAGAGAGAGAGAGAGAGAGAGAGAGAGAGAGAGAGAGAGATTAAATTTGATATCCCCTCTTAGAGAACCATATATTGACACTTGACCAAAATAGACAAGAAATAAAAGACAACAGACAATAGACAGAAGACAAAATTCTTTATTTCATGCTGGTACATCCGTATCTGATAGGAGAACAATTGAGCCTCAGAACCCATGAAAGAATAGACCTTTTCATCTGTACTGTATTCTAGCATTCTTGGAGTTTCACCAAAGTCCTCAGATCCACGGAATTGTCGAGGTTGTTTTGATGATGATGCCATATTGCTTCGTGTGCTAGCAGTACGCTTTAGTTGTTCCCTAGTTCTAGAGGGTTTGAAAATTGTGTCGATGGTCAGACCAATTGGGTGATGTTGAACTCGAGAGAGGAATGGAGTCTATGGTGTATACAATACTAAACCTTTTGCTGCATCAATCAGATGTTCATTGAAGAGCGTAAAAAACCACAACCGCATGTCAAACTTCAATGGGAAAGGCTGTTACCCATCCAATAAAAGCATATACTTGTGCGGGTCCAAAGGAATAAGGAAAGAACCTTGGGAGATTTTGAAACACAAACCATAGAAGGTGATCAAACCATATGATCGTTGCTGGGCAGCTTGAACCGGGGTTCTTCTTACAAGTACACTTGATGAATGGTCTGTATGTGTTCCAGCAATTCTTCAAGAATTTCCGAATATCTTTTCTTTATCATTGAGTGATAGTCCCTTTGTACGGGCTACCATGGAAGTATTAGAGCATTTTTTAATGTCAATGTCTGACAATTTTATCTCCTTTAGTGTAAAAGGTTTATCTTGTGATAGTAGATGCTTTGATTGAAGTGCTGAGGTTTTGCATTGTTCCACCACATCAGGTGGCAAACTACAAAGCAAAGCTAAAGACTCAATCATGAATGGAGCTCATTGATTTAGTATCTCAAAATCCCAGAGTTTGGTTTCAAGACGAATAGCGTCAAGCTCAATTTGTCTAAAAGGGAGTAGTGGAATGACTTCAGAAAAATGCATGTGCATAGACTTTTAAATGTTTTGACAAGAAGGGTCATCAGTTAGGCCTAGGGCCTCCTTTCTTCTTGATCTAAGAGCTCTAGATCCAAAAGAGGGTTCACAATCTCTTGAGACTGCCTAATTGCAAGAGGAAGGATAGGGAGATTATTAATGAAATAGAGCTTATTAATTATGGAAGGTAGTGATGATGATAATAAAAGTCTAGATCAGAGCAGTCTTGAGCATCAATAAAGCATAATGATAATAAAAAAGAGCTTAGTGCATTAATTAGTTGTGCAGGATCTTTTCTAGCAAGGAGTAAGAGTTTTAACCAATCATTAACAAAAGCCGTTTTTAAAGCTAAGAGCTCATGTTATTGTATTGCCCTTTTCTCATAGTAAGAAGACTTTATGAAAGTCACTCTCTTGAAGCAAGAAAGCAGGCATTGTGTACCAATAGGAGGGATATGAATCCTTTTATCGTTAGAGTACCCAAAACGTGTAAGAGATACAATCCAGCCAACCTGAAGGATGTTTAAGAGACAAAATTATAAACAGTGTAGAATGAAGGCAAGTTCAATATATGGTAGTTGTCCGACCAAGGACAACTCGAGAAATAAAGAGAGAGAGATAAAATTTGATATCCCCTCTTAGAGAACCATATATTGACACTTGGCCAAAATAGACAAGAAATAAAAGATAGTAGACAATAGACAGAAGACAAAAATCTTTATTTCATGCTAGTACATCCGGTTCTGGTAGGAGAATGATTGAGCTTCAAAACCCATGAAAGAATAGACCTATACCTGTCACCATCCAACATAAGCAACCAGTTAGAACATGGGCAACCTTGATGGGAAGATAGGTATCCAAAGAGTCTATTCTGCTTGTTATTGCTATCCCATAGCCCTAAACCCCTTCACTCTCCTTATATGCATTTCGAGGGAGTTTTTTCTTTGCTTCTCTATCGGGCATGATCCGTTTTTTAAAGGTATTTTCTACAATATGTTTGTTTGGTAGATTTTCCTCTACCATAGTTTCAATTGGTACAATGGTTGTTTCCGGTTTGATGAGGAAGACTGATTTGCACCCTTCCGGAAAATTGTGTATGGCGGAGGGATGTGGCTTTCCATTGGATAGGTAACATCTCTTGCGAGTTTTAGGGCTCACATTCTCAAAGGATGGTATATCCCCCGTAGGTGGGCTTCCCATAGAAAGCACCATACCTTGTAGTACAATTTCATAAACCAAATATATATATATATATATATATATATATATATAGAGAGAGAGAGAGAGAGAGAGAGAGAGAGAGAGAGAGAGAGGGAAAGAGCTCCATTTTGGGGATATAAAATTTGTAGATGATCTTTTCAAAGGATAAGATGTATACTACTTTTAAACAAGAAGTAATGTATTTTACCAAAATTTTGGCAGAGTTTTGTTTGTAAGTAGACCCATTTTTCAAAAAGTAAACCGGCCCTCCTTTTTTAGGAGCCTCACATGAGGATTTTATTTTAAACGATAAATCCAAAACTACTTGACAAAAAACGTATCTCAATTTATGGACAGGGTTATGCCGGACTTGACATTTATGTAAAAAACACCTTTTCTCTTTTGTCAAAATTTTGGCAGAGTTTTGTTTGTAATTAGATCCGTTTTTCAAAATAAACACGCCATCCTCTCTGAGGAGCCTCACATGAGGATTTTCTTTTTTATACAATAAGAAACCATTTTGAAAACCTCTTCCACAAAAAGTATACCAATCAGCATATCCTTTCCAAAACAACTTCCTTTACAAGGACTTTCAATCCTCAAAATGTAAAACAATCCCTTTTCACTGTTTCAAGACCAATTTCACTTAATACTCAAAACTAACCTTGTTTATAAACCTATTTCTTATAGTGTTTAGAAAACCTAACAAGAAACTATGCCAAATTTTGGATGGATATCCTCTCAGTAGACATGAAGTTTACCTGAAAGCCCGAGGTTGTCATTCGTATGTTTTGTCAAGTCCGGCATAACCTTGTCCATAAATTGAGATACGTTTTTCAAAATAAACACGCCATCCTCTCTGAGGAGCCTCACATGAGGATTTTCTTTTTTATACAATAAGAAACCATTTTGAAAACCTCTTCCACAAAAAGTATACCAATCAGCATATCCTTTCCAAAACAACTTCCTTTACAAGGACTTTCAATCCTCAAAATGTAAAACAATCCCTTTTCACTGTTTCAAGACCAATTTCACTTAATACTCAAAACTAACCTTGTTTATAAACCTATTTCTTATAGTGTTTAGAAAACCTAACAAGAAACTATGCCAAATTTTGGATGGATATCCTCTCAGTAGACATGAAGTTTACCTGAAAGCCCGAGGTTGTCATTCGTATGTTTTATGTTGAAACTAGACTTTGTCCATTAACCGATATAGGGCTGCCAAAAAAACATACAAGAGGCCAATTCTTGAGCGGATGTTCACCATTATCTGACTTTCAATCAAATAGGGTTCACTTTTATGTTTAAAAAAGTCATTCAAGTAAGATATATGATGTGTATCTCTAATTGTTAAGTCCATCTCAAAATTATCCGTACTAATTGAAAAAAACCAGGTACAATAGATGCATGTTCATATAATCATACTTCCTATTATACAGTGTTCCAGAGTATGCATCAATTTGTGTATATATACTCTAGGTTTTTTTAGAGTAGCGTTTTTCTCCTCTCTTATGCTATTATGACTACCCAACAAGTATAACCCTTGTACGACATGTTTATGCAAAACAGAGTCATCACGTTCAATCGATCACAGAGTCTACGAGTATGTCCATCAACCACCAAAGATAGAAAAAACGTCATTTTTTTATTATTATCGTTTGCGCTAGTACCTCCAATGTCGCCACCAAAAGATGCTATAGCTTGTGATTCCGGGTGATTGTTGGCCGAATGTGTGATGGGGTTGCCTGCTGTAATAGGTGTGCAATTGTGTGTGCGTGCGTGTGTAGCTTGTGTATGAGAAAATCGGGTAGCACCACCCTCAAGTGTGTGTCCGCATGTGAATAACCAGTTGTGTGCGCAAGTACGATGGGAGTTCGTAGTTACTTGGTGTGCGTAGGGCATTTAAGGTGTACCATGCAAGTGTTTTTATACTTGCAGCCCACTACATCTACATGTGGTGCCTTCATTGCTACCATGAGCTCAAGAGAATCCGCCAACTGTTCTTCCTTTATCAGGCATGCCCAAATCGGTGCATTACAAGATTTTCAACGATTTTTTTGTCTATACCTACATTAAGTAATTCACTTGAGTGAGGTTCAAATAGTTTTGGACTTCTTTTAATGAGAGAGAGAGAGAGAGAGAGAGAGAGAGAGAGAGAGAGAGAGAGAGATAACACGAGGGAGGTAACCATACCTTACCATAAAAAACTATTTTTCAAATATTGCTGACCTAGAATCTATTTACCAATATCTTGACAAGGACCCCCTAGATAGAGAGATAGAACCAAATAAAGAGTGAGAACGAGAACAACCTTCCAATTTTTTAGTTTCTCTTGTGGTGTTTAAAATTTGTATTGTCGCTAAACATATTCCTCTGTATAGAGAGAGAGAGATATTGAGAAAGAGAGAGATAGAGAGGGGGTTTTTCTGTAGGGAGGTAAAAACGAAGGTGCTGCTTACAATGCTAACACCCGGGATTGAGAGAGAGAGAGAGAGAGAGAGAGAGAGAGAGAGAGAGAGAGAGAGAGAGAGACGATAATATTTTAGTGGATCGTATCTCATGAGTGACGAACGAGTCATGAGAGCGTCACTTACTAATTCCCACCATTTTCAACTAAATCCATTGATTTTTTTAAAATTTTAATAAGAAATAATTTTGAGAATCTACTCTGGATTTTGGAACCTGAAGTTCCGAGATATGTCTCTTTCAACCAATAAAAAATTGTGTCTTTTTAACAAGTCCACATCTGCCCTCGCACACATATGCGGACTTTACTTGTTAAAAATGTGAACCGACAGATAATGCACTTTGCTTGCTTCGTTTGCATGACAATCTTCTATTCGTCCTTCTGGTCCATCTAATTTCAGTAGCAAACGATATTTCTTCAGCCCGCCCCCTTCCCCAATTCTACCATTAGCTTTTCGTTATTCTTGGAGAGAGAGAGAGAGAGAGAGAGAGAGAGAGAGAGAGAGAGAGAGAGAGAGAGAGAGAGAGAGAGAGAGAGAGAGAAAGAGCACGACGCCTAGCATGATTTTTTTTTAAAAATATTAAATTTGAACAACGGGCCACGTGGTGGCTTTTGCGACCTGATAGAGGAAAAAGAGCCTTTGGCTCACCAAGTAAATATTCTCTTCTTTACCTTGATTATCTAAGAGCAATTTTGAAATTGTTGCAAGGAGAGGCACTCCACCTGGCTACTTGTCATTGGACAGAGAAGTTGGAAAAGGGATGGTGCAAAAATAGAGCGAAGAAAGAGAGCGTGTGTGAAGGAAGCAATGGCTTAAAAAAATAGAGATGAAAGGAATGTAGCACCGCAAAATATAATCGATGGCCTAGAGAGAGAGAGAGAGAGAGAGAGAGAGAGAGAGAGAGAGAGAGAGAGAGAGAGAGAGAGAGAAGGTCAAGAGTCATTGTTCTTGATCACAAGGACGTCCGTGTGAGCCTTTGGCTATGGTGTTAATTGATCGCCTGCTTGGTTAGCTAACAGAAGTGAAAATGAGCCTTCCTTTGGTCTCCACCCGGCTCACTCTTCCATCTTTGAAAATCAGCCCCTCATCTCTTTCACGATTGCGCAATCCCTCAAGCTCTTACTGTTGTGCTTGAAACGGCTCGATATGTATGCCAAATGTGGTGCACTTCAAAAGCAGATTGAGGAGCCTACTGTTTGAAACGAGATCTCTTGGAATGCATTGATTTTGCGGGATAGCCACAACAGGAACGTGGACAAAAAGCTCTAGGTACCAATGCTTTCAATAGATACAAAGTGATGGCCTTTGTCCAAATGAAATCACCTACGCGTGCATCTTGAAGGCATGCAGGGCCAGGAAACTCTGGGCTGTTTTTAGCAAATGAAAAGAGAGCAAATGCAATCACCTATACATGCAACTTGAAGGCATGGAAGATGTTGGTATCGAAAAAAGAGTTCATGATGATATTGTTATTCAGGGGTTGTTGACAGAAACTTCATGCTTGGCATTGCCTTGGTCGACATGTATGCCAAAGGTGGTGTACTTCATAAATCACAAAAAGTGCTTACTGTCTGGAATGTAATCTATTGGAATGCATTGATCGCGGGATGTGCCCAACAGAGGCAGGGCCAAAAAGCTCTGGGCTATTTCCAACAGATGCAAAGAGAGGGCAACTATCCAAATGCAATCGCGTACTCTTGTATCTTGAAGGCTTGTGGCATTAGGCAAGAGCTGATATGGGCAAAGGAATTCACGATGATATTGTTAGTGAGGGGATGTAGAAAAGAAATGTTTGCCTTGGTTGCCATGTATGCCAGATGTGTTGTACTTCATAAAGCACTCTTTGTATGTGCATGGACCCTTACACACACACACACACACTCACTCGATTCTCTCTATGCAGCACTGTTTTGTTTTCATAGGGTAGAGCAATATCCACTACATGAGCAAGCATGGAGAGGAAGAGATGAGTCTTTCTTTTGTGAGCTCACTTAAAGACTCTGCTTCAAATAAGGATTTGTACCAAGGCAGCAGGACACATGCTGATATTTGTGATAGTGGGTTACTTGAAAATAACACATACTTAGCCAACACATTAGTCAGTATGTATGTCCAGTGTGGTGGACTTGTTTGAGCGCACGAAGTCCTTAACGAGCTTTGGGCTGTTTTCAACAGATGGCAAGCGAGGGCCTTCCGCCAAACGCTATCACCTATGCGTGCATCTTGAAGGCATGTGGCTCTATGCAATATGCTGTTGAAAAGAGAAATCGTGCTTGGCACTACCTTGGTTGATAGGAATGTCAAATGTAGTGCAAAGATTGCATGTTACGCACAACAGGAGCAGAGCCAGAAAGCTCTAGGCTGATTTCAACAAATGCAAGGTGAGGGACTCTGTCCAGATGCAATCACCTATGCATGCATCTTGAAGGCATGTGACTCTATGCAAGATGCCGATTTGGGCTTAAAAATTCATTCTCATATTGTTAGTCAAGGGCTATTGTCGTGCTTGGCAATGTCTCGATTGATATGTGCGCCAAATGTGGTGCACTTCAGAAGCACAAAAAGTGTTTGAGGAGCTTCTGTCCCGCATGTTATCTCTTGGAATGCATTGATTGTGGGGCATGCAACAGGAGCAGGGCCAGAAAGCTCTAGGCTGTTTTTAGCAGATGCAAAGTACGGGCTTGTCTCCTAATGCAATCACGTGCACGTGCAAAGTGAGGGCCTTTGTCCAGATGAAATCACATGGGCGTGCATCTTGAACACATGTGGCTCTATGCAAGATGCTAATGTGGGCTTAAATATTCACTCTGATATTTTTTCAGTTTGGGGTTGCAAAAACATATCGTGTTTTGCAATGCCTTGGTCGATATGTATGCCAATTGTGGTGTACTTTAGAGAGCACAGAAAGTGCTTGAGGAGCTTTCTGTCCGGAATTTCGTCTCTTAAAGTGCATCGATTGCAGGATATGTGCAACAGGAGCAGGGCCAAAAATCTCTAGGCTGTTTTCTGCGTATGCAAAGTGAGAGCCTCTCTCCTATTGCAATCACTTGCATGTGCATCTTGAAGGCATGTGGCTCTACGCAAGATGCTGATATGGCATAAAAATTCATGTTGATATTCTTAGTCAACGGTAGATGTCATGCTTGGCCGTGCTTTGATTGATATGTATGCCGGATGGGGTGCCTCAAAGATTGTGTGTATGTGTGCACATTTGAGCCAACAGACGAACAATATGACAGATTCCATATACCTTGAAACCAAGAACATTAGAAGTGCTACAGGCAATGGTAGGCATGATAGAAAAATTGAATGCTAGAGTTGACATGTTAGTAGAAGTCACAGAATGGATGACTATGGCAGAACGTACACTGGTGGGAAAGTGGCACAACAATGTAAGGAAGTTCTAGTAGCGGATCCATCCAAGATTTTGTGTTAATCCACACGATCGATACCAAAGGTACACTTATATTCCGTGTTTTGATTTTCTTTATGTAATGTCAAAAGTACTTAGATTACATTATGTACACATTAAAGCAATGAATTTACATCATATTTTTAAAAAAAGATTGTAGATGAAGGTGACAATGACTCAAGAATTTTTTTGATGCCCAACAAGAGACACATAGACAATACACCTCGGCATGGCAACATGGAATGATACATGTAAAACATCGGTAATGAGTTCTTGCTTGTATAATTGTAGTATTTTTACAATAAGAAAGTCCATCCAACACCGAAGGAGAAGCATAAGTCCCCTTTCAACACTGGAGAGGATAAAAGAGGCAGGGGAAGGGCACGTTCCTTACGGTATTATTATAAAATGTGGAGAACAGTGCCAACTCCACACCATACATATGTATGGTTTTCTCTTTTTTATGGGCACAAGCATCGCAAATGCACGAAATGCATCTCCCTTTGTCTTTAATATAATACATAAATTTTTACATCTATACATCTTTTAATGCAAAATCTTGTTTGTGATGCGAGGTCATAGAGTTTTTGGCAAAAGCTTCAAGGAGAGATGCTATGGAGCCTTCAGAATAAGAGATGATGTGAAAGGTACAACATTGCTCCTCTTGTTTAATTCATACCATTTCCATAGCGAATCAATCAAGGGATACTAGTTTTCAATAGGAACAAATGAAGAATCACGGTGGCTTTCTAAAATAATTAGAGCGTGATAAAATCATTAGGTTGAGTTTAAGTAGAATCAGTGTTCAAGAAAGGATTGCCTCAGCTTAGCCTTGAGCCGGTTGAAAATGGAGACTAGGTGGTTGTAAACCACGGTAAAGGATATGGTGAACTATGTGAGAAAATAGTTCAAAAATCCTACAAATTTTAAGTTTATGCTAGTATTTTCAATTCACTTCTTTGTTGGGAGGAAACTCAACCGACGACCGCTTAATAAAAGAGACTTTCTTGAATATTGACTAGAATTAAGTTATAGAACGTAAGAAAAGTCAATCCATGTGAGGCTTTGAAATGAAACGCGAAATAAAAAAAACTCTTTAGTATATATTTGTGTGTGTGTCCATAGGATTTACTAGAATTATTAAAGTGAAGCTCCACTTTAACATATTAAAGCATTAGAATGCAAAAAAAGTAAAGACAAGACATGTCAAGATATGAAATGAAAGTGAAATAAAAAGACCCATTTACTATTTTAAAATTGAAATAACATTTAATGCAAGTAGGAGATACGGGGGAAAATAGAAAAATTGCCTATTAGTTGAAAGGGGTGAATGGAAGGGTGAGAGTTTGAGGGGAAAAAGAGTGAGAGACCATGTCTCTCTCTTTATCTTTGAATCTCTCTTTCTCTCTCTCTATTTCTTGCTATTGTGGGACGTTGTCTGTGTGTGTGTGTGTGTGTGTGTGTGTGTGTGGGGCTCGCAACGCAGGAGGGAAGTGGCTGGCGCAGTTTGGGATCTCTCCATCCCCTCATCGCGTGACCTAGGGAGCTCATCTATCTTGCAGCCCCTCTTAGGGCATAGCTTTCTTCATGTGTGTGTGTGTGTGTGTGTGTGTGCAATGAGTAGGTTGCAAGGCTACTAGCTAGCCCTCTCTCTCTCTCTTTGCATTCGTGCGATCGGGGCAGTCTTCTCCTGGCTCTCTCTAGTGCCATCAAAGTGGCGTCCACACTATCTCTGCCTGAATGCGCGTGCGTCTGTGCAGCGAGACTGCTTGCGTGACAAAGAAGGGGGGGGGGGGGGGGGGGGGCTAATGACCATTTCGTTTATGTTTTTTGGGTGGGAGGAATCTCACTAATTAATACATTTTCCTTTACCTCTCCCAGTAGTAGGTTAGTAGGTGCTGCGATTGTTAAAAAAGAAAGTATGAGCAGAATCAAAGAAGATGCTTTGCAAGGAGATGCGTGAAGTAGGAAAGGAAGCATCGAAGCAAGCGTTGAGCCTAAGAGGGCGAGTAGGTACAGGAGGCGACGGACGGACGACAAAGGTGCATGCGCGTGGGTTCTTGGCTGTGAGTTTGTTTTATATTTGTTATGCTTACCAGCTACAACAACACCGCATGGATGGTTGAATGGTTACGAGGGGAGCCGTTAGTTGTTGTCTTTTACCCATGTGTGTTCGATCCCCTTTAACACTTTTAGAGGTGGGAGGAGTGAGTTCCTGGGTAGTTGTTGAAGTAAAATATTGGGGGAATCTCTTGAAGAATTGAATAAAAAGAGAGGAGAGCGAGTAGGGAGTAGCAAGTAGGGAGTAGCTAGTAGTGTAGAAAGCAATCATAGTTGTTGAAGTAAAATATTGGGGGAATCTCTTGAAGAATTGAATAAAAAGAGAGGAGAGCGAGTAGGGAGTAGCAAATAGTGTAGAAAACAATCATCACTGAAAACATTGAAAACATTGAAAGTATGCTAACCGGACTAGGAAAGCAAAAAGGAAGGCATCACTAAGGCCTCATCCCTTTGGGCATGCCAAAAAGGCTCGATCAATTGTCCGGACACGTGGACTAGCGAGCTTCAATTTGTAGCCCGGAGGCTCGGAGCCGAGGAAGCATGGCACGAGGTCATCTGTACGCGCTCGACTTCGATGGCATCCTCTGCGACAGTTGCGGTGAAAGTTCCTTGTCCGCCCTGAAGGTGTGGAGCTGCGTTTAAATTTCTCTTGCACGCAGAGAGAGAGAGAGAGAGAGAGAGAGAGAGAGAGAGAGGCATTTGCTAGAAGTTGGGAACCCACATGAGTAACAGACATGCGTAACTCTCATCCATGCTGCAATGCATCGGCTGAGATTCTTGCTCTTTTCGCATCTCATGAGCTTCATTGCACTCTTCTTAAATTCAAGAAGAAAAACTTCTGTTCAAATTCATGTTGGTTAATGTTGTAAAGGCTGCAAAAGTGCGATGGCCAGAAGTATTTGCCGACATTGATGAGCTGACAGAATCATGGATTTTGGAGACAATGCATATGGTACATTTCGTTTTTTTTTTTTCCCAACACCAGTATGTTAGCCTGTCAGAAGGTTTTTACCTTTTCCCCAGCTAATGTTCTGACATTAATAGGTCAGACCAGTTGTAGAAACAGGTTATGAAAATTTGCTGCTTGTGCGCCTGCTGCTTGAATCTAAAATTCCAGCATCTCGAAAAACATCAGTACGTAGCTCAAGGCACTGTATATAGGTTTTGATTTTATCAAAATCAAGTCAATTCACAAGTTCCACTCATTTGAAGGTAGCAGAGGGATTGAGCATTGATAAGATATTGGAGCACTGGACGAGTATTAAGCCTGTTATCATGAAGGACTGGGGTGAGGAGAATCGAGATGCCTTAATTGAACTGTTTGGGAAGGTTCGAGATGATTGGATTTCACATGACCTGCAAGGGTGGATTTGTGCAAACAGGTACATTAGCATCCATTGCTATTCTTCGAGAAGGCATTTTACCGAATCATATTCAATTGTAAATTATGTGTTGGTTATGCACAGGTTTTATCCTGGAGTCGGTGATGCTCTCAAGTTTGCGACATCAAAAATCTACATTGTTACAACTAAGCAAGTAATGCACTTCTCTAAGATGACGGCCACTTCATCTTTTTCTGAATGCATGGCAAATTCTTGCTCACTTGACATTAAAGTATTTGCTTTTTAGATTACGTAAGACAAGTGTTCTATTGTTTGCTGAGACCATCTATAGGTGACTCCTTTAATCTGTTCTCACGCCAGACTTTCCTTAAGTACTTAATGACCTTTTGTGGTGGTTCAAATTGCTTCATCCCAAATATTTTCTTTGGACAATGTAACATTTTACTGCGCGTTTGTGTGTCAGTAGTGTATTTGTGCATGCATTCTTATATATCACTTGCAAGTTGTTAATAAGTTAAAAAATAAACAGAATGACATTGCAGCTATTTTAGCTATGAACTCATTACCGTGCTTTTTATCGCTGTTGCCCATGCTTTTGACCATTTTACTGCATACCATAAATTCTCTGTTCGGAAAATATTATTAAGCAAAGAGTTGGGCAGCTCTATGACTTGTTTCAATGCAATGCTTTACTATGGCAGTATTTTCATTTATAGAGCCATGAGAGAAGTGTGCTGAACTTTTTATTGATGTACGCTAATTCTGCCCTACCTAGACCTTAAGAGGTTTATAACCTACAGTTTTGATCAACCCTGGCGTTTTCGGTAGCAGATCAGTCAATGAGCCCTAGCGCTAGCCTCTTCCCTGCAGGTCAGCTAGCATTTTTAGTTTGACGCATCCAATCCTCATTTGAGGTGAGAGCGGTATTCCCTCTCTCCCTCTCATCTCTCACGTCGACTCCAGATCAAGGAACTTTAGAATTCCTGATAGGTATGGTGAGTTGTTTGCCAAGTTCGACCACTTCTCTCGCCTGGATGATCTCCCCCTTACACTCCCTCCTGAGCGACTCGAGGATCATGTCATCGACTTAGTGGACGGAGCACAACCTATAAGTAAGTTTCCATATCGTTTGAACAAGGCTAATAGAAGAGGAGCTTGAGCGCCAACTAGATGCTGTTGGATAGTGGTTTTATACGTCCCAATGTAAGTCCTTTTTGCTGTTCTATTTCTTTTTGTTCGTAAGAAAGATGACTCATCATGGTTATGTGTGGATTACTCGTTTTGGAACGTCTCAATGGGGCTATAGTGTTTTCGAAGATCGACTTGAAGAGTGGCTACCACCATATGAGGCGAGAGCGGTATTCCCTCTTTCCCTCTCATCTCTCACGTCGAGGCTAAAAGAGAGCTACGTTGAGGAGCTGGCGATGGTTGTCTATGTCAACCCCACATCAAGGAACTTTGGAATTCCTGATAAGTACGGTGAGTTGTTTGCCAAGTTTGAGCACTTGTTTCTCCAGGATGATCTCCCCCTGTCACAAACAGGAGCGCATAACAATATAAAATGTACTCAGATAAATAGAATTTTTATCACTTATTACTAAAGTCAGAGGATATAGAGAGAAATAGATAGAGAGAGAAGATTGACACAGTACTGGGGACCAGAAGACGGGCTGGTCCCTCCCCGTAATAGTATCTTTATTATTGAGGAGAAGTCTATACAAGCACTTGAACCGAACGTATTACCACGTTCGTTCTAGATCAGACTTGATGGTTTCTGGAAGTCTCGGCTTCCATCCTCAAGGCAAAGCCCCATTCCTAGGAACTTCCGTTCCTACCCGAGAACTAACGTTCTCGCCTCTGGAAATCACCTCCCAGACTTAGGGCATAACATCCCTACTTTCCGTTTCCCGACTCTAATCACAGAGTCCTGCCGCAGATGAACTCTGCTTTCCCGGACGCGAAGTCCTTCCTTCCGGATCCTGACTCGAGAGTCTACTTCTCTCAGATCCATGGTTCCACGCCCAAATTCCGGGCACGAAACCCTTGGGCTGATCTAGCTCTAGCTTCTCAGAGCTTCTTCCGCCTACAGAGGCTCTGTTCCTACTCCCTCGCAAAAAGGAAGCACTCCTGCAAACAGATACTCAGTAAAACTAAACTTGAAAACGTTACCTTGATGTCTCGACACTCGGAACGCAACTCTGTTCTAAAAAAAAACGACTTCTGGAAGAGATTTCTGTGCGGAAAACCTTCTCTTTCAAATCCTATACACAGGCGAGGTGTATCCTCGGGTTCCTTCTCGTAAATCAGCCCTATCCCCGATGTTTTTGGGCTGAAAACAGAGAAAAACTGCAGCCTATTACGACGGAAATTCCTTCCGTGAGCGATTCTTTGCGATGGAACGTGGTCCTGGCATCATCTCATTCACTTAGGGCAGCCATGGGCATCGCCGGCAACTTCTTCTTAGCAACGGAAATCTGCTGCAGCTTGTTCTTTTCCTCCCAGTGTTGGCGAATCTTCTTCTTCTGCTCCTAGCGCTGGCAGGTTTCATCCCAAGAGAGAAGGGCGCTGGCTGATTTAATAGCCTTTTGAGGCCTGGCAAAAGTAGGGCAGCTGGTCGCTTTTTCCCCCGTGCAAGAATAGGGCAGGTTGCTTTTCCGGCTCGAGAGAGAGAATCGCTGGCTGCCTGCTGCCGTACAAAGGTTACGCTGTCTCTTCTCTTTTTTTTTATATATAAGCCATGCTTTTATTTTAAGTGGGCTGCCCACTTAGCCGGTCATTTAAAAAAAATAGCGTGAACCTGTTAAAAACTTAATAAAACCTTATGAGTTAAAAACGAATGCTTAAACTGCACTTCAGGCGTCCCTGGATGCAACCACATGTACAGATGCAATGCAGACACAGATTCCTCGCGGGAAAGCATCTGCCTTCCCTGCGAATGTCTTGCTTTTCGTAAAAAGCTTCTCAGAACCCATCCTTATTCAAGTGCTTGCTTTTCCTTGTGCACAATTCTAACACAGTTCGGAATTTTCTCTCGACTATGGATATCCCCTTTCCGATGCACCCGTCACCCACCTTGTGACGCATCAGGAATACCCATCACCTAGTCCTTTCCTACCGAACTTACGATACAATCTCCTTCGTGATGCTCTATGTCACCCATCCTATGACGCATCAGAGATGTCCGTTCCCGGATGGTCGGATACTTCTTCCCGATGTTCCTTGTCACCCATCCGATGTGACACATCAGAAGTACCCGTTCCTGGTGGCCTTTCAGATATTCCCGTTCACTGTGCTCCCGTCATTACTTTGAACGACGCACCAGGAGTACTCTGTACTCGGATGTCTCCAATGAGAAAAACCCTCTCACTTTAAATTCCAATAATTCATTCAAAATTATTTTTCTTGTTGTTCCGAGCGAGAAAACCCTCACTTATAAATCCAATAATTCATTTAGAATTATTTTCCTGTCAGATAAAGCCAATTTAGCAACACCCCCCTACACTCCCTCCCGAGCGACCTGAGGATCATGTCATCGACTTGGAGAAAGTTTGTAAGAAAACGCTTTTTGGACATTCTCAAACTCTTTCCAAGTAGACTTTGAGATGCTGACATTGATAACAACGACCTTCCTTAGCATAAATGACTTGTTCATCTGCCGTTATGTATCCTCCTATAATTCCTTTGCGGCTTTTCGAGAAAGTTTTCAATCGAGAAAGTATGGCCGAGGGGCCTCAAACTGAAAAGGATTAAGGATTTTTAAATCCTAGTCTTGCCAACTTATAGAGCACCGATTGTGGGGCCTAAAATCCTCAAAACCCAAAGCTTGAAGTCCGGAGCTGATTTTCGTAAAACGCGGTGACATGTTGATGTGGCAGGCCGTAAGGATGATGGCGTCGTAGGACTGTACAGATTTTCGCGAATTACGTTGGTAGATTTTACAATTTTCAGTGCTAGCTTTTTGGAGCAGATGCTTTTGGGGTTTAGTGCTTTTGGGGGAAGAGCTTTTAGGGCTCTGCTTTTGGGCAACCCTTGTACTCTTTATAAGAGCCCTTGGGGTCTCACTCTGCAGAGCATTTGGACGTAGAGTGTGAGAGCAAAGGATTGTTGTGACATAATAATAGAGAAATACCGGAGTGGTGCTAGTGTTTTGGGGCCAGTGCTTCTTGGCTCGGAACTTTGCCGTGCCGTGTCGTGTCGACTCTCTCTCTCTCTCTCTCTCTCTCTCTCTCTCTCTCTCTCTCTCTCGTAAAGTTCAGCGATTTTGTAATTTTTGTTCGTGTGTTGCTATTAATTTCTCGCATGGAGTGTCCAAGTCTGAAAACCTGGATCAAAGAAAATAGGCGCTGTTTGATCCCTGACTTCACCCGACGCTCTGCATAGCTTACTCGCACTAGAATTTGGCCTATCGCCCACCATATGTGGCACTAAAACAGCCGTGGGTTTGGCTTCTTTTCTTTCTTATCCTCTTTGTCCTGTGAGTCAGCTGTTTTCTTCTTGTTTGGACAATCCGCATCAAAGTGACTAGGTTGCTCGCAAATAAAGCATTTATTCTCAGCCATTAAAGCCTTCTTTTCCTCGAAAGACTTGCACACAAAAGGCGTCGTGTTTTTTGGCATGTCCTCCAGACGTCTCGGCTAATTCCTTAGCTTTCTCTGTTTTTCTTGACCCCTCGGAAGCTTCAGGAGTTGCTTTTTGTTGCTAAATTGGCTTTATCTGACAGAAAAATAATTCTGAATGAATTATTGGATTTATAAGTGAGGGTTTTCTCGCTTGGAACATCAAGGAAAAATAATTCTAAATGAATTATTGGAATTTTAAGTGAGGGTTTTTCTCACTGGAGACATTCGAGTACAGAGTATTCCTAGTGCGTCATTCAAAGTAATGACGATAGCAGTGTGAACGAGAATATCTGTAAGGCCACCAGGAACGGGTACTTCTGATGCGTCACATCGGATGGGTGACAGGGAGCATCGGGAAGAAGTATCCGACCATCCGGGAACGAACATCTCTGATGCGTCATAGGATGGGTGACATAGAGTATCGTGAAGGGGATTGTACCGTAAGTTCGGTAGGAAAGGACTAGGTGATGGGTATTCCTGATGCGTCACAAGGTGGGTGACGGGTGCATCGGAAAGGGGATATCCATAGTCTAGAGGAAATCCGAACTGGAAAGAGGAATACGCGTAAAGACGCAATCACAAGAATAAAGATGGGTTCTGAGAAGCTTTTCTTAAAAAGCGGAAAATTTGAACGAGTTTTCCGGGAAGAGCAAACGCTTTTCCGCGAGGAATCTATGTTTGCATTGCATTCGTGCATGTGGTTGCATCCAGGGACGCCTGGGAAGTGCTGTGAAAGCATTGATTTTAACTTATAAGGTTTTATTGAGTTTTTGGGCAGGTTCAGACCAATTTTAAAAATATGCCGGCCGTCCACTTAATAAGTGGGCAGCCACTTAGAAAATAAAGCAACAAAACCAGCTAGCGAATTCTCTCTCCCTATTTCGGGTAGAACAGAAGAAAAAAATAATAATAAAAAAAAATAAATTTTTTTGGAAAAAAAAAAAAACCCGGCCGTGATCTCTCCGCGAGCAGCTATTCGTGCCGTGGTAAAGGAGCTATAAAAGCACCACATGCCCTCACCGAAGGGAGGTTGCCAGCGCCAGCAAGAGAAGACTCTGCCGCCAGAAGACGCGAGAGATCGTGAGACTACGAAGCACGGAAGTCGCTTTTCTCGCGCAAGAGCGAGAGGTACCTATTGTGGATTCGCCATACGAATTGTTGTCGTGTGTTTGCGTGTGTGTTTACAGGTACTTTCATCGCGAAGGAGAAGCGAGAAGGCTTCGGCCTACGCTTGGGAATTCCGGAAACGGAATTCGGAAATTGTCTGCGGAGTCTCAACTCCGAGTACAGACGGAAAAAGGATTGAGAGCTTGTCTCTCGGATTTCCCTTACGGGAAGGAACGACTATCGAGTCAGAGATTTAGAACGGAGGGGTTTTCTCCGGTTCTTGTGCTTGTAAAAAGATTCTCCCTAATAAAGAATTCTCTTTAAGGGGGGAGACCAGCCCATCTTCTGGTCCCCAGTACTGTGTCGATCTTCTCACTCTCTCTCTCTCTCTCTATCTATTTCTCTCTATATCCTTTGGCTTCAATAATAAGAGATAAATTCTATTTATCTGAGTATATTTTATATTGTTATGCGCTCCCGTTTGTGACACTTTTGCAAAGGGATTCTTAGCTGAATTTTTCTTTGACTGCCCCCTTTCACGTTGCCTTGGAATCCACTGTCTCTTCTCCCTTCACCAAGGCACGACCAATGTTGCCAACCTCCATAACATGCATAAGGGTGGCCACTGTGTTCTTTGTACAATAATTCCTGAGCCCTTTAGCTCTGTCTATGACACAAACACAAATTTGTAGGAAGTTACTGAAAGCAGCGATTTACAAAACTTCGCATTGTACTCCTCTTAAGTTTTTGCAAGAAGCCGCTTTGAGTTGGTGCCAATCTATCATGACATCAACTTCAAGCTCATTTGACAGCCATGCAGAGCAAACATCCGTTTGAAGTAAACCCATGTGGTGGGTGCTTGTCCTTGCATCAATAATGTCGTCCACCATGAACGTGCATTTCCTTTTGAGAAAGTGGCCACTTTATAGACCTTCGAAGCCTCGGTGAATTTCCCCCCTACATAAGTAGTATCAAATTGTTGGAGGAAAGTAAGAGCCTTCGTCTTGTCTTCAAAACCATTGAAAGTGTCAAACCTTCACAATTGCATCACCTTCTTTGTAAGGTTTCAGCTTGTTAAGCACTGTCAAATTGTCATAGGTAAGTGTTTGCAACATGGGTACAATGCTAGGGGATCATCTATGCTTCTTGGCCATTAGCATTTTGGCTTCCTCATGCCATATTTGCCTACTAATTGGAAAAACTAGCCATATCAAAATTGCCGTGTGGCATCCCAAACTACCCTGAAACCTTGGTTGTAAGCCCATATTATTGTACATGGGGTTTGGCATCATGCCTTGCATACCCCCAAAGATTGTTCCTGGCATGTGTGCTGATTTCCAGGCGCATTATGCATAAGCAGCCATGCTTTGAAACACAGATCCACCCCAAAATACCCCGGCTGTATCGTATGTCACAAACTGTTGACGTGTCAAGCCAGTGAAGAACGGAGCCAACTTGCAGGTTTCAATGATTGGTGATTTAATCGTGGGTGGAGTAGTGAGAAATGATGTTTAAGAATGCTTGCACATACTCTAGGCCCGGATCCTTGTG
Source organism: Adiantum capillus-veneris (assembly GCF_014529385.1). Lineage (NCBI taxonomy): Eukaryota > Viridiplantae > Streptophyta > Polypodiopsida > Polypodiales > Pteridaceae > Adiantum > Adiantum capillus-veneris. The sequence continues at coordinate 145,973,555 of NC_140947.1, forward strand.
GTTATTTGCGGAGGGAGTATTGTTGTTGTTACTCATTGCCCGTGTCACGAGAGACGGCCACCACGTGCCAACCAAAAAGAACAAACTGAACACTTTTAGCACTTCAAATAACACTAAACTGAAAGAGAGAGAGTGCATGGCACACGATACGTGGAGTTGCAGAATTCCACCCCAAGAAAGCACTGGCCTCAAACCTTGGTGCCTTGAGCCCTATGCACATAACTAAAGGCCCTTGGCCTATGAAAAGCAGTTTACATGAAAAGCTTCAAACTCAAAATCATCTAGCCCAAAAGCAATAGCGCCCAAAAGTTGCCAGTGTGTTTTGCAAAAATCCGTACAGGTGCCACGTCAGCAGAGCCAGTGTAAAATGCGGAATTCCGTACTTGTTGCACGTCAGCATAGCCAATGTGAATTGCAAAAATCTGTCAGTACAACTGCCACGTCATCCGCTTGCGACGCAAGAGATTGAGTGTGTGTGTGTGCGCATGTGTGCGGTTCTGCTTTATTATAATGCCTTTAGGTCCCTTGGGCCCCATCGAACGGGGTCCCATAAATTGGCGAGAACTCTTCTTTAAAAATAGGACACTCCAGACTTTGCAAGTTGGTAAAAAATTTCTTTTGTTGCTTCTGCTTCTTCACTTAGGGTTTAGGCCCCTCGGTCGAGATCTGGAGGTTGGCTCCGTTCTTCAGTGACTTGACACGTCAGTAGTTTGTGATAGCCTAGACCTAGATGTTTATTTACAGGGGGAGTATTAAGAAGTCTGAGTAGTGGTTACTCTCAGCACCTCCAAATGATGCAGGCTACGGTTTGGGGGACGTTTGGTTGTAAAAGGCCTCTATACCTGATGGCCCGGATCTTTTTAGGCTATTTGCAAGAGGAGTGTTAAGGAAGTCGTTGAACAGCTCATGGCCCGGTTATTTGCGGGGGGAGTGTTCATCGGTGGTTTTATGTTTCTATGTCTTGTAATATGCATATGTGAGCATTTGTGTTGCATTGTGATGTGGCAACCACTGAATATTCCTTATGGGATGAGATTTTTCTCGGAAACCAACGACCCAGGATATCAAGAGCTTCGATATGGAATGAGACTCTTTTTTTGGATGAGATTTTTCTGGGAAGCCAGGATATCAAGAGCTCCAGTGTTGCCGTGATTTACGTTGCGTAGCTTTGGCGGCAGCTTTTGGGACCAGATGCTTTTGAGTTTGAAGCTTTTCATGTAATTGCTTTTCATAGGCCAAGGGCCTTTATATATGCGCAAGAGCTCAATCTCTGGCACTCTTCCAGGTGAAGGTGCAGAGCGCGAGTACCGGCATTGTACTGAGTTCAGGCAATGTAAAGAAATACAGAAAGGGGCGCTAACGTTTGGGGCCAATGTTCTCTTGGGGTGGAACTCCGCCACTCCCGGTCTTGTGTCGTGCATCTCTTTCAGTACAATTATTATTTGAAGTGCTTTTTTTTGTTCATTTTGTTCTTTCCTGTTGGCACGTGGTGCTCGTCCTATTACACCGTAGGTGGTGGAAATACCTTATGCATGTGTCCATTGAGATCCACACTTGGACGCTCAAAGGTGGCTGACTGAACTGGAATAGCTTGAGGAATTGGTGTCCAAGCCACCTAGGTGTTCATGGACAACAAAGGTTTGCCTTGGAGCTGTAAATGACTCCGCAACATGCGAATGCTCCCTGTCTCGCTCGGTTGCATTTGGGACGTGCCCTTGACATAGTAACAAGGGACGGAGGGGACGGAGCCTAGAGACGGGGGAGCCTGATTCCGGGACGGGGACTGTCACAAACAGGAGCGCATAGCAATATAGAATATACTTGGATAAATAGAATTTATCACTCAATAGTGAAGCGAGAGTATATAGAGAGAAATATATATATATATATAGAGAGAGAGTGAGAAGATCGACATAGTATTGGGGACCAGAAGATGGGCTAGTCCCCGCTCGTAATAATATCTTTATTACCGAGGAGAAGTCTATACAACCACTTGAACCGAACGTATTACCACGTTCGTTCTAGAATAAGACTTGATGGTTCCCGAAAGCCTCGGCTTCCTATTCGTAGGGCAAACCCCTATTCCAAGGCACTTCTGTTCCTTATTCCAAATCCTCGAGAACCAAGGTTCTCGCCTCTGGATCTCACCTTCCAGACTCAGGGTATAGCATCCCTTGCAACTCGTTTCCAACTATGTTTCCAGAATCCTCTTCTTGCAGAACAACTCTGCTTTCCCGGACACGGAGTCCTTACTTGGAATCCCCACTTTCGGGTCGCAACTTGAGAGACTACCTCTCTCCAATCCGTGGATCTACTTCGGGTACGAAACCCTTGGGCTGATCTGGCTCTAGTTCCTCAGAGTGCTTTTCTCCTACAGAGGCTCATGCCTTCCTTTGCTCCTACTCCCTCACTAAGAGGAAGTACACCTGCAAAAAAATACCTGCTCATGGAGAAACATATACCGCAACCAAAAGTTGCTACTGTAATGGTAAAAGCACATAGCGTACTCAATGATCAACGACCATCAGTAAACCTCTTCTCCGTAGAGAAACTCAAATTCCTTCCACCGAACACATCTCAAATAGGGATTCTCGTGTCGGAATATCCTTGCGCGCAAAAAGGCGCTCAAGAGAGTATAACAAACTCCCGTCCAGTTCCTGAAAAGGAAGTTGGTTCATCTCATTCCGGTCACTAGAAAAAAATTCGATCGGTAGATGACCCTCCTTGGCATAGGTCTGCATCTTCATGTGTTATCCATGTACTCAAAGGTGTACATAATTCTTAAGCTGTGTTAGAGTTTTGGTGAAGTTGGGAAATTACCTTCCCTTCGTAAGATCCTTAGAGCGAAGACGCTCAACCTGACGATCCCTTGGCTCGATCTTAGAGCAAAACCCGCTCATCAAATAAACTAGGATTTCAATCCTTGGATTCCTCGAGCAGAGGCCGTAGTCGCTGCTTGTTCCTTCCCTCGTAAGAGAGTGTTTATTCACTTGTGCGAAATGCACTACCGTAGCTTCCATTTATTGGTTTAGGCTTCAAGCTTAGCGAAAGCTTTTACTCTGCTTGAAATCTCGGAATGGTTCCTTCATAATGTCCTACCCGCAATAGCAGTATTCTGTGGTAGAACTACCGAATACCAGATCAAGTATTGACCTTCTGGATGATTAGCAAACAATTAATCTCATATAGCCAATGTTCCAACTTGATCCTACTCTCATATTGAGAGTGATCGTCCTGGTTAGACACATGCATATCTCGTGCATAAAAGCAATATGCAGTTTTTGAATCCCTCAAAGATTTAACTTTGATCAAAGACATGCCCTCTCACTTAAAGTTTGAGGGTTTTCTATATTAAAACTTAGGAGTTAGATTGAATTTCCTTACTTCAAACTTTCTCCGGATAGCAACATATACTTCGAGGAGAGGTAACAAAAATTCATTGTTTCAGCCTTGAGTTGAATCCAAGTCTTGTTGTAAGTTCCTTGCAGAGCTTTAGTATACTTTGCAATCCCCTTGAGGTGTTTGGTCACATGCCTCACCTTCGACGCTTCTAAGAAATTGCCATTTGCAAAGGCAACTTCAAACTGTCGAATTAAAGCGGTAGCTTTCGGGGCATCTTCCCTTCCATCAAAAGTATCAAAGTTCACTAGAGTGTTCCTAGGTCTAAAGACCTTCTTCATATCCTTTCCGAAATGATGCGATTTCTTGGCTATGGTTCTAAATAGATGTTCTTGGATATTTTCTGTGTTTTGTAGTATCTTGAGCATTCCGCTCCCAGGGTTCTCTAGGTTCTTGAGCATCATGCTCTTGTCGCCTTCTCAGAGAATCCCAAGTCTTGTGTCGACTTCTTGCAGAGAGAAAAATTTTCCCACCTCTTCGAGCTTTTCTTGCAGGGCTCAGGGTTCCGCCTGCTTACTTCTCTCTTTGCTTGTCATGGCTTCTTCCCGTATCTTCCCAGAGTCGTCCTCCTTTACAGAGAAAGAGAGGAGACCATGCTCTGATACCACTGTCACAAACGGGAGCGCATAGCAATGTAGAATATACTCAGATAAATAGAATTTATCACTTAATACTGAAGCCAGAGTATAAAGAGAGAAATAGATAGAGAGAGACGACTTGGTCACTATATCATCCGATTGTAATGGCATTTGGACCAATATGAGAATGCTAACTCAACAGTTCTGGACCTCCTCAAGACGTATGCTCTGAATCAAAAACACTCATGGGAGAAGTACTTGCCACTCATTGAATTTGCCTACAATAACACGACACATTCGTCAACTGGCAAAGCATCCTTTGGGATCATAGAAGGAACTTGTGAAGTCCCACCGATTCTACTCACAAAGGACAAGATTTTTGAGGCCGACAAATTCATACAAGACTTGGACACTGCCTACTCAAAGGTCAAAGAAGCCTTATAAAAGTCCCAAGATAAGCAAAAGCGAGGAGTTGACATAGGAAACAATTGGACATTAAAGTTGGTGAGTGGGTTTCGAGAAGGCACGTCTACGAAAACAGAAAGGCAAAGAACGGTTGTATCCTAAACGTAGTCAACGGTATTATGGACCATTCAAGGTCATTCACCGCATTAACAAAGCTTCATTTTGACTCGAGTTACCATCACATTGGAAAATCCATAATGCTTTCCATGTATCCGTTCTTAAGGCATTCATGGGAGAATTGCCCACCAAACCTTCGGATGTGCTCAGCTAGTAGTAGAAGAGAATGAAGAGATTTTGATCCCAGAACAAATACTTGCTCATAAAGACCGCATCACTTGAGGAAGAACCACACAACGATTTTTGGTGAAATTCAGGAACTAATAATGCTCAATGAATGAATTTGGAAGAATTAACAGATAAAATCCCATACAGTTGTATAAACAAGCTTTTGGGCTAATGTGATAAGGAATAATAACACGAGGATCCTTTTGACATGGTGATCTCCACAGACTTTGGATGAACGATTGCATCCAAAGAGACATTAGTTGGGACCTTGTCCTTTGATGAGATCCAAGGTCATTTTATATGCGTTGGAATGGTGTCACCCGTGACATGCTTTCCATGTTTTGAAAGTATTATGTTTTTGGCTAATTGAACAATTATTTTGCTTATGCATAAATGTCATCATTGCACTACTGTATATTTGTTTGATGAATTAATGCAAGTCTTTATTTTCATGCAATCGAGGACTATTGCTTTGATTTTAGAAGGCAGTATGCGATGGGTTTTAGAATTAGGGTTTTCACGTCGAGGTCATAAATGCATCTAATCAATGCGTTCGTCTGGCCGGTCACAGTCACTCGCCCTAGAAAGCTGGTCCATGCCAATCTCTAAGTCAAAGCCAGAATTCTCTGAGCAGCGACAATTTCTCTATGTGGTATTTTGCATCTGTGCGTGGCACTAGGAAGATCTGAGCAACCTTAAGGTTTTGGACTAACCTCTGAGTTTTGTAGGTTCCGGCCGAGGGGCCTCAACCCAAGAAGAAGAAGAAGAACATAAGAAATCACAACTTTTAAAGACTCGTCAAGTGGCCCAAACTATAAAAAGGGGTTAGGATTAAAATTCCTAACCTTCAACAACTTATGAAGCTCTATCGAGGGACCTAAATCAATAAAAAACACACACCCACAAGTTGCGTAGAGGAAGATGATGTGGCAGCAATGCATGGATTTTTTGCAAATTGTGCTAGACATGATGACATGGCAACAACGTACGACCAGCCCATGAGGCGCATGATTTTGGTGCAGATGCTTATTGACGTGCAACTTTTCAAGTATAGCTTTTGAGTTTGAGGCCAAGAGCCTATAAATATGTAAGGGTGGGTCTCTCTCACATTCTAGCGCGAGGAGAAGTAGAGGAGAGCTCTCGAAACTCGTACCTTTGCAAATTAAGAGTAAAGAAATACCGAAAGGGGCGGACGGCATCACGTGGCAACTGAAAAGAACAGACTAAAAAAATTTTAGGCACTTCAAAACTACTGAACTGAAAGAGAGACTTCACACGAGACAAGGAGTGGCGTAATTTACCCCCCAGAGTGCACTAGCTCCAAACTGTGGCGTCCCTTTCGGTATTTCTTAATATTAGTGCAACACGGTACATCGCTCGAGGCTATGCTTTGCATCTCCCGCGGGTAGGATCCTAGAGAGTGGGCCCTTAAGACATATTTAAAGACCCTTGGCCATTCAAAAGCAATTACATTAAAAGTGTCAAGTCTAAAGGCATTTGGTCCCAAAAGCTAGCGCCCAAAGGGCTATCTGTACGATGTTGCGATGTAAGCAAGAGTCAAGGCAATTCATGGAAGGTCCATACAACTAACTGCCACGTCATCATCTCTACACAAGTCGGTGTGTGTGATCTTCTGCTTTATTTTTAGGGGTTTAGGCCCCTCGGCCGGTTCCATAAGTTGTTGGGAATCCTAACCCAATTTGTTATTTGGACCACTCGGCGAGAATCTGTGAGTTGGTAATGACTTCTTCTTCTTTTACTTCTGCTAGGGTTTAGGCACCTAGGCCAGGATATGCAGGTTGGCTAGGGGTTAGGCTCTGGGATTCCTAAGCCTTAGGGTTTTCAATGGCTTGACACGTCAGCAGTTTGTGACATCCTTCCTTCTTGAAAGAAGAGTAATCGTCCGCGATTATATCTTCAAAACAACTCAAGTTAGAAAAATAATCGGTCATTTTGTTCTGCCATTCCATATCGAAGCTCTTGATATTTTGTCGTAGCACAATTAGCCATACACCCAGACTGCGCTGATCTGTAACAAGTGTCATGATGCACTAAAGTTCCACATCCAAGCAATCTCAAACTAATTAGGAATATTTAGTGGTTGGCACATCACAATGCAACATAGATGCTTACCTATGCATGCTACAAAACATAGAAACATACAATCGCCGATGAACACTACCCCCGCAAATAACCAACAAGGTCCGGGGCAAAGAGATGGAAAAATTGGCTGATTGGGCTGGTCCCTAGGTGACACAATAAGATGCAACCCAAAGCTGATGGGGGTGGTAATTTTTTGTAAGATCTATTTGAGGTGGTTGTTCCCCTAAATGTTAGGTATCTGCAAAAAACATATTGGCTTGGGCATGCACATCCTCCCATACTTTGTGTCTGCTACTAGGGGACCATTGTGTATTAATAGTCTTAGGCTACATGCTAACGGTGCCAGGTGCTGGAAAAACAGATCGGACGATTGAATATTGTCTTGTGCTAACCATTATGCAAGTGTCCTTACTAATCTAATCAATCCCTAATCTAGAAGTGGCTGTGTGTTGAGTAGCATGTCCACTAGTACAATGCAATTGCAAATATAATCATAATTTTCTTAAATCAGTCAGAGCTTGAATTTGGCTCAAATACTTTGTGGATCTAGCTTTATTCAATTACGAAACAGTTATAGGGTATTAGTTTGTTTTTAATTGGTCTCCCAGGCACATGCCTTGTTTTGGAATCTTGTATGTGCCTTGTTTTGGAATCTTCTAGCATTGAGACTTATCTGAATTATACTGCAACAGGCTCGATTTGCTCATGTCTTGCTGAAGGAGCTTGCTGGAGTAGATTTGCCTTCAGAACTCATCTATGGACTTGGTTCAGGGTATGATTTTTTTTGACATTTGTATATTTACGTATATATTTTAGTACATTTTCAATTTCAACAAATGATACTTGCTTATAGATTTGAACCCATTCTGTCAGGCCAAAAGTGGAGGTACTCAAAAAGCTCCAAAGCCAACCTGAACATCAAGACTTAGTGCTACAGTAAGACCGTTTTTTGTTTCTGCCATCAACTGTGTTTTTCTGGTAATTTGTTAATTGTTTGCTCTTTTATCTTTCAGCTTTGTAGAAGACAGGATCGCCACTTTGGACAATGTGATCAAAGAGCCATTATTGGACAACTGGAACTTGTATCTAGGTACGAAACTACCTTGTGTGCCAATTGTATCCTTTCCTAGTTTTCAATTCTTAAATTAAAATTCAGCCTCCATTCATAAAGTTGATAAGCTTGCAAGATTGAAAAGTAGAGGTGGTGAGCTATATACCTGTTTATTGTGGTTGCATCAATCTGAGAGTTTGCTAGCACTAAGCCAAAAATTAAGACTATGTTGAACAACTTCCATTGGGATTTCCTGCTTGCAGCTGTTTGTTTATATGAAAGTACATAAGCTACATAATATTCAGTGAGACATAAAAAAGTGTTTTCGCATTCTGAAACCTCAAAATTGTGAAATGATCGAAACGTTTCAGCCAAATGGGGGAAACGAGTTGATTTTTTTTTTGGCCCCCTTTTGACCAGTTGACCTCAAACCACCACCCGTTTGGGGATTTTTTAAGCCATGTACAAACGGTTCCTCAAAATAATTGATAGATTATTTTGACCCCCACGAATACTACTACTAGGCTCTCTTTGGTTATGAGAGAGATGTTGCCTTCTGATGATAGTGCATCTAGTAATGACAGTGATGTTGAGGAGTATGGTAGCGACTCTTCTGAGGAGGACTATAGCTAGCTGTTTACTGATATTTGGACAGTTTATATAGTATGGCCAAAACTCAGCTCATGTATTATTTGCTCTTTTGGTTAGGACTCAAGATTATGCTCATGTATTAGGAATTGGTGGTGTGATTTGAGTCATGCCTCTTGTTATGAGTACATGGGTTTAGACATTGTTATTTGTTTTTCCGTTGTGATATATCACGGTTTGGCTTGGCTTGGCTTGGTATTCAATTTGTGCTCTTACCTTATTTACTCGTGACTCAGTCTCACATCTAGATTTTGGTATTTTACATGTTTCGACATGTGAATTTGTATATATATTCAATGTATAATTACAGGTATATACATAAACAGAACCTATGTTTTTTCTTTCTTTGAGCTTCAAAACGAAATGTTTCAGAAACTTCGAAACCCCAAAACACATAAAACCCTGAAACGTTTCATGTCACATTGATAATATGTCGCGTTTGCACAAAAAGCCCATTTTTCAGTGTAAGGTAGTTGGCGACTTCTTTTACTAAACATGTGATATCGCGAAGGAGAGGCTACGGGTAGATGTGCGAGGTGAAGGAGTGCAGGATTGGGCCGGGTAGAGCTAGGCACAAGTGCAGCAGAGTAGAAGCGCTAGGGATCAAAAGCAGAGAGAGGGAGAAAGCTCGCACGATTTGGGGAAAACTCATAAAGGCTTTCCCACTTTTATTATAAATGATTTTAAAAAATGTGGGGAGGTTCAATGTGAACCTGAACAAAGTATACATAAAAAGGGGTTATTTAGGCCTTTAACCCAACAACATGACACATTTTTTAATGGTTCTTTTTGGATTCTAGGTTACTTAGTAAGAAAGTGGCATGAATGTCATGATTCACTAAATGTAAACCAAGGTACACTTCTTGAGGGTGGAATTTTGACATATAGGAGCGTAAGCTAAATGGGCAAAGGAGAGACATTTTGTCAACTTTAGTGAAGGAGGCCCTCTGCAAGCATGCCTGTATTCAACATTGATTTTTAACTAGGTTGCTAATATGTTTATATCCATTGTGCGTGGAACTTTTTTTACAAAACTCATGGCACTTTATCACCTACCCTTCATATAAATTGACTACTCTATGTTAAAGGAAGTTCACATATCATTGTGACCTTGACTTTGTGGGTATTTTTCTAGTCTTGCCGCATTCCAATTTGATGTAGTCCTTGCTAATTAAATTGGTGCAATCCAATTGTTGTCACAATTATCACATTTTAATTTGTAAGATGGTTCTTCTGATTTAAAGTCGTCTGAATCTTGAATGCTTCTCATGAACTGCTTTTAAGAGGTGGACGTGTGGGTGCAGGTACATGGGGCTATAACACCGTCTCGGAGAGGGAGGAAGCAACAAAAGTCTCACGTATCAATGTACTGGATCTATCGGACTTTTGCGAAAAGTTGAAATAGAGATCAGACTTGCATCCCTAGTTCTTGATGTAACAATATGTTACTCAACAGATTCGACAATTAAATAAGTTCCTATCATGGAATATTCTTTCACGTTATCCAGCAGATGAAGCCTTAAAAAAAACGCTTTTGAATCAAAAGGTGAAAGTGTACCTTACGTAAATTTGGTTATAAAGAACATATTGGATGAAGGTAACATTCTTCAAAAGATCAATTTTGTGTATCGTGTCACATTGTGAAAAGACTAGTGTTGTTTACCTATTTAAAAGGTCTAGTTTCATGGGAATAGTTGTAGATAAGAGTCGAAATTTGGTTCTCCATACAAATCCCCCCCCCCCCCCCCCCCCCCCCCCCCCCCCCCGGAAATGTATTGATGCTACAAGGGTGCAACCATGGGTGCTACTTTGACAGATTTATGTACATAAGTGGCATATTGGAGAAGTGGAAGATAACCATTATAGGTTATACTGTTAGGTAATGCTTTCATGTCTAGATAGCATGTATATGCAGGACTATTTTCTCAAAGGCAAATGATGACGATCTTCCCCTGCCCTTGAAGAGCTAGATGTGTTCAAATGCGAGGTCGAGCATAATGAAGGATAAGACAGAAAACTTGAAAGTGTTAAGTCACTTGAGCACTTTGTTTTGCATATACACCATTAGCCACGATAGCAAGATTGTTGTCGGTAGGACACCTTGCTTAGAATGTGAACCACAGCAATCTAGATCTTAAAATTACAAGCAATCTTGATCTACAAAGTTTAAAAGCTTGTGTTTTATCAATATCTTTCGAGACATTTTTCTTGTTTTCCTTGGAAGTGCTGATGGTAAAGACATGAACAATCCTGCACACGAACTAGATATGTGCCTTGAAGAAATTAATATGAAGCGAATCCTTTGACAAAGAATGCTGTAGAACATGATAAATGTAAAGAAAGATTGACATGGGAGGAGTGATTATACCATGGATGCCTCTAGTATCGCAAAGGGAGGAAGAGTTGGCATGATCATTATCTCTCATGAAAACAGAGATCGAATCATCCTCATTGGAAAGAAGTCGTCATGACATCCCCCTCCCCCCTTTTATGAGGACAATGCCCGAAGCACTTGTGGGGACCATGGTAAATAGAAGGATGAGGGCATCATTGTTTGAGACTTGAAAGCCCTAATGCAGATAGGGTCTTTCGCTTGTTACATCTCTCCGTCCTCACCAAGAGAACTATTCTTGAATAGACCTTCACAAACATGCATGTTGTAGCCTCCAATCCACAGTCGATTGGTAGCTAATTGTGAGAGGAAATTATGTTCTCAAAGAGTGGCTTGAAAAAACAACTTACATTGACATTCTTAATAAGCAGAACGAAGGAAATCTTTAAAAGGCCCAATTGTGGCCTACCATGGAGGAAATCTCTGATAGGAGAGAAAGCCTTAAGTGAGACCTATCAAAAAATTACACCCATAGTTCAACATACAAGGTATCAGTGAAATACCTCTCTCTACCCTCCTCTGTTTTGTTTGTGATGGGGACATATGAGTTTCAAAAAACCTTAAATAAAAGGACCCATCTACCTACATGTTGTAACAATGGCATATTTGTATGGCTTTCTCTCTTCGTGGAATGAAGATCATCCGATCTCTGTTGTCGTGGGAGATAATGTCCATGGCAGTTACACAGTGGTGTATGTACGAAACAAAGTGCTGAACACTCCAAGTGACTAGTACTTTCAAGTTTTCTATCTCATCCTTCATTATGCTCTACGTCCTTTGAACACATCCGACTCTTCTAGGCCAGGGGAAGATTGTCATCATTTGCTTTTGAGAAGATGGTCTTGCAAACATATGTTTTTTAATCTAGACATGCGAGCATTGCCTGACATTATGACATTGAAGTGGTGATCTTTCGCTTCTCCTATATGCCACTTATGTACACAAATATCCACGGTTGCACCCTCTCTCTCTCTCTCTCTCTCTCTCAGAGACAATGCTATAGCTCCATGTGCCTGCTGCACCACGACATCCACCTCTTAAAAGTAGTTCATGAAAGGCATCCGAGATTCAAGCGATGTAGAGTGGACTTTAAAAACAGAGAACTTTATTACAAATTAGAATGTGATCATTGCAACAGCATTGGATCACACTAATTTAATTGGAATATGGCAGGACTAGAAACAAACCCAGGAAGGCAGTAACAACGATGAGTGAACTTTCTTTGACAAAAAGTAGCCAATTTCTGTTTTGGGGGGGGGAGGGGCGGGGGGGATAAGGTGTAAGGTGCCATGAGTTTTGTAAAAGAGTTACAGACGTGCAATGCCTATAAACGTATAAGCAACCTATTTTGAACTCTAGTATAGGGTTCTTGAGAATGAACGTTGAATACAACACACTCGCTTGCATGCTCAAGGGCCTCCTCCTTATTAAATGTCTCTCATTTCCCCATTTAGCTTGACCTCGTTTATGTTGAAATTCCACCCTCATGGCGTGTGCCTTGATTAAGATTCACATTAAGTGAATCATGCTTGTGGCCAATGTTCTAACACTTTCTCCTTGGTTTCAAATTGGCATCGTTCAAAGAATCAGCTCTATCTTGTTACACCATTTGTCTACTTGACATAATAGATGGTATCCGAAAAAGAAAAAGAGAATGCTAGATAAAGCGCGACCACACAATAAACAAGTATACACCTCACCACCACTTTTCACCCTCGCGAGATTATAAACTCTATGTATGAAGAATGAATTTCAATTTATGAATCGATAATGAAAACTAGGAAAGGATACAATTTCCATACAAGGTGGTTTTGTACCTAGATACAACTTCCACTTGTCCAATAATGGCTCTTTCATCACATTGTGCAAGCACACTTGATGGTAGAAACAGAAAATGGTCTTACCGTAACACTAAGTCTTGATGTTCAGTTGGCTTTGGAGCTTTTTGTGCTAAAATTGGAAATCTACTAATATATATATATGTAAATATACAAATGTCAAAGAAAATATCATATAGGTCCATAGAGTAGTTATGAACGCAAATCTACTCCAACAAGCTCCTTCAATAAGACTTTGGCAAATTGAGCCTATTGCAGTCTTAGGGGATTCACTATTATCTTTTGTATGGTGGAACATGAGTGCACACAATACGGTTTTTTTTTTTAAAACTCCCGTAGGCGTATACTATAGGGGGTACCCCCAAATTTGGGGATGCATATATCGTGGTTTGAAGGGGGGCGGGGGGGGGGGACTCTTATCAAATTTGTTCCAAAGAGAATATTTTATGTTAGTAGCAAACATAATTTTGAAATAAGTAGATTTTTATTTACATTGAAAGAGCATTCAACAATTTATAGGTCTGCTATTTTAATACATTGAGGCTTATTTATGTTTGCAATGCCTAAAATTCCATGAGGGGATCATAGATAGTTAAACATGTATTTTTTGCCAAACTTTAGTTAAGGATTACAAAAAATAGGGTTAGTACACGTAAGGTAGGGGGGCTTTGCAAATACTCAAAAACTCATATGTAGGGGTTTATGTAAGTTATATGATCTTCGTAGATAGGGGTTGGGTTAGTATGCACGATTTTGTATATAGGGGAGTTTTGGCTCAAGGGTTGCTCGTAGGTGACGTGCCCTCATAGGTAGTAGTGAATCCCCTAGGATTGCAATACAATTATGATAAGTCTCAATGCTCAAAGATTCTAAAACAAGGCATGTGCTTGAGAGACCACTTAAAAACAAACTAATACCCTATAACTGTTTTAGAATCAAACAAAGCTAGAAAGATCCACAAAAGTATCTGAGCGAAATTCAAGCTCTCATTGACTTGAGAAAATTTTGATTATATTTGAGACGACATTGTGCCACGTGGACATGCTACTTGACACACAGCCCCCCTTGGATCAGGGATCAATTAATTTAATAAGAACACTTGCATAATTGATAGTACAAGACACATTCAATCGTTCAATCTATTTTGTCGGCATTTGGAAATGTTAGCATGTAGCCTAAAACTACTAATACACGATGGTTCCCTAGTAGCTAATAGAACTGCAAAGTATGTGGGGATGTTTTAGGTACATATATTTTATGTGACCTCCTTGATATTAGTTTCAACAACGGTCGATCAAGTTTGTGTTGTTTGCAAAGCTTTGACTGATTTCATTTGCAAGGGATTTCTTGTAAATTTGACTCACATTGAGTAAATTTTCTAGGGGAAGCATGTCTGTTAAGGGGGCAAACAACAATTCTTTGAGGTTGCTTGTACTCGTTCAGGACCATGAGCTAGTGCCATAGATGATACTGGCACCAAATCCAGATTGGCTTCAAACTTCTCCATGTAACTAGGCAAGCATCTCAAGGTTTTGGAACTACTTGAATCTTTATTCATTGTTTTTCAGAACTCTCTTGTGGAAGATTCCTGTTGCATCATTGTTTAGAAGTTGCTATGGTAGAGATCAGTGGTGGAATTGATCTCTCACCCCCATGGAGCTTCTCTCTAACCTCCTAGCCAAGTAGCTAATTGTTTATCGAATTTCTTGGATTTTGGTTTGCATGGTGGGTTTTGTTACAGATGTGTCTCCTACTCTAGAGGTGCCCCTCCTTTAATATTAGATATTGATCAATTGCTATTCCTAGTGACCTCGCTTCATGTGGATGTTGTGTCCAATGTGCTATGGAAGGGTGGAGCTTTCTTAAAGTTCATGAAGGATAAGTCTCAAGAAAGGCTCATGGCCATCTTGAGCCGTGTGAGCCCTAGCTTAAGCGCAAGCTACAATCCTCAACAAAGCCACCTCTTCGGCGTGCGAGTAAAAGGAAAAGAGACCATTTCCACTAGTCTTTGAGGGTTTCTCTTCTTTGGGCCTATTAGGGCCCAAGAATGACTCAAATGTGTGATTGGCATTCACCACAATAACATTAAGCGACAGGCCATGTTACTTCCTTATCAAAGAGACAATCCATTGCTTCCTACATGCACTAGTTCTCTATGAACATTGGCATCTTCATCTATCACTACATCCACATATCTAACAACCGTTTCCCTTGGAAGAGGAGGTTGGGTTCTCAACACTAGGGTTAGCCTTAAGGAGATTTCCATTGTTGAAGGAGCCCCCAAAACTTGCACATCTTGTGCATTACGTCTTCTTCTCAGATTGACTAGTGTACATGCTCTAAAATAGTAGTCTTGTGCATCATGAATTGCCGTTTGCCTATAGACATCACACCATCACAGGGCTAAGTGGACATGAGGAACTGAAACCAAAAGAAATGAACCCAAATTTGTGCTTGAGGGGCCTAAAACATAAGGGTTTATAATTTTGAAAAACGTAACCCTACCCAACTTATGGAGCACTAGCCGAGGGGCCTAAAACCCAAATATCAAAAGCTTGAACACTAGGGCTGATTGTTGTAAATTGCACTGACTAGTGATATGGCATGTTATACAGATTTCTGTGATTTGTGCTGGTTGTTTTGGGTAGTTTTCTGCACAAGCTTTTTGTAACCGATGCTTTTGAGGGTGTGTTTTCAGAACAAAAGTTTTTGGGGCTCTCCTTTTGGGCATCCCTTGTAAGTTTATGTGCCTAGAGGGCCACTTCTCAAAGAGCATCTAGACATAGAGACTTGGAGAGAGTTGAACCCTCAGGAGTTGTACTTTGCAAAGTGAATTAATAAAAAAATACCAAAAGGGGTGCTAGTCTTTGGGGCCAGTGCGTCTTGGCTCAAAACTCTGCCATGCTGTGTTGACTCTCCTTCTCTCGCTCCTGATTTAAGTTTAGTGATTTTGTAGTTTTTTTGTGTGTGTTGCTATTGATTTCTCACTTGGAGCGTCCAAGCCTATAACAATAATATCAGAGCTGAGAACGATTTTTGCTTCTACGGAGGATGCGATCCCTTCTTCAACACACATGGATTTTTGCAGAGAATTTGGTAGAGACAACACCTCTACGGTTGTAGGTCATAGGGAAGATGAATAAAAGACAAAACCTAGTGCCGGAATTGAAGAAACCAATGTAGATCTTGGCAAATTTTTGACGGGGAATCTCAACAAAGTCGAGTACAAACGTCAACTGCACGTTGGCACGTGCGTAAAAGGATAGATGAAGTACTCACAAAACGTGAAATATGTGAATCACGTGAAGAAATACCTGATTGATGCGGTAAGAAAGTTGAAAGAAAAGTCATGTGTAGAAAAGTGGAAACTATACTTGCAAAAAGAGTTGGAGAGAGCTCTTGAAATGAAGATGAACCAATTAAGCAAAGGCTTAAAGCACTCTTGGAAGAAGAGGACATGAGCGAATTTCCTCGGTTATTTGGCTCAAAAGTTGGCTTTTGAGGTGGAAGTAGATCCAAGAAGCGTGTTTCTTTTGAGGATGACCCAGATTTTACTTTGTCTTTAGAAAGTTCCAAAAGTTTGTCATTCTCTAGTTCTAGAGAGGATGAGAAAAGGTAGGAGAATTGGAGAAAAAGCTAGAAAAGTCAACTTTTTGTAAAAGTCTAGAAGCCATGGAGGCCATTTAGCAATTTAGAGGAGAAGAGCTCGTCCTCTTCTGTTTGACAGTGAACAAATGGACAACAAGACTAGGGCGTTCAAGGATGGGGGTCAAGTAGTCAGGTTTGACTAATTTTCAAGCTAACATGACACCCATCAAGCCCTTGAGTTCATACAATAGTTTGACGTCGCATTCTCGGGAGGTCGGTTCTCTGAACTCTCCAAGGTGTAAAGGGTGACATCTTACTTGAAAGGAAATGTAGAGAAGCACCTAAATAGTGGTTATAATTCAACAGAATCTCCACTTTCGTTTGGATAAGAAAGGCATACGAAAAAGATGTCATTACAACTTGGCATCATCTGAGAAGGACTAAGAAAGACACGTTGGATGACTACTACCAGAGGCTTTGGGATACCTATTTTCTGGTGTCCTCATTTCAAAGGGTCACTTTGAGGGACCAAATTGAGCAATTTCGTTGTGGTTTGCCAAAAAAGATTTGACGGTATTGTCTACAACAAAAGTGTGGTTCTATGCAGAGACTTATCAAACATGCCAAACAAGGTTTTGGAATGCATGCTGGCTCATTGACTTATCCTACAAACAAGCCAATGTCCACCTCAACAGGGCAAAAGTATTCCAGTGAAGAGAAATAACCAGCGGAACCGGATGAAAGTTCATCAGAGGATTCCAGAGAAGTAAGGGAATCCAATGATAGTGCATCCAAGGGTTTCGACAAACCAAAGGAACCAAATACAAGTTCATCAAAGGATTTCAAAGAAGAAAGGGATCAAATGATAGTGCATCGGAGGGTTTTGATGAAGCAAAATGTCAGTTAATGTTCCATCAGAGAATTTTTACGATGCAGATTGAGGTGCCAATGGACAAGGGAAACCAGAAGGGCTACCAATAGGTCACAGGGCACAAGAAAAGAACAGAAAGGTAAGCTAGGTTCATTGGTTAATTTGGTCAAGGGTATTTTTTGGCCCTTGATGCAAAGTGGATGGAGGATGAGAACAAAAAGATAAGCTAGGTCCATCGACTCATTTGGTCAAGGGTACTTTTTGGCCCTTGATGCAAAGTGGATGGAGGAGGAGAACATCAAAAATTCACTTCAGAGAGAGCTATACCTTGAAGCTTTTGAAATATTATCAATCTATGCCAAAAGTTACCGATGAATCAGTAGGTTGAATTTGGTGGTGCGGGCAGTCTGGGACACACGAGAGGGGAACCACTTCAATCCTATGTCATAGATTGCCTGGATTGAATAAAGTCACTAATTTCTCATTGAGATTTTAGGGATACTGAGAGGCTGACAGTATTTTGCGGAACGACTTTATGAATATATGTATATTGAATTGGAAATTTTCTTGATTGAACTGAAGACATGTGCTCTTTCATGTTTGCATTGTTAGAGACATGTAGAGAAAGATGAAATGGTTGTAGCATTTTGTCTGATAAATTATTTGAACTGAGGCATCTGTTGGAGATCAACAATATTTGGATGTAATGGCTAAGTGAATGTGAATTGAATGAGATTCTAGTGCATCAAGATGCCTATCTAGATGAGATGGCTAGATATTATTGTGAGTGCATCAAGAGTTTTGGAAGGATGAGATGGTTGCACAATGTTCTAGGTGCATCAAGAGTTTTGGACGGAATGAGATGACTAGATTGAATGAATAAAACACAAGTATTCAATGTGAATTAAGTGTGTGATTTTGTGACTTGCATGCTATATGGATAAACTGTCTTGTGAGGATGTTGAGGTAAGCATTTTAGCTTACACTCAATGCATGAACAATCTCTAAATCTAGGCATACTTACATGCACCCTTACATGCATGGATATAAACTCCTATATAGGAATCCGTAACACATGCTTCTCATTCCATGCACACCCCGGGGCGGTAACTTTTTAGAATGTGTATGATATCACGTGAGTTAACCGGAGAGGATTATTAAAAGACCAAAATGTATAAAAATGTATACATACAGAGGGGGGTGGGGTTTTTTTAAATAGGCTCACAGTGTAAGTATAGTATGTATATTGGGGTATTATTAATTACCTCTTAAACGCACATGATATAGGGATCTTTTGATAAGTGACTGCCCTGGGATGCACACATGATACACTTTAAAGCCACAAGCTACATGTTGTAGCCCACATGCTACTTGCCCTCTTTCCACTTGTGGTGCATATCCCTCTTACCTTAATTTCCACTTTTCACAATTGAGCCTATATAAGGCCACCCTGCTTAGCTTGTAATCCCTCTCCTCTTTTTCTAATCAATCAAGAAATTCCATTTCCATTTCATTGGGTACATTCTCTCTAATCTATTTGCTCCTAATTTGTTATGAAACTCTAATACCACATGTAATGCCTATGGTGGATATACCAACCAGACATTCATCATAGTGAGATGCCTTGGTGTCTTCTACTAGCTCACAAGTCGTAGATACAACAACGAGCCTTGGCATCTTCTCTCGCCCACAAGTCATACTAGATGCTCCTCCCAGTGCTAGCCCACACATCACACCATCTAGAAAGTCAATCATGTACATGCTTCCTTGATCAAGTCTCTTTAGCCCCACCCATATGTTTCCCTGAACAAGCCTTTTTTAGGCCCACCCGTATGTCCATCATAACCGCACGCTGCAAGTCTCTGCAATCTTCGATACGATTTTGCAAAATCGTGCAATCTCTACCCTCTCATCCCCGCCCTTTTCCACCCAATCCCTTACCTTCATTAGGAATTTTAGAGAATTGGTACCCAATCGTGCACATTGACGGAGTTTCCTACCTCTGTTGGGCCATGCATCATCCATCTAGAAAGCGGCACTTGCCACTCACTGCCCTCCGGCCTACTGACGTCATTTGATATCATCAACCACCTATCTGCCGAGCATCACTGATTTGACGTCGCCTTAAGCACACCCTCGTACTGTGTCGATGCCACTCTTGTTAGCAAGCCACACAATGTAGTGGGTCTGCAAGTTGTTAATTGCTTTTGTAAAGAATTGGCATTTTTGCCAATATTGTGTATAGTTTAAGCCGACATTCCCACATTGCTACAAGGTGCTCATAGAAAGCATGTGTTAGTATTTCTCACAAACAACAAGAAGCTACTAAAGTTTTATTAACAGAGGATATTTCTTTGTTCACGTTAATTTGCATTCAAAGGGCTAAAAGTCTCTCTTTTGAAAATAATAACAATCAAATTTCCTCGTTTATGGTGATGAAAACATAATCGTTTTTGGGTTGTCAAAGAACCTTTGTATGCCTTATTTGAGTTAGTGGCTCCACCACAGTGCACTCTGTTTGTAAAGGGTCAAGATATTGCCAAATTATTGGGTACGCTCGCCCTATGAGCACAATGTTCACCAAAAACATAGAAAAATTTAATAGCATTGGGTTTCATACCTGGCAGACCAAAGTGAAGGGGGTAAAATCGCCATCTGGTTCAGGGAAAGCCTTGACACGAACCTCGAATGCTCAACAACAAGTTAAAGATGAGCAAGCAATTGTAATCATCATCACTGCTCTCAAAGACAACTTCAATCACCACATAAGTGATGCTACATGTGCACTTCATGCTTGGAAAACCGTAGAGCGTCTTTTTGATTCTCGAGGTAAGCATTTCAAGGCGAGTCTCAAAATTTAGCTCTATGGTCTTACTATGCAAGAGCAAGGTGATATTGCTAGCATTGACACAACAAACTTAAGAGTATCTCAACCCAACTTTTCTACGTCGAGGTACAAGTGAAAATGAGGATAAAATCATCATCCTTCTCAAAGCCCTACCAAGTAGCTTTGATAACATTGTTTTTGTGCTCAAGGAGAAAGATCCCATTCTAGCACTTGAAGTTGTAATAAATTCACTTCTAGAGGACTCGAAAAAATTATTGGCACTTACACAAGGTCTCAAAATAATGCATTTGTTGTAAATGGTAAAGCTTGCTCACATTGTGGCAAAAGCAACCACAAATCACAAGTTTGCTTTCGCATTAAGGTGTGCCCTCATTGTGACAAGAAGGAACATGCACCCGACCGATGTTTCTTCAAAGATAATACAAAGAATCCAAAGATTCCTCAAAATTCTGAAGGAAAAGTATATGTCGTGGAAGAAGAAGGGGATGTCAACACTATTTATTATTACGAGGTAATGGGTTTACACACTGTCCCAAACCCAAATTTTGGTGATAAAACCTACCCTCTTGCATTAGATTCATCTTATGAGTCATATGAAGTTACGCTAAGTAACTCATATTAGACTCCTTGATAAGTATCCATGCATTTCGTGTAAGCCTTAGCTTATGGGGGTGTTTGTTGAGGTAATCTTTTAGCTTACACTCAATGAATGAACAATCCTTAAAGCACTTGCATGCACCCCTATGAGCATGGATACAACCCTATATAAGGCCACCCTGCTTAGCTTGTAATCCCTCTCCTCTTTTTCTAATCAATCAAGAAATTCCATTTCCATTTCATTGGGTACATTCTCTCTAATCTATTTGCTCCTAATTTGTTATGAAACTCTAATACCACATGTAATGCCTATGGTGGATATACCAACCAGACATTCATCATAGTGGGATGCCTTGGTGTCTTCTACTAGCTCACAAGTCGTAGATACAACAACGAGCCTTGGCATCTTCTCTCGCCCACAAGTCATACTAGATGCTCCTCCCAGTGCTAGCCCACACATCACACCATCTAGAAAGTCAATCATGTACTTGCTTCCTTGATCAAGTCTCTTTAGCCCCACCCATATGTTTCCCTGAACAAGCCTTTTTTAGGCCCACCCGTATGTTACCCACCATCATAACCGCACGCTGCAAGTATCTGCAATCTTCGATACGAGTTTGCAAAATCGTGCAATCTCTACCCTCTCATCCCCGCCCTTTTCCACCAAATCCCTTACCTTCATTAGGAATTTTAGAGAATTGGTACCCAATCGTGCACATTGACGGAGTTTCCTACCTCTGTTGGGCCATGCATCATCCATCTAATATGAGTTACTTAGCGTAACTTCATATGACTCATAAGATGAATCTAATGCAAGATGAATCTCTGTTGGGCCATGCATCATCCATCTAGAAAGCCCCTATGAGCATGGATACAACCTCCTACATAGGAATCCCTAACACATGCTTCTCATTTCATGGACACGTGCTACACTTTAAAGCCACAAGCTACATGTTGTAGCCCACATGCTACTTGCCCTCTTTCCACTTGTGGTGCATATCCCTCTTACCTTAATTTCCACTTTTCACAATTTAGCCTATATAAGGCCACCCTGCTTAGCTTGTAATCCCTCTTGTCTTTTTCTAATCAATCAAGCAAGTCCATTTCCATTTCATTGGGTACATTTTCTCTAATCTATTTTCTCCTAATTTGTTATAAAGCTCTCATTATGATGAATGCCTCGTTAAACTATCCACCATAGGCATTACGGAAGGAGTATGGTCATGAGCATGGTTTTCTTGATTGAAATGAAAGAATGTAAATCTGATAGTAGCAAGATTTAGTAGATCAAGATATCTGTGAAAAGATTAGTGTGGTCTAGATGTGATTGCTAAATAGGTTATAATGATCAAGGTTTGTATTTGAGACCCGTGACAAAAATGTGATTGATCAGTGTGATTGATGTCTTTGTAGAAGTGTTGGAGTGGTGGACTCTAGTGGATGTCTACATAGAGTCAGTGTCTATTGAAGAAAGTTTCTATCCTTTGGTTGTTCTTGTAGGCATAATCAAGGGCGCTTACAACGTTTTCAATAGGGGGGATGTCACAAAGTGATGACATGGCATATCCAAGTGGAAGAGAAATGGCCAAGTGGACACAAGGAAGTGAAACCTGAAGAACAAAACCCAAAAAGTGTGAAAAGGCCTAAAACAGAAGGGGTAGTCCTATCCAACTTAAAGAGGACCAATCGAGGGGTCTAAAACCCAAATATCAAAAGCTTGAATGCTAGGCATGATTTTTGTAAATTTTACTAACTGATGATGTGATAGACTGTACGAATTTTTGCAATTTGTGTTGATTGCTTTGGGTAGCTTTTTGTGTGAGCTTTTAGTAGCAGATGCGTTTGGGTATATTTGCTTTTAGAACAAAATCTTTTGGGGCTCTACTTTTGGGCATCCCTTGTAAGTTTATAAGTTTCAAAAGGGCCACTTCTTTGGGACAATATGGACACATAGTCTTAGAGAGAGTTGGACCCTCAGGAGTTGTACTTTGCAAAATGAAATAATAGAACACAAGCTCATTCTCCAAAGTAGATAATTGCTAGTTACTTGAGTTGTGATTGAGCCTAAGCTACAGACCCAAGTAGACATAGGTTAGTATTAATGTTTAGTTGAGGTGTGCTAAGCATAATCTCACATTCCCAAGTGAAAATAGGTGTGTGAAGTAGACACTAGAAAAATTACTTGGGTGTGTTAGAGGATATATGTCACTACAACATGTCGCGCGGATACTGATGACTATGTTGACGAAAATAAATGGCTTATAAAAATCCAAGGCGTCGGTATGCCCGTATGTATAGGCGTCGATACTACATCATTATTATATAAAGCGTTGATATGTGCACTGAAATATGTCAATGCGGCATACCGATGCTTATATAGACGGGCATACCGACATTTATATGGACATGCATACCGACGCTAAAACTTGCATTTTTTTTTTTAGTAGAGAGAGTTGTCAGGTGGTGCTGCATTTACTGCAGCACCAAAACCAACCTTATCTGCTCAAAGGGAAGAGTGCAAAAGCAACCGCACTCCACCTTCATTTTGTCTGAAAATTGAGCAGATGTGTGAGTACAAATTGAGAATGTAACCATTACCATAACAAGATTTTGGAACTATAATCATGACGGGATTCTCAAAACATAACCATAACGATACTCAATAACCATAACCATAACAAAACTCGCAAACAATAACCATCATAAAAACCACAAACCATAACCATAACAAGATTCACAAACGCTAACCATAACCTTAAGAGGATTCCAAAACCATATCCATAACAAAATTATAAAACCATAACTATAACCCTAAGCAAATTCCAAAACCATAACCATAACCAAATTCTCAAACCATAACCAAAACCTTAAGCGGATTCCCAAAACTATAACCATAACTAAATTCTCAAACCATAATCATAAATTTAAGCGGATTCCAAACCCATAATCATAATCTTAACCAAATTCTCAAACCATAACCATAGCATTAAGCAAATTCCAAAGCCGTAACTATAATCAAATTCTCAAACCTTAACCATAACTATAACCATAACCATAACCATAACCATAACATGATTTCAAAACCTTAACCATAACCAAATTAAGAACCTTAACCAAAATCATAACACGATTAAAACCATAACCATAACCATAACAATATTCATAATCATAACCAAAATCAAAACTGAACATAGAAAATACACACACACACACACACACACACATATTTTCAAATAAAAAGTAAAAATTAAAAAATTCATAAATAAATTCGTTAGTTTTAAATTTTGACTAAATGTTGTTATTCACAAACAAACATATTGAAATTTAATAATTAGAAATATTTGTTAAAAATTTATTGAGTTATTTTGGTTTACATCAATTTATAATCAATTTTTCTAATTTTATGCAATTTTATTCAAAAATTTATGTTGTACTTTTAAGTTGTGGCCTGTCGTAGGTGTTGTGAATGTTATGTCAAAAATGCGATACGTCAAAGATCGATATAGTTTTAGGTTTTAGTGTTATGCTTTAATTTGACCATCTTAATACATTTGGCCGTCTTAATACGTTTAGGTTAGATTATTAGGGCTAGCCGCTTAGGTTTATGTTTAGGTTATAGTGTTAAGTTTAGGTTTGAATATTAGAATTTAGCCGTCTTAATACATTTAGATTATATTTAGGCTTAGGTTTAGGTTAGACTGTTAAGGTTAGGTTTGATTATTAAGATATGGCCGTCTTAATACATTAGATTAGATTATCAGGGTTAGCGGCGGCTTTTGGTTTGGCCGCTACCAGTTTTTGGTTTGGTCGCAAATCGCTTATGGTAAAGCAATGTTTAATGCTTTTCCTGCTCGAAGTTGGCCTTGTAGAGATGCTTATGGCCGTATAAAGATGCTCTAAACCGATTTAGGAAATCTTTAGTTTGGCCATTTTGTATTTAAGACTTTGGTCGCTTAGGGTGTTTGGCCGCTTTGTGGTAGCCGCTCAAAGTTAGCAACTTTTGATTTGGCCTCTCTAAATCGGCTTAGTGTTGCATTAGTTTATCCATTTCAATAATCCGCTTAGGGTTGCTTAGTGCAAGAGATTAGGTTGTTTCAGTCTGCTTAGGGTTAGCTGCTTAGGGTTAGCCATGTTTGCTTTTCTTGCTCAGAGTTGGCCTTGTAAAGGCACTTAGGGTTGGCCATATAAAGATGCTCTAAACTGATTTAGGAAATTTTGAGTTTGGTCATTTCGGTATGCAGTGTTTAGTCGCTTAGGGTTGGCCATGTTTGACTGCTTAAGGTTAGCCACTTAGGTTTTAGTTCTTCGCACTTTGGCTGTTTCGATCTGCTTAGGGCTAGCCGCTCAGTTAGCGTCTTTTGATTTGGCCGCTCTAAATTGGTTTAGTGTCATGTTAGTTTAGCCATTTCAATAATTTGTTAGGGCTAACTGCTTGGGATAAATAGTTGGGTTGTTTCAGTCTAGTCCGCTTAGGGTTAACTGCTTATGGCTAGCGACGTTTTCTTTATCCACTTGGAGTTGGCCTTGTAAAGGTGCTTCGGGCTAGCCGCTTAGGTCTTAATTCTCACAATTTGACTATTTCAATCCGCTTAGGGCTAGCTGTGTAGGGTTAGTAGTTTTTGATATGACCGCTCTAAATTGGCTTAGTGTCACATTAGTTTAGCCACTTCAATAATCTATTAGGGTAAGTGGTTGGGCTATTTCAGTATAGTCCACTTGGGGTTATCAATGTTTGCTTTGCCCGCTTGAAGTTGACCTTGTAACAACGCTTAGGACTAGTCGCTTAGATTTTAGTTCTTTGCTAGCCGCTTAGGGTTAGCATCCCCCGATTTGGCCACTCTAAATTGGCTTAGTGTCGCATTATTTTAGCCATTTCAATATTTTGTTAGGGTTAGTTGCTTAGGATAAGTGGTTGGACTATTGCAATATTTTTTTTAAAGGGTTAACGATGTTTTCTTTGTCTACTCAGAGTTGGCCTTATAAAGGCGCTTGGCGCTGGCCATATAAAGATGCTCTAAACCGATTTAGAAAATCTTGAGTTCGGCCATTTTGATCTGTAGTGTTTATTCACTTAGGGTTGGCCGTGTTTGGCCGCTTAGGACTAGCCCCTTATGTTCTAGTTCTTCGCACTCTGGCTGTTTCAGGCCGTTTAAGACTAGCCACTTAGGGCTAGCCACTCAAGATTAGTGGCTTTTGATTTGGCCACTTTAAATCGGCTAGTCATGTAAAGACGCTTAGAGTTGGCCGTGTAAAGCCGCGTAGAGTGTTAGGGTTTGTCCTCTACATGCATTTTCATGTAGATGTGGGTGTGTACTTATGTCGCACCAACAAATATAGGCATTGACCAATATAGATGATAATATAACCCAATGGTCCTGATCTCCGTGCAGCTCTAGACCGAGGTGTGCGGGGATTGGACATGGCTAGAGAACATGAGGTAGTTTACAATATGCCAATGTAGAAACTGTAAAGGGAAAACACTTATATAATTGTAAAGGGAAAATGGATTTTGGTAAACTATAAAGGGAAAACGGCTTTTGTTAAACTGTAAAGGGAAGATGGCTTTTTAGAAACAGTAAACGAGTTTTATGTTATACCCACAAATATAGGCATTGACCAATAAAGACAAAAGTATAACCCGATGGTCCTAACCTTCGTGCACCTCTAGAAGAAGGTGTACAGGGATCAGAGAATGTGAGGTACTTTACATTGTTATCTGCTTTTGGTTTAGCCGATTAGGGTTTGCCATGCATAGACGCTTATGGTTTGACCGATTAGGGCTAGCGGCTTTTGGTTTGGACAGTTAGGATTGGCCATACAAAGATACTTATGGTTTGTTGGTGGTCCGCTTAAGGCTAGCTAGCCGTTTGTTCAAATTCATGTGAACTGTTATATGCTCTAATAATAGTCTAGCCAAGTGCATTCACTATTACTTGTTAATTTGTTTTGAAATCTTTAGATTAATTATGGACAGTAGGATGGCATGCGCTTGTATGCTATGTAAGAATCAAATCTTTCAAAAACAAAAGATCTGTGATCACCATATACGCAACAATGGCCTTTTTCTTGTAGAGCAACTAGAAGATCTGCGTTATCAATCTCATGGTCATGAAAAATGGGTCAACCCTCACTCTTAGACATTGCTCCAATTTCATCACGGACTCAATAGAGGAGGAGAATATCAAATGAACCGCAACCGGTGGAGTCTATCCCATCAACACTCGATGCCACATTTCAAGAAGTTGAGATGGAACAGATGTTGGATGTCTTCTTTGACATGGACTCCATCATTGAAAGCCAAGGTGGAGGAAGCGCTAGCAGTCAAGGCAACACTACCTCTCAGCCTCAATCATCCCATCCACAACAAGAGCATGAGAATGACGAAGAGAAAGGAGAGATGATGCGAACTCTTGCCTGCATGCCGCTTTACAATGGTGCCAAAAATTTTGTTCTTTGTATAGCTTTGGCAATGCTTAACCTACAATCTATTTATGGATGGTCCAACATGAGTGTTATAGATCTTTTCAGGTAAAAAATATATATATTATACTAATTTACTTAAAAAGCCAAAGTTCTTGTTTAAATTGTTTTGGCAGATTACTCAAAGAGCAAATTTTGCTAGAAGGCAATCACATGCCCCCTACCCAATTTACCACCAAACAGCTGCTTACGAGCTCGGGGATGGATTATAATAAAATCCATGCATGTCCTAATGATTGTGTATGCTTTTGAAATGAGTATGACTTTCATAGCTCCTACATATGATCTCCGATTTGAGCGGAGATTATAGATCTTCAATCTAAACGCCAAGCTCTTTCTGTAGATATGCTAGTTGATATGGTTTTGCTCGCTAGATTTAAATTTCAAGTTTGAATTCAAATAAACGAGCCATTTTGCATGTTTGAATTCAAAAGTTGCTCCTTTGATTGTTTTCTTAATACCTGAGGTTTGACTCCCTTAAACTGCCAAACAAAGAGGAGTGATGGCATGCATTTAAAGAAGAACCTCGTTGTGTCCGTTTTGGTTTAGCAATGCTTGGAGTAAACGCATTTGGAATTCAGAGTTCCTTATGGAGCACATGCCCTATTTTTGCTTCGTGAATTATAATCTTCCATCGTGGTTGGCTATCAAGAAGGGCCATCTACTATTGTCACTGCTTGTTCCAGGGAAGTACAAGATGAAGAACATGGATGTTTATCTGGCACCACTTATAAAAGAGCTTCAAATCTTGTGGATAGGGATTGATGTGGTTGACATGTCCCAACCAGTTGTTCAATGACATGCCCATGTACAAGGCATTCTCATGTGGACCATGCATGATTGGTTAGGCTTTGGTGAGTGTTCAAAAGAGTACTTTGAAACCCATATCTATATGCATTCTACAAGTGGTGCTTGTTTAATGCTTGATCCTTTTTAGTTTCTTCTTTTTGGTTTCAAGATTTGAGGTACTTGGAAAACCATGCATGCCAGCTATGTGGTCCTCAACTTGGCTTTCGTTGCTCTGATTATTTGGGCAAGATAGTGTACAAGGAGCTTGGACAAATTTTGCCAGAAGGACATGAGCTACGTGGACCAAATATATGCAAACACGACATGCACCCACTCAAAGCAAGTGATTGGAAGGACATGTGGCAAGAATTGGGAGATTTTATGCCACCTCAGATGAAAAGACTCTCTATTTTTCATGACCTTCCATGTTGGAGTGACTTACTTTATCAATCATTTTCTTGACCCAATGCATATTTTTAAGAATGTGGTGTTGGGTTTTCAAGCCCATGGGAACATGCTCTTATGTAGCATGTAGTACCACCTCAATTAGAGGTGAAGTCTTTTTGCATGAATTTTTTTTTGCTTTATATCATGTAAAGGATTTTCATAAAATATAATATAATACAGAGCGTTGCTTTTTTCTATTGCTATGTTGAACTTCTCTCTCTCTCTCTCTCTCTCTCTCTCTCTCTCTCTCTCTCTCTCTCTCTGCTTTTCTTTTCATGCCATCACCTCGCAATGGATTCTCTTCTCTACCACCCACCATAGCCATCTCCTTTCACGTGTTATCAAAGCCCAGGCCGTGTTGAGCATAGCTTATCAAAACACCATCTTTCCTAGGTGGCGTCGTCAAGCCTAGGTGCTGCAGACAGAGCGTTCTAAAATGCCTCGCAGGTGGTGCAACAAAAACCCAAGGCAAGGCGTGGCCCCTTGACGAGGAGCATCTCAATATTCTATATAGTAGCAGGCGCAGGTGAAGAGGATTTGGTGGTGTAGACAAGAAGGCAACGCAGGAAAGCGTTCTAAAATGATGCAGAGTCCATGTGGCAACCTTGTCAGCGTCTCAAAAGGGAAGAGAATTCACAAGTGGTAGCCGTAGGCGACAAGGAGCATTTGTTTTGTGGTGGATGTTGGAGAACGTATCAAAAATGCTCATTGGTAGATAGAGCAAGGAGGTTTGTCTTTTGTTAGCACAATCATCTCTTTTTTTTTTTGTCAAAGCCTTGTTTAAGATTATCCGTTGTCACTTATTGTCATGCCAAAATTTTGTAAAGGGTTATAGACATTGCCACACGTACAGAGTGGTAAGACCTCCCAAAATATTTGTTCTCATCCTGTTGTCCCAGTTCTCATGAGGTTATTGGGTAAACCAAAACCCAACGTTTGCTAGTCAGTCAAAAACTCCATTTGTTGATAGCTTAACAGAAGACCAGGTTATGGGAACCTAAAACTCATGGTTGACTAGTACACCAAAAACTCAAAGTGTCATGAGAGTGGTGTATCTAGTTCAGGCTTGAGGGGGGATTGCTGGGTTTTTAAGCCCATGGGAACATGCTCTTATGTAGCATGCAATACAACCTCAGTTAGAAGTGGAGTTTTTTGCATGGAAACTTTTTTGCTTTATATATCATGTAGGAGTTTTCATAAAATATAATATAATACAGAGCGTTGCTTTTTTCTATTGCTATGTCAAACTCCTCTCTCTCTCTCTCTCTCTCTCTCTCTCTCTCTCTCTCTCTCTCTCTCTCTTGTGCATGCCATCACCAGCTCGCCTGGATCCTCTTCGCTACCACCCTCCATAGACATCTCCTTTCATATGGGGGATATCCTGTGGAAGACCACTACTGGAAAAAGGGATAGCTCGCACAAAGAGACGACCAACAAGCTATGGATGAACTCCAGAGATGTGGCTCCACTTAATTCCAATTGGAATTATGCTATTTCAAAAGCTCTAAGGATTTTAAGAAAGGCAGAGGATCAACAAGTGAAGAAATTCATATCTACATCCAAAACTCCTACTAGGAACATGCGATGGTAGAAAACAACTTTTACTAAAGATGACTTGAACTAAGTGGTCTTAAGTCTCATGATTGGCACAAACTTTTACAATTTATCATACCAATTGTCATCAAAGACTACATGAAAATTGACATAAGAAACACAATTTACAATATTAGTGAGTTAGTGTGTTGGATCTCATCAAAAGAGATCGGGAGAGACAACATAGATGCAACTTGCTTAAATACTATAGAGGCAGTGTGTATGGTGGAGAAGTATTTTCCAACAAACATTCTTAAGATCCAAATGTATTTATTTTGTGCATGTAATTGATAAAGTTGTAGTAGCTAGAACGATACATTAAAGGTGGATGCTCTTCTTGGAGAGATTCATGAAGACTTTAAAAGGGTTTGTTCGTCAAAGGGTTCACCCTGAAGCATAGTTGAGGTATGACTTGTGAAGGATTCTCTTGTTTTTATCAATGAATTATTGGGTTAACTGACCTAGGGATACCCTAAATATGGACTTTTGAGACAAACGCCAAGGTAGCTAGGAAGGAGCCACAGGGACAAGGCATCATGAGAAAGATGGGATGTCAAAATGCTTGAAGAGGTTATGGGAATTTTTCTTTCCAACTCAGAAGTCATGCAAAAGTGGATTGAGAAATATGAAGTGGAAAAGCAATAACGTTTGGCTGATCGGATGCAATTCAAGTGCAATCGTGCTACTAGAAATCTTCCCTTTCCAGATCATCTTCAAAAACCACTAGACTTCCTACTCGACGTTGGCTAGATGCAACAATTTTGGAGGCAAAGTGAAATGGGGTACTGATCACTAAAGAAGAAGAGGAGATGTCGAGGGTATGCGATTGGCATATATGTATTATACCTACTTTTATTGTTAACCACATGAAAATATTTCTATAGTGAGTCTGAAATTGTTTTATGTGCCACTAGTATCACAAATACAGACCTTTGTGATCACATGGGCGACACTTTAGAGTGCAACAGATAGAAAAATGAAGGGTCACCTTTGATAGTGGTGTCAGGGCAAGCTTTGTTCAAGAAAGTCGAAGTAATGCCAGGGATGACAATACATAGAACTGGCTAGCTTGAATACTTGGCTACATCCAAGACATCTTGAAAATTAGCTTTAGAAAGTTTGATATTTTCATTTTTAATGTGAAGTGGTTCAAGGTTATTACTAGTGGTCCCAATGCAACTATGCGCAAAGATAAGAGTGGACTGATTCAAGTAACTCTAGGCAGGTGTGGACGGATGAGCGGTATACATTTGTACTTTTGCAGTATTGTGAACATGTTGTGTTTATCATAGATCCACTATGGAAGGAAAAAGATCAAGAATTTTTAACTAAACGGCGTTGGCTCTTTGTTGTCCAAGTTTCTCCACGGAGTAAACAAGTCTGTGAAGGATTGGAGGTTGAGAATGAAGAGACACATGAGCAACGTGCACGGACTGCGGATGATCGGGGTGAGGAGCGTGAACTTGAAGTCGGTGCTCTTGGTGAGTAGATGTCTAAACCTGAAGATGATCAATCAGATGCTGAGATAGATGCATAGATGGATGTAGCCATGGAGTTTGATGACGAAGATGTAGAAGTTTAGAGAGAGATAGATGTCTTTGGTGCATGAGCTCTCATTAGAAGATGAGAGATTGACTAGTAATTTTTGTTAATAACACTCTTGTAATGTCTACTTTTGATTAATGGATTTTAATTACTGTTAAATAGTGAATAAGTAGTGATTTGTGTTGCTTAAGATGGCTATTTATGGTTAAGCATCCGCACCACCGAGAGAGCATCCACCTCTCTCTTTAGTAGATAGTACACCGCTTAGCATACCACGAACGCCTCGGGGATCACCTCAGTTTGATTCTAGCAAGGTGTACAAGACCAAAGAAGGGACACCAATTATGGATAAGGCCAAAAAGGCCATGCAACAGAGGGTTTGTCAGCTTGTATGGTGCAGTTTGGACACTCTATGATGGAGCATTGGGATGCTCAAGATCAAGAGAGAAAGAACTACATCATTGATGCCATTCACAGAGAGTACATGTGAGAAGATGGATACGATTAAGTCTCCAATGATTAGATCTTGCGTGTGGCTATTGTGACGATGTCATATTGTCGATCATAGGTACAAGACAAATACAAGAATGATGAGGCAAACCCGTGATGGTTGGACGTAGAGGAGTGGGCACGGATCGCACAAGAGCCTCTAGGAAGGTTTCAAAAGTAGTGAGATGCACATAGAGCACGCTTGGAATCTGTATGATATTCTCATCTTGGGAGTGGAGGCTACAAGACTCTTCGAGATGAGTTTGTAAGTGTTAGACTAGTGATTTTTGTTAAGAACTCTCCTGTACTCTCTACTTTTGATTAATGGATTTTAATTACTGTTCAATAGTGAATAAGTAGTGATTTGTGTTGCTTAAGATGGTTATTTATGGTTAAGCATCCACACCATCGAGAGAGCATCCACCTCTCTCTTTAGTAGATAGTACACCGCTTAGCATACCACGAACACCTTGGGGATCATATGAGTTTGATCCTAACAAGGTGTACAAGACCAAAGAAGGGCACCAGTTATGGATAAGGACAAAAAGTCCATGCAATAGAGGGTTTTCCAACTTTGTATGGTGCAGTTTGGACACTCTATGATAGAGCATTGCTCAGGATCAAGAGATAAAGAACTACATCATTGATGCCATTCATAGAGAGTACATGCGAGTAGATGGATACAATTAAGTCTCCAATGACTGGATCTTGGACGTGGCTATTGTGACGATGTCACATCATCGATCATAGGTACAAGACATATACAAGAATAATGAGGCAAACCCATCATGGGTGGACGCAGAGGTGTGGGCATGGATTGCGCAAGAGCCTCTAGAAAGGTTTCAAAAGTAGCTAGATGCACCTAGAGCACGCCTGGAATATGTATGACATTCTCATCTTGAGAGTGGAGGCTACAAGACTCTTCGACATGAGTTTGTAAGTGAGACTAGTGATTTTTGTTAAGAACTCTCTTGTAATGTCTACTTTTGATTAATGGATTTTAAACATCCACCTCTCTCTTTAGTAAATAGTACACCGCTTAGCACACCACGAACACCTTGGGGATCACATGAGTTTGATCCTAGCAAGGTGTACAAAACCAGAGGTGGGGCACCAATTATGGATAGGGCCCAAACGGCCATGCAATAGAGGGTTTGTCAGCTTTGTACGGTGTAATTTGGGCACTCTATGATGGAGCATTGGGATGCTCAGATCAAAAGAGAAAGAACTATATCATTGATGCCATTCACAAAGAGTACATGTTAACAGATGGATATGATTTAGTCTCCAATGACTGGATCTTGGGCACGGTTATTGCGACGATGCCACATCGTCGATCAGAGGTACAAGACATATACAAGAATAATGAGGCAAATCTGGAATTGCTGGCTGCCGAGAGGAGTGGGCACGGATCATGCAATAGCCTCCAAACAGGTTACAACGTTAGAGAGATGTAGCCAGAGCATGCCTGGAGTCTGTACGATAGTCTCATCTTGGGAGTGGAGGCTACAAGACTCTTCAACATGAGTTTGTAAGTGTCATATACTATTTAAATAGCGTATGTGCATATGTTTATCTTATGGTTAAGTGTTTATATTACAAGAGCTTACCATGAAGCGTCCTCTGACATGTAGAGAAGAGAAATATGGATTCAAGCATGGACTATCAGCTCTTCTCTGCTAGCTTCATGATGAGGAAGAGCCCGTTGACTAGGAGGCCTTTACTTGATGAGTATATTCTATGTATATGTTTTCATCGACATATGTTGATATATATCTAGTTAAGTTTATGCTTTTGCTTCATTTATACTTTTAGACATCAGCCCTTATTCTTCTATCTAGTAAAGAATAAGGTGTGTACAAGTGATCAACAATCGAACACCTCTGGCGTGTCCAACCGAGGTAAGAGGTACATCGTGTGTACCCCAATAATCTCCCACTTAAAGGAGAATGTGCCGATAAGTGGTACTACTATAGGATCTAGCAATATGTACAAGAGGTATAGGGAGGAAGCTCGTCTCAACCTACGTCCACTGGCTCTCTCAAAGCTGATGCATGTCGTTGTACAGGCTCTAGTGGTGTGTGGTATATCCTTGCTAGAATCATCATGCATACCTTGCAGGTATCTTGTAAGGACCTACACTACTCTATGATGCATCATGCTAGTGTCAGACATCGTGTGACTGACAATCCCAACTACAAATGCTCCCACTATAGCTACTATGTCGGGCCTCGATATTAAGAGGTCGTACATGAGAGTTCCGGAGGCTGATGATGAACACATAATCTCTGTCAGCATATGTGTGGAAATTGTATCAATGCCATGTGTAGTGATCTCTACCATCTATCTGCAGTAGGTATCTCGACCCTCACTGTAGAACTAGTTTCATATGGACGTGTCAATTCTGACTCCAGGGTAGTCGTCACTCCCTCATCTTCCATACTAAATGTATCCACATGTTTGTGGCGTCACCATATCAGACTCTATCATGAGCATGTCAAAGAACTCCATGTCGCTCATCTCTGTGGTAAGAGCCATCTTTGTCCTAAGAGGATCAATCCGTTGTGTCTTGCTAGAGCATGGCCACTCTAACGTTGCATCTACAGACATGTTGTGCATAGCACTCTGGAGCTTATCCATGACAAATTTTCTAGTCTCTCGTTGAAATGATTGTAATGTAATCAAACTATGCCGTCTTGCACCTCAGATACATGCATAGGGTAAACCAAGCCAATCCTGGCTCCTCTTGCAATGACTAGCAAGCCGTAATGCATCTGGAATGAGTGCTCTCTAATCACTATCTGACATCCATTGTCTCTCAACTGTCTCAGTGAGACCCAACTATGTCTCACATGAGGAACATATCGCACATAACAAAGTGTGTATGATGCGCCATAGGGCAATGACAAACATACATCTCCTGCACCCTCTACACAACTAAGTCTTCGACTAGAAAAACTACTAAACCACTCAAGACATGGTGTGATATGGAAAGTAGCCATCTAGTAACCATTGTGGAGAAAGTGTGCTATTCATAGACATATCTGGAAGAAGTATACTTGAGGCAAGAGTGACATCACCTTCATTGGCATATACCGCCACTATAACTACCTCTCTAACATGTGTCAAAGCCGTATCTACATCTCGCATACATTCCTCATGCATCCAAAGCAACACCGTCGAATGTGCCTTGTGTGACCTCAATGCCAACATCTCAAGTGTTGACACAAACGAGACTACTGTCTCACATGAGTCGTCATCATAGACTTAAAGTTGTCATACATATCAACTTCCATAATTAAATGTCAAAGTGGGAGATCAACTTGACCACTACACAATCATAACCATGAGCAACCCATATGCAACATGTAGCTCAACGTAGCTCTACCAAAGAAACCTGTAAGAACTCATAACCTGTGACTATCTATAATGTATAAGCAATAGACTCACGATCAAAATATACATTGATTAGAAACAGTGCATAACCAGTAACCTATACTACAATGAATATATTCCATAACTTGACCACTATCACCAAAACAATGGCCATCAAAATGGATGAAGTGAAAGCTGAGAGGGGTGGATGTGGCACAAAAGAGATATTTTGTCTTTGGCGGTTGTGCTCTCTCTCTCTCTCTCTCTCTCTCTCTCTCTCTCTGGTTTCTAAGCAGCAATGAGAGTGTGTAGCCTCACATGGCTAATGTTCATGAGGTGAAAACGAGGGCAAGGGAGTAGGAGGTTTGGAGCATAGGCTGCATCCTAAAAGACGTGGGGAGGAGAGGAGAGCTTTCCTTGCTTCTTTATCTCTTCTATCTTTCTCTACCTCTCTCTCTCAATGGTGATAAGCATGAGGATGACTATTGTGAGTGTGGACACCTTTGTCAAGGAGAACAACAACACTAAACAAAGTGGAGAGGGCATTCGTTGTCAAGAGCAAGAACATATTCAGTAACAACAACGGCCAAGGGACAAAGAAACTTTTGTTCTTGCAAGCATCGTTCACAAGAAATGTTGCGATTGCATGCATCATTCGCAGCAGCTGCCCAAGAGCTACCAAGGTCACAATGTGGACTGGATAGTTTGTTGCGTAGCAAGATAGAGGACGGAAGTGGTGAGACAAGGGATGGAGACACATGCAAGTGTTGAGGGCTAGGGAGGACGCATAATGGATTGGATAGGCTGTGGGGTAGCAATGTAAGGAACGAAGGGGCAACAGAGCGAACGAACCCATGACTGCTAGTTGTAGGGAGCGACAAAGCAAATAGAGCCGGAGGATAAGAAGTTAGACCTTTACTTTTTGGCATCTTCGTTGTTGGGGTGGAGGCATTGCGCCTTTGCCCGGTGTCCGATTGCCCGCCCACCGTGTACTCACTTTTATTATTTCTCATACAAATAATAAGGAGCTCCTCACTCACACCACTTTTTGAGGTTGCTCCACCCACACTCTCGTGCTTCTCCCCTTCCTCGCATGCACCGCACCACACTGTGCACGCACGCACCCGTGCACACTCACCCTCACAAGTGGTATCAGAGCTAAGTCTTGGTGGCGACCGTGTTCCCTCAACAACGATGGAGCTTGGCCAGAGCTCAACGCTTGGCGGCATTGGATCGGCTTAGATCCGGTGAGGTTTGGCTGCACCCAAAGGAGATATGGCGGATCTTAAAACCCTAGCGCATGCAGCCCCTCTTGAGGAAACTTTTGGAAGCTTTGAGCAAGGATTTGAGATCTACAGGCCGACACACAGATCTACGAGCTCTCGGGCAAGAGAGTCGAGGGAAACACTGTGAAGGCTTGCAAGAAGAGTGTCGAGCAGTAGCGAGTAGAGCTACTAGCTCAAAGGAAGGCAAATCTTGGTACTGCATCAAAGCAAGGGAAGCAATAGAGAATCAAAGAAAAGCTTGGGATTTGCAAGCCAAAGCGAGCAGCTCGTAGCAAGCAAGTAAATCAAGGCAGCGAGGAGCAACTCCCGAGCTTAGAAAGCAAGGAGGAATCATGATTTGAGAATCTCCTGAGGCATCGAGCAGTGCATGTCGGCAGCAAACAGAATCTTGCCTAGCATCCGAAAGCAATCAAGTGCAAGAGAGGAAATGTGTGAGAATTAGGGGCAGCCCAAGTGCAACAACTAATGTGCAGGGTGTGTGAGCTTCAAAGCTTGGCATTGCTAATCGAGCAAGCAACGAGCAGTGCAGAGAGCAACAATTGTCAGTCTAAGAGCCTGTAGGAAATCGATAGGTTTCGACAGAGAAATTGAAGTTTTTTTTAAAAAAACTTTGATTTACACACTTAATGTGTGTAAGCCCCCGCTCCCACCATACCCCTCGACCTCCCTGCTCCGAGAGTCAACGAGAAAGAGCTTGAAAGATATAGAGCTTGAGAGATTTGACCCAGCGTGTCTGGAGAGGGAGAAGGAGAGCGAGAGAATGTATGCTCTCAAGTGCATATACATAGAATGGGCTTGCATTGGGTCTCGACCCTTGACATCGACAACATCCTCTCTTGGATTGCGGCAACGCCTTCTTTCTAGCATTGGCTCCGCTTTGTATTGGCTTGATATCGGCTCTTGACACTAGCTTGGCATCGGTTTTGACACCGATCAGGCGGCTATTTGGCTAGCGTGCTTTCGGCCGGCGACAAAAGGCGACATCGAGCATTTTCTCGGCTTCGAGCAATAGCGGCCACAACATCAGTGCTTTTTCCTGGCGGCGGAAGATGGCATCGATGAAATTTTCCTTGGCTTCTACTTAGCGAGAGTGAGAGAGAGTATTCCAGCTCTCCTGCGGTGTAGCTTCGCCATCGACTTCCCTTCCACTCCCCATTCCGAAGCGGATTCGGCCTCGGCGGATTCCCTCGGCACATCATCTTACCCACCCTCTACATTGCAGGAGACTGACGAGCGAGAGCAGCATCGGCTCTCCTCTAGCCCCCATTCAGAGGGGCCCGGCTCTGATGTACTCTCCACGAGGTTTTGGCTTCGATCTCTTTGGCTTCCAAGACACACATACGACACATTTGGCTCTGATGATCCATTTCGAAGCAAGCTTTTCCTCGAGTGCGCTCAGCTCTTGGTAGGTGTTTTTGATCGACGAGTTTACCGGTCGATGAGGTAGTGTGTGCGAGTTTCCCATCAGTTTTTCTCACAGGTTGCATAGTCTTTCTAGTGTGGATTATGCAGCACATGTAGTGCTCATGTACGATTGTGTGGAGCATTCCAAAGAGCTTTTTGGAACCGTCTTGTGCAGTTTCATGCTATGTACGCATTTGTGGATACAACTTGAGCTCAACATAGCTCGCAGATAGCAGGTTCATAGATTTAAAGGTGTTTTTGAACAGGTATGCATCCATAAAGCCACTCGGTCAGGAGTGAGCTATTTTGCCAGGCTTTTGGCAACATATGTAGACCATTTTGTGGATCTATTTATTGAGACACCGAGTGTCTCTCTTTATGCGATTTGGTGAGATTTTTTGAGTTTTTGCTCAGTTTTCAAGGGAAACTGTGTTCGATTTTTCCCAAAATCTCGCCATGGTTTATCCGTATTTGCAGTTTGCTCTCTAATGGTTTAGTGGTTGAGTTTATTCCCACTCTGGTAGTTATCTACAGTTTTTTGGCTTCCGGTTTGCACTGAGTTTTGGCTCATTTTGCAAAGAAAACTTTGCCCGTTTTTCCCCGTCTTCTGGCCATAAAAGTTTGCAGTGTTATGCCATTTTGTACAATGGTCGATTTACCCCACTTTGACAGTGATCAGGTGTTTACTCTCACTTTGACGCTTGGACCCAGTTTGGTGTTTTTGTACCCATTCTTGCAGGAGTGAGGATTAGCGTATGCTTGTGTGGCTACAGATAGACAATCACACATTTCACATGTTTTTGTAGATTTTTGCAATCAGTTTTTCTTCTAGGATGCATTTTGTGCTAGTTTGCTCTCTACTTGCGTATATGGTTATGCGCTTTACGCTCGGTTGAGCAGTTTGTCCTAGTTTATGCTTGTAGATAGCAGATTGTGGAGCGGTTTTATGCATATGCGAGCATCAGTTTTGATGCGATTGGTCATGGTTTCCATGATTGTGTATTGGTCGAGTAATCTCCCACTTTGTTGCCATTTTTGCATTCACTTATGGCAACAATGAGAGATGGCAGTCTTGTTCTTGTCGATATGTACGATCCGTTGGCATTGTGGTCACACAAGACACATTAGGTGCCTTTGTTTCAGACGTATGAGATAGTAGCGGAGATGTATGCGTGATGGAGATGCGGCTTTGACACAGAGGCAGTACCACTAGTAGTCTATGCTAGTGACGGTGATGTCATGTTTGCCCTAAGTGTGCCTCTTGTAGATATGTCTATGGATAGCACATTTTCTCCACATTGGCTACTAGATAACGACATTGCTTTCCACATCACACCGCATCGTGATTGGTTTAGCACCTTTTCTAGTGGGAGTTTTGGTTGTGTGTACTTGGCCAATGGTTCAGTGATTGACATAGAGGGTGCATGAGATGCTCATTTGTCATTGCCCAGTGGTGCATCATATATGCTACGGCATGTGCTTTATGTTCCTCAGCTGAGACAAAGTTTGATCTAAGTGAGACAATTAAAAGCTTTTGGATGTCAGACACTTCTTAGAGAGGAGTCTTTCCAGATGCATTGTGGCTCATTAGTGATTGCTAGAGGAGCCCGTAGTGGCTTGGTATATCCTATGCACCGGTCTGAGATTTGAGACAACATAGTCTTGATTTTGTTGTTGGCATGCTTTGAGCAAGAGACAAAATTTGTCTCCTTTGCGGGTGAGCTTTACCATGCTCACGAGATAGAGCATTTAACTGTGCAGGACGTGCCAGTAGACTCTGTAGACTCTAGAGGTAGAGCGACAGTGCTCTAGTGAGACACAACAGGTGTTGTTAGAGTTTGTGTAGGCAGAGGTAGAGCAAATCTTCTCCCTAGAGACACAGATAGAGATGATAGACATGGAGTTCTTTGATATGCTCATGCTAGAGGCTGATGAGTTGATACTAGGGTATACGGTTCTGCCTATGGGTGAGAGGGACGTAGGCATCCCAGTGTCGACAATAAACATCCATACACGATGAGTAGTTTTGATGATCCAGTGTATACAGATAGCACACGGAGGCTAGGACAACCATATTTGTGTAGATTTTATCAGTATTTGGGCGTCTCATGTACGACCTACTAGTATTGAGGCTCGACCTAGCAGCTGCAGTGGGGATTGTCAGTCGTACGGTGACTGACAATAGCATGACGCTTCGTGGAGCTTTGCAAACCATACAGAGTTGGCTGCGAGATTTACATGCAGGCTCTAGCCTGGATACGTACGCTCATCTACCACTAGAGCCGATATGGGTGCATGTAGATCGATTGAGTGAGCCAGTGGACATAGATTGAGAGAGTCTCTCACCTAGTTTCTTGTACATACTAGTAGTTTAGCTAGTAGATCTCACTTATTGGTGCATCACCTTTAAGTGAGAGTTTGTTGGGGTAAAGACGCTGCGCCTTTGCCTGGGGCCGGATGTCTCGTGTCCAACCGTCCGTCCACTGTGTGTATCACCCTTAATCTTTCACATACAAAGAATAAGGAGCTCCTCACTCACACCACTTTTTGAAATTGCTCCACTCACACTCTCGTGCTTCTCCCATTCCCTGCACACATCACGCATGCACGCACACGCACCCTCACATTCATGAGATTTGGAATAATATATGTGACTCGACCCAATAGAGTAATGTCATATATCTTGTCATGAATTTCAAGAGCAAGTGTGAATCACCCTAGCATGTCAAAATTCACATTAACACTAATTTTTTCTTAAGCATGTCATCACCATTACATTCTCTTTTAGTTACCAATTTACCAAATCATAAGTAGCCCCCCCCCCCCCCCCCCCCCCCCCCCCCCCTCTTAACACCTCTCTCTCTCTCTCTCTCGTTTAGCAAGGAGCTGAGCCCAACAAAAGGAACTTAGTGAACTATGCTTCCTTTCCCTCTTAGTGTAACCATTAATGGACATGATTGCAACTAATACATATTTGTGGTAGCTACTAATAAACGTGGAGGTTTTTTCATTCCAAAACAAGGCCAACGTAATGATATATAGAAATTAAAAAAAATACTTTTCTGGAAAATGGATGAGAGGCCCTTTTTGCAAGTACCTCCAACCTTCTATTTGTTGAATCATCGAGACCTTCCAAGCTCACTTTGTAAAAAGAAGTTCCTCCATTATGCCTCCTGTGAAGAATTCTATGAACTTATTATTGGTGTGAGAATCAAATCAATTGTGGAAAAAGATCGAGTTATATCAGTTGATGATGCATCTATCAACATGTGTGTGCTTACAATGTATATATGCTTTGGTTGTTATACTAGCATATTTTGACTATTTTTGTATTTGATTGTGCTATTAACATAATTTAAATAGTTAGTGTATCACATCGACAAGCTCAAGAAATACCATGAGCCATTATAGTATGTGTTCAGTGGAGTGGACATGTCCTATGCCCGATTTAAGTTGTCAGTGTGCAACATCTCCTAATTGTAGAAGTCTATGTGAAAGATAAGTGCATGTGTGGCATGCTATCTAGAATAGTATTGTAAAAAATTATGTGCACCATCATTCTATATGTAAGCCTCTTTAGTTTGGCTACGTGTAAGCCAAAGATCCCATTCAGATATCTATTCTAGCTTTATAAATAAAGTCAATGCTATAGATATCTCATGTTAAGGTATTTTGTAACTTGTCTACTTTACTGACGTTGTGTACTCCTCTCTCTCTCTCTCTCTCTCTCTCTCTCTCTCTCTAACCGTG
This sequence comes from Adiantum capillus-veneris, assembly GCF_014529385.1. Classification (NCBI taxonomy): domain Eukaryota; kingdom Viridiplantae; phylum Streptophyta; class Polypodiopsida; order Polypodiales; family Pteridaceae; genus Adiantum; species Adiantum capillus-veneris. Next base: position 146,015,376 of record NC_140947.1, read on the forward strand.
TAGCTATGGTTGTCTTCTCCTTCAAGCCTCCTTGAGCTCTTGCACCCACCATAGATCCTCACAACTCGTATCGGAGCAAGTAGAGGTGATTGACACTCCTTAATCATCACTAGAATCCATATCTATTCTACTCTCCCCATTGCATACCTCATGCCTAATTAGTGTCCAATTGGTTAGCATGAGCATGCTCTCGAGTTTCAAGACTCTTAGGGTTCATTAATTAGTAATTAAGTGCACACATTAGAAATTTAGTTTCATTTTAGCATCAATTTTTATGTGTTATTGCTTCCTCTCCTATTGGCTCAATTGGCCTTCCCAATTGTTGAGAGCTTTCCAAAGCATCTCTTTGAACTCAAATTGGCCAAGGATTGCCACCCCAATCACCCAATTAAATTGACGTCTTTTGAAGACCAAACTTGGTTTTTTTGCAGTAGCTCAAGAAGCTTTTGAGTATGTACTTAGGGGTATTTAGTACCAAAGGCCTTTTTTGTGGAGGGGACAAGTTGCAAGCCTTTTTCAAACCTCTAACACAGTGCTTCACCATGTGGAAAAGCACCCCAATTGAAGTCTTTTTTTTAAACTTTATTTGTGGGCACAAGGGACCTTACATACATGTTCTAATCGCGTTGCCCGACTACCCGCTATCGAGTGCCTCGGCCCCTTTTAATGAAATATGCTCATTCAATAGTCTCTTTACATTGCTTGATCATGGTTAACTGCCCGTTGGTGCTATACGTCACACCTGTGCTTATGGAGCCCCTTTCGCGTAGCCCTACTACATCGAATAATCCCCCAGGTTGGGATTATGGCCTTTGCCCTAGACCTATTATGGGCATGATCTCTTGTACAGTCAGTATTCTAGTCACCTTGTGATCATGTGAGGGAACATATCTTAGCACACATGGTATGGTGAGTTTCACAAGAGTCCAAAAAGCTATCCCAATCATCCTAGCTTTCCACATTCTATGGAGCCACTATTGGCCTTTGGGAGTTTCCCCTTGACCCTTGCAAAAGATACCTATGCAACCCTTGAGAGTTGCACCTAGCCATATGGTGCTGCTATTTAAGTAGCCACTCATTTGTATACACTTCTCAGTGTTGTGAGTTCATTTTAATCAAGTTATCATTTTGTGTCTACATTCTCTCTCTCTCTCTCTCTCTCTCTCTCTCTCTCTTGCATTGAGTTAATTAGTTTACTTATCAATTATGATAATATGAATGTAGTCTTATTAATCCCCCCTAACCCTTCAATTGGTATCATAGCTTGAAAGGATAATGACCTCTTGCAGGCTGAATTTTAGTGTTGCGCACATCCTCGAAGTCAGATCATCTCCACCTTTGCTTTCGCTGGTTATGCCCAGCCTCGCAACCCCTGTTGACCCTACTCAATGCTCTAGCCCATCATCTACCTACAAGCCTTTTGGCACTTTCTCCAAAGGGCTTCCAAAAAATCTTTTGAAATTCAAACAAAGAGAATTTCACTCTCTGCATTTACACTCTCCCAAGCAATTGTAAAATCTTTTACTTTTTTGCATGTATGAAATAGAAACCCTTTGTATTATATGCAAATATTTTGACCTACGGGAATAAGGTACACAAGTGCACCCATAAAAATGATAGACACTAGTATTAGCTTACCCTGCTAAGTAGTAAGACCTCTCTACCTGCACTATGGGAGAAAAGGGAAATGAAAATTTCAATGGGGAGGGTTTTCAGACTTGGCAGGCCAAGCTGCAAAGTTACTCCATGCACAAACAATTATGGTATACTTAAACCACAAGCAATTGAACCATCCAACAACTAAAGGCACTCTCATAAGAGCCCAAATTGCACAAATTCAAGCCAAAGATGAATAGGCTCTTGGCATAATTAGCACTTCATTGCACGACAATTATGTGCACTTCATTGACAATTGCAACATGGCCATCCAAGCATGGCGTCCCATCTCATGAAAATTTTGGTGCCAAGTAGAAAATGAGCAAGATAAGCCTTAAAAGAAACCTTTACAAACTCACAATGATTCAAGGGGAGGATATTTCAAGCCTTGTAAATAGATGAGAATCATCACTCAGTTAACCTACATCATGTCGAATTCCCAAAGAAGATAAGGTTGTTGTACTCTTAAGTGTTGTTCCAAGAATATTTGACAACATTGTCATAGTGCTAGAAGAAAAGGATCCTACACCAACTTTGCAACATGTGACCAATGCATTAATTGAAGAAGAGAAAAATAAAAAAAAGAAGGTTTTAACCAATGAAGGGGCTTAAATCTAGGACTGTATCTTCATCAATGAGGACCGATAATAAAAAGTGTTAGGACTGCGGCAAATCAGGGCATGTTTCTTAGATTGCTACAAGAACAAGTTTTGTACCAAATACGACATCAAAGATCATATCATCTTTTTCTGCACTATATCCAAAACATCATCTTTTCCACATCATCTCCATGAATCCTACTAAAAGAGGTATCTATCATCTCCATGTCAAGTTGGAAGATGAATATTCTCCTCTCCGAAAGAAATTATAGCTTTGTGAAACTCCTCCTTCTATCATAGAAGCATTGAGATTAGAACAAAAGAAGCACATATGGACATATGGTAGATTGTATCCCATAGACCCCATCACCAAATGCACCCCACCATTCTTCATTGATGAGATTTGTAGGAGATGGTATGAAAGGGCTATTAGGCTATACACAAAGCTTTGCAACAGAGAGGGACATTCTTCAGCTGGAAAACCATTTGCTACTATAGTTGAAGGATTATCCTAATCATCAGCTTCAAGGAAGCAAGGAGAAGGTAAAGAACCTCCAATCATTACCGAATATAGTCAAAAGAAAGAGGACAGAGCTTGGGCTTAAACAAAGACAAAGGAAGTTGAAGAATTTGGAGAGTCTCAAGCGAGGAGGTGGTGGCTTCAGTAGAAGAATCAAAGCAATGAGGTGAAATTGTTTTTTTTTTTTTTCAAATTGATATCTCTTTTGCAAGTTGGTATCTTTGGGTGCTATGGTCTTTCTTTGTGTTTACCTTAGGTCAGTAGTTCAGCCAAACTGTTCACAAGGAAACATGAGAGGTGAATCACAACCTATTGAATGAAAGAAGATTTAGGGTTGCTAGGCAGAAATGCATCAATGGATGCAAAGTTGTACTTTGGGCAAAGATGAAATTCAACGCACTTTGGACAAAGTTGGAATCAGTAGGGCAGGTTACCGAAAGCTATTCAAGCTCATAAATAGAAACCTGAAGTAGTCAATAGTGAAGAGGTCCTTGCTTCCAAACCCATCAGTTGTTCAATAGGCCATGCTCAGAATTAGTTCCAAGGTCATGGAGATGCTTGGAGAGCCTTTTCACATCAATGACATATATCCTGGTAAGAAGAAATACCTTGAGGTTTTATGTGCATTGTCATCCTATATATAAGTGTTTTTAGTATGGCTATGTGTAAGACAAAGATCCCAGGCGGATATCTATTCCATCCTTGTACATATCCTATGCTAAGGTATTATTTGCATTTTGTAACTTAAGTCTACTTTATTGAAGTTGTGTACCTTTGTGTGTGTGTGTGTGTGTGTGTGTGTGTGTGTGTGCGCGCACGCGCATATCCTATGTTGTACATATCCTATGCTAAGGTATTATTTGCATTTTGTAACTTAAGTCCACTTTATTGAAATTGTGTACCTGTCTGTGCGCGCGTGTAGCTATGGTTGTCTTCTCCTTCAAGAGTCCTTGAGATCTCACACCCACCATAATCCTTACATGTTCTAGGTAATTCTCGCCAATGGCTAATGCTCACTCTTTAAAGTGGAAGAGCAACACAGACTAAGCAAATGACTAAGGACAATACAACTAAGTGAAATAACAGGCTATGGCCCCGTCAAACACCTTGGACTAGGTGTTCCTAGCATACTATGCACCATTTGTGATCTCTTCTTCCAAACCTTCAATTCTTGCTATTTCTCGGCATAATACCAAAGAGTAAACTCAGCAACCTAGTTTATTTTAACTTTAATGTAAAAATCTCTAAGCGTAGCTTTCCTTGTGGCATACACACATATACCCCATCATGTTTACATGTACTTATTGATATTTGCATTTGCATTTAACTAGTCCTTGATAGGCCCTCTCATTTTAAAAGCAATATGTGACATTTTTGTTCTATCTTTGAATATGCTTTTTCCATGAACTATATACATGTATATTACACATACAACATTACGAATACACACATACATTTATGCGTGTGTATTTATGCACAACTCCCATACATAACAGCATTTAATCATTGTACATGCATATAAACATGCTATTTCATAATGCCATGATGAGTTAAGTATCCCCCCCCCCCCCCCCCCCCCCCCCCCCCCCCCCCCCCCCCCCCCGACCCCCCCCACCCCCCCCCCCCCCCTACCCCCCATCACGCCACCAACCCCCCCGTACACTCCCCCCCCTCCCCCCCCCCCCCCCCCCCCCCCCCCCCCCCCCCCCCCCCCCCCCCCCCCCCCCCCCCCCCCCCCCTCCCCCCCCCCCCCCCCTCCCCCCCCCCCCCCCTCCCCATCCCCCTCCCCCCCCCCCCCCCCCCCCCCCCCCCCCTCCCCCCCCCCCCCCACCCCCCCCCCCCCCCCCCCCCCCCCCCCCCCCCCCTCCCCCCCCCCCCACCCCCCCCCCCCCCCCCCCCCAACCCCCCAACTTGACTCTGTACAACATTGATTACCTATTTTGTATGATATCAGCTCATTTTCTCCTTGCAAATACATCTAATGGTAATCACTTTTATTGTACTAGCAATGTTGGCTTCTTATGCCATAATGATGCAAGTGTTTGTCTATTGTCAAGCCATATCTATTTGTTTTTCAAAGGGAGCATCTCTATTATATCCTTCCTTTGTACATGTCTCACCTTCGTCTGTATTGGGCCTCTATGCACCAGTATAGGCTTCCCCTCAAAACGTATCTCCCTGAGTCCACATATCTCTAGCAAGTGCAAACCAAGTCATCCCAGATATGGTTAGTGTCTGACTCTAGAGAGTGGTCCATAGCCCTCCCTGAAATGACGATGGCGACGTCCTCTCCCTTTATAATGAGGCTGACACTTTCAAAACAGTCGTTGCGCGCTCTCCAGTCATAATCCACATATCTGGAATATGCGTCGCTCTAGGAACTCCTGCTTATCTCCTGGCCTCTTATCTGTAGCTGGTGTAAAAAGGTAATCATCCATATATCTCAGGCAATAGTAAATGAATCCTCAATAGTGCTGTCTCACTAGCTCCCATAGGCTATGGATAAATGATACTGATCTAGAGAGCTCCTCCACTATGACGAGTGCTGTCTTCTCTATCATTGAACTGCGGTGCCAATCTCCTCCTCCACTGTGGGCTAGTGTTAAACACCATCACCGTGGTTTTCCAAAAATTTACAACTAAGCCACTGTCAAGTCTAAGTGAGTGTAATGCATTAACATGCCTCTTCATGCCCTCTGAGGAGTCGGCCATCAATACAACATCAGAAGCATATAAATAGAGTGGTTTTCCAAATATTGCCAGATAGTGCTCCTCTATTTCCTAGACAGCAACCTCATCAGTGTGTAAGCCAAAGGGTGTGGGTAACATCGAACATCCCTGCTTCACTCCGATGGTGGAGTCACTTGGAAGTCCACTGTCTGATGACATGCAGTAATCCCCCTAAAAAATCTGGCTTGGGTACTCCCAAGTCATACATCCTCTGCCGTAGTCTGAAGAAAATAGAAAGACAAGGCTCGGAGAAGCTGGAATGAGGGGCCCTGAGATTGTGTGAAGCTCAACAACGAACTGCTCCCACGCATCAAGGGAGGTAACTGATGCTGGGGTATTGAGCTCCCAGAGTAATCTCAAAGCCTCTCTAGACTCCTGACTCAGCTATGAGTCCCTCTCTAATTGGGCTACCAAAAGATCATTGACACAGAGAGAGAGAGAGAGAGAGAGAGAGAGAGAGAGAGAGAGAGAGAGAGAGATCATCTCTATATGGGTCTTTATTGACTTATTTGTTTGTCTAATGGCTCATTTGCACCTACTCATAATTTGGGTCACACTGCCGAGCTAATCTTGAGCCAGCCTCTAGGCGCAAGGCAACTGTCGTAGTTCACCTTGTACATGAAAAGCACTGCAAGAAGACTGGAAAGTTCTAATGTCATGGCTCTAGGAAGCTCTTAAAAAATATATTACAGGGCCAAGGATGGATGGCTGAACATGATTTAGCTCTTTTCCACCTTGTCACTGCCAATTTCCAAAATCCAAACAATACAATTTCGGAGGTGCAAGGCTTGCCAACACTCCTAACAAACCTTTCTTCCACAGGGTTCTCCTCGGTGAAGAGAGGTCAAGGTAAACAAGGGTAGAAGACCGGGACGTTGTAGAAAGAGCTTGAAACAGGATGTGTGCATACAACTTGTTGAACAGATGCATTACCCGCACCCTTGCCTTCGTATTTCCGCTAGATTCTGAACCTCAATAACCCTCTCCTCACCATCTGCGCCATCGCAATCGGCATAGATGTTAGCTAAACAGACATATGCTGCAGAGTCATTTTTATTCAAATTTACTGCATGCAGAAATGCATCCCTCCCAGAGTTTAGATTGCCCAATTTTCTGCAGGCCCCCAAAAGAGTCAGCCACACTACCATACCAGGATGCACTGGCATCTCCATGATCAGTTTCACAGCCTTCTCTATAAGTCCTGCACGACTTAGGAGATCGACAAGACAAGAATAATGCTCAAGATTTGGGACAAACCCATCAATGCTGCAAACCATTTCAAAGTACATTTGACCCTTGTCAACTAACCCTGTATGACTCAGTGCATTGAGAATGGCAAGAAATGTAGTAGCATCGGGCTCTACTCCTTCCTCCAGCATACTATGAAAGAGACAAATAACATTTTCACTCAATCCTGCTTGTGAATAACCTATAATTAATGATGTCCATGACAGTACATCCCCTGTCAAAAGCCTGCAAAAGATATCTTCTGCCTCGGCTAGTGCACCACACTTTGCGTATAGATCGATTAAGGTGTTTCCAACCAGATGATCTCCATCCAATCCTTTCTTCGCAATCTGAGAATGTATTTCCCGTCCCCTAGCTAAGGCAGCTATGTTACCACAAGCTTTCAAACTTCCAACCAAAGCAACAGGGCCCTGTGATACTTTCTCCTGCTCCATCTGCTCCAAACATAACAAGGTCTCTTCACTGCTCCCAAATTCCATGTATCCCTTGATAAGTGCAGTCCAGGACACAACACTTTGAGCAGGAAGTCCATTGAACAGCTCCCTCGCCTCTGCAAGCAGACCGCATTTGGCATACATATCCACCAGTGTGTTACCAATGTAAGACTCTTTTTCAATCCCCCGTCTGACTATCGCTGAATGTATATTTTGTCCTTTGTCCAGAGCTCCTATACGACCACAGGCCTTCAAGATAGAAACAAAAGTGGAGACAATCGGAAGAACCCTCCCATGTTGCATCTGCTCAAAACAACTAAGCGCAATCTCGCAAGCTCCGTGTTCAACATAACCCGTGATTAATACTGTCCAAGAAACAGAATCTTGGACAGGAAGCTTGCTAAAGACATTGTGAGCCCTTGCAAGATATCCCTGCTTTGAGTACATATCCACCACAGTGCTACCAAGGGAGATACTATCTTCTAGCATACCCTTTTTCAAAATTTCTGTTAGTATCTTCTCTCCCTTTTCCATGGCTTTGACAGTGCCACAAGCCCTCAAGACACATGAAAATGTTGCATCACTAGGAGGAACACCTGCTCGCTGCATGTGATCAAAATAATAGAGTGCTTGCTCACCGTGGCCATTCTCAATACAGCCTGCAATCAGCGCAGTCCACAATACAACTGTTTTGGACGCACACCTGTTAAACACATCGAGTGCTTCTGCAAGACAGTTAAACTTGGCGTACATATCAAGTAGGGTATTGCTAATCAGCAAATCCATTTCTAACCCTTTGTTGACAAGCTCAGCATGAATGATTTGTCCGTCAACCGTTGCTCCCAAATTGCAACAAGCCTTCAGACTAAAGATAAACGTAAGTGCATCTGGAAAGAAGCCCTCATGTTCCCGCTGTCTAAAGCAGTTGAGCGCTTCTTCATCTTGCCCATAATCCACAAGACCTGATATTAGGTCATTCCATGAGGCTATGGTCTTATTGTTTATTTTCTCTGCATCTGCAAAGAAGCCACATTTGCTGTACATATCAGCCAGTGTGCTGCTGACAAAGGGGTCACTTTCCAACCCCTTCTTGCATAAGTCAGTGTGTATTTCTTGACCATCATCTACAGCTCCAGTCATGCCACATGCTTTCAAAACACAAACCAGAGTGACAACATCTGGAGCAGCATCCTCTTGCTGCAAGCGTTTGAACCTTTGCAGGGCTTCTATGCTAAGCCCCTGTTCAATATATCCAACAACCAATGTACTAAAACAGAAAACGTCCTGATGTGAAAAAATGTTGAGTACATTCTCTGCTTCTGTGAGTAAACCACATTTAGCATAAAAGTCCACCAGACTCCTACTCACCAGAGATTCTCTTTCCAGGCCTTTTTTGATAACTTCAGTATGTAGCGCTAGTCCCTTAAGTCTGTCTCCCTCTTTGTTACACGCTTTCAAGACACAGGAAAACGTGACGACGCCTGGAGAGATCTTCTCAGAATGCATCTTGGCAAAAACACGAACAGCATTTGCACAATCCGCATGCTCCACATATCCTGCAATCAAAGCAGTCCAGACCACTACATCTTTGATTGGAAGCTTGCCAAAGACAATCTCTGCATGAACAAGCAACCCGCATTGGGCATACATGTCCACCAAACTGCCACCAATGAGAGGGCTTTTTTCCATCCCTTTCATGAGAATATCACGGTGAATTTTCTGACCCATCTCAATTGAACCTATTTGGCGACATGATTTTAAGGTAGAAATAAACGTAACTTCATCTGGACAAAATCCCTCACCCTGCATTCGCTTGAAGCAATCAAGTGATTCTTCAGCTTGGCTGCTCTCGGCATAGCCTGAGATCAAGGCATTCCACATGACTACATTGCATGTAGCAAGCTTTTCAAATACTGCACGGGCTGTTTCTAAGGCTCCACACTTGATGTACATATTGATTAAGCTGCTTCCCACAAAAACGCTGCCTTCTAGTAGACCTTTTTTCACAATCTCAATATGTAACTCTTCTCCTCTGCTTAGGCATCCTAAAGTGCCACAAGCTTTCAAACTGCAAACAAGAGTGACAACATCTGGGGCAATACCCTCGGGCTCCATCTTTTGCAGACAACTTAATACTTCTTCACCACAACCGTTGTTGATGTAACCTGAAATCAAGGCATTCCAAGCAACAACATTTCGTGCCCCGAGTTTGTCAAAGATTTCTTGTGCTAGTGCAACCTCATGACAATTGGCATACATATCTACAAGGGTGCTGCCAATATAGACATTTCTTTCCATCAACCCTTGCCTGGCAATCTCTACAAATATTGCTTGGCTTGTTTCTGAATCGTTCGTTTCAACGCAAGCCATCATTAAAGCGACAGCAGCATACTCATTGAGACAACAATAACCAGATTTGAGCATTCTCTCATACAAAAGAATAGCTTGCCTTGACTTTCCTTGATTAAAATAACCCAGAATTAGGCGGTTCCAAGACGACTCATTCCTGAGCACCAGCTTCTCAAAAACTTGCTGGGCGAGGCACAATCTTTCAACATCTAGTAAAAGGGATATAAGGTAATTTCCAAGTGTCGTCTGAGAATCAAGACCACTTTGACATAAATGGGCATGCAAGTACAAGGCAAGAGGAACATTCTTCTCAAATCTGCACTGCTGCAGGATGGTTAAAAGCTCCTCAACCGTGGAAGTGAGAGGATACTGTCTCAAACCAACAAACTTAGACTCAGCAACAGGCATCGTCATTGGGTGTAGTTGCTCCTACTTCTTTTTCCTTGTTCTTTTGTTACACCAAATGGTTCTGAGATTGACACTCGATTCCAGTTGGGTAAGCCACCTCTCGCAGAGAGGGTTTTGATCTCTGATATTTGACGAGAAAAACACCATTTCAGGATCAGTCTTACATCTTCAGCCTCAAGAAGATGGCGAGACTTGAACATGGCAACTAGCTTCAAAACCCAACCTCTCTTGCGTTGCCACACCTGTCGCAAGAGTCGAGAATATGGTGCCATGAATGTGCCTGCCTCTTCTGTCAAAGAAGGCAAATCAAGCATTGCGTTTCGTCTCTCAAGGAAAAACAGTAAGAACTCCACCCAAATGGGCATACTACCTTTCTTGTTAAGCTTGGCATTCAGATGGCATTGCATCATCTCGACAAGCGAGGGAACAGCGCAAGTCCACTGTATCATCGGACGGGCAAGAGACAGTCTCGATGGCGTCTTCTAGGCCTGCTAGCGGTGGGAACGCGGTTTTTTTTTTTTTTCTTAATTGTTATTGGGGGGGGCGGGGGGGGGTTGGCTTTACATAATCTAAGACCTTCGTACGAGATCATTTTCACATCTATCTATCTATCTATTTATTAAAATTGAAGGCTTAAGAGGGTAGAGGAAACGAAGAACTTCTGGCATCCACGGTGGCCTCAGTTTATGAAGATATTTATGTGGAAGATATTGTGGGGGCCCTAGCCGACACACGTCAAGATTCAAGCCCGTGGTATAGGACTCGATAGATGTTCATGATGCAAATTGGCTAGCAAAGACCTCGGCCACCTTTCTTGGAATGCCCGGCTATCAGAGGCCTTGCAGGAAAGATGTGCAAATGGATACAGAGGACATGGAAGATAGGGTTTTTCAAGAGGGATTTGTGCCTTGGTGGAAAACAGTTTCGAAGTTCTGCACTTCTTATTTGTACTCAAATTGTCAGATAGTGATTTTGATAGCGAGCTCTCTGTGGCTAGCTTTTCAAAGATTGTTCAAGAAAGCAAGGAGATAATATATGTGGTAAGTAAAAGGCATAACTCGAATAATTGGCTTAGGGCAACCCTCGCCATCCAATCGAGTCCTGCTTTGTAAAGAATTGGGTTGTTCACAATAGTAATCTACTAGGTACTTGTATTTAACCTCGGATGTAACCCTCTATCCCTCAAGGCTTAGCCTGAGCTTGAGGATCATTTGTATATTTGTTGGTGACTTTATAATACAATCACTCACAATTGTGAGTTTTGCAAAAAAAAGAAAAAAATTGAAGGCTTAAGAGTCTGCATAGCTGTGGTTTCATGCAGGCGCAATGGACGTGCTTGAGCTAGGCATCACTCCATTGGTTGCTCACTTCACTGACAACCACATCACTGCGCCCGAGGCATAGCACATTGTCTCGTAGCCAAAGGAAGTTCACTGCCTACAACCAGAGAGGACGGAAGAGAAGAAAGGAAGGATTGTAAGCAAAGACGGGCCATGTGCAAGCTTCTTAAAGTTCCATTCGACTGCTGACTAATGGACTTGCATTTTTTGGATGGTGGGCTGCATGTCTCTTTCAGGTCCACCAATTGCATTGCAAGTGGCTGACAGTGTGGAAGGAGAAGGGGAAGCAACCACCATTGGACCAACCCATCCAATCAAAACCAATAGCGGTAGCTTCAAAGGTACAAAGCACGAAACCAAACTCTAAATCGCACCATCACCAACCTAAACAAAAACAGATATGGAAGCCTAAAGCAACTATGGCAACACTTCAACAACCGAAGCTTTTACAATCAAGGAGCGAGCATTTCAGTTCCAAAAATCTACACTACAATAGCCACAAAAAGCCTCGATATAGAAAACCCTTATACAATCTGCTCAAGACCCTCATCTTGCACATCATATTGTTATCAATTGCACTGACTTTAGTGGCATGGTAGAGCCAATAACATCGATGCATAGACACACATTTTCAACTCATGCACTGCGCTACCCTGACGGCTCATTGTCATCTAGAAGGACTTTGATTGTGGAGTGGGAAGGGGGGGAGGGGAGGCATTCCAAATATAGACCTATCTTTGGCCAAATAAGGTAGAAATGGACATTTTTTCCAACACCAAATTGCAAATTTTGAATTTTGGATTTGAGTTTTTCTAAATTTTTGCACATATGTGCATTAAACTAAGTCCAATCGACGATGTGGGGACAAAAACAAAAAATGAATCCCTAAGAGTGTAAAAATATGTACGTAAAAAGTGTTTTTTTCTTGAATTTTGCTAGTTTTTAACTAAAAAAAACTAAAAAATGGGGCAATCCACCAAAAATAGGGCTACACTGTGTTTTTAGATCACTTTTTGAAAAAACTTTAATAAAAGTTGGTTGATTTTTTTCCCTTTGACTTTCTAATAAGAAAGTTCAAAAATAATTATGAATAGCTATAAGTGTGCAATGGATAGACAAAATTCAAATAATTGATCTTAAAGTCAAGACCAACATGACATAAAAAGTTCGAAGACTTTGGAGCCTAATTGGCTGCTCAAGCAACATTGACAAGGCTACTCTGGTCAAAATCAAGTAATTTTTGATTCAAGAACAAATAGCACAACCCAAATCCAAGCTAAATTGTGTCTCTACCTTTGTGTGTGTGTGTGTGTGTGTGTGTGTGAGAGAGAGAGAGAGAGAGAGAGAGAGAGAGAGAGAGAGAGAGAGAGATTTGCAGCCTCAAAAAAATGATTGTCGAGGATAGACTTGTGGACCAAATAATACAAAATTTTATTAATAGGTTTGAAGCATACTTTAGGACCAACTTGTGGCATGACAAAAGTTGCTTAGGTTAAAGGTGCAATGATGGCCATCATGGAAAGTGCCCAAATGCTCAAGTGCTTAGCATTTGAGTTTGACTTCACCAATAGCTTTGAGACACTTGATATATCACTTAAGTGTGTTTGGATCACAAAACTGGGATCAAAATGACAATTATCATCAAAATCGATGAAAGGTCTACAAGCATCATATTGCACCAAAGTGGCAAAAAAAGGGACCAAACAAGACCAGACTTCATACATAGCCTCTAGAGCCCATGGGGAAGCAATGTATCAAGTCAAAATTCTGATTGGTGACCCTTAGAGGCTATAGACCATCAAGAAGGTAGAAAGATGCACTACAAAGTAAAATTGCACAACTTGGAGCAAATCAAGTACAAAATTCAAGAATTCTTGGCTTAATAGCCGTACCAGGCTACTAGCAAGCCCTATAAATTTCCACAATACCATTTGGAGTCCCAACCCAACTCCAAGGCCAAGAAGTCCAAGTTAGAGACCTTAGGGCCGTGTAGACTCCCTATAGAAGCTCTATACCTTGAAATTCCTCATATAGGGTACCAACAAGGTCCAATGATAACAGGAATCAATCCATACCAAAAAATGTCAATTTAGACCAACCAAACTATTAATGTGATACTAGTCAAAAGTGTCATTTTGTGACTTTTTTTTTAATCATCAATGGCTTTTATAAGTTGAAACAAGGCCAATGATTTCATTTATATGTAAAATGGACATGGGATCATCACATAGGGCCACTAATTAGCTTTTCTAATACTACAAACCTCTCAAAGCATAGATAAAATTTGAAGAAAGAAATGATTTTGGTATCTCATTCACAACTCTCTTCGCCCCCTAAGGATAGATCTAGTTGGTCCCTTGACTCTACTCTATCAAGTACTAAACCGTAGATAATTTACTACCAAAGTGTAAATGGAATGGATAAAGAATCTTTGGAAAAGAACACTATAAATATACACTAGGTCACTCACCACCTAAGGATCATTCCCCAACAACGGTGCCAATTTTAGTTGGTCGCCCCACGACAAACGTCTATAACACAACTATTTGGCACTAACATACGAATATCAATACTCAAGGAAGTGACTTGGATGGGGCACAAAGACTCTTTGAGGGTTTCAATCCTCAATAAGTGAACCTCACAAGCAAATACATCAGTTCAATAAGAAAATCACCACTCCCATATCAAAAAAGTTGTATATGTCCTATCTCACTGCTCTAGATCATCATGTCATTTTGATGACTAAATAGACTCGAATCATCATGTAAGTTTAAGGGAAGCTATATTAGGTCTAAGGGGACAAGAGGAACCAAAATCACAATCCATCATGTACTAGGTCACAAAATCTGTAATAGAACTACATAAACAGGTTGCTCTAAGATCCTTCTTAGGTCAAAATGTCAAAATACAGTTCTTTAAGCACTAAAAAATCAAGATAAGACTCATAGACGCGTAATTGTGAACCACAAAAGAAAACTCAAAATGCTCACACTTAAATGAAAGAGCAGAGACAAGGAGCACAATGCAATCCTCGAAATCAAATTTGGATTACCCAATCTTGAGAAAAATGGATTACAAGTTCGACAGTCATACAACAAAAGTTTTCTTTTATCCAAAGAATAATCGTGATGTGTTCAAACTAAGGCTTTTGACTTTTACACATAGGGTTTTCAAAATGGCCAATGGTCAGATACTTTTATCCAAATAATAGTCGTAATAATCGTGATGTGTTCAAACTAAGGCTTTTGACTTTTATACATAGTGTTTTCAAAATGGCCAACGGCCAGATACTTTGGGCTTTGAGTACATAATCAATTATTATATCTCATTGTTTTACAACTTTTAGATCAAAATACATGGCTTATTTACGTGGTTTCTCGAAAAAATAAGATGCAACATATCTAAAATGTGGCTCAGGATAGTGTGTCTGACTAGGAGGGTGCCCGCCATAAGCTGCATCGGCCAAACAATTAGGAATATGGGTAAGTAGGATTGGGAAAGGGAGGATCATGATTAGGGTTATTTAGTAGCTTAGAATGCGTATAATAAATATCATTTCAAATTTTTGCTTGATTAGTTGCACTTTTTCCTAAAAAGATTGTACAAAACCCTAACTTTTTCTTATTTTTAGAGATACCAAGCTCTAGTACAAGTGGATAAGTGTCAACGTCGACACTAGGGCTTGTCCTAGAAAGGAGATTATATCGAAAGCAACCCATAAGGGCTCGAGAGTACAATGGACTAGAGGATCTAAAGATCCCTTGGGACACATAGATTCCCCTGAACCTGAAATTATAATTTGGTGTCAATGTAAAAATTGATATGAACATTTTCTAAGTGGAAACATCGAATTTGCCAACTGATTTACCAATGAGGACTTAGAGAGGCTCAAAGTTGCAAATTTGGCCAAGATTTGCCAAGGGCATAAAAGATTTGAGGTCAAATTTTTTGTGACTTTTTTAGATTTTTGTGATTTTTGGGGGTGTTGAGCACACAAGGACTATCCCTTCAAGGCAAGACTGTTAAGTCTCGATAAAAGCTTATGTTGAAGATGATGAAACAGGAAACAGAAGGAAGACAGCAACTCAGAGTAGGAAGAAGATGGAGAAGGAGAAGACACAGAGCTTGTGTACGAGATCTCTGTAGTCTCTCTCTCTCTGTATTGGAATAATAGTGTATATACAAACTCAGAGCTACAAAGCTTATATGAAACCCTAAGAGATAAGGTGTCCTTTCACACCAGATGTCCAGGGGGAAAAACCCTGTGGGAGAAAAGTGCCCCTGGTGAAGCGCGTATACACACTAACACTACTACATGTCTACAAATCCCCCCTGTAGTGATAGTGTGAATCCGTACAAGGTAGCAGATCATCATGTGTATGAGAGTAAGCCCAAAGCTTTTCGAAAAGCTTCAAACTTTTCTTGTGATAACGCCTTCGTAAATAGATCTGCAATGTTATCCTGTGTAGGACAGTAAGTTAGTGTGATCTCCCCTGCATGTAGCCTTTCCCTGACATAGTGGTAGTGAACCTCTATGTGCTTTGTTCTTGCATGAAATACTGGATTCCTTGCAACTGCCATAGCACTCTGACTGTCAGTGAAAATGGTAGTGGGTGCCTGTTGACACTCACAAAGATCTGCCAATAACCTGCGTATCCATACACAATCAACTGTTGCCGTGAAAGCTGCCCTGTACTCAGCTTCACAAGTTGATGTAGCCACTGTGGGTTGCTTCTTGCTTAGCCAAGATATACATGCATTTCCCAAGAAAAAACAATTGCTACTTGTGGAATGTCGTGTGTCAAAATCACCAGCCCAATCTGAATCGCTGTAACCAAGAAGCTGCATAGAACTGTGCTTTCCATACATATCCCCCCTTGGAAAGAACATGGCAAGATTAGGGGTACCTGAAAGGTAACGAAGTATGCGCTTCACAGCCTGCCAATGATGCATACCTGGGCTGTGCATAAATCTGCTTGCTTGTGAAACCCCAAATTGAATGTCTGGACGAGTGTTGCCTGCCAAATATATCAAGCAACCAACCGCTGCTGCATAAGTATGTACATCAAAAGGTTCTCCAGCATCGTGCATGCTCAACTTTGATCCAGTTTCTACGGGTGTAGAGATTGGCTTACAATTTTGCATACCAAACTTGTCCAAAATTTTATGCAAATATTTTGCCTGCAACATGTATATGCCATTCTCTGATTGCACAAACTGAATACCCAAGTAATAATGTAGAAAACCAAGATCAGACATATCAAAGGTTTTTCTCAAAGCATCTTTAAACGCTTCAATTTCATTTGCATTATTGCCTGTAAGAAGCATATCATCCACATAAAGTGTTAGCATAATGAGAACTCCATCTCTCTTTTTGATACAAAGTACTTTCTGTTGGACTATTCTGAAATCCCTGGCCAATCAAATAAGTATGTATCTTCTCATACCATGCTCTTGGAGCCTGTTTGAGACCATACAAAGCTTTACGCAATCTACATACCTTTTGCTCTTGACCTTTTACAACAAAACCACTTGGTTGACTTACATAAACTTCTTCCTGCAAATCACCATTCAAAAAAGCAGTTTTGATATCCAACTGATGCACTTTCCAACCATGATGAGCAGCAATTGCAACTAGTGATCTAACTGTGGACGCACGAGAAGTAGGAGCAAAAGTTTCATCATAATCTATGCCTTTCTGTTGCGCATAGCCTTTTGCCACAAGCCTTGCTTTGTACCTGTCAACAGTACCATCTTGTTTCCTTTTTACCTTAAAAACCCACTTTGTACCAATAGGCTTTTTACCTATAGGCAAGTCCACTAGATCCCATGTATGATTCTTATGAATAGAATCAATTTCTTGCTGCATAGCATCTTTCCACTGAATACACTCTAAAGCTTGTTCAAATGAATCAGGCTCATCTGCATCACAAAGAGTGCTAAAGCAAGCCAAATCTACTTGCTCTCTGCCAAAAGTAGTACCAGCACGTGTTTTTCGTGGCGACGGTGCATCCAACTTGCTATCCTGCAAAGTTTTCTGAACCCATTTAGGCAAGGTTCTTTCTTCCCTGAGAACTTCTTGCTCTTCACGCACAATTTCATCTACATCATGAGGTGTCACATGCTGATCAAAAGATTGATCAAGATTATCAACCTGTTGTGATTCTTGATTCTCCACAAAAGAAGGAAGCAAACCTTCAAATACATCATGTGTCTGCATATGAGGTACATCAAAAGCAACCATAGGTTGAGCAGTAGTTTCTGCAAAAATTACATCACGACTTTCAAAAATCTTGTTTGTAGCAGGATTGTAAAGTCTATAACCTTTACTTCCACTACTGTACCCCACAAATATACATTTGATTGCCTTATCATCAAGCTTCCCACGTAACTGCTGAGGGATGTGAGCATAAGCAAGACAACCAAAAACACGAAGATAACTGACTGAAGGTTTTTTGTCATACCAAGCTTCATATGCAGTAATGGTCTTCAAGGCACGAGTAGGACACCTGTTCAAAACATGTGCTGCACAAGCAACTGCCTCCATCCATAGCTTATGAGGCAAACTCTTAGCCTTGAGCATACATCTAGCTGTCTCCATTAAAGACCTGTTCTTCCTTTCTGCAACACCATTTTGTTGTGGTGTGTATGGCATAGTGCATTGGTGTTTAATGCCTTTCTTTCCCAAAAAATCCTTAAATGCACCTGACATGTATTCACCTCCTCGATCGGTACGAAGAGTCTGTACTTTGCAACCTGTTTCATTTTCAACCATGGCGATATAAGTTTGAAAAACTGCAAACACATTTGACTTTGCTTTGAGTGGATACACCCAACAAAACCTGGAAAAGTCATCAATGAAGGTCACAAAATAAAGGCTGTTTCCTATAGATGGCGTCCTCATAGGACCACATACATCACTGTGTACAAGCTGCAACTTTCGTGTCACTCTAACTGAACCATCCTGCGAAAATGCAAATCTGTGCATCTTTCCAAGAACGCAACCTTCACATACATGTCTTGGTGGCATCTCCAATAAAGACAAATCATGCACCATATTATGACGTTGTAAAGTCATCAAACTGCCATAACCAACATGCCCAAATCTAGCATGCCAAAACTCAGCATCCTGCATGGCCTGAGTCTTTGTTTCTGCAATACATACCTGCATCTGCTTTTCATAATGATCTAGCACAAATAGTCCATTTTCCAGCGTACCTGTAGTGATAAGAGAATAACCATTCTCTCGATCTCGTACAACACATCTGTCATCCTCAAAAATGACCCGAAGACCATTTTTTGCAAGAGAGGATACAGACAACAAATTCTTCTTGATCCCTGGAACATATAAGACATCTGGCAAGCATAAATTTGAACCATCTGAAATGGTAATCAAAATCTTACCAACGCCTTTGATTGGATAAGAAGCATTATTTGCACATGTCACCTTCTTTCCTGCTGGAGCTGCATCCAATGAACAAAACAAATCCTTCCTTGAAGTAATATGCCTGGATGCACCACTATCAAAGTACCAAATCATTTGTGTCTTGTCAACACTGTAAGCAGAAAAATCTGAACATACTACGAAAGCATAAGAATCCTGCACAAAGTTTGCAGACTCTTCTTTAGCTGTAGAAGAATCACCAGAAGCTGAAACAACCAAACTTGACTCTTTCTTCTTTTCTTTAGCAATTCGCTTTTTACACTCACTAATGTAGTGACCAGGTTTCTTGCAGTAGTGACATTTACCTTTCTTCTTGGACTTGTCGGAATCACCTTTAGACTTCTCTGAAGATTGTCCTGCACTAGACTTGGAGTGATGAGCACTCTCTTTACCCCTGTTTTTGTTCTGTACAACAAGAGCATGATCCATACCATCCACCTATAAAGACTTGTTCTTACGTGATTGATCCTCCTGCAATAGCAAAGCCACTAACTCTTCAAAATGAAGAGGGTCAGGATTAGCTCGCAAAGACAGAGTCAAAGAAGTCTGAAAAGTCAAATAAGATGGTGGTAGTGAATTGAGTGTTTTGGAAACCAAGTCCTTCTTTGGAATCACTTCATCAATGCTAAGCAATTGCTCTTTAAGATCCCTGATTTTTGTAAGATGCTCGACAATATCGTCACCTTCGTCCATCTGTATTTTGTCAAGTTGTTTCTTCAAAAACTCTATTCTGGCAGCGTTTCTTCCTCCAAACATAGCTTGCAGAGTGTTCCAAGCATCCTCAGAAGTTCTGCAAGATCTGATATGTGGTGTGATTGTCCTCTTTATGGTTAAGGCAATCACAGCCATAGCCTGTGCATCTTTAGTATCCCATCTCTTTTGCTCTGGAGTGACTTGTGAGGGTCCTGCACCAACAGCTGCACCACGACCAGGCGTGGTAGGTGCAATGCTACCTGGACGAACTTCATCTCCAGATACATAATCCCACAATCCTTTACCAACCAAAACATTTTTGGCCATAAAAGACCAAAGAGAATAGTTGGTACCATCCAATTTGTCTTCGGATGTAAACGCACCAAAAATCTTTTTTTCCGTAGATTGAGCCATACTGTAGATGCACACAAGAGAGCAAAAGAACCTCCAAGAGATTCACAAATCTCCTCTCCAATCTAAGCAAAACTCTACACAAAATCTCAGCACAAAGCTAAGACAAGCTGCTTCCCAAAAGAACTGTTTACCTAAAGAAAATCTGTCAAAAAGCACACCCTCTTGATCTAAACGCCTCCGAAAAGTAACTTCTGCTACGCTGCTCAGAACAAAATTCTGAGGGCTCGAACGGCTTCGAAAGGGGGGTAAAACGCACGTCACCTGCTCAGAATACTCCCGGAACGTCGAGGATGCTCCCACGAACAAATTTTCCGAAAACTGCCTGAAAACTGCGATTGCGCACGCGGACGCGAAAACGCAAGTAGAGGCTCTGGAAATCACCTCGCTCTGATACCAATTGTTGAAGATGATGAAACAGGAAACAGAAGGAAGACAGCAACTCAGAGTAGGAGGAAGATGGAGAAGGAGAAGACATAGAGCTTGTGTATGAGATCTCTGTAGTCTCTCTCTCTGTATTGGAATAATAGTGTATATACAAACTCAGAGCTACAAAGCTTATATGAAACCCTAAGAGATAAGGTGTCCTTTCACACCAGATGTCCAGGGGGGAAAACCCAGTGGGAGAAAAGTGCCCCTGGTGAAGCGCGTATACACACTAACACTACTACATGTCTACAGCTTACATGTGTCAAAAAAGGATATGAGTAGCAGACTAGGCAAAAAATGATCTAAGCCTCTGTCTATTGCCAAAAAATATTTGAGTCATAGCAAAGTCACTCAACCACAGTAAAAGGAGGTCCTTACTTGTTTACAAACTCCATTGCATCCATAAAGAACAAAAAGGCCAAAAACATACATAAAACTATCTAAGTCATAACAAAGTCATTTAACCACAATAAAAGGAGGTCTGAACTTTTCTATAAAAAAAATGCAAAAACATACATAAAACAACACAAAAACACTAATTATAAATAAATTCAAGTCTCTTCTACATAATAGTGAAGCTTTTAAAAGAGAGTTTAGGAAAGGAAAGATTCTGTGACCAATACATGGGTTAAGATTTGGTACTACACTAGCTTCTAGCTTAGAAGTACCCTCCAGAGTGTCTACTCAACATAGTCGACAAGCAGCTTCCCGTTTAAGGACTATCCTAGAGAAGGATATTTTCTCTGACTCAAGCGAAACTACCTCTTGTGTTACCATTTCTATGGAACTTATGGCTAAAACTCCAGAGGAAGCTAGACCGGTTAGCTATGAGTGTAGCTTATATTCTCACACCGATCTCTTGGGAGTGGATGTCTACATGGCTGATGATAAGGTCAAGGTGGTAAAGATGGGAGGTGGAGACCATGCTTTCCCTCTGCCATTGGTGGTGGTTGAAAACAAAGTTGATCATTTGGTTGAGTACAAGAAAGGCACCATCTTTCTCAAAACTTGCTTCTACAAAGCCATGGACTCTTGGTGGAGATTTCCCCACAAGAACGCTCCTACCTATAGTGAGCCTACACCTTTAGTGGCAAACCCTTTTCTATCTTTTGAGGATATCAATGAGTTGGACCTAGGAGTTGAGTATCGTGAAACTAGACCTTCAAGTCAAAATTGGAAACTTTTGTAAAGTTTTTGATACAGAGCACATGCACATGCTAAAAGTAGCCGATAGGTGAAGTTAGTCCATCTTTTTTGAGGCATTTCTTATCACCATACTGAAATCAGATTGTGTGTCAAAGTGGAAATTGAGCTTTTGGTCAAGCTAAAGTGATCCAAACTTAACCAAACTTGGCCAAGGTACATGACATTTAGAACAAGTGTATCAAAAGGGGGGAGGGGAGTACTTTAACTTGGAAGTCTTGTAGATATACTTGAGAATATCTCAGATCTTCAAGTTTGGGTCAAAAATAGCCACCTAATACCAATGTATGAGCAAAACAAGGTTTTAGGGCAACTATGATCTTTTTGCACATTTTAGACCTCAACATGGGTGTTCTTGCCCAAAAATAGGTCATAAATAGAGTGTAAATATTGAACTTTAGTACAACTAATTTAGAGTTTTCTTTATAAACTTGGAGCATTTCCGGAGGCACTGGTGCTAGGTAGCAAATTGAAGTCAAAAACTATTGTGGATTGACGGATACTTTGTAATCAAGCAAGTCAAGCTAGCAACCATATTAAATGGTAACTTTAAGAACCTTAGGTCAAGCAAAGACTAGGAAACCTAGGATTAGTCTGAGATTTGGAGAGTCAAGATTTGATTGAAGAGAGTGTCAACTACGAAGAAAGATTGGATAGAATCTTTGAAGAGGAATTTAAGTTCTACTTTGACATTAATTCAAAAATGGCTTTCGCTTTCGCCAATTCTAGATCTGAGAGAGAGAGAGAGAGAGAGAGAGAGAGAGAGAGAGAGAGAGAGAGAGAGAGAGAGAGAGAGAGAGAGAGAGAGAGAGAGAGAGAGAGAGAGAGAGAGAGAGAGAGAGAGAGAGAGAGAGAGAGAGAGAGAGAGAGAATGGTTAGTATGGGTTGATGTTTGAAGATAATGGTAAGAACCAAGGTGACTATAAGGAAGGCATGCAAAGGGATAGGTTTAGTTAATGGTAAGAACCAAGGTGACTATAAGGAAGGCATGCAAAGGGCTAGGTTTAGTTTCCAAAGCAGGGGGTAGGTGAGCCAACAAGAAGAAGAGGCTTGGAAAGCCAATGAAGATTTTGAAGAGGCCAAAAATGAGGAAGATACAAAAAAATCTTGAATCTATTCAAGGAGAATAAAAATCTTAGAGATGCATTAATCTATGTGTACCCAAGCTGCCATTTCAGAGGCTAGTGAGGTCAATTTGCTAAGAGGCATGCACATGCACAATGAAGTGGAAGGCTGTTACACTCCTGGACCTTTAAGAGATAGCAGAGGACTTTTCGTTGGATCATTTCAAGGACATTACTATTGTGGGTGGACATGCACATGGCTTGACCATTATGGACAAGGACATTGGTGGGACAACGAAACCCTCAAGAGAATAAGGTGGAGATATGATAAACTCCTTGTACCCGATGAGTTCATTGACAAAAAATTGAGGAAGATTTTGCTCATATCTCCAACATAGAAACAATCAAAGGTAAAAATTCTAGAGGTCACCTATGAAGTTAACACTAGGGCCAAAGTTGAGCAAGAAAACTGCCATGCTAAGGAAGCCAAGAAACTAACGGAGAATGAAAAGGTCACATTTGATGTAGAAGTTGAGACAAAAAGATACAACATAGTTATCTGTGACATAGATGAGAGAAGTAATGAAATCTTATCCTCAATGAAAGAAGGAATACTAGCAGACATATCACTAGCAGATGGGCCAAGGAGGTTAACTATTGATTCTATTGCTATTAATATATTTCAAGATCTAGACTCGTAGATAACCGATTCTATTGTGTATATATGCTAAAATAAGTGCCATTCCCTTGCTTTAACAGACTTAGCTTCATGCTTTGGAGTGGACAATAACTTGCATTAACTATTTGTATTTTAATAAAAAGACAACTTCCTCAACAAAGCCATATTGAAATATATATTTTGGATCCACATCAAGAGACTGTTTAGCAACACCTTGATATAAGGTCATTATGGAACAACTTAGCAAGACTGTCGTATGGAGAAAGGAACAAGATGGAATCAATAATGCATAGAATCAAAGAAAATCTACATGGAGTCTTCTCTTATGCTTTAAAGACAAGTACAAAAGGTGAGTGTAGCGGGGCTACAGGGCTACACAAGGCTCATCTTGTGTTAGCAGCAAGCTGACACGGACACCATGGATACCATTTTTGGAGCTCTCATTGTAAAAACACTTATTATTTTGATAGATCGGGAATATTGTAACTCCTATTTTTTGGATAAACCTTGTAATTGATGAGCCGGGGCTACAAGCTTCCAGATTGTATCAACCTGTATTGCCTATCTTTAGTTAGAGCTCCTAGAAAATTAGTTTTGACCACCAAAAACCTTGGCTAAGGTAGTTATTGAAAAGTTTTGGCTAATGAAATACACAGTGTGAGCTAACGACACTCACTTCTCTCCTTCTCGCGCTTCCTACTCCCTCCTCGGTTGTCACATTGCAGTCGCGTTTGTTGCATTGCAACCGCATGTAAGAGCTCTACGCATTGACGTAGACACATCACAATATTTTGTAGCTTTTGGCGTCGTCGACCCGCTGCCTAATTTCATCATAAGTAGGAATTTACACTTCAAAATAAAAAACTAAGCATAGGTGGGGCATTGGGGCAGCATTGCTAAGCATCTAGATGCATTTTGGGTCGAAAATGACTAGGTCAAAAATTCACTGCTGTTAATGATCGCTATTTTGGCACTTGACCTAAAGTGGGGTTTTGAGACCATAAGCATGTGTGCTTAGGTCTTATAAACATGTCCTAGAAGTTTCATTACGTTTGGATGTCATTTCAGGTTGTAACAGATGTGATTTGTTTGCCGATGAGCGATTGGCTTTTGGTGATTTCAGTCACTTGAGTGTAGCTTGAGTTAGATGCGAGTTGTTAGTTGTTTTCCGAGAGATTGACAACCTCTTGTAGCCTCTATGCACTAGTCGAGTCAGCTTAGTCCCATGGATTGACAATTTAATCGCGGTTCTCGCTAAACTGCAATAAGATAGGATAGTGAGGTTAGACACGTGTCCCACATCTTGTATGGACACCTTGGTGGACGTGTTCTAGAGAACACCATCTTTGAATGGGACCATACTTGGTATGGGTGCCCGAGTACTCTTGGACCGCTCCACCAATGGGCGCCTAGTGTGGACACACCGATCGGCCCGGGTGGGGCTCATACCACCTGGATAGAGATGTAGCCTTTACCACGTAGAGAGTGGCCAGCCTATGGCCACCTCTTTCAGAGCATTCAAGAGCTACCACACATCACTTCTTTAGTAGCCGGGGCAGTGTGGACCAAGGTGGCTACCCATAGCCGTCCAATGGCCAGCCAGGCGACTAGTGGGAACACTCACTAGTGGATTTCCTAGGCCACCAGTAGTACATGCTTTTAGTTTCCATGAGTTTCCTTGGCCATATATTTCCAGTAGCGCCAGATATGTGGTGGCCGTACGATGGCCTCACCTCGTGGATACATACAACATTATGGATAGTAGAGGACAAGAAAATTCTTGAGAGTCTAGCCAGAGTTTTGTGAGTCTTGCCATAGCCTTATCACTCTATGTGTCAGCATCTAGAGCATTTGCCTTGCACTCTTGGGCTTGAGTCTTTGGAGCACTTTACCTTGGTTGTCTGCAATGGGGCGGTGAGCCTTGTAGTCATGTTGTCTAGTTACATTTTGGTTTTTAGTTGTACTTGCACCCGCTGCACTCTCCATTGCACCATAGTCTCTACATCCCATTGTACCATGCTGTGTAGTCATGGAATGGGGAGAGTTGGCCGCAACCAGACTAGTCGCTGTATGGTCATTTGGTTATGTACAGGGTGTGGCATTGGAGGGCTTGTGGTTGTTTCAATTCTTGTTCTCAGTGTTCAATTCATTGTTTAGTTCTATTTCCATGTTTTTTGCAATGTCTGTTAGTTTTGAGCTAGCTTGTGAGTCTACATGCATACTGCATCCACAGAACACCACCACTAGAAAGCATTGTGCACCATTTCCATCTACAACTGCTCTCATTTTTGGCATGCCCGATGGGACAGCTCTAGCGAGTCTTGCAAGATTGCCTAGGAAGTTAGAATGGTGCAAGCCAATAGTGTGTCCACATTCTAGGGTGTTGTAGGCATCGATCATTGCTCTTAACCCCTATCCTAAATTTTAGCCTAAAATTTAGGAAACCTTGTTTTTGCATCTATGCATGCATGTTACTTGCTCTAAGTCCAGTAGAGCACATCTAAGAAGTCCTATGAAGATCCATCACCATCGTCACGTGTACTCACCTTCTGCCACCTCACCTGTATCATTGCCTCCTTCACCCAATCCTTGCCCTCAACCCCAAGGGTCACCTTCACCATCTCCATCATAATCTCCCTCTCCAAACTCATCTCCAAAACCACCTTCCACCTCTCTCATCAGGCTTGCCATGGTGGACGAATCGACAACCCTTCTCTCGAGGGTCAACATCAAGTTTCCTACTTTTAAGGGACTATCTCTTGAGGATGCTGTTGAACATGTGGGACAGTTCTTGTAACTCTACCAAAGCCGTGGGCTAAACCAAGAAGATGCCTATATGGTGCTTTCCCCCTCTATCCTAGAGGGATTGGCTGACAAGTAGTATAGTCAATTTGCAGAGGGACACTTTGCTAATTGGAATGCCCTCAGAGCAGCCTTCACTGCTGAGTTTCAGCTGGGTGCCATAGGGAGAAGGCCTTGGACCAACTCAAAATCTTGGAGTTGGATCTTGGGGAAACCTTCATTGAGTTGATGACACGGGCTAGATCCCTTGTCGCCATATTACCCCAACAACCGGGAGATTTCATGATGAAGAAATGGGTGTAGAAGGCCTTGCCTGCTTTGACTCAACAAAAGCTTTGAGAAACCTTGCGGGCTGAATCTACAATGGATGATTTTGTTGTGGTTGCCGTGAGAATAAAAAATGCACGACTACAATTTATCGGCTCGCCAGGTAACTCTTTGCTTGCTGTTCTTATGAATGACCCTATTGCTGACATCCTCTTTGCTCTTAAAAGAGAGTTGGAAACCCTTAAGGTGAAGAGGGCATTGCAAGATGAACAAACATCATTGGCAACCTCGGCTCAGTCCTCTCAGCAGATAGATATGGTGCCACAATTTAAAAGGGAGCTAGAAGAATTGAAAGCACGACAAGAGGCTAGGGCCCAAGTATGGTGCATGAACTGCAACAACCTTGGCTGCCCACCTCAGGAATGCCCCATGCTGGTCCACTATTAGTTCTGTGGTAAATTGAAGCCAAGGATTGCTACCATCTAAAGGGTGTCCACCATCTGCACCAAAACTTGGCCTTGACCATGCACATGAGCACCACTCCCATGGGGCCCCTTTGCTGGTTCACCTTGGGCTACCCACTTAATCCTCAACATCCCTGTCGTTATTACCATCCCCCACTATACTTACTGTGTCCCCCTTTGGTGGTCCTTTGATAAAGAGCTTCTATACCAACCCTATCCCATATCAAGCTTCTGCTCCAATGGCACCTCACCCTCCACACCCCACCAACCCTAGGCTAGCTAACTGACCAATAATGTGCTATAAGTGTGGTGAATATTGTCACTACCAAACTAGATGATCCCTACCAGAAGGAGCACCACAATGCAGACATTGTCCAGATGCTAAAGATCACTACATGAGAGAATGTCCAAAGCAACACCTGTCTTATTCTCTGATCTTGGTAAGTTCTCTGCTGCTTGCATCAAAGCAGCCCACTATATCCAATTTTCCATCACCATCCACTCATGTCCTCACTCCTCACCCTTCCCCTTTACCTACTACCTTGTCTCAAGAAATTTTGGGCACTACTGGATTACTCACAATAGCTCAAAGAAAAGTCAAGAACCTCTCCTTGCCCATAGAAAATCCTTTTCCTACAAGACCCCCCAAGTCATCAACTAAGTTGCAGTCAATAGTGGAAGAAGAAGAAACATCCCCCGAGCTACAAAATACAATTATGCCACTTTTGCACTTTGTAGTTATTTCATTATAGTTCGGCACAGGTTCGGTAGTTCTTCTTTGCCCTTTGCAGTAGTGTTTTTTCTCGTAGTACTTGCAACATTTTTACTTTGCAACTCCTCTCCTTTTAGCAGTTCTTCAATCGTTCTTGTTCTTGGCTTACCACCCACTCCTGAGACCACTCATTGTGATGATGAGTGGAATAGTGGCGGGCATTTGTAGCGGGGCTACAGGGCTACACAAGCCTCAACTTGCATAGACACCTTGGTGGACGTGCTCCAGAGGACACCATATTTGATTTGGACCATACTTTATTCAGGTGCCCGGCATTGTTGGGCCCCCTTGGACCACCCACTGATGAGTGCCTAGTGTGGACACACCGGGCGGCCCGGGTGGGGCTCAGACCACCTTGGCCAAAGAGGTAGCCTTCACCATGTAGAGAGTGGCCAACCTATGGAAACCCCTTTTAGAGCATTCATGAGCTACAACACAACACTTCTTTAGTAGCCAAGGCGACGTGGACCAGGGCAGCTATCTTTAGCCGTCCAATGGCTAGGCATGCGACTAGTGGGAAAACTCACGAGTGGCTTCCCTAGGCCACCAATAGTATTGGTTGCCACGAGTTGCCTTGACCAGATATTTCCAGTAGCACCAGATATGTGGTGGCCGTACGATGGCCTTGGCTTGTAAATACATACAACATTATGGATATCAGAGGACAAGAAAGTTCTTGAGAGTGTAGCCAGAGTTTTGTGATTCTTGCCATAGTCTTTCCATAGCCTTACCACCATGTGTGTCACCATCTAGAGAAATTGCCTTGCACTCTTGGACTTTAGTTTTTGGACCACTTTACCTTGGTTGTTTGCAGTCAAGCCTGTGAGCCTTGTAGTCATGTTGTCTAGTTACATTGTGGTTTTTAGCTTTACTTGCACCCACTGCACTCTCCATTACACCTCAGCCTCTACATCCCCATTGTATTGCATTGGGTAATCATGGACTAGGCATAGCTGGCCACAACCAGACTAGTCATTGTATGGTCATTTGGTTATGTACAAGGTGTGGCCTTGGAGGGCTTGTGGTTGTTTCAATTCTTGTTTACTATTCAATTCATTGTTTAGTTCTATTTTCATGTTTTTGCATTGTCTTTCGATTTGAGCTAGCTTGTGAGTCCGCATGCATACTGCATCCAGAGCACCCACACAACTAGAGAGCATTGTGCACCATTCCCATCTACATCTATTCTCATATAACTCCTCTGATGATTCGTAGAATACAAAAACTTCCTCTCAAAAGACCAAAAGAAGCAGAAGCAAAAGATATGAGATGAGAAAACACAAACAATGAGCTGAAATCGAGGAGAAAGCAAAACAGGTGAAAGAACCTGGAAGCGAAATCAAAGAAACAACCTTAAAATTTGGAGGATCAATTTTGGTTGATAAAATTTTTGAGCCTATTAATGCAGCCTTAGAAGCCTACAAAGCGGGACTTAAAGCAGGCCAAAGCATGAAAAACAAATGGAAAAACTATCCTTCTCCAGACATGGAAGCAGCTAAGCTTGAAGCTTATCAAAATTTGGTAAAAATCACGTCGGAGTTGTTGGAAAAAAAAAATCCAAGCTCGAAAGTATGGCAAAACCTGAGGAGCTTGTGGTAAGAGACAATCAAGGAAAATCAGAAATGGTGGTAGAACCCCACTTGAAACCAAAAAAGCCAGAATTTATAGTGCCGGACAACGAAGATGCCTTAGACGGAATTCCATTCCTAGAAGAAGACTGATCATGACACTTATGGGAAAAAGTTCGAGAGATCAGTGATGGGAGCCTATCTCTAAAGTCAGCTCTTATAGAGGAAGTTTGGTTAGACAATCTACCTCTTGATATGGACATGAATGTACAATCCTTGTACGGGGATTGTGGATTTGAAGCTTCAAGAATGTCTAAACCATTGATCTGAAAACATTACCCTCTTACTTGGGAGATAACGAAGATGAATCCATAGTGTGTAAGACCACTCAAGTAAAAAGAGCGGAACAGACCCTGGAAGTAGACAGTATTCATTCAATCATGTCTACACCCATCCAATGCACTCTTACTTTGGGAGAACTGTTAAAAACCAGACCATATTTATGCAATGATCTACAGAAAACCCTAGAGAAGGTGGGGATAACGGGGCTCATTGTAAAAAGTTTGGAAAGATTGAAACACGAAATGGATAACAAAGAGATTCGATCTATTCCAATGAACAAATTTGGAGAATATTACGAAGGGCAAGAAGGAAACACCACCCTTCTAGTGAAATATAATGACAATGAAACCATGGCAATACTGGATAGTGGGGCAGGCATAGCCATAGCCACAAATACAGTATGGGAATCCTGGGGACAACCAGCTATTGTACGCATGTAGCGCGTGTACGGAGTGTGTGCAAGAGAGGGGCAGAAGAGAATGGGGAAGGGGATGATACACAGACAGCCTGTGTTTCGATTAGTGGAGAAGAAAGAGAGGAGTCAACCCACTCTCTTTTTCTCTCGAGCAATAGACGGATCGCAAGATATCGGAGGGGATTGGAGTTTTGCGACGCAATTTTGGAGTCATGGAAGCTTGGCGCATGCAACCGCTCCTACACACTCATCATTGAGTGAATGATTGGAACAGTGTGAAGAAATCGATTCTCTGTGTGGCCTTGAGTGCAGCAATCATCAGATCTGGTAGCAAAGAGAGATTGAGAAAAAGAGATCTTTCGGGTCAATTACAGCATGTTTGCCCGATTGTGTGTGAGCAGGGGGAGAAGAGAATGGGGAAGGGGATGATACACAGACAGCCTGTGTTTGGGTTAGTGGAGAAGAAAGAGAGGAGTCAACCCACTCTCTTTTTCTCCCTATATTGATTAGGTGAAATCAAGTGTACAAGGGTGGTTTCCCACGGCCACCTGGCCTACACCCCAACAACCTCCCACTTGAAGGTCATGGTGGACAATAGTGGCATTAGTATAGTTAGTCTATACAAAGTTGATGAAGCATTGCCGATGCTTCATCCTACACCCATAAGTTCTATACAATGTGTAAATCGCTCCAAGGCTAGGCTCTTTGTGAGAGCATCTGTGGGGTTGTCGTCAGTGTGAACCTTGACAAGCTCGATACGCTTACCAGCCAATGCATCTCGTATGACATGGTATCTGACCTCTATGTGTTCGACTTTGAGTGAAACACCGGATTATTTGCCAAAGCAATGGCACTCTGACTATCGCAATGTAGTACTGGAACCTCGTGAATGCCCAAATCTCCCACTAGACGAGCCAACCATATGGCTTCCTTGGTGGCGTGAGACGCAGCAACATATTTTGCCTCAGTGGTAGATGAAGACGTGCAATCTTGGAGACACGATCTCCAAGAGATAGATGCTCCAACAAACATGAACACATAGCCAGATGTGGATCTTCTACGATCCACGCAACCCGCATAATTTGCATCCGTGTAACCTACAACAGATGCATCACTATTTCCGAAGCGTAAACACTTGCTAGCTGTACCTTTCAAATATCTGAGGATTTTCTTCACTGCTTCCCAATGCTTCTTGCCAGGGTTTTCGATGTACCTACTAACCACTCCCACTGCATGTGCAATGTCTAGTCTTGTGGCTACCATAGCGTACATCAAACTGCCAACTGCTGAAGAATATGGTACTTTTGCCATTTCCTCTTTCTCAGCCATTGTCTTGGGAGAGTCTTCCTTGCTAAGTTTGGAGTATGCTTGCATTGGGGTACTCAATGACTTCCCCCCCTGCATACTAAAACGTTGCAAGACTTTGTGAATGTACTTTTCTTGAGATAATTCAAGAATTCCACGTTGCCTGTCTCTCTTGATGTGCATACCAAGAAAGTGATTGGCATCTCCCAAATCCTTCATGGAAAACTGAGTGTTTAGCATCTTTTTCAACTGATTGATCTCATCAATTGATTTTCCTGCGATAAGCATATCATCTACATACAAGATCAAGATGATTAAAGAACCATCGTTCAATCTTTTTGTGTATAAGCAGTGATCCTCTTGACTTCTTATGTAACCCTGAGACTGCATGAATTTGTCGAATTTTTGATACCATTGCCTTGAACCTTGCTTGAGGCCATAGAGTGCCTTTTTAAGTCTACAAACCAATTCTGTCCTCGTTGGTTTTTGGGTTTCACATACGAAGCCCTCTGGTTGTTTCATGTAGACATCTTCATCTAGGTCCCCGTGAATAAATGTTGTGTTCACATCCATTTGGATAAGTTCCATGTCTTGGATAGCAACCAAGCCAAGCACAATGCGAAGTGTAGTCATCTTGACTATTGGAGAGAAAATCTCATCGAAATCCACACCTTTTTGTTGCTTGAAACCCTTGGCAACTAGACAAGCCTTGTATCTAGGCTCGGGATCTTCCGATGTATACTTCTTCTTGTATACCCACTTGCAAGGTAAGCATTTTTGCCTTTTGGTAATTCAACCAAATCCCATGTTTCATTAGCCACAATTGAATTGTATTTTGATTGCATAGCCTGCTCCCACTTAACGCTATCATCCATTTGTATAGCTTCTTTGTAGCAGGTTGGCTCTCCACTGTCAGTGACCAAAATGTGGTGTATACCCGGCTCAAACCGCTCGGGCGCATGTGATACTCTCTCAGAGCGTCTCAGTGCCTGACTGCTGGACTCTGTGCTCTCCAGAGCAATAGTAGTATCTTGCACTTGAGGAGTAGGTGCAACACAACTAAACTGAGTTGGTTCGGAGGCTATATCCTCAAAACGAACACGTCTGTACTCAACTTCTTTGATGGGCTGCTTGTGCATTTTTGATTCATTGAAAATCACATGTGAGCTACGAATGACTTTGTTTGATTCTGGGTGCCAAAGACGATATCCCATCTCTCCATTTGCACCGTAGCCAATAAAAATTCATTTGTGTGATCTGGGATCTAACTTTCGACGAAGTTCTTTGGGCACATGTGCATATGCCTCACATCTAAATACACGTAAATGCTCATAGCTTGGCCTTTTGCCAGTCCATAATTCCTTTGGAATTTTGAAATTCAAAGGAGAACTAGGTGACCTGTTGATGATGTGCACTGCTGTCAGAACAGCTTCCCCCCAAAACTCTGGAGTAAGCTTCACCATAGACATCATAGAGACAACTCGCTCTTGAATCGTGTGATTCATTCTTTCAGCTATCCCATTTTGTAGGTGTGTATGGTGCAGTAAACTGCCGCTGAATACCTCTTCTATTGCAAAAATCCTTGAACTTTGTGGAGATGTATTTTCCACCATTGTCCGTGCGAAAAGCTTTAAGCTTTTTTCTTGATTGGTTCTCAACCATGGCGAGGAATTTTTGGAATGTCGAAAAGACTTCTTCCTTACGCTTAAGGAGATACACCCACACCTTTCTGGTAGAATCATCTATGAATGTGAGAAAGTAGTTCGCCCACCCTAGAGTTTTATGTGGCATTGGACCACACAAATCACTGTGCACCAAGTCTAGAGATTCGCCTAGTTTCATATTCAATGACGAAGATGTCAATCTAATCTGTTTGCCATATAGACAATGCTCACACAATGGAAAGTCCATGTAATCTAACATAGGTAAGTAGCCAAAACGCTGAAGTGTTTTCATTCCCTTTTTGCTAATATGCCCTAGCCGGCTATGCCACAACTCAGGAGATGGCAGCTCGACAACATAGATAGAGTGTTCGTCGACACTCAAAACAAACAAAGAGTACAGGGATCCATTTTTATTACCTTTCATCATGATAAGGTTGTTCTTGCGGATCATCCAAGAAAGATTACAAAAAACTGTAGTGTAACCAAGATCATCCAATTGCCCTATAGAAAGCAAACTTTTCGTAAGCTTGGGCACATGTCTGACATTCTACAGCACAAAAGTAGTGCCATTATGCATCTGAATTTTCACATCACCAATGCCAATAATGTCAAGCTCATAGGAATCACCAAGCTTGACTATTCCATGCATGGATGCATAAGAGGAAAACCACTCTCTATGCGGTGTGACATGAAAACTTGCACCAGAATCAAGGATCCAATTCTGTGCATAACCCTCATCCTGTGCAACCAAAGCATTTGGAGTGAGATCTGAAGTGAAAATGAGAACATCTGAGGCATCGGCTGTCACCTCGGCATGAATCTCTGTGGCCATAATGAGCATCACTGGAGGAGGAGCATCCTCTGCTGCAGTGGT
This sequence comes from Adiantum capillus-veneris, assembly GCF_014529385.1. Lineage (NCBI taxonomy): Eukaryota > Viridiplantae > Streptophyta > Polypodiopsida > Polypodiales > Pteridaceae > Adiantum > Adiantum capillus-veneris. Next base: position 146,049,056 of record NC_140947.1, read on the forward strand.
AGGTATGGGAGACTCAACAATATTGAGCTCCTCAATCTTTACTGTACTTTTGCCTTTGCCAGAATTATCCTTTTGCATGTTTTTCTGATCTCTTAGGAAACTATGACAATCCTTTTTGTAATGACCCTTCTTGTGGCAATAGTAACACTCGACATTTCTGGCATTGCGGTCTCTACTTTGGTTCCTGTGTCTGCTAGGACTACGAGGAGTTTGCTCTCTACTTTTGCTTTTGTATTTGTTCCTGCCACGGCCTCTTGCCTTTGTTGAACTGCCATCCATATATGCATCTCCATGACTAGCATTATCGAGAGATTTACGATGAATCTCTTCAGTGAGCAACGCATCTGTGACAGCATTGAACTCTAACTTGCCATTCGGAGCTGAATTGCTAATGGATGTGCAAAAGATATCCCATGAACTGGGTAGAGAGCATAACAAGAAGATAGACTTGAGTTCATCGTCAAACTCCTTAAAGCCCTGAGATGTCAGCTGACTGAACAAGGAGTTGAACTCATTTAAGTGACCGGAAACTGTGCTACCTTCTTTCATGTTGAGCTTCATAAGCTTTTTCATGAGAAAAACTTTGTTGGATGCACTTTTGCTCTCCCATGCTGAACATAAGCTATCCCAAAGTTTCTTGGTTGTTTTCTTTCCTATGATAGTGAAGAAGACTGACTCGGCTAGATGTAGACGTACCGTAGCCATGGCTTTTGCATCCAAAAGCTCCCATTGAGCTTGTGTATAATCATCATCCTCTGCACGCTCTTTCAACGGTTCTGAGAGGCCTTTGTTTATCAAAACATCTTTTATGCGCTCTTTCCACATGGTGAAGTTGCTGCCATCGAACTTCCGAATGAAATACTCCTCCTTTTCTGAAGAAGAAGCCATCGCTGACAAGAGGGTTTGAGAGGTGCCAAACTATGGTGAGAAGCTGTAGAAATTTGGGCAGAGTAACCTTTGTATCGGGAGTAAAATCTCAACCCAAATAGACTCAAAAGTGCCAACAATGAAATTCACGACTCGCGGGAAGGAAATCCGGCAGAGTCTCCTTTGTATGAGGAGTCAAAACTCAACTCAAAATGCACATAAATGTGCCAACTACACTAACTGGGCATTTGCTGCACAAAACCACTGCTATGTGACTGCCAACTCGGTGTCAAAAGCATAAAAAACCGTCCAGATACATATCCTATGGCGAGGGTACCGTAAAGGGGAACTCTAGCTACATGTATCACTGAAAGTGTCTCAACATTCGAGCACACCCCAGCTCAAAGAAAACCTCACACTATCGACCCTCCAAAGGCTAATGTAGACACAAATGGACTAGCCACAGTCTTAGAAAGGGCTCTTCCGGTCCGAGTCTCAAAAACGGCCGGGAAAAATTGCCAAAAATAGCCAAAAATGGCTCCACGCGTAGTACAGTGGACAGTGTTTGCAACTCAATGTACATGAGTAAAACCGCGCTCAAACAGGCGCCAAGAACTGCTACATGCAGTGAAAGTGATCCCTACGGGGATATCTGCTCTCAAAAGAGCTCAGTAGCACTAGGTGTGCTCACAACAAAATGCATCTGTCAACGCATGTGTCCGCAGAGAATCTGCTGTTGAAATGATTGCCAAATCGCCTGTGAAAAGCGCCGTGTCTGGTAACCTGGAGAATTTGTGAGTGAATGGACTGAAAAACCCCCTGTAGCCTGTAACCTGCGTGCCGATGTCGCTATGTGCTGATTTTTGCGGCCGGGCAGAAATATGCTAGTTGAATAGCCGCCAAAGGTATCGTATCCATAAATTGTGTCGTACATTGCGATCGATGCGCTCGGTGCCGATGCCGGGTGTCACTCGTCTATGACAGAGGTACCTCACCCGCGCATGCCGCAAGCACGATCGTCGATCGTGGGAACGCGCTCGTCTGGGGAAACGCCCGGTGTCTGGGTCGGATGTCTGAGATCCGCCGCAATGAACAGTGTTGAGCCGGTGCGATCGATGCGCTCGGTGCCGATGCCGGGTGTCACTCCTCTATGACAGAGGTACCTCACCCGCGCATGCCGCAAGCACGATCGTCGATCGCGGGAACGCGCTCGTCTGGGGAAACGCTCGGTGTCTGGGTCGGATGTCGGAGATCCGCCGCAATGAGCAGTGTTGAGCTGGTGCGCATGAGCGGTGTAGATGTCGATGTCGCCTTCCGCCGTCGGGCCGAAGTGGCTAGCAGACTAGCCGTAAAACGCCAGTGCTTGAAGCCGATATCAAGCGGTCAATGCCGAGTCGGATCGGTATCGATCGTCGCAGATCTCGCTCGATCTGTCAAGATCGCTCTCAAGCTCGTCGGACTCGGTGTGTGGAGTTCGAAGTCGGGCGACGATGTCGAAATCAGAGAATCGTTGATGTCGACAATGAGACTTTGGTCTCTCTCTCTCACTCGCTTTGTGTGTTGCTTGAGCTCGCTCACAAGCACGGTGTCAAGCTCGGGGTTCAATCAGTGAGAACTGGAGCTTGCACACACAAAGTGTGTGGGTTTAAAGTAATTTTTTAAAAAAAAATTACTTATGTTGCACTGCCGCAAAATGCTGCAGGTCGATCTACTGCTCGCGCTCTCTCTCTCTCTCTCTCTCTCTCTCTCTCTCTCTCTCTCTCTCTCTCTCTCTCTCTCTCTCTCTCTCTCTCTCTCCGCCCAATTCGGTTGCAGCCCGATGTTGTTCTCCTAGCGCTATCCGAGAGCGGCTCAAGTGTGTGCGTGTGTGATTTTCCTGATGCACTGCAAGCCTTTTAAAAGAAAATTGCTTGCTTATACACACACAGCGTGTGTGTGGTTCTTGCAAAGCTCACGGCCTTGGTGCCTCAATTTCTTTCAAGATAGCTGCCTTGCTTGCTTGCCCGATTCTATAGATGTTGAGATCTTCCTGCAGAGATTTCAATGCCCTTGCTTCTACTTCCTGGACTTTGTTCTTTGCTTGTAGCGCTGACCACACTCAAGCTCTCCTACTCATGACCCCTTACTCGTTCCTGCTGCCCGATAGAAACTCCAATTCCACTGCTGGCTTGCTCACAAGTTCAACAGTTGGCTGCCAACTGCTCTCCATTCCAAGCTCCTTGGCGGGCTCCTTTGTGTGTGTGTGTGTGTGACACAACACACTGGGAATCTAGAAGAAGAGCGCTCCCCGCTCCTACATGGGCTCGATTGGCTTGCCTTGTGAGGATACACACAGAATTCCCCTTGCTCACACACAATCGGGCAGAGAGGCTGTAGTTGACTCGAAAGAGCTCTTTTTCTCAATCTCTCTTTGCTACCATATCTGATGATTGCTGCACTCAAGACCACACAGAGAATCGATTTCTTCACACTGTTCCAATCATTCACTCAATGATGAGTGTGTAGGAGCGGCTGCGTGCGCCAAGCTTTCGCGACTCCAAAATTGCGTCGCAAAACTCCGATACCCTCCGATCTCTTGCGATCCGCCTATTGCTTGAGATCTCCGTGCTCTGATACCAATTGTTGTATGCGTGTAGCGCGTGTAGGGAGTGTGTGCAAGAGAGGGGAAGAAGAGAATGGGGAAGGGGATGATACACAGACAACCTGTGTTTAGGTTAGTGGAGAAGAAAGAGAGGGGTCAACCCACTCTCTTTTTCTCCCTATATTGATTAGGTGAAATTAAGTGTACAAGGGTGGTTTCCCACGGCCACCTGGCCTACACCCCAACACCAGCCAATATACAAACTCGAATGAAATTGCAATTGGTTGACGGACATATTGAAAGACCCTTAGGACTGCTAGAAAAAGTGATAGTTAATTCCTGTGGGATTGAATATCAACACACTTTTTGCCATAGTAGACTTTGGGAAGAAACTCAACTACAAAATCATATTGGGAATACCTTTCATGCGACAGGTACAGCTTATCCAAGATTGGGGAAACAATTATCTGTACTTGAAGCAAGTAGGATCTATAACAAGAGTTAATTTAAAAGATCACACTTATAGAGATGTCATGAAAATGCCCATACAAGAGTTTGATTCAGTCTCTTCGACTGAAACTAATCTTCCATCTTGGTTAAACAAAGACACTCCTATTTGGATGTGCGGAGCTTCAAAAAACGGAAGTTTAAAAAGAGAAGAATGTATTTTAAAAAGGGATTACATAGATGAAGCTGATGTACCTGAACCCTTTCCAGAGCATTTTTTTGAGCCATTTGAGTGGACTCAAATTTGAGTGACAATGGATGTATGCATGAATACGTCTATGCCTACTCAATTTGGTAATGAGGACGGCTATGACATAATTCCCATCCAAATGATTTCAATCCTCCACATTGAATATGAAAATGAGGAACCCAAGGACTTGATGAAAGCTCAACAAGTATTTTCAAACCTCTACTACGATACAATAGATGAGTTAGACAAACACTCAGCTACCTCAGAAGATTCGGGGTCAGAAAAAGAACACGTGAGAGCTAAACTACTCCTGAAAGGAGGGGAGGAATTTTTTTTTTGACTTTCCTAACCAGAAACCGAGAAGAAAAAAATGGAATAGACGAAAAAGAGACACCAGAAACGTGAAAACAAGACCTATGCCATCAGTCTCCAGTAGAACACACTTCCTGATGCAGATAGATGCACACAATTGTGTCAAGGACAAAATCATTGGTAGATATCCCTCAAATAAAAGTCCAAAAATGTCAAAAACATTGAGAAAAACAAGGAAGGATACTCAAGCAAAGCCAAATAAACAGGACAAGGAGCCAACCATGGCACGAGTTGAGGGGAAAAAGGAATATCAAGAGTTGAAAAAAGCTCTAAAGGAGATATATACAACCAAAATGGAAACCACAGAAGAGGATGGTAAAGATGTAATGAGTGTCCCATCCCATTAAAAAAATATACTCTCCAAGATCGACAAATTATTGTCGAACAACCTGTTAGAGAACTACGAAAATAGGGCGAGTCCTACGAAGGGCCCGAAAATGCAAAAAAGATAGATTTGGCTAAACTAGGAGAAGAACCTAGGCCTGCCTACATTGCAAATGACCTAACAGAAGAAGAAGGAGATCTTTTACTAAGCTTGCTAAAAGAATACCAAAATATCTTTGCCTGGTCTTACAAGGATCTCAAGGGTGTTGATCTAGAAATTTGTCAACATACCATACCCATGAGAGATGATGTGAAACCAAGTAGAGAAAGGCCATACACATATAATGAGACATTTGCCAGGAAGATCAAAGAAGAGATTGAAAAACTAAAGGAAGACAAATTCATTTATGAAATTGAACACACAGATTGGGTGTCTCCAATTGTGGTAGTACCCAAGAAGAATGGAAAATTACGAGTGTATACCAACCTCAAGAAAGTGAATGTAGCTACCATTAGAGACAACTTTCCTCTTCCAATCACTGAGCATGTGTTAGAACGAGTTGCAAGTAAAGAAGCTTACAAATTCTTAGATGGCTTTTCGGGATACAATCAACTTTTGGTTGACCCAAAAGATCAGCATAAAAGTGCTTTTGTGACGGAATGGGGTATTTTTGCCTATTGGGTTATGCCTTTTGGGTTAACTAACGCTCCTGCCACGTTTAGAGATTGATGTGCCATGATTTTAAAGAATATCTTAGGAAATTCCTGGAAGTATACATGGATGATCTATACATACATTCATCAATCCGAGCTGATCATTTTGAACATCTCAAAAAGGTATTCAAAAAATGTAGACTTTATAGGATTTGCCTAAATCCTGAAAAGTGTACATTCATGGGTAGACAAGGAAAAAATCTTGGACATATAGTGTCTAAAAATGGTATAGCTACTGATATGGATAAAATTCATGTTATTGCTGATTTGCCTTGACCAACAACAATCAAGGGGGTTCAAGCCTTCATGGGGCATTGTGGATATTACAGATGGTTCATTTACATGTAAGCTATAATTGCAAAACCTATGTATAGCTTGATTACACACTTTGAGTGGAATGAATCATGTGAGGAATCCTTCATGAAGCTTAAGCAAGCTCTCACTTCAGCTCCAATGTTGGAAGCACTAGATTGGAATAAGATATTCCACATACATGTAGATGCTTCTAATTTTGCCATAGGGTGTATACTGGCTCAACCAGGAGACGGGAAAATTGATTTTCCTATTTCTTATGCTAGCCGACAATTGAACGTGGCAGAAAAGAATTATACCACCACTTGAAAGGGAAGGATTAGGAATGATCTATGCCTTAAAAAAGTATAGACATTATCTATTAGCAAACAAATTTGTATTCTTTGTGGACCACCAAGCCTTATTGTACTTGGTCAACAAGCCATGCCCAACAGGAAGAATAGTGAGATGGTTCATCATTCTTCTGGAATTTGATTTCACTGTGGTTGTAAAAAAGGGCACTACTCATCAAAGAGCAGATCATTTGTCAAAAATTGTTTCAAGGGAATCACCTAAAGGGGTAGATGATGATCTACCAAATGCCTATTTTTTCTTCGTGGAAATGATACCTTGATGGTCGGAAAATATGGTGTCATTGATGACCATAGCTTAAGTGGATTCACAAATACCACTTCTTATCACAATCGAATTAATTGAGCAATCAGCTATGTATCAATCACTAGCTGGTAGGCTATACAAAAGAAACTGAGATGGAATATTGCTCTTATGCATTAATCATGAAGAGAAAAGCCAATACCTAAGTCAAGCACATATTACCATAGTAGGACTTCACTTTGCGGAAGACCAAACTATGCAAAGGATCTTGAGACTTGGAGTATTTTGGCCAACTATGAGGAGTGATGTTCTCTCTTTTGTAAAGGACTGTCCTCAATGTTAAAAATAGAAACCCACACCTCACATAACATTGTTTCAAATGTCACCTGTTCCTAAGTGGAGTACCTATCTAGTTACTTACTTATCGAGCCGAACATTTCCTGAGGATATGAGTAAACGCCGTCAACGAGCAATTGAAACAGAAGCAAGAGACTATGCACTTATTGGAAATCAATTGTATCGGAGAGGTAAGGATCAACATCTGTTTCTTTGTGCAAATGAAAACGAATATATTCCGATTGTAGAACAAGCACATGCCGGGTTAGCTGGAGGCCACTTTTCTAGTGAGACCACCGCAAGAGAAATCTTGATGGCAGGCATATACTGGCCAACACTTTTTGCAGATGCCAAAGAATATGTTCGAAGATGTGATGCTTGTCAACGAGCAAAATTGCCAACACGAGTAGATAGCATGCCCTTAAGACCAATGATAGGAGCTAGAGCTTTCGCAAAATGAGGTATAGATTTTGTTGGGCCAATACAACCACCTGCTTATAGAACCCAAGCTCAATATATTATTGTAGCTACGGATTATTTGACTAAGTGGGCCAAGACTAAAGCAACTCAAAAGAATGATGCCAAAACCACTGCCGCATTCTTATATGAGTATGTGTTCATAAGATATGGACTGCCAATAGAAATTATCAGCGATAGGAACTCATTTTCTCAATGAGGTAATCGAGTATCTGTTTAATGTGCTCTATGGGCTTATCGAGTTTCATTCAAAACAGCTTTAAATGCTACATCTTTTAACCTTGTTTATGGTCTTGATGCCATACTGCCAATAGAATTTCTATTGCCGACACTAAGGGTAGCAAAGAATCTTGAGTGGATTGGACATGAATTGTCAGAAAGACTTGAAGATTTAGAGAAGTTAGATGAGAAAAGGCTAACAGCTGTAGCTCACATCTACGCACAAAAGCGGAAACAAAAATAGTTTTTTGATTCCCAGCTAATTACAAAAATCTTCAAAAAAGGGGACTTAGTTCTAATCTATTCCCTTAAGCAACACATTCCCAAGTTTAAGCAAAAGAGAAACGGACCGTTTATCATTGAAGATGTATCTCCAAGTGGAGCAGTTAAGCTATCTACCCTAGATGGTGAACCAATGGCTAATTGGATTAGCGGGTGTCGTTTAAAGAAGTACAATTTTTCGATAACCAATGAATTGCTAAAAAGAATGCGTGCAGCCAAGCAAAGGAAGATAAAACGACAGCAGGTTATTGATGAAGCCCAAGAAGAAGCTCAGCTTCGGGTGCTCAAAAGGAAAGCTACTCTCAAGAATCAACAAATACCTATTCCCATCAACACACTGGAAATAGATGATCGACAATGGGAATTGCCGAAAGATGCAGTGTCAACAGATGATGAATGGCTAGATGGAATGGACCTTCGCATCAAAGTACAACTCAACAATCATAGCACAAATGCTTTGGTCGATATAGGAGCTAGAGTAAATGCAGTCAGTTATTCCACGTACAAAAAAGCAACAACTCAGTCATTGACAGCAGGAATAGCGACTATCAAAGGATGCAACAAGAACCCAACACCAACATTGGGAGTAGTCAACTTGAATGTGATAGTACATGGATGTTCATGTCCTCATCAATTTGTATGCTTACCAGATGAACACAAGAATGAGACAATGATCCTTGGAATTCCCTGTATGTGTACGTATAAAGCAGTACCAGATTGGGATACAAATCAGCTCAAGCTATCACCTAAAGGCGGGCAACTCATTGTTCCAATTGCACCAAGCAAGGAGGAATGGAAAAACAATTGTCAGCAAAGCAAACCACAAAGTAATCAATCTTCTCCATCCTCTTGAGACAAGCAAATGCTACAGGTAGCATGCAAGGAGTCAGGAAAATTTGGGTACCAAAAGTACAGCTTAAGGACAAGCTGATTCAAATCTGGGTGCCCAAAACATCATCGACAAACCAAAGACGGTTCCGAGAATCAAAACACAGAGACACACTTCTCTGAGAAGGGAACCTAACACGAAATGTATTTGGAAGAAAAAGGATCACTTACTCTCTCCACAAACTGCAAAACCAATCAAGCAATGGAGAGTTAAGTCTCAGAAACCTCAACCATACCATTCTGACCGAGACAAACAAAGATATCAATGGCGAGTAAAAGCTTGACAACAGTCAAAAGTGCTACCAACAGCTTAGGAAATCAGCATGCTAAAGCATCCTGATGGTACAATCAAGCAAAGAGCACACAAGCTACAAGATTTGCTCTTTGGAAGACAACAACAACAAGCCTCGACATCAGAAACCCTTGAGTTAATCACTCAAGATCCACCTCTTGCACATCAAAATGGTTTGAACTACATTGATATTTAAAGTATGGTAGAGCCAACCACACCTATGCATAGACACGATTGTTCAACCCATGCACACAGTTGTCCCAGGGTTGTACGCCATCTAGGAGGGGTGGAAGAGTACTAAGTAATTAAGGGCAATGTTTGAAGAGGGAGGAAAAGAGTTTGGTGTTAACATGTGATTTTTTTGCAAAATTAACTAATAATGCCCTTATATATCATCAACAGGGGAAATTTAACGGATAATATCTCCTTGATGATTGTAAATAGTGTATATACTATCAAAAAATCATAAAAAAATAGTCCTTTTTTATTATTTTTCATCATTTTTCTCAATATTGAGATTTAAAAATGGAGAAATCCAACAAAAAATAATAAAGATGTGTTTTCAATGGATTTTCTTAATTATTAGATTTTCACTTTGTTTTTTTAGCGCATTTTGTTATTTTATTTGATTTTTTTAATAAACAGGTTAAAAATTAATATTAAATAGCAAAGGAGCTCAGATGGAAAAACTGAAGACACGGTGTTGGTTAGAAAGACAAGACGGACAAGCACAAAAAAAATCAATGAAATCAGAAGATGGAAGCGGGAAGCCTAAATTAAGCGGCCATACCTACTTTTGCAGAATTCTTGGAGGATGAGCTACAGGAATCCAATTGGAATTTTTTTTGAGTCTAACATAGATTTCACGACGTAGCAGGACCAATAGGAGAATCTGGGAAATATTGGTTCGGAAAGTTCGAGTATAGATACCCAAGGTAGGCTAAAATCACCTCATTTCCACTTGTTGCCTTTGGAGAGAGCATTTTGATTTTTTCACGCGTACTTTCTGGAGCCTATAGTTGTCCGTTTTTAGCACCGTCTCACACGAGACATGAGGGGTAAGTTCTTTACTCATCAATGATTCATTTTGTACGGCCGGTAGCTAGTCTAAACCCCTAGAAAAAACCCTAGGATCCGAGCAGTGCACGAAGACCTACGACCAAAGATCGACCATAGCGGCCTATCAACTTAACCAAATCGGATGAGATTTGAACTGTAGCATGCCCCAACATAATAGAGCACTTCTATATACCAGTTGACCATTTGGCAAGGGTCGAGGGGGTCCCAAGTAGAAAAGCTAGGTTTTTGGCAGATGCCAGAATTGGGTTCTGACTCCACAGACAGCTTGCATACGAGGTTTACATACAATGTATATGATTGGTTTTGTGAAATCAATCAAGCAAAACCCTTGAAAAGCAAAAAATGGATCGAAGGCTACAAAGCGTCAAATTTGACATACGAGGTCAAATTGACTCCAAATGGGCCAAAATTGGATGAGTTGCTTCACAACTATGTTGTGGACAAGTCTATAGTCTTAAAAGTGATTGACCAGCTCAACATGCAGTGTAGTCACAGAAATCGGTGATTTCAGAGTCGACAAAGCACAGAGTGATGCCGGCAAGACCAAACTTTACCAAATTCAATTTAGGACTTGTTTTAGGTGTATAGAATGTGTTTAGGTCAAAATTTTTAAGTTTCGCAAGAAAAGTATGACTGTAGTAAATAATAATGATTATTTACTTTTGCACTATTTTGACTTGAAAGTTGCATCATCACCTCACCTATTACTTGTACACACCTATTACATGCCAAAATTTAAGTATGAGCCAAAATGATCACATATACCTCGAAAAATTGTCAAAAAACGCAAAGAAGGTTTTGCAATCCAAATTCTGAGTTATGAGCAACATTTTTTGATCCAAATCACCTCATATCACATACACAAGGTCTATACAATGCCTAGAACCAAGTTGTACCAAAACCTGTTCATTTTGGTAAAAAAGTTAATAATCGCGATTATTTATTTTTTGGCCAAAATGTGAGAAATTTGATATTTTGCCATCATACATCCAAAGTACATGATGCCCTAAGGCCACTAGCCAAGTTTGAACAAATTTGGAGCTCAGAATCTCAAAATCTCTTTACATCTACTGTTTTAGAGACCTAAAACCTAAATCTAGCACCATTTTCACCCTATGCATCCAAATGAGTCCATATTTCATTTAGAGTATCTATTTGGTATATACTTCAAGCCTGTAATGTCAAGTTTGCAAAAAGTTGAAAAAATTACTCAGTTGTAAATAATTGTGATTATTTTTTTTTGTTGCAATTTTTTGTTTGGACTTTATGATTATGTTCCTTACATGTTTTTATGCATCTATGCATGTTCAAAAATTGATTTGAAGCAAATTGGACTCAATTTGTCAGCATGTCAGACCGAAGAACATTTCAGAGAAAGTCTGCCAATTTTTCTAACTTTGACACTCTATTCACTCAACAGGGGTCATGCCAGTAGTAGAGAAGGCTAAGAAGAAGCTCAACCAAAAAGAAAAGTTGCAAGAGCTACCAGCATACCAACTGGACCCCGACTCAGTCAAAACCGCCAAAGTAACCTATCTTTCAAGAGGACAACTTGAAGAGCATAACACCACAGTGTTCACCGGAAGATTCAAGAGCAAGGAAGGACATCAGGTAGAGTTGCAACTTCTGCCAAAAGAAGTGTATGATATCGCTGCAAAGCCCGAGACCAAAGAAGCCAACCAAAGGCTAGGACTCAGAGATTTCTGTGAACAAGAGCTGTGTGGAGTCGACTTCCAAAAGGCTTATGAGCTTTTGTCCACGATCAAAGAAGATGAAACTCCTCAGATGTCTGACCCACAAGGGAATAAGGTTGAAGTAGTGATTACCAAGGAGATACTGGCAGCAGCACTCATACTGCCAACAGAAGGAAGGACAATGAGGGCAAGAGATAGAAAGACGGCCGAAACTTTCATCAAGGAAACCACCGCAGCCACATTTGCCAACCTCATTCACAAACAGGTGGAAGAGCCCGCAAGGTTGTACCACCAACACTTTCACTTCCTTCCCAAAAAGACTGCCAAGGTATATGACACCAAATTATGCGGTTGCCACGACCTTTACACAAGTTCTCAAATGAACAACCAGTCAACCAATTGACCATGCACAGTATGTTTTGTCCACATTGAAAGGGACAAAGAAAGAAAGGAAAATCACATATCTGGGTGCACCAGAGATTCTGACCAGGATTGCATACCAACCATGCACAATATATTTTTTCCACATTGAAAGGGACAAAGAAAGAAGGGAAAATCACATATCTGGTTGCACGAGAGGTTCTGACTAGGATTGCGTACGATGTTATCGGCATGGCCAACAACTTGCCACCTGCCCCAGATCAGAACACTTGGATAGTGTTAGCACAACCTTCTCCTCGAGCTACAAGATCTGCCAAGAGATCATACATCAGCCAACCAGAACGGCACATCAGTGAAATCTCAGATCACGAGGAAAAAGAGCACGACGAGAAGAAATGAAGAGAAAAGCCATGGCAGCACACCAGGAGGAACCTGTACAATAGCAAGCTAGATTTGAAAGAGAGAAGCAATCTTACAAACGCAACATACAAAAGAGGCAGGGCCTGAACAAAGAGAGGCATCTGAATCTACGCAAGAGCAAAAAAAAGAGCACGACGAAGAGCCAAAAAGGGTAGTAAGTCCCGCTCCAGCAGAGGACAACACGAAGTCTGAGCAACCCAGAGAACAAGAGGCCGAGGAAACACCCTCTACCTCAACACAACAAGAGAAGGCTGAAGTATCCACGAAGCCTCAGGATGACAAAACGACAGAAGATCAGCCCCACAGCCACAAGGGCAATAGCAACTAGCAGCCATGCTCCAAAGGATACACAAGAATCTATAGAAACATCAAGTCAACTAGCACAGAACGAAGATTGGCAATCAAATGAGGAAGTGATCCTGCAAGTTAATGAGTATGCTAAGCAAATGCAAGACATGACTGAACGACTTCTCTCAGTAGCACTTAGCCGTAGCACAAGGGACAAAGAATTAGAAATGGTGATTGACGCGCTCCAAGGGGAGTTAGATGACCTACTAAACATCATCACCCATCTACAAAGGCAAGTGCAGGAGTTGAAAGCGGAAGCTGAACAACATCAGCTTGCAAGAGATAAACAATAGAAAGAAATGGAGGAGCTTCATGATTTGCTTACAAAATTGTCAGATGCATGCAAAGAAAAAGATGAACAACTGAAAGAAGTCACAAACGAACTTCTAACTACTACAACACTATCAGTTCAGAAGATTCAGGTTCAATTAGATGTAGCAAATGCCTCCCTACAGTACTCAAAGCAAAGAATAAATGATGGCAAGCAATTTTCCTGTGGCAAATCAGAGAAAATCCCATATTGGCCTCGATTAAAGGCACATACGAGGTTTACAAGGCATTGGAGAAGAAGAATAAAGACCTCAACCTGGAGCTTAGATTGGACCAGTCTCAGCGCAGAGACCTCGCTTTGATGTGGGTTCAAAGAGAAGATGAGTTGCTGAAAGAAATAGCAGAACTTAAAAGAGTCAACCAGCTATTGAGAGAGGGACGGCCAGAAACCCAAGAGGAGGCAGGCACTTCCGAGAAACCACAGATAGAGATTCCCTCAGTTACTTTCGCTGAGATGGAGACACATCCAACTGAAGAGCCAAGTGGCGAGGAGGAATTTTAAGTACACATTATTGAAACAAACACAATGCCAATGGTTCAGCTCTCAAAGGCTAAGGAAGATGCATTGAAGCAAAAAATTACACAAGAGGTAGATGAGCAGTGGAAGCAGCAATGGATTGGGAGCTGAGAGTTCTTCATTCCGTCAACGTTACACAACTCACTCCCAATCAAATCAATGCACAATGGCACCAACAATCCCTGCCCTACCCTCTAATTAAAGTGGAGCTGCTACAAGTTAAAGAAAGGCTTTACATCGACATGCAAGTCGAGGGCGCAGATCAAGACCACCCGAAGTGGAGGCTGAGCTAGTTGAACAAGAGTCCAAGGTGCTTGATTCTTTTCATAAGAGCACCTGTGGCTGTGCAAAAGGATCCTACTTTCTGTCCTGGACCAAGAGTAAGGACTTGGCAAGTACATGAGGCACTAGTAAAGAAGTGGCCAACTTGGCTGAATTACCCCAGATTGCCTGCTCCAACAAATGGACCACCGACCGAAGAGCACATGGTGAAAAGCCTAATGGGTTCCATGTCCTTCTCCAGAAGTCTACCGGATTTATCATGTGCAATGTTATACAAAATCTGCCAAATGCTGCTCACTTGCATCGAAGTACTTCATGAGCCAGAGCAAGCAGGCACCTTGTGGATGTCATTCCTCTAGGGTAATAAAGGATTATGCTACGACCTTAGTGGTCAACCTCTTGAAGAATTCCTCTATGGCTTCTACGCCAAATGCATGTTTTTACCTTCTCACAATATGCTGGCGTTCGAGGAAGGGTTCTACACATGGTTCTTCACTTGGCGAACGAAAATATTTGGGCTAGTGATCAACAACCTGACATCATGCTTTGTAGGCTACTCAACCGTGGAGCTGAAAAAAAAAAGTCACCATGTAGTTCTTGCAAGTGCCAGATAAAGAGAGGAAGATTAGATACCAAAAGGCACTAAATGCCCTTAAAGCCGCCTCGCCAGCCGTCAACCCGAAGACTACTTCAGCCCATAAAGCTGTGTCAAGGGACGACACAGGCGAGGAGGGGGGGAATGTTAGTAGCAAGCTACCATGGATACCAGAATACCATTTTTTGGAGCTCTCATTGTAAAACTCTTATTATTTTTTATAAATCGGTAATATTGTAACTCCTAGTTTTTGGATAAACCTTGTAATTGATGAGCCGGGGCTACAAGCTTCCAGGTTGTATCAACCTGTCATTACCTATCTTTAGTTAGAGCTCCCAAATTATTAGTTTTGACCACCAAAAACCTTGGCTAAGGTATAAAAGCCAATTTTTGTAAGTTATTTGTAAGTTTTTGGATAATGAAATACACAACGTGAGCTAACGACACTCACTTTCTCTCCTTCTCGTGCTTCCTACTCCCTCCCCGGTTGTCACATTGCAGTCGTGTTTGTTGCATTGCAACCGCAGGTAAGAGCTCTCCGCATTGACGTAAACACATCACATTATTTCGTAGATTTTGGCATCGCCGACCCGCGGCCTAATTTCATCATAAGTAGGAATTTACACTTCAAAATAAAAAACTAAGCATAGGCAGGGTATTAGGGCATCATTGCTAAGCATTTAGGTGCATTCTGGGCCAAAAAACGACTAGGTCAAAAATCCATTGCTGTTAATAATCACAATTTTGGCACTTGACCTAAAGTGGGGTTTGAGACCATAAGCATGTGTGCGTAGGTCTTATAAACTTGTCCTATAAGTTTTGTTACGTTTGGATGTCATTTGATACTGTAACGGATGTGATTTGTTTGTCGATGAGCGATTGGCTTCTGGTGATTTCAGTCACTTGAGTGTAGCTTGAGTTAGATGCCAGTTGTTAGTTGTTTTCTGAGAGATTGACAACCTCTTGTAGCCTCTATGCACTAGTCGAGTTAGCTTTGTCCCATGGATTGACAATTCAATCGTGGTTCTCGCTAAAACTGCAATAAGATAGGATAGTGAGGTTAGACGCACGCCCCCCACACACACACTCCAAAGATTCCCTTTACACAAAGGACATAATGGACACATGTTAGCTCCCTAGCCCAATTTCCCACAAGGTGCACTCAAATCTTATTGAATGGCCATAGAGGCGGACCAATGAGAATTAGCCTAGAGTAAATATAATCTAATTTATTTAAAAACACTCAATAAAAGAACCAATAATAATTAAGCTCTCTAGAACACTATTGGATAGTCTCCCAAGGGATCTAGATAATGAGCATTCAGTAGCTCAATGGCTTGCCTACTTCCTATTCGCCAAAAGACAAAGGGGTCCA
This sequence comes from Adiantum capillus-veneris, assembly GCF_014529385.1. Lineage (NCBI taxonomy): Eukaryota > Viridiplantae > Streptophyta > Polypodiopsida > Polypodiales > Pteridaceae > Adiantum > Adiantum capillus-veneris. Next base: position 146,065,033 of record NC_140947.1, read on the forward strand.
ATGAGAGTTTAGTTGCATTATTTAATTACCTAAAGCTCTCACAAAAGGGGAAAGGGGGACACATGTCACAAGGCTATCACTTATGCTTCTCAATTATGATTGGCTAAGCTTTGCAGGGTCCAATGGGGTGCCAACAAGAGTAAATTGCAAGAGGGGTCGACCAAGAGAGAGAGGGGGCTGATTTTGGCAAGGATTTAACAGACGCACACTCACACAATCTCATGTGTAAAGCAAGAAGACTCTCTCTCTCTCCCCTTCTCAAGCTTTAATGGAAAGCGCATTATCTACTCCAAGCTTGTGAGAAGGGAGGTCTACACCAACAACTCTTGGCTTTGTGATGCAAATCCAACCAAGAGCCAAGCTTCAATGCATGCTCATCTCCTCTACCATGCTAATTACTAAGCTATGCTAAGTTTTTTTTAGCGATTATGTAAGGATATATACTTCTTTCTTGTAAGACTACTCCTTCTTCCTCTCAATCTACTCTCATACCCCGCTAGCTCTCACCATCTTCAAAGATGTGTGAGGTCTTGGGTCTGAGACCGTGAGGGAATTGATGTTGTGTTTTATAAGTGTGTGCATGGTGCTTGAATCTTCTATCTTCATTGCACCATCAAGTTATTGAAGGAACACAAAGTATTGTATTGTAAAATGTCTCCCTTGATGGGGGAAACCTATAATAGAAAGCCTTTTGAAGGGGGGACCGGCTCCATGTAAATCCGGTCCTCAACTATTGTCAATAGCTTAATTTCTCTCTCTTTTGAAGTATTGTTCATGCCTATCTAACTGGGTGTTATGATTTTTGTTGCTCTCTCCATCCAAGCACTCTTTCTATGCTCATTAGGAATCTATTCTAATGAAATGCTCACTATGTCTATGGTATTTTCCGCTACACACAAGTTACTAGGCCATTAAATGTTACATTGGTATGCGAGCACAAGGTTTCTCCTTTCTTGCTCAAGAAGGGAGGTCCTCAAGCTAGCTATAAATGGTTGGTATTATCAATTGCAATTGAGTAGGTAGAATAGGGATTTTGCAGCCTTGCAGTGCGCTTGCCTTTGTGCAGATAACATGGCATCACCGTCGAGAGCTATGGTCTTAGTAGTGGAGTCATACAGTGCTTGCCTACGGCTTAACCTCTATTGAGCTATTAGAAGCTTGACAAGAGCCGATGCTATTTTGGTGAGGAAAGACCCTCTCTTCTATTCCTTGCAATTAATGATATTCGAGCCATGGGTACAGTAGCTTGAGTGCTTTTCTAAAGGGGTAAAGAGGAGCAACAACTAGGGCTTGAAGTGCCAAAGTACACCTAAAAATATTACATCTAAAAATTGTTAGAATGGCTGACAATAGTAAAGAGAGTGAAATTAATGTTGATAGCTTTGATTTTGCTAATGAGCAAGCTAGTAATGATACCCCTATGCTTGTTAACTACCTTATTTCTAGGCTTCAACAAGCCATGGGAAATCCATCCCTCCAAAGTGAAGTGCAACGGCAACTTCGTGCTCATGGGATTCTCCAAACTCACCACTATGAAGAGAAAGTACCTAGGAAGCCTCCTTGTGAGACTTCCAAAAGAGGCCTCTCTCCGATTCGGGAAGAAGAAGAGGATCCATACGAAGGGCTCAAAAATTTACTTCTTGATGACGCATCTCCTTCCCAAAGGAGAACTCAAGAGCCCCCACCAAAAGAACGAGAAAGAAGTGAGTCTCCTGCCACTTGGGCAGAGATGGCTCCACGAAGACGGCTGGCAAAACGCTCTCCATCACCTCCTAAACGAAGAAGACCATTGCACACTTCTGCACACGATAATTGAAAAAAGGGATGACAAAAAACAAGAGAAGAAAAAGGCGAGAAAGAGATCACCCTCTTCTCCATCTTATTCATCCTCTTCCTCTTATGAAGAAAGTGATGGTGCAGACAAAGAACAAGGCAAGAAAGAGGTCACCCTCTTCTCCGTCTTCCTCAAATTATTCATCTTCTGAAGAAATCAATGGTGCAACTTTTGAACCATAAAAAATAAGAGGCCATAGGAAATCCTATGCAGCATGGAAGAGGTCATCCAGGCTCAAGACGTTCAAAGAGGGAGGAAATAACATCTATTTCCTTACCTACAATGGCACCTTTGGTGCTACGGACAAAGCCTTGGCCTTTATCCAACAATTTGATGCGGCGTTTGGGGATGAGGGCTTCACGGAGTCCTCTAAGCTATGCCATGTAGCTATGCACTTTGAAAAGTCCTCTAGGCAATGGTGGTCTAGCCTACAGGCAAACGGTGAAGCTCCACGAACATGGAAATCTTTAAGAGCTTCCATCATGAAGCAGTTTTTGGCCACCGATGCCAAAGACAAAGTACTCACCGAATGGTGAAGCTTGAAGCTTTCTCCCTAAGAGTTTATCCACAAATATGTAGACAACTTTTGGAACTTACATCTCAAAGCCATTGTCTTCAAAAAGATGGATTTTGGAGAGCAAAATCCACCTTTTTGGGACTTACATCTCAAAGCCATTGTCTTCAGAAATATGGATTTTGGAAAGCAAAAATAACAATTTTGTGTGGGCTTAACTGAAGATATGGCGGAGTATGTCAACTCCCAAAGCCCATGCACCATATCTGCGATCATACACCATACCATGGTGGCTTCACAAATCAACTTGCAAATAGGGGCTAAGAGAAATCTTAAGCCCACGGAAAACAAGGGTTCCAATGAGCCTAAGGGGAAGGACAATGTCAAAAAGTCTCTTAAGGGCAATTCCATTAACAACAAAGCTAAGGAGAAGGGAGTTTACAAGGCAAAAAAAAAAACTCTCTCTTGAAGAGCTTGAGCGTTATCGCAAGGATAACCGTTGTTTCAAATGCGGAGAGCAAGGGAATGCGTACCGTGCTTGCCCCTAAAAGAACACCCGCCATGAGCCTCCTAGAGCTACCTTGGTTGAAATCCAAGAAGAGGAAGCTCACCACAAAGGATCTCCTCTATGCCACGCTTGGGAAAAGGTAAGAGAACATGATGATTTTATTCTCTTTGACCCTGGTTCTACTCACAATTTCATATCGACAGAGTTGGCCACCAAGCTAGGCATCCAAGCCTATGAGATGGGAGATGTCCTACCCACCGATGGTGCTTTCAAGGGGCAAGAAGCTTCCGTCACTCCCTTAATCAAGAAATTGAGGCTCCATGTCCAAACCTACGTGGACAAAGAGGACTTCTTTATCTCTTCTCTCAAGCATGAGGATGTAATCCTAGGGGCACCATGCTTTGATCGCATGGCTGCCAATGTTAAATTCCTTGAAAGGAAAATCTACTTTAGGTTCATGGAAAAGATATGTAAATAGATGCCAAAGAGATGGGTAACACCATACCCATTGTACACATGCAAGCTTTCAATAAGTCAATAAAGAGATCTATTTTTGTGTACATGATTTTTGTTAAAGATTCCCAAAATAAACCTAATGCTTTAACAAAAGAAAATATAAATAATTACAAAAAACTAGAGTTATCCAATTTTCTCAACGGATTTCAAGTTGTCTTTATTGAGACGACATCCCTTGTGAACTACCTTCTAAACGAGGCAATGATGACCATGCAATTGAGCTTCTTCTAGGAAGTTGACCGCCTAACAAACCTCCTTATAGAGTTTCTCAAGATCAACAAGAGGAGATTATGTGGCAAGTGCATGAGTTAGTTGAGAAGGGCATGGTTAGGCCTAGCTCATCTCCATTTTTTTCACTAGTGTTATTAGTGCAAAAGAAAGATGACACATATCGTACGTGTGTCGACTATGGAGCACTAAATAGGATCACTATCAAAAATAGGTTTCCTGTTCCATGGGTAGAAGACCTATTTGATAAGCTGCAAGGGTCGACCTACTTCAGTAGGATTGACCTAAAAAGTGGCTACCATCAAATAAAGAGAGTTGATCAAGACACTGTAAAGATCACATTTTGCACTACGTTTGATCTTTACAAATACATTGTCATGCGTTTTGGATTGACCAATGCACCAGCCACATTCAACTGCTTGATGGAGAAGCTATTCAGGCCTCACTGAACCTTTACTGGGGTGTTCTTTGATGATATTATTATCTACTCTAAGTCACTAGACGAACACAAGCAACATCTCCAGGTAATAGCTCAAGTCTTAAGAGAGAATAAACTTTATGTTAATCAAAAGAAAAGTGAGTTCTTCTTACAAGAGATTCAGTATATAGGTCACATTATCTCTCAAGATGGCATCCAAATGGATCCATCAAAGCTAGAGATAATAAAAGGATGGCCTAATCCAAGGAATCTTCATGAACTAAGAAGCTTTATAGATATGTGTGCATACTATAGACCCTTCATAGAAAAGTTCTCACTAATAGCAGGACCATTACATGACCTAAGAAAGAAAAATGTTAGGTATACATGGTCTGCCAAGGAGAACAATGCTTTCGAAAAGCTTATCTCTTAACCTGTGCTTACACTGTCGGATCTCTCAAAGCCATTTGAGGTCTAATGTGACGCTGGTGGTGATTGCCTTGGAGCTGTTTTGCTCCAAGGAGGGCACGCCATAGCCTACAAATGTCGAAGGCTTGACCCTGTTGAGCAAGATCTAGGCATATATGAAAAGGAACTCATGCAGTTCCACATGCCTTAGACTCGTGGAAGCACTATTTACTGGGGACTCCTTTCATTCTTCGGGCGGATCACCAAAGCCTTATGTACTTCATGATGCAAACCAAGCTCTCTGACAAACAAATGAGGTGGGAAAATTTCCTTTTGCAATCTCATTTTCATATTGCTCACATTGCTCGCAAGCAAGTAGTCGATGCACTCTCAAGACGGCCAAGAGTGAATGCGGTTTCCATAGCAACTCACAATGATCTATCTTCTATGATAGATGAGTACGCTATCGATCCCGATTTAAGAGATATGATTTCAGCCCTTGCACTAGGGAAGAAAGAGGAACCATTTACTTTACGAGATGGTTATCTTCTCTATGGAAGTAGGCTATGCGTTACTAACTCACTACGTGAGAAAGTAATGTTTGAATCTCATGCTCCTCCTTATGCGGGGCATAGAGGGATTCAGTCTACCATTGAAACATATTTCTATTGGAAAATCCAAAAGTCCCCTGTTACTTAAGGTACACGGGAAGATCTTCACTGCAGATGAGTATAGCCGAGACCTACAAGAATCTTTCCAAAAGATTAAGGATGCTATCTCTATCTCAAGCAAAGGCAAAAGGCTGCTGCTAATAAGCACATAAGAGCCCAAGCCTTTAAAGAATATGATTGGGTCTTTCTTAAATTTCCCAAGGCTCAATTAAGGCACACCATGGGCAAGAATCATATGGGACACCAAAAGTACTATGCTAAGTTAGCAAAAAGGTACTATGGTCCCTTCCAAATTCTTAGACCAATCAATGAGATGGCCTATCAACTCAAGTTGCTCAGCCATTGTCTCATACACAATGCTTTCCATGTGAGCCTACTAAAGCCTTAGAAAGGAGAGCCACCTCAAGAACCAACTATTGAAGACCCACCGGAGATCGACGACCAAGAAGAGGTGCTGTAGCCCGAGTCCATTCTCCGACATGAAGACAAGATATTAAGAGGCGGCAAGACTATCCGGCGGTATCTTATCAAGTTTAAGAATTATCCTTTTGAAGATGCTAGATGGATGCAAGGCATACAATTAAAGGATAACCTAAACCTTGCCAATGCTTACAATGCTTCCCTAGAGTAAGAAAATGTACAAATGTTTAAAATGAACAAAGTTTTTGTCTTATAAGACTCTCTTTTTCTTTATTGTGCACAAATGTTAAGTAGTATGCATGCTTAGGATCAAGTTTGTGGAGATGACGTCTTCCAAACACCAAGTAGATCTTGTCACTCTACTATGGAAGATTGATAGCACTAATGCGCATACATGCTTGCGAAAGCCTTAGGCTCTCAAGCGCCAAATGGATTAGTCATCCATTCTGGAACAATGTCGTAGGGTAAGAGAGGGATCCTCTACCCGCTAGAAAAAGGACTAATGAATAGGCTTTATCTTCTCTATCCCATAGTCTAGGACCACTATGATTTCAAGAGAGAGGTAATGTCATATTAACTAATATCTAATTATCCTAAATGATTTTCTCATGTTAAACTGATCATATAATGTGGGGAAGTACCAGGGGAGAAAAAGCTAGAATATTGGTTAAGCTGGCAGACTAGCCATAGTAGGGATAAAAAGAAGGGAAAATAGGGATCCAAAGGGGGGGCCATCTGCAAAAGAGCAATGTGCAACAATGGGCTCCAAAGACCTTAGGGTTCAGCCCATTAAGACTTCCAAAATGCTAAGGTTCCAAAATTCAAAGGTAAGTCCAAATGGTCAAGCTTAGTGGAAATGGATACTTATGTGACCAAAAAGTTCAAGTGGCCCTAGATAGGAGGGGGCGAGCCTAAAGGTAGGATAAGAGAGAGAAAAGGTGAGAGAACACACACACACACACACACACACACACACACACACACACACACTCCAAAGCTTCCCTTTACACAAAGGGCATAATGGACACATGTCAGCTCCCTAGCCCAATTGGCCACAAGGTGCACTCAAATCCTATTGGATGGCCATGGAGGTGGACCAATGATAATTAGGCTAGAGTCACTATAGTTTAATTCATTTAAGAACACTTAATAAAAGAACCAATAAGAATTAAGCTCTCTAGAAGACTATTGGATAGTCTCCCAAGGGATCTAATGAGCATTCAGCAGCCCAATGGCTTGCCTGCTTCCTATTGGCCAGAAGACAAAGGGGTCCAATGAGAGTTTAGTTGCATTATTTAATTACCTAAATCTCTCACAAAAGGGGAAAGGGGACACATGTTACCACTTATGATTCTCAATTATGATTGGCTAAGCTTTGCAGGGTCCAATGGGGTGCCAACAAGAGTAAATTGCAAGAGGGGTCAACCAAGAGAGAGAGGGGGCTGATTTTGGCAAGGAATTATCACACACACACTCACACAATCTCATGTGTGAAGCAAGAAGACTCTCTCTCTCCTTCTCAAGCTTTAATGGGAAGCTCATCATCTACTCCAAGCTTGTGAGAAGGGAGGCCTACACCAACAACTCTTGGCTTTGTGATGCAAATCCAACCAAGAGCCAAGCTTCAATGCATGCTCATCTCCTCTACCATGCTAATTAATAAGCTATGCTAAGCTTTTATGAGTGATTATGTGAGGATATATGCTTCTTTCTCGTAAGACTACTCCTTCTTCCTCTCAATCTAATGTCATACCCCGCTAGCTCTCACCATCTTCGAAGGTGTGTGAGGTCTTGGGTTTGAGATTATGAGGGAATTGATGTTGTGTTTTATAAGTGTTTGCATGGTTCTTGAAGCTTCCATCTTCATTGCACCATCAAGTTATTGAAGGAACACAAAGTATTGTATTGTAAAATGTCTCCCTTGATGGGGAAAACCTATAATACAAAGCCTTTTGGAGGGGGGACCGGCTCCATGTAAATCCGGTCCTCAACTGTTGTCAATAGCTTAATTTCTCTCTCTTTTGAAGTATTGTTCATGCCTATTTAACTAGGTGTTATTCTTTTTGTTGCTCTCTCCATCCAAGAACTCTTGCAGTGCTCATTAGGAATCTATTCTAATGAAATGCTCACTATGTCTATGGTATTTTCCGCTACACACAAGTTACTAAGCCATGAAATGTTATAGTAGTCTTGCCCATAGTTCCTAGTGAAGAAAGCAAGCTCTTGGAATGGTTAGAAGCGGCACCCAACCCTCAATATCTTGCAATCCTCACAGGAGTTGAAGGAGACAAGAAGAAGTACAGTCTCTTGGCCTAGGAGAGCTCATCACTCATCATAGGTGCGATAAGAAGTCTCCCCTCTAGGTGAAACAAGAAGAGGACTCAGAGCATGAGACTAACACAACTGATTCACCCCAATCCAAAGCAAGGCTAGGACTGGTCCCACCCCACCAAAGAGTCAACATATTAGTACCAAGCAGAGTAGTAAATGGTGTGCCTCTAGATGAACTTCCTCAAGGATGGTTACAGGAGCAGGCACAAGACTTTCCCATTCATTAGAATCTGCTCACAATGTGGAAGTATTGAGTAAATTTTTCCAGGATGTAGCTGATGAATGGAATTCAAACAACTATCAAGATCCGATCAAAGAAGTCAACTTAGGTACTAAAGAAGAACCCAACACCGTTTTGCTAGCAGCATGGCTCTGGGATCATCCCTAGTTACTAGATTTGATGGTCTCATTCATTACCAGTTGGAAGGATGTCTTTTCCTTTTCATACAAAGACCTCATAAGACTTGACCCCACTCTGGGTGTTCATTCCATACCCCAATAGGAGAATTCCAAGCCTGTGCATGATCGGCCATACAAGCAGTCAAGAAAGTGATTGATAATATGTTGGCCATGTGTATCATTGAGCCCATTGAACACACAAAATGGCTCTCTTCAATGGTAATTGCCTCGAAGAAGAATTCAAACAAGATCAGGGTGTGTGTGGACTTCACAACACTCAATAAATTGTGGATAAACCACAAGGCTTGACTCAGACATGACTTATTAAAATTTCTTGCAGGAGGAGGTGAGGGCATTGGAGAAAACAACATTCAAGATTCATACGTGACCATGTGCAAGAGGAAAATGGGGGGGGGGGGCTCGAAGATGAGAGCTTAGTTTTCCAAGATGCAGAAGATTGAGATATTTGACATCGAATTTGTAGCCACCGTAGATCTAAAGCGCTATCATTACTTAGTTAATTTTTGTGTTGTTTAATAAATGTACCATGTAATGAGGAGATATTTAGATTTTTGAAAAAACAAAATGAATTTCCCATTATCTCTCTCTACATTGACATGGCATTTCTTACAAGGCCCAAATTTGATTCCAAATGTTTCCTAATGAAAATATAACCTAGATGTTCATATTGAAGCATTTGAGCAATATGCTAATCTAAAGGGAAGATGATTGGATTGAGTACTTTCCACAAACTTTGAAAGATGTTGCACATAAATGGTACCGTCATTATCCATCCTATAATTCATTATCCATCCTATAAGTTGAGGACACATAGCAAGCTAAAGAAAGACTTTTTGCTAGAATACATGAGAACTAAGGGGATGAGGATATCCTCTATGAGATTAATAAAATCAAGCAAGGAAAGCTTTCACTCAGGGTTTTTGTAAAGAAGATTATAGAGTCAATCACAGATTGGACCATCAGAGAAGTGTATACGCACTTTGTTTTTAAGTGGATTTAGAAGTAGGAATCTCAAAAAAGAATAGGAAGTGCCAACATCTACCCAAAAAATTAATGATATGGTGCAAAGAGCTCTAAAACTAGAACAACAAGCCATGAAGGAGAAAGGCAGGAGAGGAAAAGCAAGCATTAGGAAGAGGATGGGGTAGGAGGGCCTCTTTATCTTCCATGGGATTATGGAGGTGATTTTTTGATAAATAGAAGCACGCCATGTGTACAAGAATCGCGGGTGTGTAAGAGTGGTTAAAGGATGCAGTCACTCCCCACCCCCCCCCCCCCCCCCCCCCCCCCAAATAAAAAAGGGAGTGGACAACTTATAATTTCTGGCCTTCCATAACTCCTACATATGATCTCCGATTTGAGTGAAGATTATAGATCTATAATCTATATGCCAAGTTCTTTCCATAGATATGTCACATGATATGGTTTTGCATGCTAGATATTAAATTTCATTTTTTTTTGGGGGGGGGGGGGGGGGGGGATTTGAATTCAAATAACTAGCCATTTTTCCTATTTGAATTCAAAATCTATCCTTTGATTTCTTTCTTAATACTAGAGGTTTGAATACCTTAAACTTCCAAATAAAAAGGCCCTCCCATTCACTTCCTAATGCTCGGATTCTAGTGAGACAATGATTGAAGAGTCATCAACCAACTCTAGTTAATCGGATGATAAGGAGTGAGAAGATACTTCCTGCAAGAGAAAGAAGAAGGGAGCATGGAGTAGAAAGATCAAGCAATTGTTAAATCACTCTAACATCTCTAGGGCTAGACATCCAGTGGGTAAAGTAGAGACGTGTTGTAGAAAATGCAAATCCTTCAAGAGCATCGACTTGAGAGTGTTGCCAATGTATGTATTGCAAAGCTTTTGGGCACCTGTGGAATAATGCAAGATTGGAGTTCATCACTTTAATGAGGAGAAGGATGTCTCCATGATAGCATTGACCAATCCAAAGAGGGAAGGTAAGTTCCAAAATTTTATTGGTCAAGGTTGGGGTAGCATTGATATTTCCACATGAAATTTCAATTGCTACACTTGTGGAAAGTATAGACACTTTGCAACACAATATTCAAACATTATAAAAGCTGAAGTGGTCAAAGGAAAGGTGGTAGAGCCGGTACCAGTGAGTGATACCTAGGAGCACCGGCATTGTCATCAAAGAGATACAAAATGATCCATCCAGTCAAATTGATCAAAGTGAAGAGGCTCAAAGGTGGGAGAAACAAAGGGCTATGTGGAAGGCCAAGGAAGTGCATGAGAGGAAGGAGAAATGGCTAATAGCAACTCGGATCATTCAGGTTTTGAAATAAGGAGGTCATAGAGACTAGAGGGCTCAGAAGATCAATCCATTTAGAGAATTTTGTTGGTAGCTTCAATAGCTCAGAGAGAGGAAATCCTTGCTTCTCGATTTGGTAAGGAGAATGTTGAGAATGCAGCTAGAGCGTATGATGAGAACCGCGAGAAGGAGGTACAACAAGTCAAGGCTAACTTGGACGAGGCCATGAAAAATGATAGAAAATGTTTAGAAGAAACAATCTAAATCTCCACTCAAGGATCTAGTAGAAGGTAGAGAAGGCCATCAGAGGCATGGCACTATGAGGAGAACTTTCCAGAGGGAAGGCCATCCAGTTTAGAGCAAAGCAAGATGAGATTTATGTCAAATTATGTGAAGGATCTAGAAGTTGACTACTGAACTAGATGACATTAGAAGGATGTTATATGAGGCTACGAAGTTCATAAAAAAGTCAAGATAAAAAGAATCCAAAGTGACGGTGACAACATGGTGTGATATTAAGGACAACGAGGTACTAATCATTAAGATTGACTACAAGGTGAGCAAATTGAAGTATGCGAGCAAGAGAGTGTGCATGGGTGTGTGTTTGTTTGTGTGTGTGTGTGTGTGTGTGTGTGTGTGTGTGTGTGTGTGTGTGTGTGTGTGTGTGTGTGTGTGTGTGTGTGTGTGAAGCAATGGAGAGAGAGAGAGAGGAGAGAAGAGGAGACTTGTGTTTGCAGAGGAAATACCTCACCTAATATGTGTGAGCCCCCTTATTCTATTATATATATAAATGAATAAGTGAAGTGGGTGGGTGCCTAGCCTAACCTGCCCCAACCTCCTAGTTAAAGGCCAATGTGGCCATGAGGGAGAAACAAAAGGAAACCATACAAGTCATGTACAAGGTTATCATCAAGTATGACCTCAACCAACGCCCACTGGCTCATTGAGATCAAACTGTGTCTCAACTGAGGAACATAGTGCACATGTTGTAGCATATAGGATGCACCACTAGGTAATGATAAACAACCATCTCCTGCACACAATGTGGGGTGGAGTAGAGTGTCCTAAAGCAACACTCACTCCTTATTCTTCTATGTATGTTAAGAATAAGTGAGTGGGTTAGTGAGGTCAGTGGGTGGTGGATATTGGACATCCATATTGGGGAAAAGCACATGCCACCTTTACCCCATGACAACCTCCCACTTAAAGACAATTTTGTCGATAAGTGGGTCATACTAGCTAAACTACTAGTATGTACAAAAAACATAGGTGAGACACTCTCTCAACCTATGCCCATTGGCTCAATCATTCAATCTACATGCAGTTGTATCGGCTCTAGTGATAGGCGAGCATATCCATGCTATAGCTTGCATGTAAATCCTACAGACATCTCTGCATGGACTACATAGCTCCATAAAGCATCATGGTAGCATCAGCCATTGTATTACTAACAATCCCTCCTGCAAATGTCTGCACTATAGCTGTTAACTTGGGCCTCAACACTAAAAAGTCAAACATGAGATGCACGAACATTGAAAAAATATGCGCAAAACTAACTGTGCTAACCTCCTCGGTGCTATGTGCATACTTTGCACCATCAAGACTATTGGCCACATATGGATGTGTCATTGCCGACACTAGGATGGCTACGTCACTCTCATCCATAGTTGAAACTATGCATCCTGGCATCAAATCACTAGCATCTAGCATGAGCATATCAAAGAACTCCATGTTCGACATCTTTGTCTGTGTCTCTAGGGAGAAAACCCACTCTACCTTTTTCTACACAGACTCTGACAACACTTGCTCTCTCTCCTTAGAGCACTATCACTCTACCCTTGTCTCTATAGAGTAGTGATATGTTCTACACAATAACATACATTTTCTTGTGAGCATGGTGGAGCTCACTCACAAAGGAGACACATCTCATCTCTCACTCAATGCATGTCAGGAACAAAATCGAGACTATGCCATCTCGAGCCTCAGATACATGCATAGAATATACCAAGCCACTCCAAGCTCCCGTACCAATCACTATGATCCACAATGTGTTTGGAAACACCACTCTCTAAACATTATCTAACACCCACAATATGCTACATATCTACCTCAACCTACGGGCAGTCTGCCAAATGTATAGCAAAATCGATGTGAAATTTGGAAAACTTTTCAACTGGAAAGTTGTAGACCATGACGTTCACAAGTAGGGAGCAGTGAACCAAGCTAAAAAATTCAGTTTAACTCAGTCAAATCTTTGCTACAATACAATGCTAGAAGTTTCACAACTTCACCACATTCTCCACCATGACATTGCAATGATGCAAGGCCTTCACTCGGACACTGATACTAGTTGTAGTGCATGATCAAGACCATGTGTGTATGCAACAATGGAGAAGAGACAAAAAGAGGAGACTTGTGTTTGCAGGGGCAATAACCTTGGCAACAACTCACTTAGTATGTGTGAGCCTCCTTATCCTTTTATGTACATAAAAGAATAAGTGAAGTGGGTGGGCACCTTGTCTAGCCAGTCACATGGGTCTTTACCCCAACAAAAACAATGGGAACCATTGTTAGAAGTCATTCAAAATGGGGGTGATGGAGTGAATACATGAGGTGAGCATATTGGACAAAAATTGGGAACCACTAAAAGGAAACCTGCATCTTTCAAAATAAGGACTCTGGAAGATCAAATTTTGGTGCATGCTACTAGCTCAATTAAAAATTTGTAGGTAAAGTTAGGGTATGAGAAGGTTAAGACTAGCTTTTTGCTAATGGATGTGCACAGTGCCTACAACATATTTTTGAGTAGACCTTGGCTCAAAAATGCATGGTTCATACATGACTACACTGACTAGACACTAATTGGAGATCAAAAGAAAGCCACACAATTATTCTAGAAATACAAAGATGTTTTTTTTTTGGGGAGCACACAAAGCTCTTTCACCCAGAAGTACATCAACATCACATACCATTGAAATCAGATGCACATTAGTCCAATTACAGAGATATCGGATGAACTAAAACTATGCAAACAAGGTCAGAGAAGAAATTGACAACCTTATGAATGCGGGGTTAATCATTGAAGTTGCTAGTAGGTTCCAAAGAAGTATGGGAAACTAAGAGTATGTGTAGACTACAATAAATTGAATTCTTGGACAATTATTTTCTACCCTTTATAGACATGATGTTGCATGAGATACTTGCACATGCGATGTACATTAATATGTTTGTAAAACAAAGGCAACTTTGCTATAAGAACTAACCCAGAAAGGATGTATGTTTATATGGACTCCTGTGTGTAAAGCCAATTTTTACTCTTTGAACGAAGCCACTAGCTCGACAAAGCTTTTCGCGAACCAAATTGGGATATCATTTTCTATGTGCATGTGGATGCTTTTGGTATATATGGAAATGGGGGCTATTCTACTATGGAAATAGACACATTGATAATGGTCTTCAGTGCCACAACTTAAGAAATTAGTTCTTTGGGAAATCTCTTTCACTTTTATGTTGATCATTAGGCTTTGTTGCATCTTATTAATAAGGTTTTTATCCACCAAGGAAGGTTAATTAGATGGATGAATCATGATGTTCCTTTTGGAATTTGATTTTAAAGAAATTTCATAAGCCTAGCAAGACTCACCGTGGTGCAGGCTTCCTATCCAAAAGCACAAAAGGTATCTCATCAACATCCTTAAGAGATGAACCAATGGATGCTGAATTGTTTCAGACAATGACCATGGAGGATCAAGATCCAGAGTGGCAAGATGTATATGACTTCCTGCAATATGGTGGAATACCAGTGGACTAGTCACAGTCCAGTAAGAAGGCTCTCATCCTCAGAAGCTTGCAGTTTAGTATCATAATAGGATCTTTATATAGAAAAGGCAATAATGGAGTACTGAGAAGGTGTGTACTAATGCAAGTGCCAAGGTAAGATGCAAGTAATTTCTGAAGTTTGCATTGGAATCTCAAGAGGGCACTTTTCTATTGACATCACCTATAAGAAAATTCTTCACTAAATTGCTTTATGGTGGTAGAGTATGATATCAAATGTAAGAGCTTTTTCCAAGCCATGTGACATTTGCCAAAGAATGGGCAGAACGATAGTGGTAGACATGACATTTTTGAGCTCTATTCAACCCTTGAGAATATGTATGACGTGGGGTTTGGATTTCATGGGACCCATCAAGAAAGTTACAGCCACAAAGAATAACTATATAACCATGGCAACATGCTAGATCCGTAAATGGGGTGGAAGCTAAGGCACTCTCTAACAATATAGCCAAGTCCACAACCTAGTTTATATACAAGCATATCATATTTTGGTATGGCTATCATCTCAATGATAGTGTTAGATGAGGGAACTCATTTTGTAAATGCTACTATTCAGATCTCAACCAAAGTATTTTCCATCAAGCATTGGAAGCCAACTCCTTATTATCGCAGATGCAATGGGTAGGCTGAGAGTAGCAACAAGACCATCAAGACTATTTTGACTAAGATTGTGCTAAAGGAACCCCACAACTAGGACAAGAAGCTTTTGATAGTGCTATGGAGATAACAGACAACATACAACACTACTACTGGAATGCCACCATTTAGAATGGTTTATGGAACAAAGGCCGTCGTACCAATATAATTTATTGTTCCTAATCTCAGAATTGTAACATAACAAGATATGGATTGTAATTTGAATCTAAAGAGAACATTGGATTAAGTTTTATAGCTAGATGAAATCAGATAGAGAGTGATGCTAGAACATGAGGTAGTCTAGCAAAGGATGAAATACTAGCATGAAAAAAAATTGAAGGTGAGGGAGTTTTAGAAGGACATCTAGTTTTGATATATCGTTCTAAGTTATTACAGAAGAAACCCAACCTGAAAATAACATGGCAGGACCTTGAGAAGTGGATTGGGTGTTTTCCAACGAAATAGTGAGACTGAAGGATTTATTTGGACGAATGCTACTCAGTGTGTATAATGGGTCCAAGATAAAGCTTTACTATTCAACACTAGAAGAACCCCTAGCACACCCAACTTAATTATCAGATACATCAGATACAAAAGTTAAGACTATGAATTTAAACATGATAGGATATGAACCAAGGGAGCAACGATTTTCAAGGTAGTGCTAATTTGAAACTTATAAAGCATGGGGCTTAAATAGAGCATATGAAGAGTGGACCAGTATTTAAAGTAAAACAGGGCACCATAATCTGAAGTTCCTAATGATAACTGGCAGAGCATTAGAGACAAAATCTTTTTGGGAATTAAGCTAATAATGATTACAGAGATTGGTGAATGTATGCACGACACATAAATAAGGGTTGTTATATCCCCGAGGTAGTAGAGGAGTTGGTCATTCATGGCTAGAATTAGAGTTACCATGAATGAGTGCATGACCCTAAGATCATTTCTTGGGGAGTCCACTATGTAAGAATTGCATATAGCACGTGCGAACAAGAGGTATTTAAATAATCCCTTGCATGCATATTTTCAGGTATTATATGTAACCCTTATGTATGCATTTTTGTAAATAACTAGCCCTTGTGTATGAAAATTTTCACTTTCTCAATTAAAAAACCCTTTATGTAAGTACATTTTTTTGTAAATCTACCTAATTATAGATCCCTTATTTTGTTTGCACGTGCTATCTTACATATTTCCTAGTGGAAGCCCCAGGGATCATTTCATCATCTCCTATGCACACACGTCCCTCTGCACAAGAGTCTTCCTTTTTAACTCATGTGCAAGTGTTAGGCATCCCTCTGAAGAAAACAAGACAAAACAAACCATTGAATTGGATGAAGGGATACCTAAAGGCAAGGCAGCAATACCACTACCAGGTGCTACTACAAAAATTGCCATCAGTTTACAAAGAAGTCCAGCCCAAACAAGTGCACCAAACCAAAAAATATCTAGAAATGTAACCATTAGTATAACATACGTGCATACAATATCTACCACAATGATTCAATGCCTCTCAGATTGTCTCCAAGCTTTGCAGAAGCAATATTGGGTGGGGAATTTGATCATTGATACTACCCATTGGATGGGTTGTACCATACAATGTTCCTCTTATCATACATGAGACTACGAGCACATATGTAGAGGGATGGCTGCATAACCACGATCTAGACATGGCTAAATACAATTGTAAATAATATGGAAGCATAGGCCAGCATATATAGTTTTGATATTAGCTGGCTCAAGCAACAGCCAGAACAAGAGACCTTGAATGCCAAAAGTGCTCGGGGGGTACACTATGTAATCATGTTAATGTATAACGTGAGTTCAAAAAGAGAGGTTTTAAAGTGAAAAAAATTTAGGCAATTTAACAGAGATACATTAAAATAAGGGGTTTTGATATTCAATTTTGAAAAATTTTCCTAAAACAAGGGGTCATTTTATTCATTCAAACATGTTAAAAGAAGGGTTTTTTTAATACCCCGTGAACGCACGTTATATAGGGGGATATTGAATGGTGAACCCCCAGAGCAAAAGTGGAGGTCTAAGTCCTTAGAGTCAAAGAAATTATGATAAACCAGCAAGGAGGTCAAAAGAGAACAACACACAAATTAGGCCATTAAAAAATTTCAGTAGCAAACTGAACACCTGAAGATGATCAAAAGCATCTCAATGCTAGAAAATGGAATCTTAGCAAAGAACTGAAAGAGCACAAGTCTATGTTAGAGCATAAGTAACCAAACAATGAAAGTCTAAAGGAAATTTGTAACATCATGAAGTAGTCAATTATGGATAAGTATGTTTATTAATCTCTAGTAGACATCATAGACTCTGAAGGAGCAAAGAACTGAAAGAACACACGTCTATGTTAGAGAATAAGTAGGTGGAACATGAAAATTTGAAAGAAATTCGTGACATAGTAAAGTAGTCAATTATGGATAAGTATATCTATTAATCTCTAGCAGACATCATAGACTCTAGACATTAGGAGATTTCGGAGGTTTTTTGGAGGGCCTTTTGGAAGAGAGAGGAAAATAAGCTCCTCCAATGAGAGAAGAGCATACGTTACGTAGAAAAATAGATTGATATCAACAAAAATATAAAAGGTGTCCCTCTCCTCATTTAATAATCTAGTGGTCCTTGAAGACGATCACTCTCTTTCATTTAATGCGAGCACCTTTTTCAGAAGGTAGATGCGGTGCATTTGATACGGCTTACGTCATCACTAGAAGTCAAAAATTCACAAAACTATCATATGGTGGAAAATTTTGGAACTTTTGATACTGTCAATGCGTCCGGAACGCCCAAATATCCTAGAAATGAATGTCCAGTTGCCTCGCTCCGACATCGAAAGAGGCAAAAAATGTCAAAAATCCCTAAAAGAACATATTACTAACGGCGCGCGAGGGGGCATTCCAAAATTTTGGAATGCCTCCTCGTGCACCGTTAGTAAAAAGCCCCTTTTTTTCTATTTTTAGAGAGTTTTTTTAGAGGAAAATGTCAAAAAACCTCTAAAAAGGGGTTTTCTTGAAAGATAAGTGTCCAAAAACCACTAAAAGGAGCTTTGTACTTACGGCGCGCAGGGGGCATTCCAGAATTTTAGAATGCCTCCTTGCGCGCCTTAAGTAAAAAGCCCATATTTTGGGGTTTTTTGATATTTTTTGCCTCTCCTGATGTCGGAATGAAACAAGTAGACATTCGTTTTTAGGGTATTTTGGCGTTCCGGACGCATTGTTGGTGTCAAAAGCCTCAAAATCTATCACTATTTCACAGTTTGTGACTTTTCAAGTTTTAGTGATGACGTAAGCTGCATTGAATGCGCAGCACTTGCCTGCTGAAAAAGATGCTCGCATTAAATAAAAAAGTGACCGTTTTCAAGGACGATTGGGAATATAAATCTACTTTTTGGAGTGTCTGGTTGTCCTTTTCGACGTACTCAAAAGGTGCAAGTGCATTTTAAAAAAAGTTTCTAGAGAGAGAAATACAATTTCTTACAAGGCCCTCCAAATGACCTCCGAAATTTTCTAATGGGTAAAAACCTTGAATTCAGAGGATTTATAGAATTTGGCTATAAACATGAAAGAGGACCTAGAGGATAAAGTCACCAAGTATACAAGTGCTCTAGCCAATCAGGAACTACTAGAGCACATCCAAGTAAGTAAGGAGAAAGATGAGGAAGATGATGATGAGAAAGAAGATGGCACTGTCGAGGTTGAGCCGGATTGTAAGAAAGATGATGATGACAATGATCTCATAGACGCTTTAGATCAAGGCTAGGGAGATGGAGAGATTGATCAAACCATTATAAAGAGAATGGATTCTAGGATATTCAGATTGTGCTAACTATATTGAGGCTATGCGAGATTGCCTTGTTCTAATGTATACACTTTCCGTGAAGGAGGACAAACTACCTAAGTTCTATGGAGCTCTATACCTGATCTACAATGATCAAGTAGATATAATGAGATATATTTAGATTCTAGATCAATTAGATCATGGTATATTCAGATAAAATGAAATATATTCATATTTTAGATCAGATCAAAGAATGATATGAGCGAAGTATTTCCTTATGGGTGACATGGAAGTCTTCAAGTCGGTGCTCAATGACACTGAAAAGAAGGACATTGACTCACAACTCAAAGATAACCTTATCAACAATGACCCAATGAAAAATTTATGTCAACCACCAGTTGATAAGGTATACAAATGATTTCCTTCAGCTATCGATTGAGGCTTCAAAAATCCCTGAAAAGAAGCTAGTGAGAAAAGTCAATTCAGAGCCATAATTCACACATATTTTTGAGGTCTTGTTCGAAGCTCATATCAGGATCAATCAGCCTGACCCAGCTAGGTGGATCCAGACTGCATCCATCTACCACAGGCTCACTAGGGAAAAACTGACAAAGGGCAAAATACATTATATGATCCTGTTAAGAAGACCTTGCATGCCCTAACACCCTATGAAGTGAAGATCTTTACTGATAGGAAGGAAGGAGCATTTAGAGGAAGAAGCAATTGATCAAATCATCCAAAAGTAAAATATGACCTCAAGTAATTCCATGAGTAACTAGTGGCCAGACCAGCACAACCACCAATTCAAAAGGTCTAGAGACATGAAGTCAAGAAGGCTTCATATAAGCAAAAACCTAAGCAAAAGCGGTGAAGCCAAATGAGATTCTGAAGTTTTGTGTATGGAAAAATTCAATAAGAAAAAGGAGGATGTAGAAGGTGGGAACCAGTCCTTAAAGATACCTTGGATGATGGGCTATCTTTGAAGTGTTCACCTAGAAGGCATTCAAGTTACTTGATGTATTTACCACCAATTATCCTACATTGTGTGATTGTTCCAACCACTCACGGGACTCCATTAAAAATACCTATAAATAGGACCCACTAATCCCATTTTTGGGACTCTCTTGTCTCTTGATGTGAGGCTCTGTATTTTGTAGAGCTTAGGAGCACTTAGTGTTGAGCCTTGTATTGGTTGTACTTTCCACATTAATCATTCTAGGGATTTATTCTATGAACTCTTGTGCTTCGAATCACTATCTGAATCTTAATAAAGTTCCAATTGTCTCATAATCTACAGTTTATTTCTTTTCAGTTTAGTTGTTCAACCGAATTGTGAATATCATTTGTCCATCTGAAGTCTGAGTCTGTAATTTGGTTATTTGAAGTATGAATATGATCATTCACTCTGAGTTTAACTATGGAATAGTTGTCAAAGGGATACTAATTTTGTAGCTTACATGAAGACTTTTTACTACTCGTATAATTTGGCTTATAGTTAGTAAGTTTCAATTGAATGTATACGACATATTGTTGAAACCAATTTTCTCATGTGCGCAATTTTATTACTTTGTAAGTGTCTTCAAAATTGTCTTAGTTTGACATCTTTCAATGCTTTTTAGAGTTTCATACAAGCAAAGAACAAAACGATATCATGAAAAAAATTGTATTGTGTCAAAAATTGTGGTGCCTTAAGAACCACATAATATGATCAACAACCCATTGAAGTTATTGGAGAAGCTTATATTCTAAGTGCACCCCTTTGAGGTATAGTTAGTGGAGGTGGGAGCGGATAACTCAATGCAGCTTAAAACCACAACCTATACCCCTCCCCTGTGGAGCTCCCCTTAAACGGGAGTGGAACACAAATATATTGAGTAGAATGAGATGGATCATGGTTCCCTAAAAGGGCTCGTATAATGCAGTGTTCAAGAAAAATGTGTCTGGTTTTGATTTCAAAAATGCCGGTTGAGGGCAAGCATAAAAGGAGAAATTCCTCCCCTACATAAATTTTAAAAAAAACTAATTTTCTAAAATTACCTCAAAATTACCTAATACACACTCAATCAAAGAAAGAGTGCCTAAAAAAAAAGCTTGTGGAAGAACCCTAGCGATGGGAAGCTAAGCATGCGAAGATGCCAAAGTGACAAACTAGAGTAGGGGTTAAGGTGTGCCCTTTGAGGCATCTGTTCATTATGACAAGCTCACCCCTATTGAATGCTCACCTATCCCCTAATGCATGGCACCCGGGGAATCTACTCCCCCGAACCCCCGTCCTCCCGAACTCTCCTTGTGCAAGCAAAGCCCTAAAACTTTCCCTGTTCCAGGAAGTGCTGCAGGCGCTCCTCCAAGGTCTGGTGCAGCGGCTCAAAGCCACCATCACCGAAGGAAGATATGGAACCCCTACGTTGTCCCTTTATCTCAAGACATCAGCAGAAGAGTGTGGTGAAGCTCATCTCTCAGGCTCCCACAAGCAAAAGGATATACTGCCCGAGGACATTCTCGAGGAAGAAAGCCTTGGACTTGCTATAGGAGGCCCTGCGCCAAATCTTCGTGAGGTAAGCCCCATGTCACACTTGCGCTTCTCAAATAAGGAAAAAGTAGAAGGATCTAGAAGAATGTGCCCTAATCGGTTTGGTAGCTAGAACCTGCCCGCCTATCGATATCCTCAGAAGCTGGATTAGAAACCAATGGGGTATCTTGGCTGCTAAGGTAAAAAATATTCAGGCCCTGCCCAAGGGTCATTACCTATTTTTCTTCAAGACAGCAGAGATGGCGTTCTTTGTCCTTAGTCATGGCCAATGGATAATAAGGTCCTCCCTCTTGAGCCTGTTCTGCTAGAACAAGGATTTCAATCCTGACCACTCTGCCTTAGTGAACTACCTTGTGTGGGTTGAGTTCACGGGGGATTCACTGAGGGTTACCGTATGGTATCACGTGAGTGTACAATAGGGGGGTTTTCTAAGGCCAAATGGATAGATTTTACATAGGGGTGTCTATGTAGGGGTTAAAAAGGCAATTCTATGGCACGCAAGTGGTGTCCCCCAATTACTACTAGTGAATCCCCTGTGGTGCACTATCACTCTCATGTGGCTGAAATAGGTTCTCCTCTGGGTAAAGTCCTAGGGGGGAGGTAGAAGACCAATTACATCCCATCCTGGCATCCTCAGATCCTTATAGAAATGGACATCTGTTGACCTCCCCACCTCCATCGACATCTTCACTAATGATGATGAATTTTTTGATCAGGAGATACTCTACAAGTATCTTCCTAATACTTGCTTTCATTGTGGAGCCAAATCTCACTTTGTGAGGAATTGTCCAATCAAATCCCCCCTGACCCCTCAGGAGTCGACGACAGATAAAGCAAAATAGGGCAAAGAAGGAGAAACTGCGGGCTTCACTATGGTAACCCACACCAGAGGTAAAGCAACTGCGTAGAATAATGACAAGGGAAGGGATAACCAGAGGGGTAAAATTAAGAACAAGCATCCAAATTGAGTTCTTGTGCTTGCTCCCTTGATTGGCTTTAATGAGAATGACTTTCAAGAGTCAGAAGTATCCAAATCAGATGCGGAAGAATCGTTGCCCACCGAATTGGAAACCCAAGTCAACAAATTGGATGCTGACATGATCATTGATCTGAACCTAGCCTCCCCCCTACTAGATATTTCCAACAAAGAGAATGTCCCCCCTTTGCCCCCCTCTCCCGGCCCTGGCACCAATGGACATTCAGAAAGACAACAAAAGGGCCCATGATCAAGCCTTGCAGAAGTCGACCAAGTCATCGGCTGGGAAAGCCAAAAAGGACAAAAAGTTGCATAAATGAAAGTCCTAAATGGAACATAAAGGGTTTGATCGACCCCTGCAAGTCTCGCAAAATCAAAGCATGGGTGGCGGATAATCTTATCGACATCATCTCGCTGCAGGAGATCAAGGTCAATGGAGATGATCTCAATAGGCGCCTGAAGGAAGTGTCGACAAGAATCCTCCCCGTTGTTTGTGGCATCCGATGGATCTATTCAAAATGAAACTGAAAATCTTGAGTTCACTCGGGCCCACTTCAAAAAATTGTTCAGTCCGAAGGAATTGATCTCCCCCGGAGTGTTACAAGCTAGAAATGAAAATTGGAAATACAGGTTGAAGGTGGTCCTTGAAGAAGCCAGCTTCTGAGTTGATCTCCGTTTTTCAATTTCCAAAATTAAGGCTGCAATTGAGTCACTGGCTCTTAACAAATATCTTGGTATAGACGGCCTGCCTACTGAATTCTTTCAAGTGTTTAAAGTTACCCTTGTCCCCCTGTCTCTTGAAAGTTTGGGAGGGAAGCAGTTCGGTTCTAGGCACTCCCTTTTTCTATCATCATGGGGATCATCAAACTTCTGCAGTAGAAAGGTGCCAAGGATAATATGTCTAATTGGAGACCTCTCACTATGCTCAACACTTGCTATAAGATTTTTGCCAAAGTGGTTGCTCTTCGGATCACCCCCATCCTAATGAAATGGATTTTTACAAAACAAAAAGGCTTAATTATCAAAGGAAGGAGGGAGGATCATCGAGGCTGTCATAGCTCTTTGGGAAGGAATTGAGCATGCTGAAGACTTGGGAATGGATTATATGTTCATAAAAATTGATTTTGACAAAGCTTATGACCGCCTCGAATGGTCCTTTATCCTACTTAGCTTGGAAAAGATGGGCTTTGGTAAGGGGCTGATCCCATATGTAACCACTTTGTTTGGGTATGCTAGAGCTAGAGTCTCCCTTAATGGAGCTCTGTCTGAATACTTTGAGCTGAATAGGTCCATTAGACAGGGTTGCCCCTTGGCCCCTCTTCTGTTTGCTATCAGTGCAGATGGACTCAACTGCCTGGTCAAAGGGAAGATGACGGAGGGTAGTATCAAAGGCATTCCTTTGCCAAACACAATCAACCAGTATGTCTATCTCAGTTTGCTGATGACACAAATGCCTTGCTGAGCAATGAAAATAACGCTGTAAGAATTATGGGATGCAATGGAAATATTTTGCTATGCCTGTGGTTCAAGAATCAACCCCAACAAGACAGGTTTCAGATCCTCGCAGACCCCTATGCCGGGTTGGATTCTTAGTCAAGGATGCACACCTATCAAGGAAGGTGAAGTCTTTAGGCTGTTAGGTATCCCTTTCGGGTTCAAGGTTTCCCTCAGACAAAGGTGGGATTGGGTGTTATAACGGTTCAGGGCCAAGCTGGACAGATGGAAGGGCTACCAGGGCTCTCTGGCTGGCAGAGTTATTGTGATTAATCACTTTCTATCTGCTTATGTTTTGTTCTTTCTCAGTTGTTGGAGCCCTCCTGACTCTCATCGTAGTATCATAAGCAAATATTGCAGGAGCTTCCTATGGGGGACTAATCTGTTTAAGAAAGTTGCAGCCAAAGTTCAATGGGATATTTGCTATCTTCCAGTAGTAAAAGGGGGTCCAGGAGTAATAAATGGGCAGATAAAATTGTAGTCCTCATCGGTGCACTTGAGGATACTAGCCAAGAATGGGCTCTCCTCCTGTTCAAGAGAATAAATAGCTTCGCTCTGGTCAACTGGAAGCCATGGCAGAAACTGAGTTGGATCACTATTTTTTTTGGGCCATTCCCCGTCCCCATCAAGGCTAAAGGGTCAGGCTTGCTTGCATTGCTTTGGGGTGCGTGGAATAGGGCAAGGGTTAATTTGTCAGTCTTGTGGTCTAACAACAGGGCTAATGCTGTCCGGCAATTCGACTCCATTTGTGGCCTCTCTCCCCCCTAACCCCTATCTCCAATAATGAGATTAGGATGGCACTTTGATGTCACAACAAAGGAATCACCACGGAGTTCTTTGAAATGGAAAGCTACATAGGTGGAAATCACTTGAGGAACTTCTTCTCTAGTTTCCCCTTCAACCATGGGAACTCACGCTCATTTTATCCAGACTTGAGATTTTCCCTAGTTCAGAGCTATGGAAGCTTTCAATTAAAGAATGTGTCCCACTCAGTGCCTTTGGATGGAAAGGTGGGTTCAAACTTCAACACAATTGAATCTCGGCGACATCACTCCCTCACTGCACAACACATTGAACAGACGTTGGAACGTCAGCCTGGACAGGAAGCAGTGGTTGTTCAAATTTAAGAAGGTGTGGGACACGTCAATTCAACCAAGAAATCGGTCCTCCTTTGGCTTATACTCCACAAAGGCTTGTGGATAGGCGAGAAAAGCCTCAACGTAGGGTTATTCATGGGGATCTATCTCAGATGCAATGTAGAAGTGGAGTCTATATTTCATTTATTTTTAAGTTGTCCGATGTCTGATGTTATTTTGTCCCCTATAAATTCTGTTCTAAAAAAAAAGTCTCTTGGAGGCAACTTCTATTAGGCAACTCTATAGGTATTCTGTCCTGCTATTGGAAACGACCTAGGGCTGAATTTTTATGGATTATTTGGAAATTGAGAAACAGTCATGTGTTTAATGTGGCTTACTAGCTCCAAGCCTGAAAGCAATGTTTGTGGATTTCAATCTACAGTAGTTCAAAACAAAAATCAACGAAGCCAACCTCTACTATTTGAGGAACTGGATTATTAAAGATGCAGAAAAAACACACCAAGCAATGGAGGCTGAGGATCTGGAACTCCCCATCAATAAGAGAAAGTTAGCGGAAATCAGGAACATGCTGCTGCTAATTTGCAATCCTCCCGGGCGGCGTTCGAGGTCATTTCCAAAGCCGGAAGCTTCATGGAAAAGATACAAGGAATGATTGACTCTCTGAAAGACTGAAGACTAACATGAAAGGATGTATATAGTCGGGTTGTATATGATCGGCTATAGTTGTTTTGAGTCAAAGTGAAACTAATGTAATGAGTCGGTTTTGTAAAGGGAGAGTTTCTCTCTGGAATGGTTATGGTCTCATGGACTCCAAGTATCCCATGGTACTCAGTTGTAATTTTGTCTCCTTTCTTCTTGTAATATAACTTTCACCACTTTGTTGGGGGAAAAAAAATTCCTCTTGGCAAATTCAAGAAAAAGAATTTTGTAAGTTTGTGAAAATGGAACATTGCTCGTATGTGTAAAAAGACAGCAGCTTGCTTTATTTGAGGCGACTCTCATTGCATGTACGTGCACACTCGCCGTGCAAGTTCACACAAAACATCAGCTGCCATGCGATACACGAAGACATGATGAGATTCAGCTGGCATCATCATGAATACCTTGATCATCACACGTCCCACCCACGCTGCACGCAGCAGCGACGCTCTCTAATTTTCTGCTACGTACATTCTCCACGCCACAATATTGGTGCACACTGCACAGTCGACGACGACGACGTAGTTTACACGCCTTCAAAGGGTATATATACTTAAAGGGTGATGTGTGTGTGTGTGTGTGTGTCAGAGAGAGAGAGAGAGAGATCACGGTTTAGTCCATAAATTAGTCATAAATTTACAGTATATATAAATTACACCAGTATCGTGGTTCCAGCCCAATTAATGAAATTCCACCTTATGTTGCTTTCGCAGCTGTAATATTTAGCTGCACCCTTCTAATTAGAATAAGTGTGTATCGATGACGTTAATTACACACACGGCGAGTAGCAGGCCGTTTAATGCTGCAGGAAGTTCTCCTTAATGCAGTCAGTTGTGTAAGAAGGTTGAGCTGGCGGCGGCGGCGGCGGCTGCCTGGTGCTGATCAGCTGTTTGCGACGCCTCCAGTACGCTGCAAAAAACTCCACATTGCACTTCTCCAGCTCATCCCACACTGCAGCACAATACAATACACAAACTCGAAAATGTAATGCAGAAAGGCCTGGTGTAATTCACAGGAGAGAGAGAGAGAGAGAGAAAGAGAGAGAGAGAGAGAGAGAGAGGCCAACCGATTCTGGTGATAGCGGGCTTCAGGCTGGCGTTGCTTTGCAAGCACGATACG
Source organism: Adiantum capillus-veneris (assembly GCF_014529385.1). NCBI lineage: Eukaryota > Viridiplantae > Streptophyta > Polypodiopsida > Polypodiales > Pteridaceae > Adiantum > Adiantum capillus-veneris. The sequence continues at coordinate 146,091,756 of NC_140947.1, forward strand.
CATTCCTCCCGATCCATGTAGAAGAGCAGGCACTTCTCGATCAGATGCTGCACCTGCGGTCACCCAGCAGGCAACAAGCACCTCAATTAATAACTGTATTAATTATATATGATGATATGATGGTTCACAGCTAGGGTTGGTTATTACTGCGTGGATCATGGCAGGACTGCAGGCCGTCGCGCTACTTGCACCTTCCATATGAATCTCCGTAATGTAATTTACCATTGACAGCAGCAGAGGGCGGGGCGCAGCAAATTAATAAGGAAGGAAAGCCTTGGATGGAGCATTAGACCGATAAGGAGAAAGAGAGAGACAAAGGGGGAGAGAAGAAGAGAGAAAGTGCACGCACTTTGAGAGAGAGAGAGAGAGAGCGATCTGAGGAGGATAAAAAAAGAAGTACCTTACCTTATCTGCACGCGATATTTGCAGCTTAATTTTTTTTTTTTTACACAATATTGTTGCAAAGGCTAAAGCCCTCCACGTCTACTCTCTCGCCTCTGCCGCAGTACTCCACCGGCGTGCCTACTCCACTGGTCGACGTCGGCGGTCGGCCCGCATCCAATATTTTTGTAAAAGCTGGACGACCCTCTTATTGCCTGCTGTGCTCTGCCGTGCGTTGTAACTCTTGAGTATGACCCCTCATTTCCTTGCGAGTACACTCCCCCTGGAAACTCTTTTTTAATAAGCCAAGGCCCTCGAATGTCCATTGTCCATTCGAGACAACGTTTTCCACTAGAGAGGACGACACTAGACTGGAACCTTTTAAAAGTGAGAGAGAGAGAGAGAGAGTTAGAGAGAGACGTTGCTTTACAAGTTCTTATGATGTGAGTTTCTTGGACATTTGATTAGGCCTAGATGGAATGAACCTGAAGAGTCGCCCTCTTACATGCTTGCTCAATGCTTAGAGAACGCAAACAAAAACACCATGACTACAGTCCTTGAGCTCCCCCGCGGTCTTTTGCGATATCGCGGGTGTTGAACTCCAGTGGGAAAAACATGGTGACAAGATTCATCGAATGGTGGTGGGGTTGGCCAAAAATAATACGACCTCCGTCGATAAACTCAATAAGAACCAATCATGGAGCTTTTCTATTTTGTTGTGCATCTTTTGGGTCATGCATCACATGGAATACAGGGGTTCTAAGAAGACTACATGGGTTGTAATCCATGCCTTGGATGTGAGAGGTGACAAACTTCCATAGAGTAAAATTTCAAGCACTGGAAGGTGCCTATGTGACACTAAGGAATGCCCTTGATATGAAAGATCTCATATTTTTAAAGGGCTTTTGCTAGTGGCACATAAGTAGAGGTGCTCGAGAACTATCATTGTCCAACAAGCTTGAATCACAAGCAATCTAGATGGGATGGTCTTAGAGCCGGATCGCACCAACGTGTAGTGGGAGGAGTGGGCGTAAATCATTAGCCATTTCCAAAAAATGAGAAAAACAAGCCATCTTTTTAGAGTGGAAAAGATAACCCCACTACCACTTTGGAAAAGGGAGGTACTAAGCTAAGTTCCGAGAGCTAAGTTTACGTTCAAGGGAAGCTCTCCTTATTTCTAGAAAAGGTAGACCAATGAGGAAGGACAATCTTACACACATTATCGCCTACATTCAAGATGGCTTTTCTTCCTCAAGTGGGTGCGACCACTACAAGAGGCTATTCATATTAGCGACGCTCACACAGCGACGCTCAAAAAAAAAATTCCCGGCGTCGCTATGAGCGTCGCAAATTTACAAAATAGCGACACTCATAGCGATGCCGGCTGGGCTAAAAAAATAACCAAGCGCGCCCAAAAACTCAGATCTCAGATCTGAGTTTTTCGGCGCCCTCAAGCAAGGAGCAGGTAATGCTCTCTCTCTCTCTCTCTCTCTTTTTCTTCTCCACACACACACACACACACACGAGGAGAGGAAGGAGAGCCAGGTATGCTCCTTCCCTCTCCTCATTCTCATGTTCCCTTCCCCTCTTTCTCTCTCTCTCCCTCTCTCTCTCTCTCTCTCTCTCTCTTTTTCTTCTCCACACACACACACACACACACACACACACACACACACACACACACACACGAGGAGAGGAAGGAGAGCCAGGTATGCTCCTTCCCTCTCCTCATTCTCATGTTCCCTTCCCCTCTTTCTCTCTCCCTCTCTCTCTCTCTCACACACACACATACACACACACACATAGTGGTTTTGAGAGAGAGAGAGAGAGAGAGAGAGAGAGAGAGAGAGAGAGAGAGTACAAACAAAAACAAAAACGCACACACACATACATAAACAAAGAATGCACACACACATTGAGAGAGAAAAAGAGAGAGAGAGCATGCATAAACAAAAAACGCACGCATTGAGAGAGGAAAAGAGAGAGAGAACATGCATAAACAAAAAACGCACACATTGAGAGAGGAAAAGAGAGAGAAAACATGCATACGATCCAAAAAAACGCACACACATTGAGAGAGAAAGAGAGAGAAACTAATTTAACGTCGTAGGAAACTAATTAAAATTAAAAGAACTAAAGATCTAGCCGACGAGGAGTTGAACTCAAGACCTATTAGTCAAGAGGGAAATGGCATAATCAATCTATCATACTTGGCATGGGTGATAGAAAGGTTATACCATTTATCTCTTTTTATTGGCACACACATCCACACACGCGCACACACACAAGAAGAAGAGAGTTATAACGTCGTAGGAAACTATCTTAAAAGACGTTAAAGATTAGGTTATATGTAGACTTACATTAAATTAGATTTAGGTTTATTTTTAACTAGATTTACGTTTATTTACGCTAGATTTAGATTTACGTTATATTAGATTAGATTTAGGTCTCCATAGACTGCGATGCCTGCATGAAGCGGGTGAAGAAAGCCCTCAATGGAATATAGGGTATTGCTGCCTTCACTCATGGTGGGCTCCGTCGATCCAAAAGTACTGGTGAAATGTCTTCAGAAGATAGGGAAGAAGGTGGATCTTCAGGGCGGCAAGAGTCACTACATCCCCGACACAATGACCATCTAGACAACCTCTAGTCATTCAACAGCAACTTCAAAGTTAGTAACAAGAGCAAGAACGGTCTAAAGGGCCAATTGCTGTCGTCAGATGTGGATGGAGATGAGGCAGCGTCACCGTCGGAAGTTAACTCTCACATCTTTAGTGATGAGAATGCCAACTCTTGCCGAGTTATGTGAAAAATTATGTGTTGAATCAGTTTTAAGGTTCTTATAATCCCTGTTAGTTTAGTTCTTTGTTTTTAATATAACATAATATATTTACGTTAGATTTAGATTTATGTTATATTAGATTAGACTTAGGTTTATTTAGGTTTACCCACACACACACACACACACACACACACACACACACACACACACACACACACACACACACACACACACACACACAGAAGAAGAGAGTTTTAACGTCGTAGGAAACTATCCCAAAAGACGTTAAAGATTAGGTTAGATGTAGACTTACGTTAAATTAGATTTAGGTTTATTTTTAGTTAGATTTACGTTTATTTAGATTTACCCTTATTTACGTTAGATCGAGTCCACACAAGAATTACTTACGGTTTAGGGTTTAGAGTTAGACGAACAGTGAAAAGATCTATTGTGAAAAGATGTTAAGATGCTGTGAAGTGCTACAGCTAGAGAAGAGGCAAAGGGGTTTTGTCCACTACATGCAGTATCATGTAGACGTGGGTGTGTAGATTTCTTGTACCCACAAATATAGGTATTGACCAATAAAGACGAGATTATAACCCGGTGGTTCTGATCTCCGTGCACCTCTAGACCGAGGTGTGCGGGGATTGGACATGACTAGAGAATGTGAGGTAAAGAGAGAGAGAGAGAGAGAGAGAGAGAGAGAGAGAGAGAGAGAGAGAGAGAGAGAGAGAGAGAGAGAGAGAGAGAGAGAGAGAGATAAGACGAAGAATGCCAATAGAATATTAAATTTGTTGTCCAGGTTATAAGTTTTTTATCCTCATTATGAGTAGCGACGAGGATGTGGGACCGTCCAACCGAAACACCTATCTCTCAACGAGGGTCTTATGTCCTTGTAATCAATGCAAGCATGCTGTGCGACGGACAAGACGTGTTTCTTTGCAGCACGTTCGTGAATTTGGCGAGTTCGATCCATCTATTATAGATCGAGTTGTTGCCAATTATAACTCGTCGGACTCTGACGCTGGCCAACAAGCAGCAATCTTGCAACCCAATAGACGTGTTCGCAGGCGCTTTGGTCAAGCAGCATATGTGAGGCCACAAGATGTAGCCTCTGACAGCTCGGGGGATGATCATGCAGAGCACATTCCCAACGAGGCAATGTTTGAGCCCGAGATTGATGAAATGATCGAGACGATCATGGATTCAGAAAGGCTTATCTATGATGATATGAAAAGTGAAGCCGATACGCCATTGTATAATGGAGCACGTATGTCTAGATTGAAAGCACTCCTGGTTCTTCTCAACATGCAGGCAAAGTTTGGATGGAGTGACACTAGCGTCACAGCGCTTTTCAGGTGATCTATTACAATTAGTTTACTTTAATAAAACTCTAAATGTATAATGATCTGATAGATTTTTACACGACTGTATCATATTTTTATGTTGTGTAGATTGCTGAAAGAGCACATACTACCAGCTTGACAATGTGATGCCAGATTCCCGAGATGAAGCAAGAAAGATTTTGCGAAACTTGGGGATGGATTACAATTCTATCCACGCTTGTCCTAATGACTGCATTCTTTTCAGAGGGGAATACATAGACATGGAGAAGTGTCCGAAATGTGATTCCGAAAGATATCGAGTAGATCTCCACGGGACAAAAATTCCACAAAAGGTTTTGCGACATTTCCCTCTGCTTCCTCGCATCAAGCATTTCTTCGAATGTAAGTCCATGGCCGCCCTAGCATCATGGCATGAGGAGAATAAATCTTCGGATGGTGTGCTACGAATTCCTGCAGATTGCGTAGCGTGGAAACATATAGATGGAACATGGTCGGATTTTGCCAGGGAAGCTCGAAATTTGCGCTTTGGCCTGGCTATGGATGGCGTAAATCCATTTGGTCAAAGATCAACATCTTACAGTGTATGGCCCGTTGTCATCGTCAACTACAACATTCCCCCGTGGTTGACTACGAAGAAGGGGCACCTATGGCTAAGCTTGATTGTGCCAGGGCGATATAAAGTGGGGAATATGGATGTGTATCTTCGTCCACTATTGGAAGAGCTACAACAATTGTGGATTGGCATAGAGGTGGTGGATATGAGCCGACACACAGGACGACGGAATGCTTTGATCAGAGGCATTCTAATGTGGACCATGCATGACTATCCCGGGCTAACAGAATGCTCAGGTGATCTATTGACACTCCTCACTCAGACACTGTAAATCTTGTTTTTTCCCATAGTTGATCTATTATCATGTGTATACATGCAGGGCTTCAAACAAGCGGATACAGAGCATGTGTCACATGTGGACCTAGACTGAATGCACGTAGGGCACCCTCACTGAAGAAGCAAATCTACGAAGGTCATCAAGCGTATCTTCCAGAGAATCATGTGTTACGCGATGGCTTTTTGGGAAGAGAGCCACCAAGGATGTCTGCACAAGCATGGTTAGAGCAGAAGGAGATGTGCGATGACGGATTGCCTCCAGGGATGAAGAGACTATCTCTATGGTACGAGTTACCATACTGGCCCCGATCATGATCAATCACTTGCTCGATCCAATGCACATATTCAAGAATGTGGTAATCTACTATGGGACCATCTGACCGGCAAGAAAGATACTTTGGGAGCCAGAGTTGACCTTAGAAATGTGGATCGTATGGAGCAATATTGGCCGCAAACAACGTCTGATGGATCGATAAAACTCCCTAAAGCACCATGGATTTTCACAGGAGCCCAAGAACGCAAAGTAAAAGAGACCATTCGATCTTTGCGGACCCCCACTGGCGTAATGCACTCGCTCCGAACGTGTTTTACTAAAGAAGGAAAGCTTACCGGTTTGAAGTCACACGATTGGCATAAAATGTGTCAGGTACGTTCATAGTGGACTTTAATATCATTGCATAAAATGTGGAGTTTAATATCATTGCTGCACATACTTTACAGTTTATTTTACCGGTTGCCATTGAGGGATGTTTGTCTCTCGACATCCGTTACACAATCTACAAACTTGCAAAGCTGGTGCAATGGATCTCACAAAAGGAGATCAACGTAGACTCCATACCTTTCGCCAAACTAAATGCTGCGGAGCTTGTGTGCATGTTTGAGAAACATTTTCCTACTACAATGCTAACCATTCAGGTGCATCTTCTTGTTCACATAGTTGATGAGGTGGAAATAGCTGGCACAGTTCATTCCAGATGGATGTTCTTCTTAGAGCATTTCATGAAAACTCTTAAGGGATATGTGCGTCAAAAGGCACGTCCGAAGGGTAGCATGGTAGAAGGTTGGTTGGTATCAGAGTCCCTAGTGTACATTGGAGAGTGGCTAGACGGATTTGATAAATCCCGGGACACGCTATGGCGAACCATAGATGATGAGCGCATATCTGGGATTGTCATGTGCAATCTCGGTGTTGAGAAGAAGATGACGGAAGATCTAGAGGCTAAAATCAACCGATTTTGCATGCTTCACAATCCAGTGATGCAAAAGTGGATTTCACAATATGAGGATGCAAAGCAAGAGCGACAAAGGGCATGAATCGAGTGGAGACGGGGAAGACGACCATCGATGCACTATCCAGTGGTTCTGGAGAGCCTACCAACCTTCATGAGCTTAAGATGGTTGCACAACCAATTGAAAAGCGCACAACAATGCGGTGACGAAGTGACTGAAGAAGAGTGGGAGTACTCTCGGGGTTGCGCGACCAAGGTAAGTTTGCAATGTACGACTAGCAAGTGACTTTATTTATAAACATTTGAACGGCCACTCATAATCTTTGTTCATTGTAGTATAAGTCATACACAGCAGCATGGTGTAAAGGTCGACATTTTAGGGTGGAACGAATCGACAAAAAGCGTTTTACTCAAGATTGTGGAATCATGGCAAAATTTGAACAGTCTAGTCGACGACGTTCCTCTGATGCAGATCCTGTGGTGGCGGAACTCACTTACTTCGGCACGCTGCAAGAGATTTTGAGGATCGATTACAGAGGATTTTTTGTCGACTTGTTCGACGTGCAATGGTTCAAGATAATCATGGAGGGTCGCAACGCTACTGTGCGTAGAGGAGAGTCTGGTTTTCTTGAGGTGGATTCTACTAAGAAATGGACTGACCTAAGAGACACTTTCGTACTACCCGAGCATTGTGAACAAGTAAGTATGTAAATAGTTAACATCCCCCTTTTACAAGTTATGTGCTTGAAAGCTCTCATGTAACTTATGTGGCTCTGGCAGGTAATATTTCATCCTACAAAGTCTACATCAAACTGGTGGTACGTCATAGAGGTAGCCCCTCGTAGTGCAAGGAGGTATGAAGGCTACCATGTGCCAATCACAACGACATCAATGGAGGAGATCAGAGAAGATGCTCAATCAGAAGCCGCTGCGGTGGTGCCAGACGAGCATCAAGATGCTACTACTCTATATGGGGTGCATGCAGAGGAGCTACAAAATGAAACAGAGGATATGTGTTTAAACGGAGAGCTCTATATAGATATAGGAAGTTATGCTGAGTTATGCGAGGATGAGAGAGAGATCTCTTAAAGCCACAAATATTGTATTTGAACAATTTTGCTCCGTGTTGTAAAAGCTCTGGCTCTCTAAGTACCTTCCATGGTGTATAACGCTCTTTTCTACTCGCGCTCACATCTTTTGATTGAAAATTCTGAGTTTTTGACTTGCTTCTTCTATCACTCAATTCATTGCGTCATTGTATTTATATGCGTCATTACGTCATTGTATTTAATGGTCTTTGCGTCATTGTCTACTCTATTCATTCAATATTAAGTTTAAATATTCGTGTGTTTAATGCAGGTATGGATGATGAGGAGTTTCTTTCTTCTTTGTCACCGCAGCAGAGACAGTGGTACGTGGAGCGTCATCGCTCTGGCGCATCATCGCGCGTTCCTACTCCATCCGCATCTCCCTCTCTTTCGGAGCATTCGGCGCGCTCCGAAGCTTCGGCGTCGACGAGACGAGCTTCACACTCATCTAGACACCGGCACTCTAGTGGTGGCGGTGGCGGTTGTTGTGGGGATTCCGCCACCGATGCCTCCACACCGCCTCGTGTTCGACGAGTCTCTTTACCCTCCCCTTCTTTGCCCGCCCCCACACCAGCCATAGCATCGCCATCTACGCCAGGTTTCGCACGGCTGACTGTTCCTAGAAGCTACACACCTCTACCTACTCCGCCAGGAGCCACCCAACTCGACACTCCTCGCTTCGGGGCCCAGACGCCGGTGGAGACACATGACGTCCGTACCCCCATCGACACGCCGCTAGAGACCCCTGCCGGGACACCCAGGTTCACGCGTCACCGGCCAGAGGGCTTGCCTTACTCCGTCGACATCAGCGGCGGCATCATCATGGATGATGACGGCAAGAAGGTGATCTCGCGCATGCGTGGTCTTTGCTCTCAGCTGTTTAGACACTACATACTAAACAAATGGAGTGAAGTACCAAGTGATTTAAAAAACAGAGTCATCAGCATACTTCATGATGAGTTTCCTGTTCCAACACGGGATTAGTGCTTCAATGAAGACCTGATGAAGATTCGAATGCGCGAATACTGCAAACACAAGCGTTCCGAAGTGCAAAAAGCAATCAAGAATGGGTGGAACAGGCCAGATTGGCTGGCCAAAGAAGATTGGAAGAATGCGAAGAAAGCAGCGCACGAGAATCCCGACAAGTGGAAGCAACAAAAGGATGCAGCGAGAGCGCGAGTAGAGGCAGGGAGCTCGCACCACTTGGGGAGCGGTGGATGGGCATCATTTGAGGCCGATTTTGTAAGTGTTTTCACATTGCTCTTTATGTTCGATAGTTTAGGGTTTATGAGTTTTTTAATTCTAACATAATGAAATCTTTGTATGTTTTGACAGTGGTCGATGACAGGACGTGATCCCACACCGTACGAGCGCGAGTACGCAGGCAGGAAGGGCTTAAACGCCCTGATGGACATTCTCAGTTCTCGCGACGGCATGGTTAGTATTAGGGTTTACTCTTTTTTATTTTTTGTATTGTTTTATAAATGTCGTTATATGTTTATACTTACTAAAAGCTGTCTTATTGTCTTTTTTTGCAGAATCCGACAGATACGCCGCTTGGACGCGATGAGACGTCTGACTAGACGACGTCAGTTTAGCCGTAGCTAGATAGCATTAGTTTAGGGTTTCTCATAGCTTATGTATCATGAGATGGATTTTATACGTCTTTTTGAACCATGTATCTTATTACATTTGTCACCGCAGTTCCTTTTGCCAATCAATTCTTTATGCCTATGATGTTGTACAATTGTCATTATTACATTTGCCAATCAATTCATTTTGCCTATGATGTGTACAATTGTCAATTTTGCAAACAATGCATCTTGTGGGTGACTATTTTGGGTCTATTATCTACCCTTGCACTTTTTTTAAAAAGTGAATCAAGTACAATATGGTTGATGGGTGGCAGGGCATTCAATGTCCTGCCACCAAAAAAAAATTCTCTTGGGCGTCGCTATAAGCGTCGCTATTTATGGCTCTGTAGCGTCGCTATGAGCGTCGCTATAGTCTTCTGTGTAACCGTCGCTATGAGCGTCGCTATGAGCGTCTCTATGGCCGTCGCTAAATAGCGACGCCTATAGCGACGCTCTCGTAGCGACGGTTTTAGCGACGCCGGGGGTTATAAAAACCCAGTGTATTTCCGTCGCTAACAACGTCACAAGAGCACACAACCTCTTGTAGTGGACCCAGTGTTACAACTACCCCTCACTAATCCCACTACCCCTGGGTGCAACCCAGCCCTTAGGACCACTAGTTGATAACATTAAGAGATCCAAGGGTAGTATGTAGCAATATTGGGTCCCAATACTGTGGGCACCTCTATATGTTTCGCTATATCATGCATTAGTTTTACATCATTTATACGACACCAGGGATTTTATATTTACGTACTCACGTTTTTTTTTTTGTGATCACACTGTTAATTATCAAAATTCTCTATTCAAAACTCTTCACATTCACAAAAAAATGACAATGTGACATGAAGGGAACGTGGTGAGCCGGTTGGATTTTCCCGTCGATATAGAGGCCTAACCCATCGGGCCCTATCAGACGTGCTCCGTAGGCCCAACGCTTTGTTCGATGGGCCCTCGGGGTCCCCTCCTTCTCACAATTCCTAAGGCTTGTGATCTCCCAAGCTCTACCAGGTCTCCCAAGCTGGATAACCCAAGCCCTCCCAAGCTGAATAAAAATTAACGGTATACTCCTTACCTTAATTTCATGTATTTTATGACATGATTAATTCGGTTTAAATTTTTGTTTTAATGTTTTTTATATGTTCTTTGTAAATGTTAAAGTGTGTCGATCTTACCTCATGTCGGCATCGGTCGTATTGCTCGATCGGAAGTGTCGTTTTGAAATGTTAGACCATCAGTCACTCTTGAGTTCTAAGTAGTCAATCAGTTTGTTTTGGCATCGGTTCTACTTTGATCCAGTAGTGTTGTCATGCAAATTGGTGAAACTACTTTGTTTTACAACGTGGTCACTATTTTCACTTCAGCATCGACTATACTTTGGACCAGAAGTGTCATTGCTCAACATGGTCATTACCTTTGACTTATGGATATTTTTATTAGTCTTGTCATCGGCATCAAATCTATTATTGGACTGGGAGTGTCGTTGCACAAGCCAATATGATGCTTTCTATGTCTTATGACTCTGTGAGTGATCTGTGTATACATGCTTTTAGGCTAGTTCGGTTTTGCTTTCGACATCAGCTCTACTATTGGCATGGAGTTGTCGTTAGTTTCATTGAATGATGCCCTACTTTTTAGGCTAGTTCAGTGTTGCTTTCGGCATCAACTCTATTATTGGGATGGAGTTGTCATTAGTCTCATTGAATGATGCCGTGCTTTTTAGGCTAGTTCATTGTTTCTCTCGGCATCAACTCTACTACTAGATTGGAGTTGTCGTTAGTCTCATTGAATAATGTCCTATTTTTTAGGCTAGTTCAGTGTTGCTCTCAACATCAGCTCTACTATGGTGTTGGAATTGTTGTTAGTTTCATTGAATGATGCCCTACTCTTTAAGCTAGTTTGATGATTGCTAGAGTTGTTGTTAGTTTCGTTCTCGGGGGGTTCACCGTTCAGTACCCCCTATATAACGTGCGTTCGTCGGGTATTAGAATTCCCTCTTTTAACATGTTTGAATAAAATGACCCCTTATTTTAGGAAGTTTTTTCAAAATTGAATCTAAAACCCCCTTATTTTAATGTATCTCTGTTAAATTGCCTAAAATTTTTGTATTTTAAACCCCTCCTTTCGAACTCACGTTATACATTAACATGATCGTATAGTGCACCCCTCGAGGTTTTTATTAAATGATATGTTATACATTAACATGATCACATAGTGCACCCCCCGAGGTTTTATTAAATGATACTCGTATTTGTTCATTTTAGCATAGCTGGTGTCAGGCCTAGGGTAAGACCGAGAAGGCCAAGGACCAAGGCGCATATGCGGTAAAGGGGATCCTATAAATAGCATGGCCAAGGGCCTATATAGGGTATGGTTGGGTGGTGATTTGCATGTGCCAGTCCCCTCCCTCTCATATCGGCATCAGAGCTTAGGACAGAGGGACAGCCATGGAGGGGGAGGGAAAAACAGGATGTGGAAGTCTTGGCTTGATGCTTCATTCTTTGTCTCTCTCTCCAACGCTCTCCCTCTCATCTCAAGTCGCCATGGCGTGGGCATGGCCCCCTGGGTTGGGCTAGGCGGGGGCTGACAAGCGACCTCCTGCACACAGAGAGGCACTGTTTTTTAACCTGCATAAAACTACATGAAACTTCTTGATGGGATTGCCAAGGCTTGGGGAGACCTTTACATTTCAATAGTGCCATCGTTTTGGGCTCGTAGACACGGCCTTTAGCAAGAAAATCTTGGCACAATTATGGATTTGTTGTTGAACGCCATGGCTTGTAACAATTTCACACTTCTTGATTTTTTTGGGCGTCTAGGGGTGCCTAAGGGGCAACCCAAGGGGCCCATCCCATGGGCAATAGCCATTTGGTGCAGAGCGAAGATGGAAGATGGTTTGCAAGGGCTTGTTGCCCCGAATATGCAATGAATTCAGGTTAGCTACACACAACAGTGAACACACAATGGCGGACACCACACACCGATGGCCGATGAGAGTTGAGGACAAGCCTCGACATGGGTTGTGGTTTAGGCAAAACCCTTGGCAAGAAGCAGGCAGATGCCCAGTATTGAGCCTTACAAGACTGGGAATCAACACTTTCAACTTTACCTGCGAAGTACAAAGCATGGCTCCGCATGGCTTGAGGCTCAATCCAAAGCACATAGTTTTTTTGAGTCGATCGACATGGTCGAGAGTAAGCTATATATTTCTTTTTTAATTTGAGTTTTTTTGCAGTAGTATGTCCAAGCTTGATGCAAATAGTATGACTATCTTTCCTACATCCCTAAGGATTGCTCATAATTGGGACAAAAGAGCAAGGTTCTGTACAGGGCCACTCATGAGAACGGCTTGTCTAGCAAGACTAAAACGTTAAATATTTCAAAACATTGAATTTTGTTCTTGGATTAGTAAATGAAGGGCAAGGCTTAACAAGAATTTTCCATGGGCAATGACCAAGGTCAGATCTACAACATTGAGGACTTCCACGAGAGCCATTAGCAACAATTGGTAAGTTATCCAATTACAGTAACACAAGTATAGGCAAGGCTTGTGGCTTGTAAGGTCAAGATATTCAACAGAGCTAACCACTTATTGCTATTCAAGAAGCCAACATACATCTTTCTTTCTAGTTGGAGTTTTGGATTTGCTAGGGCATGGATCTTAGGCAAGTTTTCTAAACGCGGTGAAGTCATGATCCACCCATTATTGGCAAACTAGATCCGACCAATTTCAATAGAAATTGGAAATGGCTGCATGCAAGCAGTATTGGGAAACTCGTGTACGCTTTGTCTATCCAATTACTGTACATACTTTTATGGTTTGCAGTCAGGGATTTTAATTACACGATGACGCATTTTGTTAAATGTTAATTGTTGTTGTTATTATCACTATTTTTTTCATGTTAATAACATATCTAATGTCATGACTTACGAAAACCGGTAGAAAACGTAGAACCGGCGGGACAACCAACAATCCCGGCAGGCCCGACGGGACAAGCAAGAATCCCGCTGGACCCGTCATGTACCCCCTCCATATTTGGCGGCTCTATATAACCCTATAGTAGACATCACATCACATCACCTCTTCCTCTAAATTTGGTCATCCTTTAAAATTTAGAAGAAAAACTAAAGGTAAAAAAATGAATAGTCTTAAAAAAAAAAAAAAACTTAATGTAACTGTGATCATGGATCATTAGTTCTTTTTTGGACTGAACTGATTCTTAAAAGGAGATAGAAAGGTGAATCTTTGGGTCGGTATCTCTACATTTGGGATGGACTAATCTCATGTTTAGTTCACTGTTATATTTGCTAAATTGATTGCTATATTGATTAGAACTTCTATCATGGGTCATTAGTTCTTTTTTGGACTGAACTGATTCTTGAAAAGAGATAGAAAGGTGAATCTTTGGGTCGATATCTCTACTTTTGGGATGGACTGATCACATGTTTGATTCACCGTTGTATTTGCTTGCTATTCCGATTAGAGCTCCAATCATGAGTCCTTAGTTCTATTTTGGACTGGACTGATTCATGAAAGGAGGTAGAAAGGTGAATCTTTGGGTCGATATCTCTACTTTTGGGATGGACTGATCACGTGTTTGATTCACCGCTGTATTTGCTTGCTATTCCGATTAGAGCTCCAATCATGGGTCATTAGTTCTTTTTTGGACTGGACCGATTCATGAAAGAAGGTAGGAAGGTGAATCTTTGGGTTGATATCTCTACTTTTGGGATGGACTGATCACATGTTTGATTCACCGCTGTATTTGCTTGCTATTTCGATTAGAGCTCCAATCATGGGTCATTAGTTCTTTTTTGGACTGGATTGATTCATGAAAGGGGTAGGAAGGTGAATCTTTGGGTCGATATCTCTACTTTTGGGATGGACTGATCACATATTTGATTCACCGTTGTATTTGCTTGCTCATGTTTGAGTAGATTGAGGTTTATTCCCTTCAGGATTCACTACTACGCTTGTGTGTGATATTGATTATAACACTAATGTTTGGTTTGAATAATACTTGAAAGAAGAGATAGCATACTGAGCTATGTTTATTGGTATTGCAGGCATCCAATAAGTATGTCTTCCACCGGGAATGTGAGCGGTGATGTTGGTGTCTCAAGCTTGGCTTCCTTGAGGAGACCTCCTACCTCGATGCCAGGTCCTGCTTTGCAGTGCACCACTTCTCAGGGCAAGCGAAAGGCAGGTGGAAAAAGTCTAGGACCCTAGTGGAATTTTTCCACAGATTTAAATAAGTATCAAGATTGGAAATGCAACTTTTGTGGCGAAGAGAAATCTGGAGGAGCACCAAGAATAAGGGATCATTTGCTAGGTGGCAATACTAGAATCCAAGGAGGAAAGTGCAAGGGCTTAGGTGCAGAAGAAGCAGCTATGCGCTTAAAAGCTTTAATTGGTAAGCTAATTTCCACGAGCAAAAGATCAAAACTCTCTACTTTCGACCATCACACCCCGGTATCGATAAGATCAAACCAGTATGAGGGATCATTGGGTGTAACACCCACCAATGGAAGCACTCAAAGCAGGGAACCAACTTCTCATATAGATGGAACTACACCTCCAAACCATGGATCTCCTGACTTTGAGGTAGGATCATAAAAAAGTAGACATGTTAGCTTACAAATGAGCTTCAAAACGCTTGCCTTAGAAGAAGCACAACTTGCTCTAGCTAAAGCCGTTTATTTCACTGGGGGATCATTGTCCATTGTCACCCGTGATGCATGGAAGTCAGCTTAGAAACGCATTGGGGAGTATGGTGCTGGATTTACCCCTCCAACATATCACCATATGAGAAACCAACTGTTGGATAAATGTTACACAAGCACACAATAGGATATTCAAAGGGTAATATTAAATGCAACAGAACAATCTGGATACACCATAGTTAGTGATGGTTGGTACAACGTTCAAAGGCGGCCATTGATCAACATCATGCTTGTATGTCCTCGTGGTAAATGTTTTATCAAAGCTGTGGATAGCTCTGGTCAAATAAAGTTTGGCAGTTTTATAGCTGACATCATTGGCGACGCAGTTGAGGAACTTGGAAAAGAAAATGTTGTCCAAGTAATCATGGACAATGCTAAAAATTGCAGGGCTGCAGGTAGGATACTTGAAAGTCGCTTCTCTCACCTATATAGTGCTGATTGCAGTACACACAGCTTGAACTTGGTATTGCAAGATTGGTACAAGAGGGAGGACACAAAGTGGTTCAAATGGATAGTAGACAATGCTCGCTTAATAGTCAAGTTTGTTTTGAAGCGTCAGAGGGTTCTTGACATGTACCGTCAGAGGATGTCTACTATGTTAAAACTGTCGTGCGAAACTAGATTTTGCACCAACTACTATACGGTAGAATCACTAATAAAAAATAAGAATGCTATGATGGAGACATTTGTTTGTGCCACTTTTTCAGAATGGGAGGCCGGTCAAAGGGAGAAGATAAAAAGCAAAATAGGGGTGATCAGAGATCTACTAGCTTATCGCCACTTCTGGGATGATGTGGTGGATGTGCACAATGCCATGATGCCAATTATGCTCGCATTACGCCAACTGGATTCTGCCTTGCCTAACATAGGTAAGGTGTGGATGGCTTGGTGGACTATTCAAGAAAGCCTTGCAAATCCAGAGGAGCCCCAGGAGCCAATTGTGAAGCCTTGGAAGGCACCATTCACTCAAAAGAGGAGAGAAATTTTGAGAAAGTATGTGCATGGTCGATGGGTTGGAGCACATAGTCCACTACACAACGTAGCTTTCTTATTGGATCCAGATTATTGGGCAATGGAAATAGACAAACTTGATGAGGAGGTGCTGGAAGACTTTTATGATGTGATAGGCAGGTTTTATGATGATCCTGATGAGCATGCATTAGCTGTTACTAATCTTACGAAGTTTAAACTCAAAGAGGGTAAGTTTGGTACAGAATTTGTGCAGAAACTTGCCACGGAGCAACCAGCGTGGAAGTGGTGGATGATGAATGGTGGTAGTGCACCCACCCTTAAACGCCTAGCTGTTAAAATCCTAGCCCAATGTGCATCCAATTCAAGTTCTGAGAGAAACTGGAGTACATATAAATATGTACATTCCACCATCAGAAATCGCCTTCTAAATTCAAGAGCTGAAAAATTGGTGTATATGTACTGCAACCATCGGCTATTAGCAAGAGTGCAAGCTGAGAACTACAAAGAGGAGATGCCACGCTAGACTTATGATGTAACCAATGATGAGGTGGACGAAGACAGTGAGCTGCAAGGGGAATCTCATGAAGTAGAAACTACATGTACTTTAGAAGAGATTGAAGAGAATTTGGAAATTGAACCAACTTTGACCCGTCACAGCAAGCGACGGTGGTTTAATTAATAGATTATCGAATCCATTGAGTGACTTTTGTTTAAGTTCAGAAACTGTTTATCTTATAAGCTTTTTTTTTATATTTAGTTTAAGGTTTAGACATTTTCTTAATAATAAACGAAGCCCTTAAAAACCTTTACAAGGCCACAAATCACTATTAAAGCTTCATAATATACAAAGCCCTAACAAATCTTTTCATTATCACATATCATAATTGAAGCTGAAGTGAGGACAATTCACAATTCACTAATAAATTCTCGCAAGACAACGAGTAAATATTTTCAAATGTTACAAAAACTATCCAAGTGATAATGAAATATTTGTGAGAATATCTTCATTCTCCTGTTCACGCTGACCTTTAAGCTTATTATAGTCTTCAGACATTTTGAACATTGCATATAGATTTTTGGATATCTCATACTCACATATAGCACAATGAAATTTATTCATCATGCTTTGCATCAAGCATGATATATGGTACATATGTCTGCATGGCAAGCTGAAGTGACCACACCACTCATGAAAGAATGATCTACATACGGGGCAAGGACCACCGTGCTCACCAGAAGTTGGAGGGGCCTCAATAGATGTTGGGTGCTCAATCAATGTGGCAACATTTTGTTTTTTTATAGTCGCCTCTAACTCTTTTACGTGGCGAGATAGCACCTTCACCTCCCTTTGCAAGTCTCTATTTAGGGTTGCTTCTGCATGAGAGCCTTGTGTAGCTTGTGATGCTTGCCTCACTTGAGTTTGAAGCTCCTCCTTAACTTGGTGCACTTCCATTGATGCACCTAGCCGCAATTGCAACCATGTGCCAGTGCATCCACGCACAGTGACTTCTTTCAAACAGATGCTACCGTCAATCTAGCAGCAACACACCTAGTCGCAATTGCAACCATGTGCCGAAGCATGAATGACGGGAAGCAACATAAAACATAGTCATCTTGCATTTTTGCAATGACACACCTAGCCGCAATTGCAACCATGTGCGAGTGCATCCATACACGGTGACTTCTTTCAAACAGATGCTCCTATCATTCTAGCAGCAACACACCTAGTCGCAATTGCAACCATGTGCCGAAGCATGAATGACTAGGAGCAACATAAAACATAGTCATCCTACGCTTTTGCAATGACACACCTAGTCGCAATTGCAACCATGTGCCAGTGTATCCATGCACGATGTCTTCTTTCAAGATTCAAGCATATGAAGCATTTTGAAATTATGTGAGCACACATTCATGCATTAGATGCTACCGTCAATCTAGCAGTAACACACCTAGTCACAATTGCAACCATGTGCCGAAGCATGAATGACGGGAAGCAACATAAAACATAGTCATCTTGAGTTTTTGCAATGAAACACCTAGCCGCAATTGCAACCATGTGCTAGTGCATCCACGCACGGTGACTTCTTTCAAACATATGCTCCTGTCATTCTAGCAGCAACACACCTAGTCGCAATTGCAACCATGTGCCGAAGCATGAATGACGGGAAGCAACATAAAACATAGTCATCTTGCGTTTTTGCAATGACACACCTAGCCGCAATTGCAACCATGTGCCAGTGCATCCACGCACGGTGACTTCTTTCAAACAGATGCTCCTGTCATTCTAGTAGCAACACACCTAGTCGCAATTGCAACCATGTGCCGAAGCATGAATGACGGGAAGCAACATAAAACATAGTCATCTTGCGTTTTTGCAATGACACACCTAGCCGCAATTGCAACCATGTTCCAGTGCATCCACGCACGGTGACTTCTTTCAAACAGATGCTCCTGTCATTCTAGTAGCAACACACCTAGTCGCAATTGCAACCATGTGCCGAAGCATGAATGACTGGGAGAAATATAAAACATAATCATCGTACGCTTTTGCAATGACACACCTAGCCGCAATTGCAACCATGTGCCAGTGCATCCACGTACGATGATTTGACAAAAGAAATTTTATACCTTTAAGTTTTAACGCAAAAAACTAAAAAAAACATCAATAAAATAAGGAAGGGTTTAAAAAATTACTGCTACACTGCTTTGAGAATGTGGAAAGCTGCCAAAAATTTTGGTGAAGACTTTTCAATGTACCTCTTTTGTGAAAAAGACAAGCACTGGCGTCGCCTTTATATATCCACGGCGGGCCCGACGGGAAAGTAGCTTTACCCGGCGGGCCTACTAATTAGACCGGCGGGCTACGAGCCGGTCTCCAGGTCTCCTTGGAGGTCAAAAAAGATGAATGTCAATTAACATAATATTTGTTATTTTGCATTTCGGTTGTTATTAACCTGAAATTATACTGTGATCACGTCATTTTGAAATCCCTGTAAATTGCAGTACAGTATCATACTCGACAAGGTCGACAATCAGCGGGGTCGATTTTCTTTTAACTCTATCTGGTAAGTTCAATTTAAGGTATATTGTTTGTAACTTATTCATCTTGAAAAAATTTCTATTATGCCAACTTGATAAGAAAATGTTGCTTCTATCAAGCAGAGTTTGGTGGCTAGATGACATTTGATAGCTAAGTTTCAGGAACTATCTCTTTCAATATTGGGCAATCTCATGATTCTCAATAAGTTGCATGATTCAACAAGGCCGATTATCTATAAAAGCTTGACAAGGTTGATTCTTTTTTGCTTTGAAATTTGTATGCACTTGTTAGTTATGAGCACTCAGGCTGCATTTTGTCTTAACTTTTTGATGAACTTATGCGAAGCAAGGCTTCACTTTAGGGCGTATTGCGTAGAACCTTCCAAAGTTTGGAATATGCTATTAGAATACGAACTTGGGAAAACTTGGCAACATGTCTACATGATTTTTTCTTAGAGGTCGATATACACCAAGCCACGAGGGCATGCAGGGTACATCCTGACAGCTCTAAATTTATCAACATACATGACTATGAGCTAGATTCAACCAACAACAACTGATCTCTGAGGGATGACAAGGTTAGCCAATTCCAAGTTCTACTTGTTTTTTTGTATTTAATCTTTCATTTTGAAAAGATTTCTTTGCTGTGAAAAGAAAGTTCTTTGACAGACTTAGCGTAAAGCAAGGGTTCTATTATGTACCAAAGTACTGTCCATTGACTTAGGATCAAGGATAATGGCATGCAAGTTTAGCAAATAGGAAATACTAGGATATAAGCTCACATTTATGCTTGGCAATGGTGAACAATGATGTATCCATGCCAGTACACATTGTGCAAGACACAAATTGCATTGGCTCACACTGTTGATACCAGATGTCATTGAAGCCTAGGGATTATCACACTATTTTTCTGATATGCATGCATGGCATGCCAATATATTAGGATTCATTACACTAAATCCTTGTTTACTCTTCATTATAACATTAGCTACTCTATTTAGGAAGATTTGAGGCTGGTAGATTGCCTTGTGATCCTTGTATATATCTACAGTGGCGGGCACTTTACATCATTTGCTCTATGCACAAGGTGCAACCAATGTGGATGATGATTTCTATGGTAGCAAGTAGGCATGGCCTATCTATCAAGTCCCTAATTCATGGGACAAAAAAAAAATATTTATATTAAGAGAGCCTCAAAGTAGGGGATCTCTTGTTTGAACACCCAAGAAAATTTAGCATTACCCCTACCTTCTTTGGGGTGGTAAACGTTTTTCTCTTTTGTTCATGGAGAGATAAGATTCTTTCATGATCCAGCAGTGAATAGGGCAATAGGGCTCCAACCTGAGAAGATTTCTTACTCAATTGTAGCGCTAATTGTGTCTCTAGGAGTGTCATTCTCAGGGGTATGACTGAGCTGATACACAATCACTAACTCCATACGTGTTGAGGGTCACTGGTTGATCTCGTCATAGTTGTAATTTCAAAGAAATAAGTCTGCAATCTACCAAGGGGTATTGGACTAGTTCAACTTCCCAAGTTGATTCCAATCATTATTAAACTCGATAGAATGTGTTGGTCATTGTTCACTGCTCGTTTGAGCAGTTTCTATGCAAAGTCTAACCAAGTGGTTTTGATTGCAAAGGCAAAACCCACGGTTATCCCTTCAATACTACTTGTTTTTCACTAATTTTTCATTTAGTGTTTAACAGGTCAACGACATACTAGCTCTTTAAGACTAGCCTTTTAGGTGAGGCCACCTTTCAGGTTTGCAAAGTGCAGTACTTGAATACGGGTAAGTGAATTATATGTTCAACTTGTATTTGATGGATGTCATTTTTTTGGACATCCTTATATGAGACATATTCCACATGTGGAGAATATGAGTCTTTGGGATTGACATTGGCGCTTGTTATTTCAGTTATGTATTGTGACAGAGTCCCTAGGTGTTGATCATATCCATTTTTTAGACCATTCTGAGCACATCATATCAGGAACAATTTCATGACCAAAAATTGTCAGATACCTTCAGTGATTCCATTTGCCCTTTCATTTACCCACACCCACAAAATCATTACCAAGTTCTTGAAAGTTGGCATAATAATGTGGATAATACATATACGATGGTCCCTTCATTCACAATCTGCATCATTGTGTCATCCTTTAATAGGACCCTCTAATTTCTCCAAGTTTCTCAAGCCAATGTTTCAAATTTTGGGCTTCTTATAGGTGTAGAATCTGTAACCAGAGGATTACAATGATTCCCTTGTTCATCACCATTGTATCTTTTGTTTTGGTCAATTAAATTGTCATTTATTATGAAAGACTACAAAATAAGATTTGGCCATTGAACGGCACTCCATAATGAACCGTGGAGAGATGTACTATCTATTGTAGGAAAAGGTAGAACCACATCCTTCAAACATTCCTCCATGAGTATATATATATTTCCTTGTCCTATCTTTGTACCCCCACAAGTGGAATCTAGATATGTTCTACATACACAGCCATTACCAACAATTTCATCATCAAGTATCATATGCGCTTTCTTCCAGATTCAAAATCCATCTTGTAGGTGAAAAAGATGGCCTTGTCAAGTTCATAGTCATAAATAAATTCCCTTTAAACAAAAAACTTACAATTTCATTTTACAAGATACATGAGGTTTATATGTATAATAATTCCACCCAGTCTCAATGTGATGAGCCCAATCAAGTCTAGCTTGGACAAGTGATTGACCTTGTTTTTCAATTCTCCAATTTGTGGGGCTTGCTTCTATCCATCCATCAATGTGGCTTATCTTGGTCTAGTGGGGGATATCAAGTTCAAATTCCCCATGTTACAATTGCAAAAGATCTAGGTAGTTTGGACAAGTGGAAAATCTTGTGATTAAACCACCCTTGGTACACCAATAGATAAAAAGCTAGCAATGGAATCAATGTTGAACAGGTGGTGGTCCAACTAGTGGTCTTGAAACCAAAATCCTCTTTCTACATTAGACCATAGCTTGGACAAGTGGTGGACCTAGTTTTAATATCTTGTGTCAAAGGTGATGTATTGTAGGACCTTTTTTACCAGTGTCCAAGTAGCCCTTTCTTCTTTCAATGGAAGCAAGTCTGGACAAGTGGTCTATATTGAAACCACAACCCCCCGCTATATTATAGTGTACCTTGGACAAGTGATGGACCTGTTATTAAATGCCCAATGCCTAAGACGAACTACTATAGGAAAATGCCCAAGTAACCCTTGCTTCTTTTGATGGAAGCAAGGCTGGAAAAGTAAAGTGTAGTCGTGTATTTTTTATTCTCGTGGCAACCACAACAAAATCATCCATGGTAGATTCAGCCTGCAAGGTTTCTTAAGGCTTCTGTTGAGTCAAAGCAGGGAAGGCCTTCTCCACCCATTTCTTCATCATGAAATCTCTTAGTTGTTGGGGTAATCTGGCGACAAGGGATCTAGCATGTGTCATCAACTCAATGAAGGTGTCCCCATGATTCAACTCCAAGCTTTTGAGTTGGTCGAAGGGCTTCTCCCTATAGTCGCCCAGTTGAAACTCAGCAGTGAAGGCCGCTTTGAGGCCATTCCTATTAGCAAAGTGTCCCTCTGCAAACTGACTATACCACTTGTCAACCAGTTCCTCTAGGATAGAGGGGGAAAGCACCATATAGGCATCTTCTAAGTTTAGCCCACGGCTTTGGCAGAGTTACAAGAACTATCACACATGGTCAAGGGCATCCTCAAGAGATAGTCCTTAAAGTATGAAACTTGATCTTGACCCTTGAGAGAAGGGTTGCTGATTCCTCTGCCATGGAAAACCTGATGAGAGAGGTGGAAGGTGGTTTCGGAGATGAGTTTGGAGAGGGAGATGATGGTGGAGATGGTGAAGGTGACCCTTGGGGTTGAGGGCAAGGATTCGGTGAAGGAGGCAATGATACATGTGAGGTGGCAGAAGGTGAGTACAAGTGACAATGGTGATGGATCTTGATAGGACTTCTTAGACGTGCTCTACTAGACTTAGAGCAAGTAACATGCATGCATAGATGCAAAAACAAGGTTTTATAGCACCCTAGAATGTGAACACACTATTGGCTTGCATCATTCTAACTTTCTAGGCAAGCTTGCAAGACTTGCTAGAGCTGTCCCATCGGGCGTGCCAAAAAGAGAGCAATTGTAGATGGGAATGGTGCACAATGCTTTCTAGTGGTGGGGTTCTCTAGATGCAGTATACATGCAGACTCACAATCTAGCTCAAAACCGACAGACAGTGCAAAAACATGAAAATAGAACTAAACAATGAACTGAACACTGAACAAGAACTAAAACAACCACAAGCCTTCCAAGGCCACACCCTATACATAACCAAATGACCATACAACGACTAGTCTAGTTTTGGCCAACTCTCCCCAGTCCATGACTACACAGCATGGTACAATGGGATGTAGAGACTGTGGTGCAATGGAGAGTGTAGTGAGTGCAAGTACAACTAAAAACCAGAATGTAACTAGACAACATGACTACAAGGCTCACCGCCAGTCCAAGAGTTCCCGGACACCCATACCAAGTATGGTAACATTCAAAGATGGTGTTCTTTGGAGCACGTCCACCAAGCTGTCCATACAAGTTGAGCCCTATGTAGCCCTATAGACCCTCTACACTCACCTTTTGTACTTGTCTTAAAAGCATAAGAGAAGACTCCATGTAGATTTTTCTTTGATTCTATGAATTATTGATTCCACCTTGTTCCTTTCTCCATACGCCAGTCTTGCTAAGTTATTCCATAGTGACCTTATATCAAGGTGTTGCTAAACAGTTCTTGAGGTTAATTGTGTATTATTTTTTGAGTCAATATAACATATCCACTCACAATTTTTTGGAAAACAAGAAAAATATTTATGCCACAGGGACTTAATGTCACACCACAAGACGAGAAGGAGAGGTGTATATAAGCCCCCTCCCTTCTCTTACATTATGGCATGACAAAACTATTGTCATGCCATAGTGAAAAAAAAGTGTAGTGCTAGGAGGAACCCTCTCCATGTTGCATTGTGCCATGGCAATGAACCTTGCACCACAATGCACCCTCCCTCCCTTCACATTGTGGTGTGACAAAATTGTTATCAGGCCACCACAAGGCGAAGGAAGTGTAACACTAGCAAGAAACCATCAATGTTGTGTGCTAGTGTGACAAAGGAATGTTGCACCAAAACATGAGGGGGAGGGTGCCTATAAACCCACTACCTCCTTCCACATTGTGACATGACAAAATCTATGTTAAGCCACAATGCAAAACTAGTGTAGCAGTAGGTGAATCCCCTCCATGTCACGTTATGGAGCAAAAAAGAAATGTCATTCCACAACATGAGAAGGAGGGGTGCCTATGAGCCCCCTCCCTTCTCTCGTGTCTTGGCATGAAAAAATTATTGGTGCACCACATTGTGACAAAACGGGTGCCCCTACTAGCCCCCATCATTAATTTTGCATTGTGCTATGACAAAAAGTGTATCACATCTGCAACCGGCCAACCTTCTTCTTCCAGTGTTGCAAGAAAAATTTTGTCAAATTTACGTGCAACTATGTGGAGTTGAAGATATGGGGAGAACTAAAAAATTTCTACTTGAGATTCGTAAGCTCTAGGGGTAATTATCTCTTGCTATCCCTATGCTCCCTTTTCAAACAATTGTGCGTGAAATATATGATATGATAGGCCTCAATTTTAGGTGGGCAAGAAGCACCATACATTGCCAATAGTTTGAGATGAAGACTCTTGTGCCGCGGCGTTGTGTGTGCACTCAGGGAAGTCACTATGTATAAAATGTGTATATTACATGCGTTCAAGGATTATTTTTAAAACTCCTTATCTCTGGTTTTTGAAAAATAAAATACACGCTTTTCCTATTCAATCTGTAAATTTTTTTTTTAATTCCATTTTATGGTACCCTTCTGTATGTGAAAATGTGAGAAAAAATAAAATTCAACAAACCCTTTTGTTGCACTCGCGTAATAGTCAGATAATTATTAGGTGAACCCCCCCCCCCCCCCCCCCCCCCCCCCCCCCCCCCCCCCCCCCCCCCCCCCCCCCCCGAGTGTGTGCATAGGAGACGATGAAGTAGCCTTAGCACTCATTCATGCTAACTCTAATTTGAGCCATGAATGACCCACTCCTTTGGTACCTCCAACATATAAAAATCATTATTGACGTGTCATCCATGCATTCAGTAGTCCTTGTAATCATTATCAACCTAGTTCCCTAAAATATATGATCTTTAATGCTTTGCCAGTTATTGTTAGGCACTTCATATTTTGATGCCATGTTTTACTTTAGACAAGCCAAAGCATAACGGGTACGACTAGACAAAGGTTCATCCAATTTACTGTCATGCAATGTAGCACCAGCCATTTTGGCATACCTCTAGCCTGCTCATTTTCAGCCCTTTCCTCATCAAGTACATCATGTACATCTGCATCAGTAATAGGCTGATTTGTAACATTTTCAGAAACCCCCATAGGCTGTACATTTGCCTCATTGGAATTTACATTCGTATCTCCACCACTAAGAAGAGGCAACAAAGTGTCATAAATGTCCTTTGAGCTTACATCACTGCCTCTAGTACATGACAGCAAGGACTGAACAGAATCTTCCACAAACACTACATCCCATGAAACAAGAATACGCTATGTTTGCGGATAATACAACCTGTAACCTTTGCTTTCAGCACTATAACCAACAAAAATACATTTGACAGCCTTATAATCCAATTTTCTGCGTTGTGTTTGTGGCACCAAAGCATATTCCAAACAACCAAAAACACGCATGTGCTCAATAGAAGGCTTTCTATCATGCCATGCTTCATATGGAGTAATAGACTACAAAGCTTTCGCAAGACACCTGTTTAGTACAAAGTGGCACACATGATGTCCTCAAGCCAAAACGTATGCGGCAAAGCTTGACTTTTGACCATACATCGTGCCATTTTCGTAGGTGGCCTATTTTTTCTCTCAGCAACACCATTTTTCTGAGGTGTATAAGGCACTATACATTGGTGTTTTATCCCACAACTAGCAAAAAATGCATTAAATTCATGAGACATATACTCCCCCCCATAATTGAAACGGAGGGTGCCCATAGTACATTTCGAGACATTTTCAGCCATAGCCAGAAATTTTTTGAAGCACATAAAAACTTCGGACTTCGCTTTAAGCGGAAATACCCATGCATGCCTGGAGTAATCATCTGTGGAAGTCACGAAGTAAAGGTAATTGTCCAAGGATGGAGTTTGCATGGACCCACAAACATCACTATGCACAAGCTGCAACCTGCATGTGGCCCTAATTGAACCATCCTTTGGAAACTTCGAAGGTTGCATCTTACCCAAAATACAACCTTCATAAACATGTTTGACAGGTGCTTCAAGAGGCGGCAAAGAAGAAACCATATCAGATTTCTGCAAACGCAGCAAACTAGCAAAATTCAGATGACCAAACGTGCATGCCAAAGTTTTGCATCTGAAATAGCCCTTGAATCAGCAACTACATTTGAAAAATTTTGTCCACACTTGTCATACAAAGTGAGCTTATACAGCCCATGGCACAAAAGCCTAGATGCAACAATTTCATTGCCAAAACTAAGATCATGAACGGTCGTCCACAAATTTGACTACAAGTCCAAGTCTAGCAAGTGCAGATACAGACAAAAGATTCTTCTTGATCCCAGGTACATAAAGTGCATCAACAAGTGTGAAAGAACTGCCATTTGCAGCAGTAAGCACAATCTTTCAACCTCCCTGAACCGGATAAGAGGCATTGTTGGCACAAGTGATTGAATTCCCATGAGGGATAGACTCGAGAGAGGTGAACAATTCACAATGTGAGGTAATGTGCTTTG
Organism: Adiantum capillus-veneris; assembly: GCF_014529385.1. NCBI lineage: Eukaryota > Viridiplantae > Streptophyta > Polypodiopsida > Polypodiales > Pteridaceae > Adiantum > Adiantum capillus-veneris. The sequence goes on from NC_140947.1 coordinate 146,118,719, forward strand.
TAGCACCACTGTAAAAATACCACACATGTGAATCTGCAGCAACTAACATGCATGCATCATGGACAACAGGATTGTAAGTGCACTCTGCAATAAAAGCCCATTCTGCATCAACATCAGCATCACGGTCTTCCTTCACAGAAGACTCAACAATGGCTGCATTTGTAGTGGAACCAACATTTGCAGTGGAACCGCCCTCTTTCTTCTTAGCCTCTTTGGCCTTCAACTTAGGACACTGCTTGATCAAGTGATCATTAGCTTTACAATAATGGCAACGCATCTTCTTTTTTCCCTTATCACCAAAATTTCCAGACAAATTGCTGCCAGAAGAAGCATTAGGAACATAATTTTTGGCACTCGTAGCAGAACCATAAGAAGTGGCTTCATTGCTTTTATCACCCTTTCTTTGAGAAGCAATAAAAGCCTGTTCAACTGCACGCTTTTTTGGAAAGTGACTCTTGCAACAACAATGTTTATAATGCATCAAACTTGACAACTTCAGGATTTCCTTGGGTCATAAGTCTCCAAATACTAGCAAAAGTCTGATAAGAATCTGGTAAGGCATCAAGGGTAGTCTGCACAAGGGAACTTTCTAAAATGACTTCACCTACAAAAATAAGTTGCTCAATGATATCCTTGACACCAGAAAGGAAAGTGTTCATATCATATTCCTCATGCATAATCTTCAACTCCAGCTCTTTACGTAGCAAAGAAATTTTAGCCTCATTGCGACTTGCATAAAGACCAGCCAAAATATCCCAAGCCTGTTTTGTAGATTTTTCTGAACGAATGTGAGAAACAATGGTGCACTTCATAGACAACACAATCAATGCATGAGCCTGTGCATCCTCTACATACGAACGAGATTGTTCTTTCGTAGGCAAAACAACTCTAATAGCAGCAATCCTTGCAGCAAGACCTGGCACATCCTCAACATCACCTACATCCTTAGAACCAGGACGTACATCGATGCCCTGCACAATATTCCAAACACCCTTTGACACAAGAACATGTTGCATCATGTAAGCCCACATAGGGTAATTGTCCCCATCCAATTTGTCCTCAGCAGCAAACATCTTAAACACATCTGCGTTGTTGTCAACCATGGTAAATGCTGCACCTGATGTGAAAACTGCCTGAAAATAGGATAAATGAAGCGGGAACAACATGTGCTATATAGCACAAATTGTAGAAGACTATAAGGCACCTGTTATGCAGAAAATGGCAATGACAAAAGTTTTGCACAAAATGAAGAAATAGCCTGTGCAATACTGCCTGTAATGGAAACGAAGGCTGAAATGAGTCCAAATGAAAAACCTGAGCAGACTCAGCTCTAGGAGCTATCCCAAAATTTTTGTCGACCTACGAACGCTCTCCAAATCTCACAGAAATTGGAGAAAGTGAGCAGGCGTATGCTCGAGCTACTGGCGACTGAGCCCGGGAGGACGCAACCTGCTCTGATACCAATTGTTGGAATTGGGGTTGCAAGGAAACAACACAACTTGGAGAATACAAAGGAAGCTCAAGGCACACAATAGAGAGTGTGTTACTTAGTGGGCAATGGAAAGATAGATAGCCCTAGAGTGATGGGCGTATATGCAATGCATGGGGGAAAAAATCTCCTAAAGAGGGAAAAAATGCCCCGATGGTACTAGTGTGTTCACACAAATCACTACCACATGTATATGGTAAAGAGAAATGCTTAAGGCCAAATATTTCCAATCGTGTCATACGTGTCTCTATCTTCATGCCCATACATGTGTTTTTTGACTTCTTCTATGATGAGGAGCTCAGGAAAACTACTACAGTGCTTATTTGAAAATCAAAGAAATGCCTTGATTTTCTAGATGATTTTTGGGATGTCCATGATTCTGATGGATTATTGTGCAAGGTGGATAAGAATTCTATTATGCGTAAGAGCATGATAGACTCTCAAAACTTCATAGCTATCTTCCACTACATGAGATGTCAATGAGTGAATGGTCATTTGGTAGCTGTGGAGGACCAAGATTTGTCTCATGAAATTAATAATCCTTTGAGGATTCTTGAGGCATGGTATGGACATGACCTCATGATAGAATTCGAGGTAATGTCACACTATGATAGGTGCATGAGGACTTGAAGAATGAGGGTGACCTCAACTTGCCTCCATAATTTGTTTGCATGCAAAAGGTAGTATGTTTTGCAAGTATACACTGCTATTGAATTTATTCCTTGCTTGTTTGTCACAAAGTTTTGGTCTAATATATATTTTGAAATAACTATCAATAGGTCTCTTAGAGAAAGGAGAAGAAGATACTAAATTGAGAGAGAAGCGACGATCAACTAAATGTAGTGTAATGCAAGTTCTGATCCAAGAAGATGACTCATACAAAGTGGCATGAGGTTGCCAAAGAGCTCTAACCTACAATTTTGTTGTAGAAAAAACTTTTTTAAATATTATATATACATCGATACAAAAACTATTCTCTTGCAAACATATTCTGAGTACATTTTTTTTTAAAATGCCAATTCCAATTGTCTTTACATGGGGTATAAATATCTACATTGTATTTTCAAAGTAAATACATTCAATTTTTTCTCTAATTTACAATGGGGAGAGATCCTTCCCAGGCCTGAGAATCAGTAGCAAAATGTAAAGGCTCACTCTGGGGAGGTAGGAATGGTGAGGCAGGATGGACAAAAGGTGAGCGAGCGGGTGAAGGAGAAGTAACCTCTGCATCATGAGAGATAGAGGGTGTTGGGTGATGCTAAGGAGATGGTTGGGGTATTGGTTGGTGCATAGGAGAGCACAAGGGAGAATGAGGAGGTGTTGGGTCATGAGAATGAGGGCAGATGGGAGAGCCTATGACTATTTGGTGATGGGCTAAGTTTTGAGGGAAGAATTGCATAGTAGCTTCCTTGTCCTCTGTAAATTTAGGTATAAAAAAAAGGCTAGAAGTAGACTCATCAGAAAGATAAGAGAAGGCCTCTACATGTGCTTATTGTGTTGCTAGAGGCTCCTCTTTGTACCTTCAAGGTTGAGGCCATGGTTGTAACCTTGATTGTGTCAGACAAATGCATTGGAAACTCTATCAAGCCACCTCTCCGCAAGATTCAATCATATTTTGGACCATTGTGATCCTGATGACCTTAACATGGATCTCAAAATAATCTGCTAGGTTTAGAGCCTCCAAAAAAATTCCCTAGCCTTAATAGCTTTAATATGTAATGCTTTGCCACCCATTATAAGAAAACATTAAATCTTATCCTTACACTTCTATGCTTCTTTGCATAAATGTGTTCCAAAAAGAGTTTTGCATTTGCAAGAACTCTGCATCCATAAGAATGCAGCCCATTGTCCTATTTTGGCACCTTACAACTCATAGTTAGCATGTCATCTGAGAGTTTCTCTTGGGTCAATGCTTCTAGGGCAGCCATAAGTTTTTGAGCAAACCTGCAAGAGTAGGAACACAGTGATGACCAGTTGCATCTAAGTTGCAAAATTAAATAAAGTTTCCCTACCTTCGGATAGTCTTATCGATCTCGTTCAAGGGATATGCAAGGTAGCATTGCTTGTGCATATTGTGTTCAGTCCCAATGAGAACTGCTTGAACAAAAGAATGAAATTTAGCTACTACTCATCATAGATGTAATGACAAAATGACACAACACTTAGTCTTTACTGTAAAAGTAAAACCTTAGCCATGTCCATGTTGATGGATTGAGACAAATCAACATCGTCAATCAAGGAGGTGGAATCCAAAGTGAGCAACATTGATAGGTATGTGTCTAGTACATGTACCTCAGATTACCATCTCAAAATATCCTAATCTCTTGTGTGCCAAAGGGAAAGTACAAAATGCATACCCATACACGAAGGAAAATGGAAAAATGGAGACCAAGGAAGAGAAGGGCCTCCTTGTTGGCTTCATCCATGGCATTCACTATCTCTCTATCTCTTGATTGAGCATAAGACTCTTCATCTATTGGATCTTGGCCCGTTCCATGTTCAAATTTGTGCCATAAGTTGCTAGGTGGTAGAGGCATCTGTTACCTTCATTTACTTAGCGACGAGATGATCAAAATGTGGTCCATTTTTCTGTCAAAAATTGTCACGAGTGCAAGGGTTTTGTTGTACATCTGAACCACAATAGCCTTAGGGAATTAATATATTAGGACATCGTGCAGTAACTCTGTGGGCATGGGCTGTGAGATTAGAGCCATCTTAAAAAATCTCAATGAGAGTCTTTGGTTGCCTCATGTAGGCAATGCATGTCAATTCTTGCCCACTTGAAATTGAGGCTTTCTCTCTTGTAGATTTCGTGCACAACTCTCCGAAAAGGGATCTTTGTGATAGCAAGAGATATATGCCTCTAGTGCTTACAAAGCTAAGGTAGAATGCTTTGGTTCTGCTCATACCTTCAACTCACATAGTTGCATGTAAATTTCACACACTTTTGTGTACAACATTGAAAGAAGAAGGTTGGCAGGGTTGCAAGTACACCTTCCTTGTTGTGTTCTTCAAGCACACAATAGGAAGCATAAAGTTTTTCTAAAAGTAGAAATCTGGAAGGAAAAGGGGAAAATTGACTAGTAAGAGAGTGTGAGGACAAAATCTATCTTTGAGAGTGGAGGATAGAGCTATGATAACAATGGACTCTATGGAAATAGAGATGTGGGTAGCCATAATCATCATTATGAATCCTATATTCATGTGATATTCATACAACAATGCCTACATTTATGAGCCTTGCTCATTGTGGGAGAGGGGTTGCCTCGGGAAGCATGCACCCATGTGCATGGAAGACACATGGCATCATTCACATGGAAGGGTTTGATGTGGCTCAATGCAATATGGAGGGGCCTTACCCTATCGCCCGCTATTTCACATTGTGGTGCGACAAAATTTTTATTGGTGACAGACACAATGCAAAAGTAGTGAGGGGGACTAGTAGGGACACCCCTTCTATCACATTGTGGTGTGATAATTTTTTTTTTCATGCCACGATGTGAGAGAAGGGAGGGGGCTCATAGGCACGACATTTCTTTGTCATGGAGGGGACTTCACCTAATACTACCCTAGTTTTGCATTGTGGCACGACACCAATTTTGTCACACCACAATGTGGAGGGAGGTCGGACATTCCTTTGTCATGCCACAACGTGACATTGATGGACTCTCCCTAGTGCTACACTTCCTTCATGTTCTGGTGGTGCAAATTTTTTTTTTGCCGCACAACACCATGAAGGAATGGAGGTTGTAGGAACCCGTCCTTTTTGTGTTGTGGTGCTAGATTTCATTGTCATGCCTCAACAAGACATGGAGGGGACTCCCCCTATTGCTACACTTTCTTCATGTTGTGGCGTGATAAGACTTTTTTTTGTGCCATAATACGAGAGACGGCTGGAGGGGTTCATAGACACCTCTTATTCTTGCATTATGGTGCGACATAAAGGTCAATGTGGCTAACTCTTTTTATTTTTTTCCATACTCACAATTGTGAAGGGAGGTGTTATATTAACTCAAAAAAGAATACAGAATCAACTTAACACCTTACTATGAGGTCACTATGGCATAAGTTAGCAAGAGTGAGGTATGGAGAAAGGAACAAGATGGGATCAATTGAACACATAGATTCAAAGAAAAATCTACATGGAGTCTTTCCTTATGCTTTTAAGATAAGTAAAAAAGGTAAGTGATGCTTGCTTTCTTCCTTCTTACTATTCCTATGCTTCCTTTGTCTTTGGTAGTTTCTTTTGATTCCAAATTTTTCCTAATGAAGAGATGACCTAGACATTCATATTGAGGCGTTTGAGTAGTATGCTGATCCGAATTATATAGATGAAGATGATTGGGCTGAGTACTTTCCACAAAATCTGAAAGGTGATGCACATAAATGGTACTATCATTATCCAACCTGTAAGCTAAGGAAATACAACAAGCTAAAGAAAACCTTCTTGCTAGAATACAATGAGAATCGAGAAGATGACGATATCCTTCATAAGATCAATAAAATCATGCAAGGTAAGCTTTTAGTTAGGATTTTTGTGAAGAAGAGAGTTGACCATGCAATTGAATGATCCGCCATCAAAGAATCATATGCACAATTGGTTTCTAAGTGATTGAGAAGTAAGAAGCTCAGAGAATAGGAAGTGCCAAAAAATTTAATGATATGGTGCAAAGATCTTTAAAACTGGAACAAACAATCCAAGAAAGGAGAAGGGCTAGAGAGGAAAAGTGAGATCCGATTCCAGTGGGAAAATCTCTAAAGAGTCATAAAACAACTCTAGTTCTTCGGCAATAAGGAGTGAAAAGATACTTCCAAGAGCAAGAAGAAGGGATGGTTGAGTAGAAAGATCAAGAAATTGTCCATGCATATCTCTGATATCTCTAGGGCCAGACCTCCAGTGGGTAAAGTAGAGACCTGGTGTACTCTCTCTCTCTCTCTCTCTCTCTCACACACACACACACACACACACACACACACACACACACACACACACACACACACACACACACACACACACACACACACACACACACACACACACACACACAATCTATCTTAACTCTCTCTAGCTATGGCCACTACCGGGACCTTTACACCTACTCTTACACTACCTACCTTAAAACTAGATTCCTAAACCCCATAGCATGGGGCACACACACACACACACACACACACACACACACACACACACACACACACACACACACACACACACACACACACACACACACACACACACACACACACACACACAATACCTATGAAGGCCGCTAGCTATTCAAAAACCTACATTACTCTTGACATTTATTCCTACACACTCGTACACTTACTCTAATACTACCTACCTTTAAACTGGATTATTAAACTCTCTTGCATGGGGCACTACCCTTACATGATAAAACTTATTATCTCCTAATATTGGGGGGCATATGGCCATTACACTTAATGCCCTCCCCCAAATCGAGCCTGCCTGCGATCTCTGTTCTGTCTCCCCACTCTACACGGCGCACTCATTCCCTCACTCCTGCACTCTGTCGCGCGGATTCCTATATGCTCTGCTCTGCTCAATCAGAACGCCACCGAAGGCATTAACCTCGGGGATCGTCCGTATGGATCTCTCCCACTCCTCCAGGTGCTGCGCGAGTTGTATATAAAGGTGAGCTCTCTTGGAGCTCACTTAGTGTTGTGCACTTGTTCATTTCATTGTGTGTTTGCAAATACCACTTAGTAGTCGCACTATCTCTTGTTGGGGAAAAGCTTTGAGTGATGGTTAAAGGGAAAGATAAATTGGCAGTTGTGGAGCTGGCTGCTCCAACTCAAACACAGGTATTAATTACTGTTGGACATGGGCTTTCAAATACTTGTTCTCTTGTTTAATTTTTGTGGTAAAAAGCTGGCTTGCGGTTTGGAAGGAGTCTAAATAGTTTTTTTATCTCCTTTACTTAACTCAATGTAGTTGGTTGTTTCCGTTATAATCCGACTATAAGTTGCCTACGACGTTTTCATATCGTTGTTTTGGTTATCTACCCATGACTAAATGAGTAGGAAAATCTCATTGGATTGGTTGTTTTCTGCTGGCCGGAGATTTTGGGGATGGTGCTGTAATGAGAAAACTCTGATCTGGAAAATTCGGAGGTTAAAATATCACCCAGGTTCTGTCTCTATTTTGTACTAGTAAAGGATATCCAAATTTTGTCGATTATTCTATGAACTTCTGTCTAGGCTTGCTTGCTTTGGAGACCGGACTGTTTTTTAAGGGCTCTTGTGCTTAGCCAAGCAACTTATGTTCTATGGTTATAACTAAGTAGTGGGATTTTGGTCTTTTGGCGTGAATACCATGCCTGACTTAAGGATACTCGCAGAACTCGGTTGATTGAATGCTTATGCCTGTATTTATATTTAGCTTTATTTAGGTTCAGCTTCATGTGGTTTTGTAGCTGCTCTTCTCCATTCTGATAGGCCATGTGTGGCATTACATCAATATAACATACATATTATGACTGGTGATTTTGGTGAAACTTGGCCTAGTGGAGCTTCTCTAGGTCTGCCTATGGTAAATGAATGGTTCTCTGTTTGGGAGATGTGTTACTGTTCTGTTTGGGGTTGAGCTACATCTATATGGCTCCATGAAAGTCTGGCCATTTCACCGCTTTGCTTAAGGGGGCAACTGATTGTGACTGAATTCACTTTTGCACTATTGGCATGAACTTTATTTGTTTGGAAAGCCGTATCGATTATATTCTGCAATCAATTTACCTATACAACTATGAGGTGGATACCTTGCTTTTTAAGCTTCATGTGTTGTTGCTGCTCTTCTTTATTTTAATAGGACTTATATGGCTTATGGACTGGTTCTTATGGTCTTTTTTCCTACATCTCATGACAGCATTATGGCTTGTTTGATATAGCCGATGGTTTTGATAGAACTTGGCATGCTGGAACTCCACTAAGGTTGACTATGGGTTTGGGAATATTTGAGTTTTGGAGCTCTGGTTGGGAGCTAGGCCGCCTCTCTGTTTGGGGCTGAGGTGCATTAGTATAACTCTAGGAAAATCTGGTCAATGTGTTGGATAATGGAGTGGCTAATCATGGCTGCAGTCTCTTTTGTTTTGTTACTAACCTGAACTTTTTGCTTATGCAACTATATAGTTGGCTTGTGACTTAATGCAACTATGCTATTTTGTGGTATTGGCTGTCTCTTTGTTGATTGAATGCTTATACCTGCATTTGAATTGATCATCATTCTTGTACAGCTTTTTGTGTTTTTTTTTGGCTTCTATGGGGTCCAAGAACACAACTTTGGCAACATTCGGATACCGGATTCTTGGTTTTTTGTCAAGATAGCTTGCGGATCTGGAAGCGGTCTAAATGGTTTTGTGTCGCTCTTTTACTTCACACAATATAGTTGGTTTGTGTCCTTTAGGCCTGGATGTTTCAACAGCATGTGGCCTACGATGGTTTCGTATCTTGGCTATAGTTTTCTATCCATGGTTAAATAGGTAGAAGCATCTCATTGGGTTGGTTTGTTTTTTGCTGGCCAGAGATTTTGGGAATGTTGCTATAGTGGAAAACTTTGATCATACTGATCTGGAAAAATTCTGAGAATAATTTTCTTAAAAAGTTATCCAGGTTTTTGGTATTAAAGGGTATCTCATGGCCCTTTTTCACTGGGTGCTGATTGATTTTCTGTACTAGATTTTGGGCTGGGTCTTGCTTATTTTGGATGTTTATCCATAACCAAATATGGCGCTCATAAGCTGGCTACTGGCTAACAGTTATCAGTTAAAACTGACTTTTCTTCCGTACATCAGGTTATGTAAATACTTATGGCTTAGTAGATGATGATAACATCCATATACTGCCGTAATAACTAGTTTCTACTCAGTACTGAGCTGCCCTTGTAAATAATGAGTGCTGACACTTGTTACACTAGGTTGTGTTTATGTTATGGTTTCCTTGAACCTCCAAGATGGGGAAGAGGATACCTTTGTTTCTTTTTTGAGCTGGGATCTACTGGATCAATGCTTAAAAAACACGATCCTGGTTTTGAAAAAAATCTAGCAGTTGTCATCACTTTGGTGGTTGCTGTTTAAAAGCCTAAATAAAGCTTGGGAGTGGTTTTCCTTTGGTTGATTACTTTTAATGTCTTTTTTTCTAACAATAGCTCTGCTCTGTAACACATTTTTTATATATTTGATTGATTTGCAGTTTCTTGACAGACTGGTCCCTCTTTTTATTTGCTATTTATTGACCTTTTTTTGGGGATCTTTGGAACTTGGTAGGATCTCCTCGGGAGTATGCTACCATGACTGAGCTGAGTCTTCTTGGTATTTTAAGTCTTATAAATCTCAGACATATGTCTTTTAGGCCAACTCCACTTGGCTGTAACTGGTTTTTGCACTTTGCTTGTTTTTCTAAAAGCTTATTACATGTACCAGCTGACTGTGTCATCTCTTTTTACATGCTAAAAGAGGGCTTATACTTCTTATGGCTCTTTTTTGAAACTTTGTGATATGTTTCTTGTAATTGATAATTTTGGCAGGGCCGTCACCTAGTAAGAGTATTGATATTTACCTTTGTGTCATCTCTTTTGCTCTCTGAAGACCGGAATGAACCTAGCTATTGGGCTGTTGAGAGTTTCTTTTTGCTAAAACCTTAATAGCAGCAACTTTTTTTGGGATATGACTAAGATGACCCGTAGATGGGATGATGTAAACACTTGTTACTAATACCTTTGCCTCTCATCCCAATGATAAATGTTTTTTTGATCACAAGGAATAAAAAAGACACCTAAAAGGTAGTAACTAATTCAAGTTATTATTATTTACCTTGGGAGCTAATACTTGTATATTTACAGGAAACACCAAAATATACATTAACGACACACATGAGCACAATTTCAGAACCTAAAAAATTGCGGCAATAAATGCCATACTCCGCCAAGTGGAGAGACGGGCATACGTAGTCCACTTCGGGGCAAAGATAGCCTCCAAAGCTCGCCTCCGACCTTTCCTTTTTTAGAGCTTGTAAAATTAAAAAGAGCTCCACTTAGAATTCCTAAATCTAAGTTTGTTTTGGTTAGACAAATCTGTTTTGATATCAGGAATTCTGCTAATTAAAAAAGAAAACTACATTTTGTCCCCATACAGCTTGGTTTTCAATGATTGTTAAACTGATAGAGTTGTATGGTCTTTGATATCGTGAAACACATAAGTCTAAAACATTTTTTCCCATCGCACTGGTTAAAAGTTTTCATCTCTTTACTTTAATTGATAGCAATTTTAAAGTTGGGTGACATCGATAACAAGTGGGATACCTATGCATCACCTGCAGTCAGTGCCAATACTAACTAAATGTTATATTGTCTCTATGGATGCAGGTGAGGGTTACCTTCTCAACTCTAAGCTATCAAATTTTTGCTGGTCTGGAGATTTGCAGGACTTGTATCTCTTCATCCTTACTAGGGAAGCTTTTTAAATTTCCCCACTTGTGTATAAGACCATTTTTTGACATGATAATGGAATTATACAGCTCTCTTTCCTGACATAGTTTCTAGTGTCTTTTGAATTTGGTCAAATTCTTTGGTGTCTATGTATTAATATTATTGAAACACACACACACACACACACACACACACACACACACACACACACACACAATAATCATTAGATTGTTGGCGTCATGCACGGTCCAGTACCAAATTAAAGCATTATATGTGTAAAATAGCTAATGATAACTAGTGAACGTTAAATATATTGTATGTTTTCAATTACTTTTGGTCACATTTCCACCGTAGTTCACATACCACATTTGGTAGGCATGCACACTCTAGAGAGAGAGAGAGAGAGAGAGAGAGAGAGAGAGAGAGAGAGAGAGAGAGAGAGAGAGAGAGAGAGAGAGAGAGAGAGAGAGAGAGAGAGAGAGAGAGAGAGTGTATAGTTCTCTATCACAGTATCAAGAGAGATAGTTTAGTGCTTCCTCACAGGAGCAAAAAACAATGTGTTTCATCCCTAAGAGTGGAAAACCTAGAGAGTTATTTTCATTACAACACCAAACCATCTAAGTGAGGACATCTATATACTTGAACCTGTAGAAGACAAAGCATTTGACTTTGTTTTCAAGCAAGGCTAGGCAGCAGACACTAGTACCTTTTGAGATTCAATGTTTAGTCTAACTCAAATGGAGTAGTTCTTCACTCCGAACACACAATTAGTATTATATTCTAAATATTACATTATATTGAAGGTACACATCATTTCTTCTCCAAATGGTGCATTCATTTTAAAAACTTCCTCGTGTGTCATAATGCCAATATATGAGGTAGGTAGGTAGATAGATAAAAAGATAGAGAGAGAGAGAGAGAGAGAGAGAGAGAGAGAGAGAGAGAGAGAGAGAGAGAGAGAGAGAGAGAGAGAGAGAGAGAGAGAGAGAGAGAGAGAGAGAGAGTGAAAGTGTGTGTGTGTGTGTGTGAGAGAGAGAGAGAGAGAGAATGGTATTGCAGCACGCAAGTGACATTCCACTCAATCTAAAAGCTCTCTTGTTTGTCGTAATACCATGAGAGAGAGAGAGAGAGAGAGAGAGAGAGAGAGAGAGAGAGAGAGAGAGAGAGAGAGAGAGAGAGAGAGAGAGAGATAATGGTTAGTATGGGTTGATGTTTGAAGATAATGGTAAGAACCAAGGCGACTATAAGGAAGGCAGGCAAAGGGCTAGGTTTAGTTGCCAAAGAAGGGGGCAGGTGAGCCAGCAAGAAGAAGATGCTTGGAAAGCCAATGAAGATTTTGAACCAAGAATGAGGAAGATACAAAAAATCTTGAATCTACTCAAGGAGATTAAATTTTTTTAGAAATGCATTAAGCTATGTGTACCCAAGCTGCCTTTTTAGAGGCTAGTGAGGTCAATTTGTGAAGAGGCATGCACATGCACAATGAGGTGGAAGGTTGTTACACTCCTAGCCCTTTAAGAGATAGCAGAGGACTTTTTGTTGGAGTATTTCAAGGACATTACTATTGTGGGTGCACATGCACACGGCTTGACCATTATGGACAAGGACAATGGAGGGTCAACAAAACCCTCAAGAGAATAAGGTGGAGATATGATACTCCTTGTACCCAATGAGTTCATTGACAAAAAAATGAGGGGGATTTTGCTCATATCTCCGACATGGAAACAATCAAAGATAAAAATTCTAGAGATCACCCATGAAGTTAACACCAGGGCCAAAGTTGAGCAACAAACCCGCTCTGCTAAGGAAGCCAAGAAACTAACAGAGAAAGAAAAGGTCACATTTGATGTAGAAGTTGAGACAAAAAGCTACGACATAGTTACCTGTGACATAGATGAGAGACATAATGAAATCTTATCCTCAATGAAAGAAGGACTACTAGCATACATATCAATAGGAGACGGGCCAAGGAGGTTAGCTATTGATTCTATCGATATTAATATATTGCAAGATCTAGAGTCATAGATAACCGATTCTATTGTGCATATATGCTAAAGTAAGTCCCATTCCCTTGCTTTAACATACTTAGATTCCAGCTTTGGAGTGAACAATAACTTGCATTAACTATTTGTATTTTGATAAAAAGACAACTTCCTCAACAAAGCCAGGTCAAATGATATATTTGGGATCCACAAGTGTTTGTGCTTCTCAGAATGAAAAATACCCCTCAAGGTACATTAGAGGGTATATAGTTTAAGCAGTGTGATGGTGGTATTGCCTTGTGTCAAAAAAGTTACATAGAGACATTGCTTTGTAAATTTGGACTTGAGGATTGCAAACCTATTGCCACTCCCATGGAAACACGTTTTAAATTGAGTCTTCATGATGCTGGTAATCCTGTAGATGTCACTCTTTACCAAACTGTTGTTGGATGCCTCATTTATGTATGCAACACGAGGCCGTTTACAGTCTCACAGGTCAGCAAATTTATGCATAGCCCAGGGTCTAAGCATTAGCAGGCTATCAAGAGGATTTTTTGCTACCTTACTGGCACTTTACATCTTGGCTTGTTTTATCCCAAGGGGGATCATTGCCGCCAAACTTACATGCTTTTTTGGACTCAGATTGGGCTCGTTGTTTTGACACGCGAGTGTCCACAAGTGGTTTTTGTTTCATGCTTAGCAGTTCATGTATATCATGGTTGAGCAAGAAGCAACCTACTATGGCCACTTCGAGTTGTGAGGTTGAGTACAGTGTAGTCTTCATAGCTATGGTTGAGTGTGTATGGCTCAAACGCCTTATGGCTAATTTGGGTGTTGGACAGGACACTGCCAACACAATCTGACAGTCCGAGAACATTGGCAGTTGCAAGGAACCGAGTTTTTCATTCTCGCACAAAGCATATTGAGGTGCATTACCACTATGTCAGGGAGAGGTTCTCAGCAAGAGATATCACCTTGGCTTATGTGCCAACACAAGACAACCTTGCAGATCTTTTCACAAAGGCATTGTCTCGTGAGAAGTGAGAAGCTTTCCGCAAAGCTTTGGGCTTACTCTCCTTTGTGGACTGGTCATGTCCTCAGGGCATGGTGCTTCCCTCTACTCATGTGCCAGCTCTTGTTCACCGCATCATGCCAGGGGGGATTTGTTACCATATACATGTGGTAGTGATGTGTGTGAACACACCAGGACGACCAGGGCATTTTTTCCCTCTTTAGGAGTTTTTTCCCCCGTGCATTGTATATAAGCCCATCACTCTAGGGCTATCTATCTTCCCATTGCACACTAATTAACACACTCTCTATTGTGTGCCTTGAGCTTCCTTCATCTTCTCCAAGCTGTGTGTGTTTCCTTGCAGCCCTAATTCCACCACTTTGAGTTGTGAGGCTAAGTACAGGGCAGTCTTCACAACTACGGTTGAGTGTGTATGGCTCAAATGCCTTATGGCTGATTTGGGTGTTGGACAGGACACTGCCAACACAATCTACACTGACAATAAGAGCGCATTGGCAATTGCGAGGAACCTAGTTTTTTATGCTTGCACAAAGCACATTGAGGTGCATTACCACTATGTCAGGGAGAGGCTCTCAGTAGGAGAGATCACCTTGGCTTATGTGCCAACACAGGACAACCTTGCAGATCTTTTCACAAAGGCATTGTCTCGTGAGAAGCTCAAAGCTTTCTGCAAAGCTTTGGGCTTACTCCCCTTTGTGGACTGATCATGTCCTCAGGGCATGGTGCTTCCCTCTACTCATGTGCCAACTCTTGTTCACTGCATCACTCCAGGGGGGATTTGTTACCATATACATGTGGTAGTGATGTGTGTGAACACACCACGACTGCCGGGGCATTTTTTCCCTCTTTAGGAGGTCTTCCCCCCGCGCATTGTATATATGCCCATCACTCTAGGGCTATCTATCTTCCCATTGCACACTAAGTAACACACTCTCTATTGTGTGCCTTGAGCTTCCTTCGTCTTCTCCAAGCTGTGTGTCTTTCCTTGCAGCCCTAATTCCACCAGTTTGAGTTGTGAGGCTGAGTACAGGGCAGTCTTCACAACTACAATTGAGTGTGTATGGCTTAGATGCTTTATGGATGATTTGGGTATTGGGCAGGACACTGCCAACACAATCTACACTGCCAGTCACAACGCATTGGCAGTTGCAAGGAACCTAGTTTTTCATGCTTGCACAAAGCACATTGAGGTGCATTACCACTATGTCAGGGAGAGGCTCTCAGCAGGAGAGATCACCTTGGCTTATGTGCCAACACAAGACAACCTTGCTGATCTTTTCACAAAGGCATTGTCTCGTGAGAAGCTTGAAGCTTTCCGCAAAGATTTGGGCTTACTCCCCTTTGTGGACTGATCACGTCCTCAGGGCATGGCACTTCTCTCTACTCATGTGCCAGCTCTTGTTCACTGCATAACTCCAGGGGGGATTTGTTACCATATACATGTGGTTGTGATGTGTGTGAGCACACCACGACCGTCGGGGCATTTTTCCCCTCTTTAGGAGGTTTTTCCCCCGTGCATTGTATATATGCCCATCACTCTAGGGCTATCTATCTTTCCATTGCACACTAAGTAACACACTCTCTATTGTGTGCCTTGAGCTTCCTTGGTGTTCTCCAAGCTGTGTATGTTTCTTTGCAACCCTAATTCCACCACTTCGAGTTGTGAGGCTGAGTACAGGGAAGTCTTCATAGCTACGGTTGAGTGTGTATGCCTCAGACACCTTATGGCTAATTTGGGTGTTGGAGAGGACACTGCCAACAAAATCTACAGTGACAGTCCGAGCACATTGGCAATTGCAAGGAACCTAGTTTTTCATGCTCGCACAAAGCACATTGAGGTGCATTACCACTATGTCAAGGAGAGGCTCTCAGCAGGAGAGCCTCTCCTTGACATGACAACACAGGACAACCTTGCAGATCTTTTCACAAAGGCAAGGTTGTCCTGTGTTGGCTTATGTGCCAACACAGGACAACCTTGCAGATCTTTTCACAAAGGCATTGTCTCGTGAGAAGTGAGAAGCTTTCCGCAAAGCTTTGCGCTTACTCTCCTTTGTGGAGTGGTCATGTCCTCAGGGCATGGTGCTAGCTCTTGTTCACCGCATAACTCCAGGGGGGGTTTGTTACCATATACTGTGGTAGTGATGTGTGTGAACACACCAGGACGGTCAGGGCATTTTTTCCCTCTTTAGGAGTTTTCTCCCCCGTGCATTGTATATACGTATACGCCCATCACTCTAGGGCTATCTATCTTCCCATTGCACACTAAGTAACACACTCTCTATTGTGTGCCTTGATCTTCCTTCGTTTTCTCCAAGCTGTGTGTCTTTCCTTGCAACCCTAATTCCACCACTTTGAGTTGTGAGGCTGAGTACAGGGCAGTCTTCACAACTACAGTTGAGTGTGTATGGCTTAGATGATTTATGGCTGATTTGGGTATTGGACAGGACACTGCCAACACAATCTACACTAACAATCAGAGCGCATTGGTAGTTGTGAGGAACCCAATTTTTTTATGCTTGCACAAAGCACATTGAGGTGAATTACCACTATGTCAGGGAGAGGCTCTCAGCAGGAGAGATCACCTTGGCTTATGTGCCAACACAGGAAAACCTTGCAGATATTTTCACAAAGGAATTGTCTCGTGAGAAGCTCGAAGCTTTCCACAAAGCTTTGGGCTTACTCCCCTTTGTGGACTGATCATGTCCTCAGGGCATGGTGCTTCCCTCTACTCATGTTGCAAGCTCTTGTTCACCGCATCACTCCAAGGGGGATTTGTTACCATATACATGTGGTAGTGATGTGTGTGAACACACTAGGACCGCCGGGGCATTTTTTTCCTCTTTAGGAGGTTTTTTCCCCCGTGCATTGTATATACGCCCATCACTCTAGGGCTATCTATCTTTCCATTTCACACTAAGTAACACACTTTCTATTGTGTTCCTTGAGCTTCCTTCATCTTCTCCAAGTTGTTGCATTTCCTTGCAACCCTAATTCCAACACTTCTATATTTCTTAATGGAACTTCAGAGGTTTTAGAGTTAGGGCACTGGCCACTCTGGACTTCCCTTTGGAGGACATGGGAGATATTGCAGCATACCAAAATCAAGCATAGATCAAGGAACATTGCAAAAGCAATTGTAAAAGAGTACCCCCTTTTTGTCAGCGCGCTTCTAGTGCTACTGATGTAGAGAAGCTCACTTACTAATGCATGGATGCATTGAAGATGTCCATTATACATTCCACCATATGTCATTCTTCTCTATCCGAGGGATAGATAATTGCAACATTCAAGGCATGAAAGTTAATTATCTGTCCGAGGGCTAGATAATTGCAACATTCAAGGCATGAAAGTTAATTACACAATACATGAGTGAATAAAAGAATCTCTTGTGGAGTTTTAACAACAATCGATTTGGTTGTTAGTTGGAAAGCTTGTTGGTGTTTCTCACAGATGTAGCTCAGCATGCATATATGAGTGTTCAATGAGAACCTCCTTGATTGTCTTGCCCATTTGTGATAACACAAAGTGCTTAACCCTTTCCCATGTGTTTTCTCATCCTTGTCTATAGGAGAACCTAGATTTCAATGGTGATGGTGGTGGATAGCCATCGACCATTGTCCAAATCAAAGATATTGAATCCACTGACTCAATACTTGCATACAGATGTCAAGGTCTTCTACTCCCCATTAGTGTTTATTATATGTCCTTAAGACACACAGCGCGCGCGCACGAGAGAGAGAGAGAGAGAGAGAGAGAGAGAGAGAGAGAGAGAGAGAGAGAGAGAGAGAGAGAGAGAGAGAGAGAGAGAGAGAGAGAGAGAGAGAGAGAGTTGTGTTTAGTAGTGTAGTTGAGCACAAAGAGGATGCAGTCAAATGTAAATAGAATAGTTAGTTGAGCACAAGTTAATGGGAATGAGTGAGAGAACCATGAGATTTTATATATCAAAAAAGTATACTACTCTTGTATTGAGTGTGATATATGGCACATTTGCCCTATATTTGATCCTAGCAAAGGAAAGATACAAGCAAATCGTGGTGTATATTATTATTAGGATTTTTAAAGCAGTTAAATATTTTTTTCCAAATTAAAAAAATTGAGATATAAATAAGTAAAACTGGAGCTACTGTTGCGATAGACCACCATCCATTGGTTGGATGTCGTTCTCTTTCAAGTGCTAAAAGGACCAAATTTGACTCCAAACTTTCCCTGATGTAACTACCTTTGAAAGTGGTAAATGCTATTTTTAGATCATTGGACCTCTCCCCTTGTCTAAAGTTCACATGATGGTCTGACTTCCTTTCTTGGTATCTTTGTTTATCATTGTGATCCAGTTTTCTCTCTGAATGTATGTATGGGGGTTACCCTATCATCACCTATCACATCTCACAATGACACGGACCCAATACTATAATGTCATTTCGAGGAAGCAAGTGACTCAACTAGGGCATGGAGGCACTCCAAGAGGTTTTCAATCTCTTGCCTAAACATATTACGCTTTGATAAAACAATCCATGTGTGCTCTAACCATGAAAAACCTAGTTTTCATCCCTTTGATCCATTCACGCATCATCAAGCAAAACCAATAGCAAATCAACTCAAAACAACATCAAACTTAAGAGGCATTATCCATGCATAGTTAGAAACACTTTTGGGTTAGCAAACCTAAAATCTATACAATAGAAAAAAACACATTTTTTTAAATAGCGGCAAGATTGTAGGTCATCAAATCTGACGTCGGACACACCTATTAGGTGCTCCAAAGTGCGGCCAATCTCATGCAATTCATAGAATCTCAAAACAACACTCATATAGTGAGATATGTCATCTAGAAGGTTGTGGGAGTTGATGCCGGAATCTCACAAAAATGCTTGCAATGTACATATCTATGCGTAGAGCTCTGTGAGACTAACACAATGGTGCTCTTGGAATTTGGATACGATAATCGTGGGGTGTGGTGCAAGGAGATAAAGACACACTAGTAAGAGATGACACAAAATGTACAGAAAAAACCTTATGTGCTCACTTTCTTTAATAATGATCATAATCAAAAATTTACCCCGGTTCAGGGTCTCATGTACAACGGCTATACTTGTTTCAAAAATAGCATAAAATACAACTTGAGAGCTCATAGTCCCAAATTCTTTATAATTACAGAGTGAACAAAGATCTAATGGTATTCATACAAGATTATTACAATTATTGTTTGTACCAAGGCTAAAGCATCTTCTCGAGCATCTCCTTTTTTGGAGTCAGCATCTATTGTTGTTGGAATCTTCTAACACTCCCCCCCTCATATTTCATGTCATCCTCGATATGAGTCAATGTCAAGGTTGTTGTTGAATTGCACCGACATTGCATATGAAAATGTGTTGTCCACTTGAGCCCTTCTCTATATTCTCCTACTAGTTGGATATCTTCTTGTGCATAAGGCTTGATTGTAGATTGATGGTGGAGCTCCATCGCATGGTAGCTGAGAAAGCGCACTCTTAGATCATTGACTTTGGGACCAAAAATGGTTGTGTCTAGTGTGAAAAATCTTGTGTAAAAAGCCTCTTCAAAGATTCTGTGGATTGCATCAGATTTCCAATATTTTGGAACACCTGGTAAGCGTACCCAACATTAGATTTGATGACCTGCAATCTTGCTACTGTAAGAAAACGCATTTTGTTCCAATGTTTAGATTTTAGGTTTGCTGACCTAGAAGTGTTTCTAATCAAGCATGGATGATGCCTATTAAGTTAGGTGTTGTTGACCTAGAAGTGTTTCTAATCACGCATGGATAATGCCTATTAAGTTAGGTGTTGTTTGGAGTTGATTTGATATTGGTTTTTCTTGTTGATGCGTGAACAAATCATAGGGATAAGAACTAGTTTTTTCATGGTTATCTCACACATACATAGTTTTATCAAAGTATATTGTGTTCAAGCAAGAGATTAACAGCATCTTCGTGTGCCTCCATGCCCTAGTCAAGTCACTTGCTTCCTAGGTTTGACATTATAATCTTGGGTTTGTCTCATCGTGAGATGTGATAGGTGATAACAGTGTAACCGTTGTCTCGGGAACGAGTACATAGACTAGTGTGGACACATACAAACTAATAGAGTTGCTTGAGTTAGACTAGTTGGATAAGGTAGGTTAGGAGTGGATATTGCGGTATCCTTGATCTTTGTGATTCACAGGTGAGTTTTAGCCACAGAAGTAGTAAAGAGATATGTTAGAGTACTATGAGTAGGTACGAAAGCTTGGTGTGTAGTTAGAACAACTAAATTTGCACTAGATTGAAAAATGCAAGAAAACGTGAAATTTCAAAGGTTTTGTAGAGAGTTGTTGATTTGAGTTGTTTTTTATGTTTTTTATATGTTATTTTCCTTTGTCATAGGAGCAGGGTAAAATGTGGTGAATGTCTGAGAATTAAAACACATTTAAGCAAGTTGTGATTTGAGAGAATAGATTGCAGGTACAAGAGTGTGTCAGTGCACAACATCAAACAAAAAGTTCAAAAAATTGATTGTCAGTCTCTATAAGGAGAAACACACGTTTTTTTTCATCAGGCTGACAAGAGTGTTTGGCTAGTATGTTTGAGCACTTGTATGAGACTTGGGTACAAGAGAAAGCATAGCTTGTGTGCAAGAGTCAAGGAACTTAGTGCCAGTAAGGTCATATGCTTGTTGATTCTAATTAGTAAGAACAAAATCAAATACATACCTTTCATTGTGCTTAATAGAATGTGAAAGAAACACCATATCAAGAAAAGAGGAAAAAGAGATTTTCTTGGCAATAACAAGAAAAAAATGCGCTTTTTTCCTAAGACAGCTCCATAAATCCAATTTTTGAATTTTATATGGACACATGTATTCAATAGATGTTTGAAGGCTGCTTTGTGCTAGGATTTTGCATGCTTGTTTGTGGATACTCACACACATAGAGACTTGAGTTGTTCAAAAGACATACAAGAGCTTAATAGATAGAAACACAATCAAACTTGACCAAAATTGCATGTCTAACATTGTTTGAGAGTGTTAAGTACAGTGCAATTGTCAAAAACTTAATGGGACTCAAGGGCAGGGGATAGAAAAAACGCGTTTTTTTTCCAACACTCTGCTACTACAAGAATTAGAACAAGTTGACAAGATTTGGGACAAAAGTTATTCTTAACCCAAGAAAGCAAGCCATCAAATTGAAAGTGAGGTGTGAGTGTGGGGTCAAATCCCATCTCTGAGATTGAGAAAATTGCTAAAATTAGAGTTAAACCCAACCCAATTACCCAAAAATTGTGGTGGTGAGTGCACTCTTGGAAGAGAATAAAACACTTTGCAATTGAGAAAAAATGCAAAAAAGGGCCAAAAGCAAGACTAGAGGAAAAGAACACATTCTTTTTCTGGCTTTCTGATGGAGAGAGAATTTTTAACCAAGTTTTGGACCAAAGGGGGACCTTAATGCAATGATCACACTTATCAGGTAAAAATTAAAATTGGAAATTTTCACATCATGCTAAACCAAATCCTAGTGAGAAAGTTGACTGAAAACGGGTCAAGTGAATACCAGAGACCATCTGAAAGAAAAAACAAATGGGATTGGTGCATGGTTGCATTCATAGAAGTGTGTTGCATGCCTATGGAAGAGCTGGAGTGAAAATCAGGTCATAAGTTAATAGACAAGAAATAAATCTTTTTTTTTTCTCTAAAGAGTAAGGGGTACACATTTTTGACAAATTTTGATTCCAAACAATGATTCAAGCTTTGTATACCATAAGTAAGCCTTTGGATCAAGAAAAATTTGTGCATAAGATGTATTAAATGTAGAAAGTTTGTACATCTCAATTACTAGCCTAACTTAATTCAACTAGCACTTTTATGTTGAGTCTTGTGCAAATAGTCCAATTCATGAGTGAGGTTGGAGAGAAGTGGAGATTACCAAAGGATCTAAAGAGTTCCAAGTAACAAGTCAAGTTTCACTTTTCCCATATTTTTCATGTTCTTGAGGTCAAGAGCCTTATATAGGTCAAGTAAAAGACTACCTAGAGATCAAGTGAGTCGTGTGTCTACTAAAGAGAGTGTCAATTAGGTTGACTTAGAGAATTTATCAACACTTCAAGAAGAGGTAGTCTCAGATACTTCATCCAAACAAGCATTTTCTATCCTTATTGCCAAGAGAGCATCAGATATGAGTTATCAAATGTAGGTGGTACCTGGAGGAAAGCCAAAAGCTAGACCGGCCATGCTTTTACACTAATGGTAGAGGAGCAAGAATTTATGTGGATATCCATAACATATGCTATATTGTGAGGACTTAGGAAACCCTGAGCTTTGGGAAATAGTAGAAGCTATTGACAATGGAGATAGATACATTGATGAGAGAGGGGTTGCCTATCTTAAGATAGATAATTTTGATCTTGTAGATGCAATAGGTATGACTAGAACCAAGGACAAATTCAACAAAGGAATGGAGAGACTGCCTTTGGAAAATGACCCAAGAGCTAAATTCATATCCATGAAAGAGCTTGAGAGAATACTTATTGATAATCCTCGTATGTGTGATTATATATGTTGATGACCAAAGAATATCAAGGAAGATGTGAACCCAGTGGATCTCGCAAACATCAAGAGGATGTACATGTATGTCTATCAATTCAAAACGAGAAATGACCTATTTTGTAGACAATAATGGGCATAAGTACATTTACACGTATGTGACAAACATGGAAAAGCTTTCTTGTTGGGGAGAACCATTTTCTATTATTCACTTGAATCAAATGGCCAATAGAAAGCTGGTCTAGAGAGAGGTAAGTTATATGGATCAAGTTACAAAGATTCCACCACATGTAGAAAACACGCATATCATAGGGTTAGGGGCACAAGGAATTCCAGATCCTTGGATAAGAGGGAGTTACTTGTCAGAACTAGAGCCTATGAGAGGTGGCTTTACGGCCATTACATGATCATCCATGCCACACCCTACCGAGTGAGTAGTGCTATATGTGACTATGAGAGAAGTACAGAGAGTTATACCTAGAGCACCAACACCTACAACGTATGAGGAAGCTTTCCTAGGAGCTCTAGGAGTCACTGATCCAAGACCCATGCATCCATCTCAAATTGAAAAATGCATGGCATCAAAGTATAATGGATCAGGGGATCCCCATGCACATTCTGCATCATTTAAATAGGTGTTGAGAGCCGAACACGTCATGAATTTTCACATTTAGTTTGAAGGCTTTGAATTAACTTTGGAACATCACCCTTACATGATGGTTCCATCCTTTGAAAAAGGAAGTCTATGGAACATAGAAGTGCTATTGCAAGACTTTGTGGAGGAGTTTCCATGCAAGGTATTAAGCACAATATAGTGTCACAAATCCATTCTTTCAAAAAAAAAAAAACACAATGAGAGAGTACAAGAGGTTGCCCTACAAATCATTATATTGAGATATGTCCACCACAAGAGAAACCTTAGGAGGACCGTTAATTAGTGTTGTTCATTGAAGGAATCAAGAATGAACACCTCAAGAAGGACTTGCACTTGAAAAAGTGTGCAACCTTAGATGATATCATGAGAGAAGCTATCTATTTAGTAGAAAATTGCAAGATCTACAAAGAAGTATCACATGATGTTGATACTACCTCAAACGATTCATGTTCAATTGCTAGTGGTGCAAATACACCAAGGACTATACCAGTGCAACACCAACCAATGAATATTGAGTAGCTTGTAGATGAGTTTATGAGAAGAATGAATCAGACATTGAGAGTCCAAAACCAGAGAGTACCACCCTTGAGACATTGCTTGACATGTAAAAAAGATCATCCGACACAACAGTGCTCCATGTTGCCACATCCATATCCTTGACAAAAATGGTGTGCCATTGAGAATGAGTGGACAAATCATTTCACTAAGGAATGCTACTACAACAAAGGTCAAGTTAGGGAGAGGCCATATAAGCTCAACAAATACCGGCCTAGCATGTTCATAGCCAATCAAAGAGAGGCTAAACCAAAAGCATATACCCGGAGGCTATATGCCTAGCAACCAAGACAATAAAGAACTGTAGGACCTTGTTTCAAGTGTGAAGGTGACCATTTGGCCAAGAATTGTCTGATTAACTAAGCGCATGCTATAAACAATGTTCCTAATGTGACTGTAAGTGATTGTGGACATTGTGGTGATTGTGGACAAAAACATTTATACTAGGATTGTCCTCAGAAACCAAATAAGAAAAAAAAAAACGGTGAATATTGTAGAGTTTATACCCTCTTCAAGTGGTTCTAATGCATATGAAAAATTGCCACTAAAGGTGGTAACAAGAACGCAAGCGAAGTAGAAAGTGACAAGTGAGTGGGGTGTTAATGACTCTAACAAATTTGTAAATGTGAAATCTGCAAGGAAGGCTACAAGGGATAGAATTAGAGCCCAATACTATCATAAGTTGGAGGATGTTCTAGTTGAGCTGTCACAAGCTTAAAAGTAATTACAAAAATTGAGAAGATCATCATCTAGCATCATACTAGAAGAAATACCCAAAATTGAAAAAAATCCAAGCGGAGTAGAGCCAAAAGATGCTAATTTTGGAGGTTCTCTCTTAATCGATAAAACATTTGAGTCATTGGAAGTGATTTCAAAGGCGTATGAAGTGAGAATAGACAATTGCTAGATGATGAAACATCAGGGGATGATTTATCCTAGTGGGGAGATGGAAAAGCTGAGGTTGGAGATGTGGAAAAAGATAATTGAGACTTATGAAACCTCCATAGCTATGCCTACCCAAGCTAGAATAATACCTCAACCACATATTGATTCTAAAGAAACAAATGAGAGGAAGGAAGAGATCTTAAATGACTTGGCTCAATAAGAACTGATACAGGATACTGAGATTTTAGCTGACGACGGGGTTTGCAAAAAGATCTCAAACATGAGAGGTGAAGAAGACAGTAGATTAGGGATCCAACATCCTCAAGGGATGGGGAAGTAACTACTTGTAGAGAAAGAGTATTTGAACAAGTGGTGAAGGACACAACAAACGAATCTATCTACCATATAACTCATACTGATTGGCCTGAAGAACTTTGGGATGCAGTTAGGAAGGCTAGAGATGGTAGTGAAGGAGTACGAGCGAAAGTGCGACGCGAGAGAGAGTGCGAGAAGAAGAGCACGACGATATGGTGAACTCGCTCTACTGTAATGTGTAGAGCATAGTGAGTTCTTATTAGGTTTTTACAAAAGAACATGTGTACATACCTGGCGGCCCGCCCACTTACCTGGGCGACCACATTGGGCTTTATACCCCAACAACCTCCCACTTAAAGTCCAATGTGGTACTTTAAGTGTGAGAGAAGCTACTATACAAGCTAATATACAAGAGATGTAGAGAAGTGATGTACTACCCTACACCTAACTGCTTGCGAAAATGCGCAAAGCTCTCTGAGGGAAGTCCTTTTGTAAGTAGATCAACAGGATTTTCTGTGGTGTGAACTTTGACAAGCTTAAGTTGCTTATCCTCGAGCATTTCCCTGATAAAATGATACTTCACATCCACATGCTTTGTCTTTGAGTGATAAACTGGATTGCGAGCCAATTGTATAGCACTTTGACTATCATAATATAACACAGGCATCTCTTCTTTGATTCCCAAATCTGTTACTAGTCGATTAAGCCAAATTGATTCTTTGCATGCCTCTGATGCTGTAACATATTCAGCATCTGTAGTAGACTGAGTAACACAATCTTGTAATCTAGAATGCCATGATACTGCTCCACCAGCCAATGTAAAGACATACCCTGATGTAGACATCGATTGTCTAAGTCACCTGCATAATCTGAGTCTGTAAAACCCTTTACACTTAGCTCCTGACTCCCATAGCATATACGCATACTCTTTGTAGCTTTCAGGTATCTCAATATTCCTTTCACTGCCTCCCAATGTTTCTTGCCTGGGTTTGACATGTATCGACTTACTACTCCCACTGCAAATGCAATGTCTGGGCGAGTAGCAATCATTGCATACATCAAACTACCCACTGCAGACGCATATGGAATCTTATCCATTTCAGCCTTTTCTGTTAGGAAATAAGACGTAGCTAAATAGATAATTGAGTAGATTACTTAATGGAGAGAGACAAATTTATATACACGAGATTATAGAGTAGAGAGAGAGAGAGAGAGAGAGAGAGTACACACGATATACGTGGTTCACCCAATGTGGGCTACGTCCACGGGAAAGCAGCCACTCAATGACTTTAGTACTTCAAAACAAGAAGTAGTTTACAAAGGGATTATACCCTTAATGGAGCTCCCGCCTTGCTTCACTCTCACCACCTCACACTCACCTTGTTGCATCAACTTCACACTCTGAAATGTGTGTAGAAATGGCCTCCTTTTATAGGCCAAAAGGGCTGCCCTCTCTTATGAGAGACAACCATGTGTAGCCGCCCTTGTGCGAATAAGTCCAAATCGGACCCTCCAAGCCGCCCTTGAGAAGAAAAGTCCGCTTTTGAATTCGGCCACCGGCCATTGACTTCCGGCCACCGGCCAACCGACCGGTTGTTTTCCGACCACTTTCCGGTCGCCGTCCGGCCATAATATTCCGGCAAAAAAGAATATTCCGGCGAAAAAAAAGTTGCCCCTGATTCTTGTCCGTGAAAATTTTGGTTTCCGGTGAGTGATTTTCCTTCACGCACGATGGCTTCTCCTCATAATGGGGGCCTTACAAATGTGCGCTTTTACCACAGAAAATTACAAGGGTAAATCAGGCTCCATACTTAACAATCTCCCACTTGGAGACTGATCTCCAAACCAAACCTGTGACTGCTTTCCATTCTGGCTTCTTATCCTTGAATGCCGATTGAAGATGAGCAAAAGCTCAACTTCTCCTTGTTGACCACCTTTGTAAACATGTCTGCAGGATTTTCACTTGTATGCACCTTTCCTAGCTTTAGTTGTCCCTCTTCCAAAAGAGTGCGTATGAAGTGATATCTCACCTCAATGTGCTTTGTCCTTGAATGAAAGGCTGAGTTCTTCGCAAGATGGATAGCGCTTTGGCTATCACTGTACAAGACACAATTGTCTTGTTTGAATCCAAGCTCTTCTAAGAATCTGTGAAGCCACAGAATTTCTTTGCTTGCCTCCGTCATTGCTACATACTCTGCTTCCGTGGTAGAAAGTGAAACCACTTTCTGCAGCTTTGAAGCCTAGCTTACTGCTGTGCCTCCAATCGTGAACACATAGCCAGTAGTGCTCCTTCGAGTATCTTTGTCACCTGCCATATCTGCATCAGCATACCCTTCTAGAAAAATATCTTTGTCACCTGCCATATCTGCATCAGCATACCCTTCTAGAAAAATATCAGTTCCTCCAAAATACAAAGCATTTGTTGTTGTCCCTTTTAGATACCTAAGTATCCACTTCACAGCTTGCCAATGCTCTTTACCTGGGTTGTCCATGAACCTACTCACAACTCCCACTGCATGTGCAATGTCTGGCCTTGTCCAGACCATAGCATACATTAGAGAACCTACCGCCGCAGCATATGGAACTTTAGACATATAGGCTATCTCCTCTTGTGTCTTTGGACACATATCCTTCGTTAGTTTAAAATGACTAGCCAAAGGTGTAGAAACTGGTTTTGCATTTTGCATTGCAAACCTTTCTAGTACCTTCTTGATGTAATCTTCTTGAGATAGCTTTATTTTCTTCTTCGTCCTGTCCCCTTATATTTCATACCAAGTATCCTCTTTGCAGCACCTAAATCTTTCATTGAAAAAGATTTGGACAGCTCCTCTTTTAGGTCTTTGATGTCCTGCATGTTAGCACTTGCAATCAACATGTCATCAACATACAACATTAGGATGATGAACTTCCCATCTCCCAAATTCTCCGTGTAGACGCAGTGATCCGAGTTGCATCTTGTGAATCCATTATCCAACATCCATCGATAAAAATTCAAGTACCATTGTCTTGATGCTTGCTTTAAACCATACAAGCTCTTCTTTAATCTGCAAACCATTTTCTCCTTACCTTTTACTTCATAGCCCTTTGGTTGAAGCATGTAGATTTCCTCCTCTAAGTCACCGTGAGGAAATGCCGTATTTACATCCATTTGCTCGAGATTTAGATCATGAGCAGCCACAAGCCTTAAGACAAGCCTAATTGAGTTCATTTTTACAACAGGAGAAAATATTTCATTGAAGTCAATACCTTTCTTTTGAGAAAAACCTTTTACCACAAGCCTAGACTTGTACCTTTTCTTCCCACCTTCTTCTTCCTTTAGCTTGTACACCCATTTGTTTTGAAGTGCCTGCTTACCTTTAGGCAACTCAACCAACTCCCATGTTTGGTTGCAATGTAGTGAGTCCATCTCCACTTGCATGCTCTTCGTCCATTCTTCTTTGGATTCATGTTGCATAGCTTCTTCATATGATTCCGGATCTCCAGAATCTGAGATCAAGAGATGGTTGAAGGAAGGAACAAACCTTTCTGGAGGTCTACTTGCTCTTGTAGATCTTCGGGGAATAGGTTGAGGCTCTTCATTTGGTTGACGTTGTTGCACATTGTCACCGTTTGCAGTCCTTGAGTCTTCACCGTCCTCAAGCTCCATGTACTCATCACCTGTTTCTTTTGTTTGTTTTCTTTCCAAGTAATCTTTGTACATATTTTGTTCGTTAAAAATTACATCCCTACTCCTTAAGATTTTACCATCTTCAGGATTCCATAGGCGATACCCAAAGTCTCCTTCTCCATAGCCAATGAAGAAACACTTTTTGGACTTTGCATCTAACTTTGATCTTAGGCTTCTATCTATGTGCATGAAAGCCTCACACCCAAACACTTTGAGAAATGCATAATTCACCGGTTTACCTGTCCATGCCTCTTCTGGAACTCCCCCATCCAATGCCGTTGAGGGTGACCGATTGATTAAGTACACAGACGTACTTACAGCTTCCACCCAAAGCTCAAGTGGTAGGCCTGCATGTAGCTGCATGCTTCGTGCTCGTTCCATGATTGTCCTGTTCATCCTTTCCGAAATCCCATTTTGTTGAGGTGTCCTTGGGGTTGTCCTTTGCCTCCAAATGCCATTGCTAGCACAAAAGCTTTCAAAAGCTTGGCTGCAATATTCGCCTCCATTGTCGGATCTGAGGCATTTAACCTTGGTACCTGTTTCATTCTCCACAAAGGCTTTCCACCTTTGAAATATGGAAAATACATCGGATTTATTCTTCATGACATAAACCCACGTTTTTCTAGTCGCATCGTCTATGAATGTTACATAGTACAATGAGCCACCAAGTGATGGTGTACTTGCAGGACCCCAAACATCAGAATGAACCAACTCAAGTTTTTTATTTTTTCTTTCATTTCCTGATTTTTGAAATTTTACCCTCTTTTGTTTACCATAAACACAATCTTCACAGAACTCTAAGTCTACTTCTTTCAAACCTGGTAGAAGCTTCTTTGTTTGAAGGATTTGCATTCCTTTGGCACTCATATGCCCAAGTCGGTAGTGCCACACCGCACTGTCAACTTCTGTAGTTGCTGCACAAGTTGAAGGTTGCGTGCTAACAGTACACAAGTAAAGTGTACCGACTTTTTCACCCTTGGCAACCACCAAAGATCCCTTTGAGATCTTCCACCGTTTGTTTCCGAATGCGATGTTGTGACCTTCATCGTCCAATTGTCCTGTAGAGATCAAATTTTTACGAAGAGAAGGAACATACCTAACATCTTTAAGCTTCCATTCATTTCCGTTAGCAGTTTTGATAGAAACTGTACCTTTGCCGACAATCACACAAGCTTCATCATCTCCCAAGTATACATACCCAAAATTACCTTTGGTGTAGTCTTGGAAATGTTGCTTGTGTGGTGTCGCATGGAATGAAGCCCCGGAATCTACTATCCAGGAATTAGACACATTGTCTAATGAGAGAATTAGAGCATCTTGCTCTACTTTACCTGCCACATTGGCCTCCGATGTTGGCTTGTTGTCTTGAGACTCTGTTTCCTTCTTCTTCTTGGACCAACAATCCTTCTTGGCGTGGCCCTTCTTGCCGCAATTCCAACATTCAAGAACTGACTTTGTGCGTGACTTGCTCCGCCTTGAGCGATCACGACCCTTTTGGTTTTTGAACCTCTCCTTAAGCCTTCCTCTTGTTTCCACTGATAGTGCAGCACTTGATGATTCTCCTGTGCTTCTCCTTCGCATTTCCTCGCTTAGGAGAACACCCACAACATCATCAAACTTAAGAGTATTTGTGCCAGAGATAGAATTACTTACAGCCATCACAAGGCTGTCCCAACTATCCGGTAGAGATGATAATATAAGGAGAGCTCGCACTTCGTCATCGAAATTGATTTTCACCGATCGAAGTTGACTTATGTTTGTGTTAAAGTCATTTAGGTGTTCTTCAACTGAACCATTCTCTGCCATCTTTAGATTGAACAAGCGCTTCATAAGAAATACCTTATTGGATGCCGATGGTTTCTCGTAGAAGTCGTCAAGTGACTTCATCAAGTCCTCCGTGGTCTTCATCTCGGAAACATTGAAGGCCA
The DNA here is from genome assembly GCF_014529385.1 of Adiantum capillus-veneris. Taxonomy (NCBI): domain Eukaryota; kingdom Viridiplantae; phylum Streptophyta; class Polypodiopsida; order Polypodiales; family Pteridaceae; genus Adiantum; species Adiantum capillus-veneris. Next base: position 146,149,201 of record NC_140947.1, read on the forward strand.
CCGATGACACCAAGCTTAACCGGATTGTTCCCAGTGCCTTTCGATCAAGGACAATCCATGCTTCATCTGCCATTGTTGCTGGCTTCTTCGCAAGACCGCCTAGTGGCAAATAGAGGTCCTTCTGGTAGAGATAGTCTTCAATCTGCATCTTCCAATGTTGGTAGTTTTTGCCGTTGAACTTCTCAATCTTGAGCTTCCCTTCCTCCGCCATAACTCCCACTCAATTTAAGGAATCCTTTCCTTGAGATAATTTAGCTACAAGCAGACCTTGCTCTGATACCAGTTGTTAGGAAATAAGACGTAGCTAAATAGATAATTGAGTAGATTACTTAATGGAGAGAGACAGATTTATATACACGAGATTATAGAGTAGAGAGAGAGAGAGAGAGAGAGTACACACGATATACGTGGTTCACCCAATGTGGGCTACGTCCACGAGAAAGCAGCCACTCAATGACTTTAGTACTTCAAAACAAGAAGTAGTTTACAAAGGGATTATACCCTTAATGGAGCTCCCGCCTTGCTTCACTCTCACCACCTCACACTCACCTTGTTGCATCAACTTCACACTCTGAAATGTGTGTAGAAATGGCCTCCTTTTATAGGCCAAAAGGGCTGCCCTCTCTTATGAGAGACAGCCATGTGTAGCCGCCCTTGTGCGAATAAGTCCAAATCGGACCCTCCAATCCGCCCATGTGTGGCCGCCCTTGAGAAGACAAGTCCTCTTTTGAATTCGGCCACCGGCCACCGGCCATTGACTTCACGAAGCTTGACGGCTCCACTTGGTGATAGATCTTTAATCACCAGAGGTCCCATCCCTCGCTTTTTAAGCTTCTTAGCATGCTGTTTCAGAGTGTAAACTAGGACATAGTCCCCAACCTTAAACTCTTTAGTCCGCACATGCTTATCAAAAAATTCTTTTTGTCGCCTTTTTTGAGCGTAGATAGAAGCTACTGATTTTAGGCGAAGCTCGTCTATCTTTTCCAGGTCATCTATTCTATCAGAAAGCTCGTGCCCTGTCCACTCTAGATCCTTAGCCACCCTTAAGGTTGAAATCAAGAATTCTATTGGTAAGATAGCATTTAGCCCAAAAACCATGTTATATGGGGTCGTTCCTATTGATGTTTTATATGCTACCCTATATGCCCATAATGTTGAATGCAACTTCTGGTCCCAGTCAGTTCTCGACTCAAATACAATCTTCGTGAGGACCGTGCATATAGTTTTGTTTGTTGCTTCAGCTTGTCCGTTTGCTTGTGGATGATACGGGGCTGATTTCCTATGAATTACCATGAATTCATCTAGAAGGATCTCTATCACTTCATTTATAAAATGTGTGCCTCGATCACTCACAATTTCTATTGGCAATCCATATCGTACAAAGACGTATTCATATAGAAATTGTGCCATGGTCCTGGCATCCGCTTTTTGAGTTGCCTTTGCTTCGACCCACTTTGTTAGATAGTCTGTAGCCACAACGATGTATTGTGCATGAGTCTTATATGCAGGAGGTGAAATGGGTCCGACATAATCAATCCCCCATTTTGCAAAAGCTCTTGCCCCCATCATTGGTCTAAGCGGCATATCATCTCTTTTAAGTGGTACTTTGGTCCGCTGACAGTCATCGCACCGTTTAACGTATTCCTCATCGTCCATATGTAATGTTGGCCACCATATTCCTGCGGCTAAGACAAGTTTTGCTGTCTTATCACCTGAGAAATGGCCTCCACCTACTCCTCCATGAGCTTGCTCTAGTATTATCATATACTCAGTCTCTGATGCGCAAATTCTAAGCTGGTTGTCTTTACCTCTCTTATAGAGTTGATCTCCTATTAAAGCGTAATCTCTAGCTTCTGTCTCTATAGATTTCTGACGAGCTTTTGACGTTCCTTCTAGGAAAGTTCTATTTGTGAGATATTCAACAATATACTGACTCCATTCTGGAGCGATCATTATCTGATATAATGTCGAATACTCTGCTGGCGGTTTTGATGAACATACAATACATACAGTGACATATTCAAGTACGCTTTCTTTCATTCCTGGCCAATAGACTCCCAATTGTAACAAATTCCTATATGTGTTTCTTCTTGAACAATGAAATGCACATTCCTGAACATGTGCTTCGCGCAGATATATATTATATTCCTCAGGATTGATGCATAGTCGTAAAACATGATCATTTCCCAATTGATACAACCTTCCTGCAACCCATTGAAGATTCTTGGATTGCTGAATAGCAATATGTTTCTGGTTGTATTCTCTTTTATCAAACTCTCCTCCATAGGTTAATAGGCTAACGACATTTTGAGACCACTTCGGTATCATTTCTATGTTGAACAAGTACGCGTCTGGCATGTCGTCATCTACTCCTATAGGGTCTTCTCCATTCGTCAATCGCGAAAGATGATCAGCTCTAAGATGTGTTTTTCCTTTCTTTACTACTACCGTGAAGTCGAATTCCAGTAAGATAATGAACCATCTCACTATTCTCCCGGTATTGCATGGTTTATTCACTAGGTAGAGCAAGGCTTGGTGATCCGTAAAAAACACAAACTTGTTGGCTAGAAGATAATGCCGAAATTTCTTCACAGCATATATCATTCCTAATCCTTCTCGCTCTGTTGTGGTGTAATTCTTCTCTGCATTGTTGAGCTGTCGACTGGCGTAACAGATAGGAAAATCCATGTTTCCTTCTTCTGGCTGAGCCAGAATGCATCCTATTGCATATGCCGAAGCATCTATATGCACATGGAATATCTTCTCCCAATCTGGTGATTTCAAGACTGGAGCAGTAATGAGTGCCTCTTTCAATTTCTTGAACGATTCCTCACACTCCTCTGTCCATTCAAAGTTCACTATTAGCCTGTAAAGTGGTTGGCCTATTATAGCGTACATGTAAATGAATCGTCTATAATATCTGCAATGTCCCATAAAGCTCTGTACTTGTTTCGCATTGGTTGGTCTCGGCATATCCACTATAACTTTTATCTTCTCTAAATCCGTGGATATTCCGTTTTGTGAGACAATATGTCCTAGAATTTTGCCCTATCGGACCATAAACACACATTTCTCAGGATTGAAACAAATGCGATATGTCCTATATTTCTCAAATACTTTTCTTAGGTGTTCAAGATGCTCATCTCTCAGAAGAGAATGTACACATAAGTCATCCATGTATATTTCTAGAAACAACCTTAAGTATTCTTTCAAAGCATGCGTCATCAGCCTCTGGAAGGTTGCGGGAGCATTGGTTAGACCAAAAGACATAACCCGATAAGCATAAATTCCCCATTCCGTTGCAAAAGCTGTTTTATGTTGATCTTCCAGTGCTATGGCTAGCTGGTTATATCCTGAAAAACCATCAAGAAAGGAGTATGATGTTTTCCCTGATACACGCTCTAGAACATGATCAGTTATCGGCAAGGGATAATTGTCCCTGATTGTTGCAGCATTCACTTTCTTTAAGTTGACACACACTCAGAGTTTTCCGTTCTTCTTGGGTACTACCACAATCGGAGATACCCAATCGGTGTGTTCAATCTCGTATATGAATTCAGCTTCCATTAGCTTATCTATCTCTTCTTTGATTCGCTTAGCAAATGTATCATTATATGTGTATGGTCTCTGTCTGCTAGGCTTTGTATCTTGTTTCAGTGGGATTGTGTGTTGGCATATCGATGGGTCAACTCCCTTTAAGTCCTTATAAGACCATGCAAACACATCCCTATACTCTCTGAGAAGACTCAAAAGTTTCTCTTCCTCGCCTGGAGACAAATCTGTGGCTATGTACACCGGTCTAGGTGTCTCACCTGGAGCTGCTAAATCAACTTTTTTTGCATCCTCCGGTCCGTCATAAGATTCGTTCTCCCTTCTCTCTCGAATAGGTTGGGTTAATACCACCTTCCTATCCTCTATTGTGAATTTCCTATAGTGAGAGGGAACATCCATGTTTTCCTTGATTTTGGCGTTTTCGTCCTCTCCACTCTCAAATTCTGTCGTCCAAACTTCTTTCAGAGTTTTCTTGAGCTCTCTGTACTTGTTTCTACGTTCTAACTTGGACTCCGTGTGTTCTCTGTTGCGCTTGTTCTTTTCTGATTTTCCTGTTTCTGTTTTCGTTCCATTCCTTTGAACTTGATTTCTTGAGCCTCTTTTGTCTTTTCGTAAGCTCTTTTGATCATTGCCTCTCATTCTTCCAGAAATCTTGTCCTTAACACAATCTTCCGCCTTTACTAGCATTAGGATGTGATTTTTTCCTCTTATTCTAGGCATCGGATTGGTTCTAACCCCCTTTGTTTTTCTCTTTGCTCTATAGCGTTTCTGGCGTTGTTTAGTTTGGTTCGAAAAATCATAAAATCGGACATCCGTTATAGTTTCTTCGTTTCCGCTTGAATTGTCCGTTGACTCGTTGTCTGCTTCATTTCCCCACTCAGGATGATCGGGAATGTCGTGAAACACCTCCTCTTCATCTTCCTTTTCCAGTGTATCGTTCTTTTCAGTTTCTTTTTCGAGTACAGTTCTCAACATGAAGTACGGAACCACGTCGTACCCGTCTTTGTCGCAAAATTTCGTTGTGGGACCATCCGGAATTGCACAAACATCTAGGGTTGCTAGAATGTGTGTCCATTCTAATGGTTCAAGTGTGTCCTCTGGAAAGGGTTCTCCTATATAAGTTTCGTCTTCGATAGTCCTTTCTAAAACATATTCTTCTCGCCTCAGACTTCCACATTTTGAGTCTCCACACATCCATAACTCCTTGGGCTTACCTAACCAAGCTGGAAATTCGGATCCCGCCAAAGTAGCTGAATCAAACTCCTCTACCGGTGTTCGATTCACATCTTTGTAGCTATGGTCTCTCAGGTTCACACGTGTAGTGGTTTCCATATTTCTCAGGTATATGTGATTGTAGCCCCAATCTTGGACCATTTTCAACTGTCTCATGAATGGTCTTCCCAATATGATATCATGAAAATCGACAATAGCAAAAGTATGTTCGTATTCAATGCTGCAAGAAGTCACTACGACTTTCTCTAATAACCCCATAGGTTTCTCCATGTGTCCATCTGCTAATTGGAGTTTCAACCTAGTCTTCCTTATTGCTGGTTTCCCCCATTTTTTCCAGATTTCTTTTGTAGAAATGGCTACCCCAGCTCCGTTGTCTAGTATTGCCATCATGTTCACTCCTTGGAATTCAACTGGTAAGGTTGTATTTCTCTCTTCACCTTCGCAATACTCTCCGACCTTGTTTAAGGGTACAGGCTTAGCGTTCTTTTGTGGTTTACTCAGCTCTTGTATACCCTCTTGCAGTCTCGATGTTGGGTCTTTTATCCCAAATTTCTTCAAGCATTTTACTACAGTGGTCCACATATGTGGTATTAGCCTCAAAAGCTCAGCTAGAGTGATAGTGCATGTCACTGGTGTTGACAAGATCTCTATCAATCCTTGCGAGTCCATGACTTTTTCTGATGAGATTCTTCGTGAGGGAAGTGCTCTAGTCTCGGATTTTGCTTCATACTCTCCTAAGTATGAAGGTAAGGTATTCAGTGAGTGAGGTTTGCTCTCCATTGTTCTAACAGAGCCCCCATCTCCCCAGTAAGATTGCAGATCCAAGTCCACTTGAGATCGTGCCTCAAATTCCACTATGGGAGGATTCCTGATGTCCTTTTCCCAATTTGTCTGATTAGCTTAGCAACTTAGCTCGTTTGCAAAGTTTGCCTCTCTCACTTGTTTCCAAAATTCATTGTAATCCTCATCTCTTCCGTAAGACCTCTGTATGACTGGATGAAAACTCTCTATCTCCTGATCGGTTGTGTTCAATACTATGAGGTCATCCTTGTGTGTATTTTCAGGCTTTTGTGCACTGGGAGTCTTTTCAGCTACCCGTGAAACGATAGTCTCTTGCTGAATTGGGTTTTCCGTTCCACAATTCATTGTTTCTTTTGGTGGTTCTAATAAGGCTTGTGCAGTCTCGATCATTCTCTGGCACATTTCAAGTCTCTGCTTTTCCAATTCCGCGTTTGGGTATGTCATCCACCTCTGTTCTTGTGTTTGGTTGTTCTTTAACCTAGCTTCGTAAGCTCTCATCAGTGCGTCCAATGGTTCGTGTACTTTGTCAACTAGCACTGATCCCCCTGAGCTTAAGCTCGTTGTTTCTTTGATACTCTTTTGTTTCGTTCTTTCCGGGCTCATCTCTCGTTTCCCGTTTTGACTCTCAAGTTTTACTAATCTATCTTTAGTTCGCTTTAGTTCCTCAGCTAGAATAGCGTCTTCACGTTCTTTTCTCAACTTCATGCGTGCTTTTCTAGCTTTCCATGTGTTTCTCTGACTCCGCGGTCCTTGACTAACCACTTCAGTCGCTAACTTTCCATTCTCAGGTTCTCTAGTGGTTTTCTTAGCTTGAGCTCTAGTAACAACTTGCGTTGGTATCAGAGTTTCATTTTCAGACCCACTGCTGGTAGGAATAGTTTCTAGCATATTCAATGTCGTCTTTTGCACTTTGTTTGGATTCTTTGAACAATCCTCAATGAAGTGAGTAACCCCACACTCAGTGCAATAAGCGTTAATTCTAATGATTTCCATATGTGGACAAACATTCATCAGATGGTCACCTCCACACTTGTAACAGGGTCCAAGTGCTGGTCTTGGTCCCATTTGATTCGTCCTTTGTGGATAGGATGGTCTTTGTCCCGTTAACCCTCCATGAGCTATGAACATCAATGTTCTTGCGTCCAAATTGTATCTCTCTTCATCAGAAGCACTTATAACTGTTGGTATTCCAACATTCCCAATCATGCCCCATGGTTCTAGTTGCTTGGGTTCTTCTGGTGGGTAATACACAGTTGGAGACATGTGTGCACCAGATTCTTCATAATAGGCTTGAACAGGCACTAAGGCTTGTTCTTCCTGATTCTCTAAGGTTGGTGCATATCTAATGCCTACTGGTCTTGCTCCTGGTAAAGGTGGTTGTTGTCCCAATACCGGTTGCGGTCTTTCTATCCCCATAGGTCCTGGTACATTTCCCGTTGAGTATCGAGGTACTGGATGTACTTGAGGTGGTGCTAATTGAGCAGGAGGTGCATACTGACGCTCCCTTACATACCCTTTGTTGTAATAGCACTCCTATGTTGGATGGTTTGTCCATTTTTGTTCAATAGAACACCATTTTAGTGTTTTTGGCAATGGTTTTTGGTATGGTGCCATCCTTTTTAGAGCATCTTCTATCATTTGCTCTACATTTGGCATGGTTGTTGTTTGAACATTCTTTTTAGTGGTAGTCTCGCTCGCTACGGAGGAGGAGCTACAGGATGCAAAATCTGTATCCGCTGACACCTCTCCATAAACCGTACAGTTATCCACTAAGTACAATGCCTCTCTCGTTACTTGCTCGAAACTTGTACAAGCTTTCAAGTGCAAGTCCTTCTTGAGAGTGTCGTTTCTCAGTCCCTCAATAAAGAGAACAGATAGTCTGTCATCTTGTGGTTGTTCACGTACTGGACATCTCTCAATGTATTGTTTGAAGCGAAGTGAAGCTTCCTTCACTTTTTCGTGTTCTCTCTGTTTAAAAGCATATATTTGTGAGACCGTATTGTGCTTAATCCCTCGTTTTGAGAATTCCTCAGCAAACTCTCTTAGCAAATGGTCAATGTCATGGAATCCCCCTATGTTCAGTGGTTGAAACCATGTCAATGCCGTACCTTCTAGAGTAAGACCAAATCCCTCGTATTGTGTATGGAAATCTGTTATCTGCTCAGCTCTTAAGACTTGCTTAAAGAGTGACACATGTGCATACGGATCTCCTGAACCACCATACTTCTTTGGCATACACTTCGCTACTTGAGATGGTCTCATACGTCTATGGTCTGCTACCAATCTCATTGCTCCTGTGTCCCGGCTAAAGCTTTCTCTAGCATCATGGACTTCATGGGTTATCCTTGTCGGTTCCCCTGCCCTGAATCTACTACTAGGAGGTAATTGTGATGGTTCCGCTTCGAACCTTGGAACTGGAGTGGTATATGTGGGGATTGGAACTGCACTACCTCGATTCGTATCCATTGACTCTCTGGAATGTAATGATCCCATTGGTCCGGGCTTCGAGTACTGAGGTTGACTGAAAGAGTCAGCAGCCTGAGTTCTTTGTCCTCCTGTCGTCATTGGGTTTTGCCCTCCATTTGTTGGTGCTGGTCTTTGTGAGCTAGAAGTAACATAATACTGATGTAGTGGTCCCCCAAAGTATGTATATCCTTCTAATTCTTTCTTTCCCATTGTTGAGTATTGCCTCCCATACTTGTCGTAAGCAGCAATTTTCACTTCCGATCCCTCTGTGTAGGTAAAGACATAAAGTCTTTTTTGGTCTGTCAACTCTCCGGTGTAGGGTTCTTCACATCTATAATAGAGATCTTGCTCCCCATTATTATATTTGTATAGCCCCACATAGATGTTATCAGTGTTGATCCTTGTAGTTTCATTCTCTCTTCTTAACCTCGCATCAGGGAAGTTCATTATTGGTGCTTTCTCCTCAAGTTCTTCATCTACTTTGGCTTTGGTGCCCATCAATCCCCACTTGTCCACAATGTTAGGGTTTAGGACTACCAAGTACATGGTACCCTCGTCATCTAGATATCTATCTCCGCTATAGCTCACAGGCACTAAGTCCTTGAACTCACTAGGTCTCTCCTCTATCTTTACACAATAGCGGTCCATTCCATCTTTGTAGATCTTGGCACCTTGCTCATTGTCGTACTGGTATTTTATGAACAATAGCTTCATTGTGGCGGAAGGGTTTGATGATCCTGCTGCCATATTTTCTCTGTTGTTCAGGTTCAAGTGTTCCAAGTGTTCGGTGAAAATCTCGTAAGATCTCTCCGAAGAAGTATCAGAAACACTTCCTTCAAAGATCGGCCCTAATGGTTGCACCCAACTTTGGTTCACACTTCCCTCGGTTGATATGACACTTGCTTGTTCCCCTTGTTTTGGTTGGTTATTCTGGAGATTCCTGCCCGATCTCAAATTCATCAATTCCCCTAAAGGACTTTAACTTCTCGTCTCGGCAATTTGTGTTCCCAAGTTTTTGTGGTCAGAATTGATCCAAACTGATTGATAATTGGTCAATTGTTTAATCTTGTCAGTTGGACAACTTCTGTTTCATCAAGTGAGAATTTTGTTGCAGTTATGCTGAAAAGGATACGCGTATGATGTCTTTTTTCACAGATTTGGACTATTTTGGTTATGCTCACTCTCAGTAGCCCCCTTATGCTCTGTCCACTCACAAAATTCAGTTTGAACTCTGTTTGAGCAAGTTATGGCTAATTTAGGCTTTTCTTGGCAATTTTCCGCTTTTGACTTGTTTTGGGTCAATTGTGATCCAAATGGGATGAAACTTGAAATATAACCTCTAGACAGCTATTACAATGGATCTGTGTTGGCAAAGTATCAAAATATGTTCAAAATTAGGTCAAAGACATCATACGCGTATGATGTCTTTTTCATCAATTTGGGTCAAGACTTGATATTTTTGCTTTCTACAGTGTTTGTAACAATCTTGTCAGGTCAGATATCAAAAATAAGTAGTGGATGTGCTAAAAGACATTATACGCGTATAATGTCTTTTTTCCCAGATTTTGACTATTTTTGGTTTTAAGCCTTCTCCAATGTTTATAATTGAGTTTCAAGTGTTTTTGTCATGTCTGAATGTAAAAACAAGATCTGAATCCAAAATTTCCTATTCTTTGCGTTTCTTGGACTCCGACTTGTCTTTTTGGGTTTCTTTGAGTGTTAATGCTCTTGTTTTAAGTTGAAATTAGGGTATAACTCCCCTTTTGAACACTCTGGTAAAGTCAAAATTTCTGTTTTGGTCTCTGTTTGGTCATTTAGACATCATACGCGTATGATGTCTAAAGTTGTAGATTTCCAGTTTTTTGGCACAGAATCCTTCCTAAAGCTTTCTCTAGTGCTCAGTAACTCCCAGATACACAAAAACTTTCTCTGGCTTTTGTTTATTGCAAGTTTCACTACTAACTCGACGGTTTAGTGATCTAACATGCAATCAACCATATCAAGCAAATATTCCAATGATTACTAGCTCCAGATCAGGATCAAATGAAGTCCTACCTAAGCTATTCCTAATCATAAAATGGGTTTGGTAATTGTGATTTTAAAGAGATCCACTGCCACTCACGGACTAGCAAATTCTTCTTCTATCAACAACTACTCAACACCAACAAAACAACAAACAAATCTAAGCTAATCTAAAAATACTGTCAACACGGAAGACCCAGGAATACCCCACTTCCTAGTATCTCTCGAGATCTTCGGAGTCCACCACTCCTAGATCTTTTCTAACTAAAGTATACAAAGTAGTTTATACGACTCACCTCGTAGGATTAGTCTAAGGTCACCTACTTAGGGCTCTCGTCCCTAGCAACGGCGCCAAATGTTAAGGCGGTTACGCCGCTAGCGGAAGCTAAATAGCGAGAACTCAACCAACAACAGAATTTGTCAGACGAGGACGGAGCTTGACCCGCAGGCGCATGGAAACAACTAGGTGGGTGTCAAATCACCTACTCGACCTTCTAATGACAATCACTACTAAGGAAATCAAATCTAAGTTCTAAAATACGCAAGTGACTGAAATCCGTACTACGAACGAATGCTATACGAAACAGGATCTAGAATCATTGAATCGATCTCAAACTCAAGGGGAAGTCTATACACTAGGTAAGAACAACACCCTAAAGACTTGAACTGCAAAATCAACCTATAATCACTCCATGCGGTAAACGCGTATGAAGACAGGCCAAAAAATACAGGTGACCGAAACTTGACCCCGATGGTACTAATGCGTAGCTCTACTCGTTGTGGTTCTATAGATATGCTGCACGCTCCATTCCGACACACGAGTTGGAAGAAAACTCACACCGAAGCTCGTAGGAACTTACCACACATAGAAGCCGATAGCGCGCACTCTTGGTATCTGTGCGTAGCTCTCGCCGTTGCTAACACAATGGCGGTGTCGCTTCTCCAATGGCGGCTCCGTAGCTCGCGTAGCAAGTAGATAAGATTCTCTCTCTCTCTCTCTCTCTCTCTCTCTCTCTCTCTCTCTCTCTCTCTCTCTCTCTCTCAGACACAGTCACGGCGCTCCAAAAACTCTCTTTGATTAAATAAAAAACTCTCCCTTTAGGTTACAAAACTTTGGCTTATATACCTCAGCCTTGGAGGTGAGAACATCTCTAACTAATTACATCAGCAAGTGAAATTACTTCGGAATTACAAGCTGGAAACTCAATTGAGTCCCGTTACTTAATGAATGGCTCCAATCAAAATCAATGTCGGAAAGACATTTATTACAATCAATGGTTACAAAAATGATGAGTGTGAGCAAAAATGTGGGTGTGATCCTCTGCTGGCTCAACAAGGATTGTAAGGAGCAGTAAGTTCACGTTTTATACCTTTTGACTCACAAAAGTCCTGCAAGGCCTTTGAAACATACTCTCCACCATTGTCAGTGCGTAAGCATTTAAGCTTCTTGCCACTGTGATTCTCCACAAGTGTCACAAACGTTTTGAAAACACTAAACGCTTCATCCTTGTGCTTGAGAAAGTAAACCCATACTTTCCTCGAGTAATCATCTATAAATGTCATAAAGTAAGAAGCTCCCCCTAGAGATAGGTTAGGCATAGGTCCACACAAATCACTATGAACAAGTGCCAACTGTGTATCTATTCTACTGCTTCTATGCTTATGTGGCTGATGTGTTTGCTTACCATACAGACAATGTTCACATAATTCAAAATCATTAAATGAAAAGCCAGGCAAATAACCAGAACGAGACAAGATTTACATTCCCTTCTTGGACATATGTCGTAACCGGCTATGCCACAAAGAAACGTTCGGCTGCTCGGTTACATTGATTACATTTTTAGAGACATTTGATACATAAATCATGTAAAGTCCTCCAGAATTTACTCCATGTGCTACTGTCATAGAACCCTTGGATATCTTCCACATGTTCTGTCCAAAAGTGGTGACGTAGCCAGCATCATCAAGTAAACCTATGATGATCAAGCTCTTTGTAATTGCGGGAACATGTCTCACATTCTTCAGTGTGAAAGAAGAGCCATTCTGAAACTTCAATTGAGCATCTCCAACACCTAAGATCTCACATGTCTGCCCATTGCCTAGCCGAACATGATCTTTAGTGGTCACATAAGAAGTAAACCACTCCTTGTTTGGAGACACATGAAGTGATGCCCCTGAGTCTATAATCCAGTCACTCAGTGCATTTCCATCAGATGCTGTAAGAAGAGCTGAGTCCATTGTATTCTTCAAGAAGTAGATGTCTCCTGACACTAGACTGTCATCCTCTGCAACAGTGTTTGTCACATTTATTTCTTGAATCTTCACTGAGGACTTGTTCTTCTCACCATGGTCTTCAGCTTTCTCTTTGCCTTTTTTTGCTTTCCATTCTCTGCAGTCTCTTTTCATGTGACCCTTCTTGCCACAATGGTAGCATTCTATGTCACTCTTGCCTTTAGCACTGCGGGACTTGCTAGGAGACTGATTCCTCTTTCCACCTTTGTACTTTTCTTTGGTCCTTCCCCTGACAACTAAGGCTGTTCCTTTTCCTTTGTCCATTGTCTTTCTATTGGTTTCTTCAGTAAGCAGACTTCCTTCTACACCTGCTATGTTCAAACCATCTGGAGGTGCAGAATTACTCAAAGCTGTGCGAAAAGTGTCCCAACTTTCCGGCAATGTGATCAACAGGAACATAGCTCTAACAGGTTCATCAAACTTGACACCTTGAGCTGACAACTGACTGTAGATTGTGTTGAATTCATTTAGATGATTGGACATAGGTGTCCCTTCTTTCATCTTCAAGTCAACAAGCTTCTTAAGCTAGTATACCTGTGAAGCTGCACTCTGCTTCTCATAAAGATCACTCAGCTTTAACCATGCTTGATAAGCCGACATCTCGTCTGCTACATTGAAGTAAACGCTTTCTGCCAAAGTCAGCATAATGGTAGAAAGTGCCAATTCATCCATTTCGCTCCATTCATCTTCGTCCATATCTTCAGGTTTTATCCCCTTGAGCTTTATAGGCGTTATCTGCTTCTTTTGTACCAACACGTGCCAAATCTGCTTCTTCCACAATGGGAAATTGGTTCCATCTAGCTTCTTGATATTGTAAAGAGTGTGTCCTGTGATCCAGCCATAGCTACGCTTCACAGTGGTTTACTTTCCTGGGAAAAATTCGACAGAGTTTCCCTTGTAAACTGACCTCTGAACTAATATCAACCTGTCAAATGAACCAAGAAAGCTTCAGATTTTGCAGAAATTTTGGCAGAGTCTCCTTTGTAAAATGGCTCTGGTGTACTCAAAAACAGACCAAAAAACAGCTCAAAAAACATTGTCTCTCTGACACTGTAAGTTGCGGGTAAATGTGTCCTGCACCTGTACTGTCTCTGACTGTCCTATAAGCATAGACTGCGACAATGCCTCAATGGTAGTAAAGCAAAGATGCAATCCCAACTGTCTAACTCACAGTCAATACATCCTAGCTGCCTATCTAAGGGTGCTCGAGGGATCGCTCCAAGACTTGTATCACCGAAAGGATCTCAACATTCGAGAATCCCCCAGCTCAATAAAACCTCACTTGACCCTCAACAAAGGCTGCAGTAAATCTGACAGTACATAGACTTCCCACAAAGTCATACATCCACAAATTTCCCACTGTATGCTGTAACCGCTGCGGCGGTTGTTTGCTGTGTGACTCACAGCCAGCAAACCCTCAACAGACATACATCATCTCTAACAATACATCCCATGTGGAAGTACCTACAATGTCAGGATGAAATCTGGAATATCAAGCAACAAACACAAGCTACCTGATGAACTAGTGGATGTCGCCTACAGTCTGTGTGTAGATGCGCCCGTGTCGTATGTGACACGCCTCCAAGAACTATGATCCGTCCTTCGATGTGTAGACAGCCACAAATCAACACTCTGGGAGTGTCGATATCCTCAGCACCTGCAGTCGTAGGCCGAAAACCCCAAATTTGCAGAGTCGGATCTGCATCCGTCGAGACCACGTAGTCTAAAATGGCCTGCGTAGACCTTTGTCGAAGCCGAACGGTGGCCGAGATGACCTCAGAATGAAATTCTGAGAACACCAAGACCTTTGGGCTCTCCCACGAGATTTGGGGCCGTGTCTTCGCCTGTCAAATTTCACTCCAATCTGAGCTGGTGACTCTAGCCTCCTGCAGTGCTGCCCCAAGCCTCGATCTGAGCTCTGATACCAGTTGAAGGAGTACGAGCGGAAGTGCGACGCAAGAGAGGGTGTGAGAAGAAGAGCACGACGATATGGTGAACTCGCTCTACTGTAATGTGTAGAGCATAGTGAGTTCTTATTAGGTTTTTACAAAAGAACATGTGTACATACCTGGCGGCCCGCCCACTTACCTGGGCGACCACATTGGGATTTATACCCCAACAGGTAGTCATCAATGGGATTCAGCATCTATTGTAGAAGTTGATCTTGACAAGGGTATAATGGACTTCAAAATGCAATCCATGTATGGTGACCAAGGATTGGAAAGATTAGAACAGAGTACAAAAGAAACCTTTAAGGAGTTTCCATCATACTTAGGACCATATGAGGAAAGCTTTGATGTTATAGTCCTACCATCAAAGAGAGGAGTTCATCAGCCAATCATAGATTCTCAAGGATTGCAAGAATTTATGTCAACACCGGTGAGATGTATGCTAACAATAGCTAAGCTGCTAAAAGTCAGACCTCAGATGTGGAGAGATGTTGGTCGATGTCTTGAGAAAATGGGAATCAAAAATCCTGTTGAGACGATACATGGAGCAAAACCAAAAAGGATGCTAAACCAGTCCCCATAAACAAAGTGTATGATTATTAACGAAGGAGACGGAAACACCACATTGCCTATAGAACATCAAGGAACAAAAGCCATAGCTATTCTAGAAAGTGATGTGGGTGTTACCATAGCCACTAAACATATTTGGAAAAAGTGGGAAGACCGACTCTTAGGTAGACATGAATGAAATTACAATTAGTTGGTAACTTCTTGTGGAATTTAGTATGAGCATACATTCTCTATAGAAAATTTTGGTATCGAGAATAACTATGACATTATTCTAGGGAGACCATTTATGTGCCAATTAAAAATGGTTCAAGACTGGGGCTATTACGATATCTATTTATGCCACATGGAGACTACTATGGGATATACTTGAGGGGGCATAGCTATAGAGATGTACGTAAGACTCCAGTAAACAAATTCAATTCGGCTACAAATGTGAAATCTCAATTACCAACATGGCTGAATTCTAAATCTCACCTATGGATGTGTGGAGCTTTTGAATGTGAAAGCCTTACAAAAGAGGAGTGTAAAGGGGATAGGTCATTTGAAGATTTTGATTATATATTTAAACCTTTCCCATAAGAAAAAATGGAACCCCTAAAGTGAAGTCAAAATTTGGCCACCTTAGATATGTGTGTCAATGAGGTCACCTTGACAAACTTTTGTGAAAAAAATAGTATGGACTTGATCCCATTTTTCATGATAAACAGAATTCAAGAACAAGACAATCATGAAGGAAAAAATGGCTAATGGTGTAGCACTAAGATTAGAGACTAGTGTGCAGTGTTTGCCCATATAGTACAATATTTCCATTAGGGATCTTACCCTAGGTAATGACACGCAAAGTATTCCAGACAAGAAGAAAGAATAAGATGATGAGTTTTTTTATGACACTATGGATGCTCTAGAGAATTTGGACTTTTGTGCAGATGATGAGAGATCATAGGGTCAAGAAAGTGAGCTGAAACACTATTTGAGAAATTTTTTGATTTAAAAGAGGGATAAGAGGAACCCTGATGCCACATGTATAAAAAAAGATGTCTTATTTGATGCTTGTATGAGCCTACAATTACATTAAGCAAAAGGTGTCAAGGAGACTCTCTACACCTCCTCAAAAAAGTTCAAAGACAAAAAATGAAAGGCCACTTGACCACCCAAGGACATGTCTAAGACAATTGATGACTTTGGCAAGCCTCGATGGAAAAAAGTTGAGCAAAGAAATAAATATAGCAAATTGAAATAGACCTTAAAAGAGGTGTGGATGACAGAGATGGAAAGTGAGAGCGAAAACAAATTAGAGAAGGACTGAATAAGTGTACGCTCTCACTTAAGTACACTATCTAGGACCGCAAGATTATTTTTGAGCATCCTATTATGGAAAGGGCGAAGGCAGGGAAATCTTATGATGGATCTAGAGATGCTAAAAGATAGATGTAGTAGAGCCACGTGAGGAGCCCATACAAACATATATTGCTAGTGATCTATCTCCCAATGAGGAAGAGTTATTGATCAACTTTCTCAAGGATTATAAGGATGTATTCACCTGGTCTTATAAGGACTTGAAGGGGACTGATCTTGCCATTTGTCAGCACACACTTCCCCTTAAGCCTAATTCTAAGCCAAGCAGACAACATCCATATACTTACAATGAAACCTTTGCAAAGAAGATCAAGGAAGCGATAGATAAGCTGGACAAAGTTGAGTTCATATATGAGATAGAGCACATTGATTGGATATCCATTTGGTGTAGTACCCAAAAAGAATGTAAGAGTGTGCATCAATCTCTCAGAAGTGAATACAACCACTATTTGCGATAACTATCCTCTTCCCATTACAGATCATGTCTTGGAATGAGTGGTTTGTAAGCAAGCATATAGCTTCTTAGATGGATTTTTAGGTTACAACCAATTGGATATTAAACCAGAAGATCAACATAAGACAACTTTTGCAATTGAGTGGGGATTCTTTGTATATCGAGTGATTCCATTTAGGTTGATGGATGCACCTCCACCTTCCAACGATTGATGGCTCATGCTTTCAGAAAATACTTGCGTGTATTTTTAGAAATCTATATGGATAATTTGTGTGTACATTTGATGTTGCCCAAAGATCGTATAGGACATCTAAAAAGTTATTTGAGAAATGTGGCACATATCAAATCTACCTTAACTTGGAGAAGTGTGTTTTCATGGTTAGGCAAGGCAAGATCATAGGACATATCATATCAGCAAACGAAATATCCATGGATATGGATAAAATCAAGGTGATTGTCAAAATGCCCCATCTAACATCAGTCATAGAGGTTCAATCATTCATGATACATTGCGGATATTACAAAAAGTTTATCTAAATGTATGTGGTAATTGCCAAACCTCCTTATAGTTTGATAGCAGCCTTTGATTGGAAAAAATATTGTGAGGGATCATTTCAAAAATTGAAGCAGGCATTGGTATTAGCACATATCCTTAAGGAACCAGATTTGAATAAGATCTTCCATGTGCATATTGATGCCTCTGCTTTTGCAATTGGATGTATATTAGCACAATCTGGAGAAGGCAATATGGATTTCCCAATTTTCTATGCCAATCACCAATTAAATAGTACTAAATGAAAGTGCACAACCATTCAACGGGAAGGATTGGGAATAGCCTATGAAGTGAAGAAATTCAGGCATTACCTCCTTGAAAATCAATTCATTTTCTTTGTTGATCATCAAGCACTGTTGTATCTTGCTAACTAGCCGTGCAACACAGGTTGAATAATATGGTGGTTCAACATCTTACTAGAATTTGATTTCACAGTTGTAGTAAAGAAGGGTACTACCCATCAAAGGGATGATCACCTTTCTAGACTTGTAAATAATGAAAATCCTAAGGGAATTGAAGATGATTTTCTAGATGCATATCAATTTAACATTGAGATGATACCTAGATGGAGTGGAGCATAATTTCAATTGGCAATAGGACAATTGAAGATAGATTTGGAGAAACTGGGTGCCAAAAAAGTAGTTGAGCAAAGCCTAGTCCTTTTCAAATGCTTGGTGGGAGATTGTATCACCAAGGCTCTGATGGCATATTAAGGTTATCTATTGAAGCTTTTGATATCCCTTTATACTTAACGGAGTTGGTCCTACAACTATTGAAAAGGACATTCACAGGATTCAATGGGATTTTTGGTTACATGGAGCTCATGCTATACATCAAAGGATTACACTATTGCTATAACTTCTTCGTACTACCTCCAGACTCCCTTTATAATCATCTAATATTGGGTACACCATGGCAATGCAAATACAAAGCGTATATAGATTGGGCGGAAAACCAAGTGTATTTTATAGCAAAACATTGAGGACAAAAAATCACATTTGCTTCCATGGAAGATACCAGGTATCTCTTCGATGATGGTGACAAAAGAACCAAAGAGTCAGCCAATAACTTCAACGCAATAGCCGCACAATGAGAAATTACAACTATCATACCAAAAATGAGACTTGTAGAATCTACTGTAACATGCATAGCTGTCCATTTGTAGTTGCTCCGCTCCCTTTGCTACTTGTTACAAATTTTATTACAATCCGTCCGTTATGTCCAATCAGGCTTTTGCAGCTTAAAAACATTTTTCGCAACTTATCCAATTTTGGCCATAACTTGCTCGTTGTTGCTCCAAATCAGCTTCTAAAACTTTTTATCTCTTCCTAGAGTCCATGTACATGTGTCTTATTTTTTCGTACTTTTTTTGCTTTTATTGCCATTTATTGCTTTGAAGTTCAACAAAAAACAATAAAAATAAAGAAAAATAGCAAAGTTGACCCAAAAAATCTAGAAACTAGCTAGATAAATAAAAGAAGTCAACTTTCAACAAAATGTCCTTATTTGCAAATTTTCAACAGATTATTCCACTTACGTGCATGGGCCATAAAGCGGTGCCTTATGGAAGGCAGTGTAAGGGGCCCTACGTATGCATACTCAGACAATGCATGAAAAAAATGATGTTGTGCAAGAGGGGGGGCTTAAGCCAATGTATGTGCCTGGACCGCACATAGCTACACATCACCGCATTAATCACATCGGGAGTGTCCGGCATGTCTTCGTGTACCTTCATGTGGGAATAAGCCCTTAGAAGGAGGGGATCTCAAGAGGCATAATCAGGAAGGGCTACGGGGATAGGAAAGGGTGCTCATTATTTCTACATAAGGAAGGGTTTCCTTTGTACGCTGTATTGGGCTTTTCTCATAATCAAAGGCTATGGAATCTGATGTATTCTTATTCTCTCTCTCTCTCTCTCTAATGCTGTGCGGTGCTTCTCTCTCTTGCATTTCTATGAGCACAGTCTCGTAATAGGCACCCATGCCTATTACAGCCAAGTGCTTAAGGGCATTCGATGGTGGTTCACCTATGTGGTTATCAATGACCGTGTACCATGTAGTAAGAATTGCAACTCAATAGCTCGTTGGCAAATCGTTGAAGGTTGCTATCAGTTGAAGTTCTAAGATTGTGATTGAAGTATCGGCTGCCATTCTTTGGTCGTGACTTTGGAAGAATGTTGGAGTGATTGAGACGCCATTGGGTTGGATGTTTTTATTGGTAATTCCCTTTTCTTTGGAATCCTTTTTGGTGTTGGCACTTGATGCACTTCTTTGAGGTTTAGTATCCACTTGGGTTTGTTTTGAAGTAGTTGCAACTTTGGAAGTGTATTACCCGCTTTGACAGTTTGACTTTTTGTGGTTACCAAAGTAGACTATGTTCGCTATTTTATAGACTGTAGTAGGACTTTTGGAATCCAAAACAAGCTTTCTTGAGCTCATGGGGTTCCGTTTGGTATCCAAACTTGCCTTATAGTCTATGTTTTGTCTAGCGCTGGCGTTACTTGCTTAGCTAGCCATTTAGGTATCCACATTTTCTTTGTTTCCGATTTGGCCATAGTGGATAATATCTGAGGTGCTCTTTGAGATAAGTGGTTGCATCTTTGCCACTTTCTTTGAAGGAAGCGAATGACTGGTAGTTACAGCTTCAAATTTATCCATGGTCCCATAGTTGTAGTGACTTGCATCGGTTTTTGTTTCTTGTTTTCATATATCCTGTTGGCTTTATTTTTGTCTATGATGGTGTCGGCCTTGGAAGCAAAATCAACATACATGACCTAAACACATGCTTTGACATGCACCTGGTTGTTGGCCCATTGGAAATACACATTGTATTTGCATTGCCATGGTATGCTAAGTATCAGTTGATTAGTCAAAGTATCTAGTGGAAACACAAAAAAGTCATGGGGGCATTCATACCCATTGATGTGTACTTTGAGCTCCACAAACCCTGTAGCAATACTGATAGCTCCATTGAATCTTGTAAATGGTCCTTGCAAGGGTTATAGGATCAA
This sequence comes from Adiantum capillus-veneris, assembly GCF_014529385.1. NCBI lineage: Eukaryota > Viridiplantae > Streptophyta > Polypodiopsida > Polypodiales > Pteridaceae > Adiantum > Adiantum capillus-veneris. Next base: position 146,169,459 of record NC_140947.1, read on the forward strand.
TTCTTCCAATTGATCATATTCTTCTAAGCACCGGAGTCGATCAATGCATGAGTAGGTAGCATTCCATCTTCTAGACTTATACCAATGTATGGGTCCACATTGTCATCATATTGGTCAATGCTGGTAATATGATAAACTTTGTGTTTCCTCTTTGCTACTCGCTCTCTCACTTGTTGTTGTGCCTTTTAATCTCAAGTTGATTTTTTTCCTACATACTTTTAGCTACATGTGCTCTTTTGAGCATCTTTTGTGTCAACGACAAGTGATATTTTTTCAATCTGCATCCACTTATCCAATTTTGCATATCTGTGAACTCATCAAGAAAATATTCAATGACTTCATTAAGAAAATGGGTTCCTCAATCACCCTCGCAATTTCTATAGGCAAACCATAGCATGCGAATTTTCATACAAGAATTATGCAATGGTGCTTCACAAATGCTTCAGCCATCCATAAAGAGTATAGGCCATAATATTCCAAAAACATTTATAGCCTTAGTTGTTTTATCCGCTGAAAAATGGCATCCCGCTTGCCCGAAATGAGCTTCCTACAAGATTGGTATATACTCACTTTTCAATGCACAAAATCTAAGTTGGCTATCTTTGTAATGCTTGTATAGCTAGTTTCCAATTAGTTTGTATGACTATGCTTCAGTTTTTATTACCTTTATCAATAGATAAGGTTTTCCTTTGTACGTCATGTGTCTTCTCTTCTACTGTGTTTTTGAATTGCTCATACTTCTCCACACGGTTGTCACATCGAAATTCCAGGGGCACCATTGTGTTTGTATTGTCAAGCTCTCTGAGTAGATATCTACATTGCAAGCGTTGAACAAAAACCGCGTAACTATACCTACGACATTAGGAAAAGTTTGGACTCAAAAATGAGCCTTGTAAGAATTGTTGATGTGGCATAGCTTTCAAAAAGTGGGGATCGGTAAATTTTTTGCAAATAAGATCCAAACTTGTCGGAGGTTGGATATTTAGAATCGACTCTTCAAATGCTATCTATTGATATATAGCATGCATGTATCGGACATTGCCTTCATGTAGATCTAGAAAAAGGTGATTTTAGATTACCGTAACAGTAAAAAAACCTGGCTGATTGAAAAAAAATGCCGTAAATTTCATAGAAGTCATCCAAACTTTTCGGACCTTGGCTTTTTAGAATCCATTTTTCAAGAACTTTCCAATGATAGGTCATATCATGGGGTTCTAAGCAATATTTAGAGGGGTCTACCGGGTTTCTTTCTTTTGTACAACTTTGATTATGTGGCACTCTTAAAAGGCCCAACAATGAGTTCAAAATTTTCCTAATGACCTTCCAAGTGACATTTCTCTCTATCCAAGTGTCATTTTGAGATTCCGTCAATTGTACGTGATTCCCAAAAACTTAGGAGCACTGATTAGGCACATCTGCATTCCAAAAGCCGACCTGCTTTAGGTTGCCAAAAGAAAATTGTATTTATTTCCAGAGTCATATTGCCAGTTTGACGACCAAGATATGTTCTATATACTCCCAGTATGTTTCCTATGACGTTTGGAGTCAGTCGGACTCGAGTTGCTCAAGGATTTACATGTATAGGTGAGAGATGCAAAAAAGAGTATCATAGATATTGGTAGATTGAGTGCACATCAAGTGTCATATTGGAGTGTGTTGTGTTCAAAAAACATTCTGACAACCTCTTGGCATGCGTCCATGCCCTAGTTGAGTCACTTGCTTGGGCCATGATTGACATTACGTCTTGGTGTCCTCTCTTTTAGAGATGTGATAGGTGTTGACTTGTGTGGACCCCTAGACATTGGCGATGTTGTTGGGAAACAAGTACCTAGACTAGAGTGAACACATCCAAGTCCAATAGAGTGGCCTTAAGTAGACTCTTAGGTCAGATAGGTTCACGATTTTCGTGGTTTGTGTTTCATGCGTGATTGTGGTGAGTTTCTCTCTGTAAAAGTGTTACACAAGTTAGGATCAATGTTTTGGATATGATCAGAGGTTAGTGCAGGACTTCACGACTGGTAGAGTAGTAAAGCTTACACTAGGCGAGGAAAATGCAAGAAAACAATTTTTTTCATAGAGATTAATTAGGGAGTTTTAGGTCAAGCATTTTGGATCTATTTTCAATTTATTTCTTTTGTAGGAGTAGGATAAGTAAGCAAGTCTGACAAGTAGTCTCAACATCTCATTTGATGTGCATATCATTGAAGGGATCTTGTTGCCAAATGTAGGCAAATCTTGAAGAATGATAGTGCATCCAAGGAAGTGAAAAATTTTGGGCATGATTTGTGTGAAAAATAGTGTGTAATTGCACAATCATCTCCAAAATTCTCAAAGGACTCTTAATTAGTATCTGTGAGAGAAAATTGCGATTTTATTCTGCAGTTGAGGCTAGAGGACAAGAATGTGTATGATACTTCATTAGTGTCTTTGACTAATGTGTTTTTCTTGTGTGAAGTTTGGTACAAAATGAACATCAAAAATTGAGCCTGGGGCCAAAACTTTACCTTTTAGATCAGAAAAAGTGTTGGAATAGGGCTTGAGACCACTTCATTTGCCCAATTGAGGTGAAAATTGGTACAAGTACTCTTGAAGAAGGGTAGAACACTTGGGAATTGACTACAGCTTGAAAAAATGGCCAAAAGCTGGAGTCAAGGAGAAAATCATGATTTTTTCCTCAACTTCTACTAGGAAGGGATTTTTTGGATGATACCAGGGGTTTTTCTCAAGGTGTGCATAACACTCATAAGGCTAAAATTTAAAATTTTCATTTTTCCACTTAGGGAGGGAAAAAATCATGATTTTCTCCCTTGACCCTAGCCACAGAGTTTAAAGAAGTTAAGTAGCACTTATGTAGCCAAATCTATAATTTCCGTTTTGTGCATGGGAATAAGCCAAATTCCTCTAAAAAAGAAGTCCAAAAAGAGGTCAAAGGAATCCTGAGACCATCAAAAGGGTCAAAACTTTCGAATTCTTGCAAGGATAAGTTGTTTGGACTGGGTAGTAAGCCCTGAAGAAAAAAGAAAACACCTCAAAAGACCATAGGCAGGAGAAAATCACGATTTTCTTCCGCAAAGTGATAGGATCAACATTTTTCAACATAATTTGGTTCCACCTCTCGAAGAAAGAACTATAGGGAATTACTAGGTCTAAAGGTTTGAAGTTCATCGAAATTGTATATGAAGCCCTGTAATTGACCAATTCTGGGTTTACATCAATTTCTAATTTGTCTTAACTTCATCTGTGTTCAAGTTGTTACTGAGCCTTGTATAGGGAGGGAGATTGTTGCGAAAGAGGAGGTGGAGTACAAAAGAAATCACAAAGGACCTGAACACTTCCAGGTAATAGGTCAGGTTTGAAATCAAAATATTTTTCATATTCTTAAGATCAAGAGCTTGGTACCAGTCAAGTGTCAGATTACCCATAGACTTGGTAAGTAAGGGATCCATGGAAGAGAGTGTCAATCAAGTGAGCCTCGAACCCTTTGCAATTGTGCAAAAGGAAGTGGTCTCAGACACTTCTTTAGAATCAGCCTTCAATGTGCTTATGGTAGAGAAAGTACCTGAAATGAGCTACCATAGTGAGAGCAATGGGGAGGGCACCTCATGAAAACCAAAACTTCCCCCCACTAAATAGTTGTACTACCATTACGCTAATGGTAAGGGATCTAGAATCTATGTGGACATCCATCATAAGTGTTATGCTCAAGAGGACTTGGGGAATCCTGAGTTCAGGGAGAAAGTTAAAGCTATTGACTATAAAGATCGATGTATCAATGAGAGAGAAGATACCTAGCTCAGGTTGGACAATCCTAACTTGTTGATTCTATGGGGATGATTGGAACTAAAGATAAAGTTTACGAGGAAATAGAGAGACCTCCACTGGAAAATGACCCGAGAGCTAGGTTCATATCCGTGAAAGAATTAGAAAGAGTGATTTTAGATGATCCTACCTTGGACTTGTACAATTTTACAACCAAGGCAAGAGAGGACTTTTACATTAGGGAAGACATAAGTTCTATGGATCTTACATATATAAAACAAATGTACATGTATGTCTATCAGTTTGAAATGGGGAAATGACCTGTTTTGGTGGATAGTAAGGGAAATGAGTATAGGTATGCAAACTGGCAGATATGGAAAAGCTTTCCTAATGGGGAGAACTCTTTTCTGTTATCTACTTAATCCAAATGCATAAAAATCCAATGGAAAAGGAGGTGAGTTTTATGGATTGAGTCACAGAGATGTCACCCCATGTAGAAAGTGTTCATAGAACAGGGTCAGGCAAACCTGAAGTCACAGATCCATGGATTAGAAGAACAACTTCCCAGAACTAGAGCCTATTAGAGATGGTTATACGACCGTTATAGGGTCATCCAAGCCCCACCATACTGAAAGGGTAAGGCCAGATGTACATACAAGGGAAGAATGGAGAGCCACACATAGAATGGCAAGAGAAAGTTTTTGCAGGAGATTCGAAATGATGAGATATGTCGCTGAGCCAAGGCCCATGTGCCCGTACCAAGTTGCAAAATGCATGGCTTTAAAATACAATGGATCACGGGATCCCCATGCACATTTAACATGTGCCCGTACCAAGTTACAAAATGCATGGCTTCGTAATACAATGGATCATGGGATCCCTATGCACACTCAACATCTTTCAAACATGTATTAAGATCTGAATACATCACTAATTTCCACATCCAGTTTGAAGGTTTTGGATTGACCTTGGCAGGCACCACCCTCACTTGGTTCCAGCCTTTGAAAAAGGAAGACTATGGGAATATCTAAGTGTTGCTACAAGATTTTGTAGAGGAGTTTCCATGAGAGGAATCAAGAACAATACTGTGTTGCAAATTCATTCTTTCAACTAGAAAGGGGGTGAAGAAAGTTTGAGAAGCTACTTTGCAATTCAAGCAATACATTGAGAGCTGTCCACCACGTGAGAAACCTGAGGAAGATCATCAGGTAGTATTGCTTATAGAGTGGCTCAAGAACAAACACCTCAAGAAGGATTTACATTTGAAAAAGTATATGATTGTAGACCAGGTTACAAAGGAAGCCATCTACTTAGTGGACAACTTCCAGATATACAAAGCTCAACATATTCTCAATCTACAGCCAATGGACCAAGCACTACGAAAACAACACCACGACAACAAACACCCATGAACACCAAAGAACTAGCGAAATAACTTATGAGAAGAATGGGGCAAAAGTTGGGGATTCAAAACCAAAGAGTACCACCTTTAAGGCAATGCTTAACCTATGGAGGAGATCATTCGACACCGTAATGCACTATGCTACCTTAGCCATATCCTAAGCAAAAGTGGCGTGCCATTGAAAACAAGTGTAGGAATCATGCTACTGAGGAATGCTAATATAATTGGAGACAATTTAGGGAAAGGCCTTACCAACCTAGCCCTTAATGCCATCAGAACATGCCACCAAATCATCAATATCCACCTTGCACCACCACTACCAAGATACACCTCAGGACCAATGAACCCCCAACTAGGAGTATAAACACCAAGATTGGTGCTAGTCCATCAACCACCACTACCGAGAGATGATCAAGCAGTAGTGAGGTATGTATATCCCGATCAGTATCTTGGGGTGCTTTAGTGCCAGATGTTTCACAAGGAGCAACACCATGGACATTGTCATTATAGTGATCCTTACCCACCAAGGGTCGTGGAATCCTATGACCAAAAAAGTGTGGTTTCACCTTCTAGAGCCTTAGAGATGATGAAGAGTAACTTAAATCAAGGTGAAGGATTTACCCTAAGTCAGGAGACTTTGATGTTCATAGCTAACTAAGGTGAAACCAGACCTAAGTACTATCCTTAGAGACCTTATGCGCATCAACCTAAACAAAAAAGACCTCTGGACCTTGTTTTAGATGTGATGTTGACCACCATTGGTCTAGAGATTGCCCAAAGGATCAACCAAATGCGGTAGTTAGTACTCCTCATGGAAAGAAGAGTAAGGGAGGATATTGTGGGGGATGCGGAATTGAACCTTTTACCCAAACTACCCTAAAAGCCCAGAGAAAAAAGAAAAGGTGATGATACATTTTGAAGTTTTACCGTCTTCAAGCGGATCATATTTAAAATCAAAGATACCATGAAAAGTGATGATGAGTGCACAGGCAAAATAGAAAATGATAGATGATAAGGAGGGTAGTGACTCTCATAATTCTATTGGTGCAAAATCAATTCAAAAAGCCACACAAGATAGAGTGAGAGCCCAATACCATATGAAGTTAAAGGTTGTTATAGCTAAGTGTCTCAAGCTCAAGAGCGATCACAACAATCAACACAACCCAAGCCTAGTGTTATACTAAAGGAAATAAATGAAACAAAATTGAAACCAAAGTAAACCAAGCTAAAAGAAGCTAAATCTATAGGTTCGGTGCTAGTAGGTGCTAGTCGACAAAAAGTTGAGCCATTGGAAGCAATCCTAAAGGCTTACGAAGCAAGATTGGACAATAGACAGACAATGGAACATAGATGGCTGACTTATCCTAACACGGGATGGGAAAACTATAATTGGAGATGTGTAAAAAGCTGATTGATGCTACCCAAAGTTTTATGGAGTCTCCACTAGCAATGCCCATCCAAGAAAGGATAGTTCCCCAACCATCTGTGGACGTGAAAGATCTTGACAAAAGGAAAGAAGTGAGTGAACGGGGACAAGACCCTGAAATTTCCGTCGTCACAAAGAGAAACAATAGAGGAACAAGATCAGGAGAGGGAGTTGGAACACCATCTAGAAAAGGAATAAACAAACATATGCCAAAAAGACGTAACAATTCAAAGCCGAGAACACTTTGGATAACTCTGCCTACCAAATACCGCCTAATGTGCTACAGGTCAAAGACAATTGGCCGGAAGAGCTCTAGAACATGGTCAAGAAAATGAGAGATGGGAATCAAAATGAAGGGATAGCACCCCTTGCAAAAATTGATCTTGACAAAGGCATGATTCATGTCGACATTCAATCAATGCACGAGGATCAAGGTAGAGAGAAATCAAAGGATAGTCAAGAGGACGCCTTTAAAGCGGTACCTCTTTTCTTGGGTCTCTATGAAGGAAAATCGGATGTTATAGTCCTACCATCGTAGCAAGGGACCTTACAACCAAATAAAGATTCTCAAGGGTTGCAAGAACTTACATCCATACCTGTGAGATATATGATGATGGTGGCAGAAATGCTAAAAATCAGACCACATATGTGGACGGATGTTGAAAAATGTCTTGAGAACTAGTTGAAACCTTAAACCTTAAAATAGAGAAGTGAAACCAACCCAAAAAGAATGCTAAACCAATTCTAGGGCTCTTCCCATGCTCCCATAAACAAGGTTGGGGATTACTGCGAGGGAGAAGAAGGAAATACCACATTTCCCATAGAGCACAAGGGGGTAGAGACCATTGCTACCTTGGATAGTGGAGCAAGGGTTGCCACCGCAACAAAATTGATTTGGGAGAAATGGGAAAAACTGGCCCTTAGGAATACGAGGATGAAACTTGAGTTAACGAACGGCTATATTGCAAAACCTATAGGTATTTTGGAATAAATAGTGATGACTTCCTATGGAATTCAATATGAACATACGTTTGCCGATTTTGGTACTGAGAGTAACTATGATGTTATTCTAGGAAGTCCATTCATGCGCCAGTTAAAGATGGTTCAAGACTAGGGTTATGATTATATCTACTTGTGCCACATGGAGACCACTACAGGCATCAACTTGAACGACCACAGTTACAAAGATGTATGAAGAACACCAGTAGAGGATTTGGATTTTGCAAATTTCTATATCCTGAAGTATCTACATTGTTGAACACTAAATCAGACTTGTGGATGTGTGGAGCCTCTACCTATGATAGTTCTCTCAAAGAGGAGAGTAAGAAAGCGAGACCATTTGAAGATCCGGACTACATACCTGAGCCTTTTCTTGAAGAGAGAATGGAGCCCTTAGAGTGGACCTAGATCTTGGCCACCGTAGATGTGTGCATCAATGAAATCACACCCACCAAGTTTTGCGATGAGAATGGCTTAGACTTAGATCCTATATGCATGATTAGAGTAAATTGAAGAAAAAATCACCGAGAGACCAAAAAAATTGGTGATGTACAAAGAGTTGACACCGAAGTACAATATTTGTGTATCCAGGATGAGATTTCTATTAGAAATCTTAGCATGTGAATGATTTAGGCCGCACCTTAATGTAAAACGAGGAATCAAGTGATGAGCGTTACTTTGAATCCCTTGATATCAGAGGTACAAGGAGCTTAGTGCAGATGATGAAAAATTAGAAGGTCATGATAATGATCATGGAACAAAACCTTAAAAAAATTTTGACATTCCAAATTAGAAACCCAGAAGACAACAACATTACACGAGCAAACAAGCATCAAGAAGGATGAGAAACAATCCAATGCCACATATCGAGGGAAAATGGTCTTACTTGAGACTACTGGGATCCCATGACTGCATAACAGACAAGGCAATCAAAAAGGTAGCAACACCTTCTCAGCCAAACAAACCAAAACCAAACAAAAGACCCTCAACGAGACCTCCTAAAGATGCCTCGAAGATTGATGTGTTAAGAATTATAGATCATGTGCAAACAACACACCAAAAAAGTATGCTACACTATACCATGTGAACGTAGCACCACACTAGGTACATTGTGAACTGTTTGAACTAGGTTCTTTTCATGATCGTACAAAAAACCTTACAAAGTTGCCTTTTATATCTTGGCTTTAAGTTTCATGGTACAAAAGCTAGAATTTCCATAATAGCATCAGTAATGGCATTCTCGGGTTCAAAATACATTTTGATAACAAATACAAGTTGTGGGAGAGATGTTGCTACCAATTGGGACCACAAATACAACTACATGGGAGATAGACTAAACTGGAACTTTTGTTGGAATATTCCAATACAAACATAAGAGACATGTGGAGAATCAACAAAGGAGACATCACGTTCATCATTAGAGGTAGCCAATGCATTTGAACCACAAGGTGAAAAAAGTATAGAAAATATACAAATGGAGACGGAGATAGCTCAAGACGTACCAGAGACAAGTACTACTCCAAGGACAACAATGGAAGGCTTGAATGCCGATTGAAGATGAGCGAAAGCTCAACTTCTCCTTGTTGACCACCTTTGTAAACATGTTTGCAGGATTTTCACTTGTATGCACCTTTCCTAGCTTTAGCTGTGCCTCTTCCAAAAGAGTGCGTATGAAGTGATATCTCACCTCAATGTGCTTTGTCCTTGAATGAAAGGCTGAGTTCTTCGCAAGATGGATAGCGCTTTGGCTATCACTGTACAAGACACAATTGTCTTGTTTGAATCCAAGCTCTTCTAAGAATTTGTGGAGCCACAAAATATCTTTTCTTGCCTCCGTCATTGCTACATACTCTGCTTCTGTGGTAGAAAGTGAAACCACTTTTTGCAGCTTTGAAGCCCAGCTTACTGCTGTGCCTCCAACCGTGAACACATAGCCAGTAGTGCTCCTTCGAGTATCTTTGTCACCTGCCATATCTGCATCAGCATACCCTTCTAGAAAAATATCAGTTCCTTCAAAATACAAAGCATTTGTTGTTGTCCCTTTTAGATACCTAAGTATCCACTTCACAGCTTGCCAATTCTCTTTACCTGGGTTGTCCATGAACCTACTCACAACTCCCACTGCATGTGCAATGTCTGGCCTTGTCCAGACCATAGCATACATTAGAGAACTACCGCTGCAGCATATGGAACTTTAGACATATAGGCTATCTCCTCTTGTGTCTTCGGACACATATCCTTCGTTAGTTTAAAATGACCAGCCAAAGGTGTAGAAATTGGTTTTGCATTTTGCATTGCGAACCTTTCTAGTACCTTCTTGATGTAATCTTCTTGAGATAGCTTTATTGTCTTCTTCGTCCTGTCCCTTGATATTTTCATACCAAGTATCCTCTTTGCAACACCTAAATCTTTCATTGAAAAAGATTAAGACAGCTCCTCTTTTAGGTCTTTGATGTCCTGCATGTTAGCACTTGCAATCAACATGTCATCAACATACAACATTAGGATGATGAATTTCCCATCTCCCAAATTCTCCGTGTAGACGCAGTGATCCGAGTTGCATCTTGTGAATCCATGATCCAACATCCATCGATCAAACTTCAAGTACCATTGTCTTGATGCTTGCTTTAAACCATACAAGCTCTTCTTTAATCTGCAAACCAATTTCTCCTTACCTTTTACTTCATACCCCTTTGGTTGAAGCATGTAGATTTCCTCCTCTAAGTCACCGTGAGGGAATGCCATATTTACATCCATTTGCTCAAGATTTAGATCATGAGCAGCCACAAGGCTTAAGACAAGCCTAATTGAGTTCATTTTTACAACAGGAGAAAATATTTCTTTGAAGTCAATACCTTTCTTTTGAGAAAACCCTTTTACCACAAGCCTAGACTTGTACCTTTTCTTCCCACATTCTTCTTCCTTCAGCTTGTACACCCATTTCTTTTGAAGTACCTGCTTACCTTTAGGCAACTCAACCAACTCCCATGTTTGGTTGTGATGTAGTGAGTCTATCTCCACTTGCATGCTCTTCATCCATTCTTCTTTGGATTCATGTTGCATAGCTTCTTCGTATGATTCCGGCTCTCCAGAATCTGAGATCAAGAGATGGTTGAAGGAAGGAACAAACCTTTCTGGAGGTCTACTTGCTCTTGTAGATCTTTGGGGAATAGGTTGAGGCTCCTCATTTGGTTAACATTGTTGCACATTGTCACCGTTTGCAGTCCTTGAGTCTTCACCGTCCTCAAGCTCCATGTACTCATCACCTGTTTCTTTTGTTTGTTTTCTTTCCAAGTAATCTTTGTACATATTTTGTTCGTTAAAAATTACATCCCTACTCCTTAAGATTTTACCATCTTCAGGATTCCATAGGCGATACCCAAAGTCTCCTTCTCCATAGCCAATGAAGAAACACTTTTTGGACTTTGCATCTAGCTTTGATCTTAGGCTTCTATCTATGTGCATGAAAGCCTCACACCCAAACACTTTGAGAAATGCATAATTCACCGGTTTACCTGTCCATGCCTCTTCTGGAACTTCTCCATCCAAAGCCGTTGAGGGTGACCGATTGATTAAGTACACAGACGTACTTACAGCTTCCGCCCAAAGTTCAAGCGGTAGGCCTGCATGTAGCCGCATGCTTCGTGCTCGTTCCATGATTGTCCTGTTCATCCTTTCCGAAATCCCATTTTGTTGAGGTGTCCTTGGGGTTGTCCTTTGCCTCCGAATGCCATTGCTAGCACAAAAGCTTGGCTGCAATATTCGCCTCCATTGTCGGATCTGAGGCATTTAACCTTGGTACCTGTTTCATTCTCCACAAAGGCTTTCCACCTTTGAAATATGGAAAATACATCGGATTTATTCTTCATGACATAAACCCATGTTTTTCTAGTCGCATCGTCTATGAATGTTACATAGTACAATGAGCCACCAAGTGATGGTGTACTTGCAGGACCCCAAACATCAGAATGAACCAACTCAAGTTTTTTATTTTTTCTTTCATTTCCTGATTATTAAAATTTTACCCTCTTTTGTTTACCATAAACACAATCTTCATAGAACTCTAAGTCCACTTCTTTCAAACCTGGTAGAAGCTTCTTTGTTTGAAGGATTTGCATTCCTTTGGCACTCATATGCCCAAGTCGATAGTGCCACACCGCACTGTCAACTTCTGTAGTTGCTACACAAGCTGAAGGTTGCGTGCTAACAGTACACAAGTAAAGTGTACCGACTTTTTCACCCTTGGCAACCACCAAAGATCCCTTTGAAATCTTCCACCGTTTGTTTCCGAATGCAATGTTGTGACCTTCATCGTCCAATTGTCCTGTAGAGATCAAATTTTTGCGAAGAGAAGGAACATGCCTAACATCTTTAAGCTTCCATTCATTTCCGTTAGCAGTTTTGACAGAAACTGTACCTTTGCCGACAATCTCACAAGCTTCATCATCTCCCAAGTATACATACCCAAAATTACCTTTGGTGTAGTCTTGGAAATGTTTCTTGTGTGGTGTCGCATGGAATGAAGCCCCGGAATCTACTATCCAGGAATTAGACACATTGTCTAATGAGAGAATTAGAGCATCTTGCTCTACTTTACCTGCCACATTGGCCTCCGATGTTGGCTTGTTTTCTTGAGACTCTGTCTCCTTCTTCTTCTTGGACCAGCAATCCTTCTTGACGTGGCCCTTCTTGCCGCAGTTCCAACATTCAAGAACTGACTTTGTGCGTGACTTGCTCCGCCTTGAGCGATCACCACCCTTTTGGTTTTTGAATCTCTCCTTAAGCCTTCCTCTTGTTTCCACTGATAGTGCAGCACTTGATGATTCTCCTGTGCTTCTCCTTCACATTTCCTCGCTTAGGAGAACACCCACAACATCATCAAACTTAAGAGTATTTGTGCCAGAGATAGAATTACTTACAGCCATCACAAGGCTGTCCCAACTATCCGGTAGAGATGATAGTATAAGGAGAGCTCGCACTTCGTCATCGAAATTGATTTTCACTGATCGAAGTTGACTTATGTTTGTGTTAAAGTCATTTAGGTGTTCTGCAACTGAACCATTCTCTGCCATCTTTAGATTGAACAAGCGCTTCATAAGAAATACCTTATTGGACGCCAATGGTTTCTCGTAGAAATCGTCAAGTGACTTCATCAAGTCCTCCGTGGTCTTCATCTCCGAAACATTGAAGGCCATCGTTGACGCCAAGCTTAACCGGATTATTGCCAGTGCCTTTCGATCAAGGACAATTCAATCCATGCTTCATCTGCCATTGTTGCGGGCTTCTTCGCAAGACCGCCTAGTGGCAAATAGAGGTCCTTCTGGTAGAGATAGTCTTCAATCTGCATCTTCCAATGTTGGTAGTTTTTGCCGTTGAACTTCTCAATCTTGAGCTTCCCTTCCTCCGCCATAACTCCCACTCAATTCAAGGAATCCTTTCCTTGAGATAATTTAGCTACGAGCAAACCTTGCTCTGATACCAGTTGTTAGGAAATAAGACGTAGCTAAATAGATAATTGAGTAGATTACTTAATGGAGAGAGACAGATTTACATACACGAGATTATAGAGTAGAGAGAGAGAGAGAGAGAGAGAGAGTACACATGATATACGTGGTTCACCCAATGTGGGCTACGTCAACGGGAAAGCAACCACTCAATGGCTTTAGTACTTCAAAACAAGAAGTAGTTTACAAAGGGATTATACCCTTAATGGAGCTCCCGCCTTGCTTCACTCTCACCACCTCACACTCACCTTGTTGCATCAACTTCACACTATGAAATGTGTGTAGAAATGGCCTCCTTTTATAGGCCAAAAGGGCTGCCCTCTCTTATGAGAGACAGCCATGTGTAGCCGCCCTTGTGCGAATAAGTCCAAATCAGACCCTCCAATCCGCCCATGTGTGGCCGCCCTTGAGAAGACAAGTCCTCTTTTGAATTTGGCCACCGGCCACCGGCCATTGACTTCCGACCACCTGCCACCGGCCATTGACTTCCGACCAGCGGCCAACCGACCGGTTGTTTTCCGACCACTTTCCGGCCGCCGTCCGACCATAATATTCCGGTGAAAAAGAATATTTCGGCGAAAAAAAAGTCTCGGGGGCCTCCGCCCCCGAGGCCTTTAAAGTTGCCCCTGATTCTTGTCCGTGAAAATTTTGGTTTCCGATGAGTGATTTTCCTTCACGCACGATGGCTTCTCCTCATAATGGGGCCTTACAAATGTGCGCTTTTACCACAGAAAATTACAAGGGTAAATCAGGCTCCATACTTAACACCAATCACATGCAGCATGCATTCAAGTACATGGGTAGTGTTTGGACGAGTTTCCTCCCGGCAACGGCGCCAAATGTTAAGGCGGTTACGCCGCTAGCGGAAGCTAAATAGCGAGAACTCAACCAACAACAGAATTTGTCAGACGAGGACGGAGCTTGACCCGCAGGCGCATGGAAACAACTAGGTGGGTGTCAAATCACCTACTCGACCTTCTAATGACAATCACTACTAAGGAAATCAAATCTAAGTTCTAAAATACGCAAGTGACTGAAATCCGTACTACGAACGAATGCTATACGAAACAGGATCTAGAATCATCGAATCGATCTCAAACTCAAGGGGAAGTCTATACACTAGGTAAGAACAACACCCTGAAGACTTGAACTACGAAATCAACCTATAATCACTCCGTGCGGTAAACGCGTATAAAGACAGGCCGAAAAATACAGGTGACCGAAACTTGACCCCGATGGTACGAATGTGTAGCTCTACTCGTTGTGGTTCTATAGATATGCTGCACGCTCTATTCCGACACACGAGATGGAAGAAAACTCACACCGAAGCTCGTAGGAACTTACCACACGTAGAAGCCGATAGCGCGCACTCTTGGTATCTGTGCGTAGCTCTCACCGTTGCTAACGCAATGGTGGTGTCGCTTCTCCAATGGCGGTCCCGTAGCTCGCGTAGCAAGGAGATAAGACTCTCTCTCTCTCTCTCTCTCAGACACAGTCACGACGCTCAAAAACTCCCTTTGATTAATAATTGAATCTCTTTTAGGTTACAAAACTTTGGCTTATATACCTCAGCCTTGGAGGTGAAAACATCTCTAATTATTTACATCAGCAGGTGAAATTACGTCGGGATTACAAGCTGGAAACTCAATTGAGTCCTGTTACTTAATGAATGGCTCAAATCAAAATTAAATGTCGGAAAGACATTTATTACAATCAATGGTTACAAAATGATGGGTGTGAGCAAAAATGCGGGTGTGATCCTCTGCTGGCTCAACACTCCCCCCTCTCGCGTTCATGTCGTCCCTGACATGACTTTTAGGCTTGGTCAATAGAGTCCTGTCGTCTTGAGCATCTGCAAATGTGATTCGTAGCGTAGGTTGCCGATGGTCAAGGTTGGGCCGAATATTTTGCTTTCGTGAGTGAAAAAGCCGGTGTAGAAAGCTTCTTCGAATGTTTGCATGTGGAAGCTAGGCAAAAACATAATTCTTTGGTACAAGAGATGTAACACCTTTGGTGATGGCTGCAAAGAAAGATCATACATCATATCTGTCACTGTGTCGGCCGTCGATAGTAGACTCGAGGTCGTGGCTTTATCTGGCGCGAACACTTCAATGCATGCTAAGAGAGTCCTGCAGATTTTCTTTAGCAACTGACACGAAAGGTCAGGAGAGCCAGTAAAGAGTTTGATGGTGCCCGTTAGGGTTTTCACCATGTAGGCTTTACCTATTCTCTCTCCTTCCTTTGGTCCTGGCATCCTTGGGTAATTAAGCCAATTTGGCTTCTTTTCTGCAATCCTGCCATGCTCTTTCCAGCTTCTGACTCTTGGCACCGGGCAGAAGGTTGCATCCTCCCGAATCTCCTTTGGAGCCTCCACCAAGTAGATGAGGTAGGCTGGGTATTTGTTCAGCCAACCTTTCCTCCATCTAGGTTGAGAATCTACAATCTTCTTTGATTGTTCATCCTTTGTGATGTCGCCTTCATAAAGAGCGACATACTGCTCCTCCTCTATTCTCTTTTTCGTCTTTATCACTTCAAATTTCATCAGAGGGAAAGGCAGGCTGGGTTGCATCCACTCTTCATGGAGCACTTTTGTGTCTAACCCTTGAAGTCTAATGGAGATGAGAAGTCTCCTTTCCCATTCCATTTCCGCCTTGGCACTTTCCTCTGTTGACTTTTCTATTTGGTCCTGGAGCCTTTGTTCTTCTTCTTCAGAGATTTCTGAAGTCGAGGCCACTTCTTGAACTGGGGCTGGATCTTCGATTGTGGTTGCCTCTCCGGTTTCTGGTAGCTCTATGGCTGCTCCCCCTGCTTCTTCTTGTGGTGTCTCTGTTTCTCTTCTTTGTTGCTCTTGGAGGTCTTGGAGCTGTTTGCGGAGGGCCTCATTTTCTGTCCTTAGTGTTTGGTTTTCTGATGTGAGCCTCTCCTCTGCAGCCAATGATCCCTCTGCCATGTGCAATCTTTGCACTTGCTCTAACCTCAGCTCTCTTTGCAGACTTCTTACCTGCTCCTCCAGAGCTGGTACGAGGGCTCCCTCTTGTTCTGTTCCTGCTCTGCTAGCTCTAGGGGTGGTCCTGAGTCTCATGATTGTCCTTTCTTGAAGTTCGACTCTTTCCCTTAGCTCAATGAGCTCATCCTTGGCTGCCTCCAGCTCATCTTCTATTCGCTCCTTTGCTTCCTGTGAGCTTGTTACCTCTCTTGAAGCTTCGGCTAGTTGGAGTATCAAGCCGTCTCTCTCGTTTTCTGCATCGTAGAGTGATGCTTTATGACTTTCAGATTCAGTCATAGCATTCTCTAACTTCTTCTGCAACTCTGCTTCCTTTTGTTTTGCTGTCTCAAGTGCTACTTCCTTTGCTCTGGATCTTTCTTTAATCTTGCTGAGCAGTTCATGCACCATGTGCATGTCTTTTTCATCTTCATCTGTCAACTTGACTGCTCTTTGTGCCACCACCTCCAATGGCTTCGGCTCGTCCATTTTTTCTTCACTCTCCATTGTACCCTTTGTCTTTTCTTTCGTCCCTTTCCGATCATCTTGTTTCCGTAGGGATATCCCATAAACTGCCTCCAGGGCCTCTTCTTCACTGTATCCTATCGCTACCAGATCCTCGTAATCATCTTTCTTTTGCTGAACTGGATCTATCTTCTTTTCCTTGGTCCCGGCCTCCGGCTTTTCCATAATTTCTGTTTCTATTTCTATTGTGGTTTCCTCCACAATAATTTCCATCTTCTTCGGGCTTGGTACAACAGTAAAAGAGGGCTGATTGTCTTCAGTCACCTTGGCTTTCCCTTTGGTTGCTTGCCTTACTGTCTCTTTAGGTTCAGTAGACTCATCTATTTTTTTCTTCCCCTTGTCGTCCTTTTGCATCTCAGCTTTTAAAAGCTGTACTTCCTCTTCGGTATAAGGTTCAACAGGTTGTTGCTCCAGTATGGCCTCCGACTCCTCATAAGCTCTAATATATTGATCATATTGATCAACATGTGGCCTGGCTGAGCTGGTTCCGACTTTACTGGGGTCTGGCACCCACATTTCTTTGAAGTCCCCCTTTAGAGCTCTTTCCGCTCTAAACTGCTCCACCAGCCTTTCCATTCTTGCGGCTTTTTGACTTTTGGTTTGCTTGGGATCGGCCTTCTTCTTCGCATTCTTCTTGAGCGGCTCGTCCACAGCCTCCTCAGGTTCTGAAACTATTTCTAGTTTTCGGTGTGCTCTTGTGGACACCCTCTTGGATACTTCTTGTTGTTCTTCCTCCTCATCGGCTTCTCTAAGCCACTCATTCTGGGAGGGAATCTGTGGCCCTTGATCCCTAGCTCCAATAGCTTCATAAGCTATTCTTGTTAGGATTTCTCCTCCTCCTATGTACTTTGGCTTCTGGTTGTGCATGGCGATTACTTGCTCGTGGATGTATTGAGCATAATTCACCTCCTTTGGCACGTTGCTCTTCAGTGCCCATGTGATGGTTGTCGCAATGGCATGGGGTGGTGTAGTATACTTCTGCGGTCTTTTACTGCACACATGGAAAAACTGGTTGTATAACCGGCAAAGGGTTGCCGCTCGTTGATCTGCCATATCTCCGTAGGTTGTATTTTGTTTCTTTGATCCATAGACCTCTATGGCCTCCCTTCTTTCTCTGACAGAACTTCCTTTGTTGTGCAGCTTCAGTGCATCTGCAATGAGCTGTGGAGTGATCTGTACTTCCACTGTTTCTCCATCCATGGCTGTCAACGTGGCTTTCCCATCCTTCTGAATGGATGTTGCCAACTCATACACTCTTTTTGTGTCTACACCTGATGGTCTCGAGGTGAAGAACCTGTGTAAGTCAGCCTTTTCCAGGTATCTGCTTATGTTCTCTGATCTGCTATAATCCACTAATTCTCGTGGGATCATAGGTACATCGACCGATTGCCCTTGAGGATCTCTGAAAGTCCCCTGGTAGATCTTTATTCCCTCTTTTTCTAGTACTGCTTCCTCCACCCAAGTCTTGGTTGGCTTGAGGGTTTCTGTTGGAATATCAAAAGGTTCTGCCTCTGCAAGAGCATCCTTGATGGTTGGTCTTTTTCTCTTATAGAGTTGATCTCCTATTAAAGCGTAATCTCTAGCTTCTGTCTCTACAGATTTCTGACGAGCTTTTGACGTTCCTTCTGGGAAAGTTCTATTTGTGAGATATTCAACAATATACTGACTCCATTCTGGAGCGATCATTATCTGATATAATGTTGAATACTCGGCCGGCGGTTTTGATGAACATACAATACATACTGTGACATATTCATGTACGCTTTCTTTCATTCCTGGCCAATAGACTCCCAATTGTAACAAATTCCTATATGTGTTCCTTCTTGAACAATGAAATGCACATTCCTGAACATGTGCTTCGCACAGATATATATTATATTCCTCCGGATTGATGCATAGTCGTAAAACATGATCATTTCCCAATTGATACAACCTTCCTGCAATCAATTGAAGATTCTTGGATTGCTGAATAGCAATACGTTTCAGGTTGTATTCTCTTCTATCGAACTCTCCTCCATAGGTTAATAGGTCAACGACATTTTGAGACGACTTAGGTATCATTTCTATGTTGAACAGGTACGCGTCTGGCATGTCGTCATCTACTCCTATAGGGTTTTCTCCATTCGTCAATCGCGAAAGATGGTCAGCTCTAAGATGTGTTTTTCCTTTCTTTACTACTACCGTGAAGTCGAATTCCAGTAAGATAATGAACCATCTCACTATTCTCCCGGTATTGCATGGTTTATTCACTAGGTAGAGCAAGGCTTGGTGATCCGTAAAAAACACAAACTTGTTGGCTAGAAGATAATGCCGAAATTTCTTCACAGCATAGATCATTCCTAATCCCTCTCGCTCTGTTGTGGTGTAATTCTTCTCTGCATGGTTGAGCTGTCGACTGGCGTAACAGATAGGAAAATCCATGTTTCCTTCTTCTGGCTGAGCCAGAATGCATCCTATTGCATATGCCGAAGCATCTATGTGCACATGGAATATCTTCTCCCAATCTGGTGATTTCAAGACTGGAGCGGTAATGAGTGCCTCTTTCAATTTCTTGAATGATTCCTCACATTCCTCTGTCCATTCAAAGTTCACTATTAGCCTGTAAAGTGGTTGGCCTATTATAGCGTACATGTAAATGAATCGTCTATAATATCCACAATGTCCCATAAAGCTCTGTACTTGTTTCGCATTGGTTGGTCTAGGCATATCCACTATAACTTTTATCTTCTCTAAATCCGTGGATATTCCGTTTTGTGAGGCAATATGTCCCAGAATTCTGCCCTGTCGGACCATAAACACACATTTCTCAGGATTGAGACAAATGCGATATGTCCTACATTTCTCAAATACTTTTCTTAGGTGTTCTAGATGCCCATCTCTCAGTAGAGAATGTACACATAAGTCATCCATGTATATTTCGAGAAACAGCCTTAAGTATTCTTTGAAAGCATGCGTCATCAGCCTCTGGAAGGTTGCGGGAGCATTGGTTAGACCAAAAGGCATAACCCGATAAGCATAAATTCTCCACTCCGTTGCAAAAGCTGTTTTATGTTGATCTTCCAATGCTATGGCTAGCTGGTTATATCCTGAAAAACCATCAAGAAAGGAGTATGTTGTTTTCCCTGATACACGCTCTAGAACATGATCAGTTATCGGCAGGGGATAATTGTCCCTGATTGTTGCAGCATTCACTTTCTTTAAGTTGACACACACTCAGAGTTTTCCGTTCTTCTTAGGTACTACCACAATCGGAGATACCCAATCAGTGTGTTCAATCTCGTATATGAATTCAGCTTCCATTAGCTTATCTATCTCCTCTTTGATTCGCTTAGCAAACGTATCATTATATGTGTATGGTCTCTGTCTGCTAGGCTTTGCGTCTTGTTTCAGTGGGATTGTGTGTTGGCATATCGATGGGTCAACTCCCTTTAAGTCCTTATAAGACCATGCAAACACATCCCTATACTCTCTGAGAAGACTTAAAAGTCTCTCTTCCTCGCCTGGAGACAAATCTGTGGCTATGTAGACCGGTCTAGGTGGCTCACCTGGAGCTGCTAAATCAACTTTTTTTGCATCCTCCGGTCCGTCATAAGATTCGTTCTCCTTCCTCTCTCGAATAGGTGGGGTTAATATCACCTTCCTATCCTCTATTGTGAATTTCCTATAGTGAGAGGGAACTTCCATGTTTTCCTTGATTTTGGCGTTTTTGTCCTCTCCACTCTCAATTTCCGTCGTCCAAACATCCTTCAGAGTTTTCTTGAGCTCTCTGTACTTGTTTCTACGTTCTAACTTGGACTCTGTGTATTCTCTGTTGCGCTTGTTCTTTTCCGATTTTTCTGTTTCAGTTTTCGTTCCATTCTTTTGAACTTGATTTCTTGAGCCTCTTTTGTCTTTTCGTAAGCTCTTTTGATCACTGCCTCTCATTCTTTCAGAAATCTTATCCTTAACACAATCTTCAGCCTTTACTAGCATTAGGAATTGATTTTTTCCTCTTATTCTAGGCATCGGATTGGTTCTAACCCCTTTTGTTTTTTTCTTTGCTCTACAGTGTTTCTGGCGTTGTTTTGTTTGGTTCGAAAAATCATAAAATCGGACATCCGTTATAGTTTCTTCGTTTCCGCTTGAATTGTCCGTTGACTCGTTGTCTGCTTCATTTTCCCACTCTGGATGATCGGGAATGTCGTGAAACACCTCTTCTTCATCTTCCTTTTCCAGTGTATCGTTCTTTTCTGTTTCTTTTTTGAGCACAGTTCTCAACATGAAATACGGAACCACGTCGTACCCGTCCTTGTCGCAAAATTTCGTTGTGGGACCATCCGGAATTGCACAAACATCTAGGGTTGCTAGAATGTGTGTCCATTCTAATGGTTCAAACGTGTCCTCTGGAAAGGGTTCTCTTACATAAGTTTCGTCTTCGATAGCCCTTTCTAAAACACATTCTTCTCGTTTCAGACTTCCACATTTCGAAGCTCCACACATCCATAACTCCTTGGGTTTACCTAACCAAGCTGGAAATTCGGATCCCGCCAAAGTAGCTGAATCAAACTCCTCCACTGGTGTTCGGTTCACATCTTTGTAGCTATGGTCTTTCAGGTTCACCCGGGTAGTGGTTTCCATATTTCTCAAGTATATGTGATCGTAGCCCCAATCTTGGACCATTTTCAATTGTCTCATGAATGGTCTTCCCAGTATGATATCATAGTTATTCTCCTTGCCAAAATCGACAATAGCAAAAGTATGTTCGTATTCAATGCCGCAAGAAGTCACTACAACTTTCTCTAATAACCCCATAGGTTTCTCCATGTGTCCATCTGCTAATTGGAGTTTCAACCTAGTCTTCCTTATTGCTGGTTTCCCCCATTTTTTCCAGATTTCTTTTGTAGCAATGGCTACCCCAGCTCCGCTGTCTAGTATTGCCATCGTCTTCACTCCTTGGAATTCAACTGGTAAGGTTGTATTCCCCTCTTCACCTTCGCAATACTCTCCGACCTTGTTTAAGGGTACAGGCTTAGCGTTCTTTTGTGGCTTGCTCAGCTCCTCTATGCTCTCTTGCAATCTCGATGTTGGATCTTTTATCCCGAATTTCTCCAAGCATTTTCCTACAGTGGTCCACATATGTGGTCTTAGCCTCAAAAGCTCAGCTAGAGTGATAGTGCATGTCACTGGTGTTGACAAAATCTCTATCAATCCTTGCGAGTCCATGACTTTTTCTGATGAGATTTTTCGTGAGGGAAGTGCTCTAATCTCGGATTTTGCTTCATACTCTCCTAAGTATGAAGGTAAGGTTTTCAGTGAATGAGGTTTGCTCTCCATTGTTCTAACAGAGCCCCCATCTCCCCAGTAAGATTGCAGATCCAAGTCCACTTGAGATCCTGCCTCAAATTCCACTATGGGAGGATTCCTGATGTCCTTTTCCCAATTTGTCTGATTAGCTTGGCAACTTAGCTCGTTTGCAAAGTTTGCCTCTCTCACTTGTTTCCAAAATTCATTGTAATCCTCATCTTTTCCGTAAATCCTCTGTATGACTGGATGAAAACTCTCTATCTCCTGATCGGTTGTGTTCAATACTATGCGGTCATCCTTTTGTGTATTTTCAGGCTTTTGTGCACTAGGAGTCTTTTCAGCTACCCGTGAAACGATAGTCTCTTGCTGAATTGGGTTTTCCTTCCCACAATTCATTGTTTCTTTTGGTGGTTCTAATAAGGCTTGTGCAGTCTCGATCATTCTCTGGCACATTTCAAGTCTCTGCTTTTCCAATTCCGCGTTTGGGTATGTCATCCACCTCTGTTCTTGTGTTTGGTTGTTCTTTAACCTAGCTTCGTAAGCTCTCATCAGTGCGTCCAAGGTTCGTGTACCTTGTCTACTAGCACTGATCCCCCTGAGCTTAAGCTCGTTGTTTCTTTGATACTCTTTTGTTTCGTTCTTTCCGGGCTCATCTCTCGTTTCCCGTTTTGACTTCAAGTTTTTCTAATCTAGCTTTAGTTTGCTTTAGTTCCTCAGCTAGAATAGCGTCTTCACGTTCTTTTCTCAACTTCATGCATGCTTTTCTAGCTTTCCATGTGTTTTTCTGACTCCACGGTCCTTGACTAACCACTTCAGTCGCCAACTTTCCATTCTCAGGTTCTCTAGTGGTTTTCTTAGCTTGAGCTCTAGTAACAACTTGCGTTGGTATCAGAGTTTCATTTTCAGACCCACTGCTGGTAGGAATAGTTTCTAACATATTCAATGTCGTCTTTTGCACTTTGTTTGGATTCTTTGAACAATCCTCAATGAAGTGAGTAACCCCACACTCAGTGCAATAAGCGTTAATTCTAATGATTTCCGTATGTGGGCAAACATTCATCAGATGGTCACCTCCACACTTGTAACAGGGTCCTAGTGCTGGTCTTGGTCCCATTTGATTCGTCCTTTGTGGATAGGATGGTCTTTGTCCTGTTAACCCTCCATGAGCTATGAACATTAAGGTTCTTGCGTCCAAATTGTATCTCTCTTCATCAGAAGCACTTGTAATTGTTGGTATTCCAACATTCCCCATCATGCCCCATGGTTCTGGTTGTTTTGGTTCTTCTGGTGGGTAATAAACTGTCGGAGACATGTGTGCACCCGATTCTTCATAATAGGTTTGAACAGGCACTAAGGCTTGTTCTTCGTGATTCTCTAAGGTTGGTGCATATCTAATGCCCACTGGTCTTGCTCCTGGTAAAGGTGGTTGTTGTCCCAATACCGGTTGCGGTCTTTCTATCCCCATAGGTATAGGTACATTTCCCGTTGGGTATCGAGGTACTGGATGTATCTGAGGTGGTGCTAATTGAGTTGGAGGTGCATACTGGCGCTCCCTTACATACCCTTTGTTGTAATAACACTCCTCTGTTGGATGATTTGTCCATTTTTGCTCAATCGCACACCATTTCAGGGGTTTTGGCAATGGTTTTTGGTATGGTGCCATCCTTTTTAGAGCATCTTCTACCATTTGCTCTACGTTTGGCATGGTTGTTGTTTGAACATTCTTTTTAGTGGTAGTCTCGCTCGCTACGGAGGAGGAGCTACTGGATGCACAATCTGTATCCGCTGACACCTCTCCATAAACCGTACAGTTATCCACTAAGTACAATGCCTCTCTCGTTACTTGCTCGAAACTTGTACAAGCTTTCAAGTGCAAGTCCTTCTTGAGAGTGTCGTTCCTCAGTCCCTCAATAAAGAGAACAGATAGTCTGTCATCTTGTGGTCGTTCACGTACTGGACATCTCTCAATGTATTGTTTGAAGCGAAGTGAAGCTTCCTTCACTTTTTCGTGTTCTCTCTGTTTAAAAGCATATATTTGTGAGACCGTATTGTGCTTAATCCCTCGTTTTGAGAATTCCTCAGCAAACTCTCTTAGCAAATGGTCAATGTCATGGAATCCCCCAATGTTCATTGGTTGAAACCATGTCAATGCGGTACCTTCTAGAGTAAGACCAAATCCCTCGTATTGTGTATGGAAATCTGTTATCTGCTCAGCTCTTAAGACTTGTTTAAAGAGTGACACATGTGCATACGGATCTCCTGAACCACCATACTTCTTTTGCACACACTTGGCTACTTGAGATGGTCTCATACGTCTATGATCTGCTACCAATCTCATTGCTCCTGTGTCCCGGCTAAAGCTTTCTCTAGCATCATGGACTTCATGGGTTACCCTTGTCGGTTCCCCCGCCCTGAATCTACTACTAGGAGGTAAATGCGATGGTTCCACTTCAAACCTTGGACCTGGCGTGGTATAGGTGGGGATTGGAACTGCACTACCTCGATTCGTCTCCATTGACTCTCTGGAATGTAATGATCCCATTGGTCCGAGCTTCGAGTCCCAAGGTTGACTGAAAGAGTCAGCAACCTGAGTTCTTTGTCCTCCTGTTGTCATTGAGTTTTGCACTCCATTTGTTGGTGCTGGTCTATGTGAGCTAGAAGTAACATAATACTGATGTAGTGGTCCCCCAAAGTATGTATATCCTTCTAATTCTTTCTTGCCCATTGTTGAGTATTGCCTGCCATACTTATCGTAAGCGGCAATTTTCACTTCCGATCCCTCTGTGTAGGTAAAGACATACAGTCTTTTTTGGTCTGTCAACTCTCTGGTGTAGGGTTCTTCACATCTATAATAGAGATCTTGCTCCCCATTATTATATTTGTACAGCCCCACATAGATGTTATCAGTGTTGATCCTTATAGTTTCATTCTCTCTTCTTAACCTCGCATTAGGGAAGTTCATTATTGGTGCTTTCTCCTCGAGTTCTTCATCTATTTTGGCT
Organism: Adiantum capillus-veneris; assembly: GCF_014529385.1. Taxonomy (NCBI): domain Eukaryota; kingdom Viridiplantae; phylum Streptophyta; class Polypodiopsida; order Polypodiales; family Pteridaceae; genus Adiantum; species Adiantum capillus-veneris. The sequence continues at coordinate 146,194,342 of NC_140947.1, forward strand.
TTGGTGCCCATCAATCCCCACTTGTCCACAATGTTAGGGTTTAGGACTACCAAGTACATGGTACCCTCGTCATCGAGATATCTATCTCCGCTATAGCTCACAGGCACTAAGTCCTTGAACTCACTAGGTCTATCTTCTATCTTTACACAATAGCGGTCCATTCCATCTTTGTAGATCTTGGCACCTTGCTCATTGTCGTACTGGTATTTTATGAACAGTAGCTTCATTGTGGCGGAAGGGTTTGATGATCCTGCTGCCATATTTTCTCTGTTGTTCCTTTTCGAGTGTTCCAAGTTTTCAGTGAAAATCTCGTAAGATCTCTCCGAAGAAGTATCAGAGACACTTCCTTCAAAGATCGGCTCTAATGGTTGCACCCAACTTTGGTTTACACTTCCCTCGGTTGATATGACACTTGCTGGTTCCCCTTGTTTTGGTTGATTATTCCGGAGATTCCTGCCCGATCTCAAATTCATCAATTCCCCTAAAGGACTGTAGCTTTTCCGTCTCGGCAATTTGTTTTCCCCAAGTTTTTGTGGTCAGAATTGATCCAAACTGACTGATACTTGGTCAATTGTTTAATCTTGTCAGTTGGACAACTTCTGTTTCATCAAGTGAGAATTTTGTTGCAGTTATGCTGAAAAAGACATTATACGCGTATGATGTCTTTTTTCACAGATTTTGACTATTTTGGTTATGCTCGCTCTCAATGGCCCCTTTATGCTCTGTTCACTCACAAAATTTAGTTTGAACTCTGTTTGAGCAAGCTATGGCTAGTTCAAGCTTTTCTTGGCAATTTTCTGCTTTTGACTTGTTTTTTGGGTCAATTGTGATCAAAATGGGATGAAACTTGAAATATAACCTCTAGACAGCTATTACAATGGATCTGTGTTAGCAAAGTATCAAAATATGTCCAAAATTAGGTCAAAGACATCATACGCGTATGATGTCTTTTTCATCAATTTGGGTCCAAACTTGATATTTATGCTTTCTACAGTGTTTGTAACAATCTTGTCAGGTCAGATTTCAAAAATAAGCATTGGAAGTGCCAAAAGACATTATACGCGTATGATGTCTTTTTTCACTGATTTTGACTATTTTTGGTTTTAAGCCTTCTCCAGTGTTTATAATTGAGTTTCAAGTGTTTTTGTCAGGTTTGAATGTAAAAACAAGATCTGAATCCAAACTTTCCTATTCTTTGCGTTTCTTGGACTCCGACTTGTCTTTTTGGGTTTCTTTGAGTGTTAATGTTCTTGTTTTAAGTTGATCTTAGGGTAAAACCCCCCTTCTAAACACTCTGGCAATGTCAAATTTTCAATTTTAGTCTCTGTTTAGGTCCTAAGACATCATACGCGTATGATGTCTAAAGTTGCAGATTTCCAGTTTTTCAGCACAGAACTCTTCCAATAGCTCTTTTAAGTGCTCAGCAACAATCAGTTACACAGAAAATTTTTCTGAACTTTGTTTATTGCATATTTCACTACCAAAGCGACTTTTTTCAGTGATCTAACATGCAATCAAACACATCAAGCAAATAGAACACCAATTGATAGCTCTAGATCAGGATCAAATCAGGCCCTACCTAAGCTACTTCTAATCATAAAATGGATTTTTTGCAATTGAAAATATAAAGAGATTTACTACCACACAAGGAGTAGCAAATGCTTTTTATGTCAACAACCACTTAAACACCATCAAAAACAATCTAATCTAAGCTAAACTAAAAACACTGTCAACACGGAAGACCCAGAAATACCCCACTTCCTAGTATCTCTAAAGACCTTCGGAGTCCACCACTCCTAGATCTTTTCTAACTAAAGTATACAAAGTATGTTATACGACTCACCTCATAGGATTAGTCTAAGGTCACCTACTTAGGGCTCTCGTCCCCGGCAACGGCGCCAAATGTTAAGGCGGTTACGCCGCTAGCGGAAGCTAAATAGCGAGAACTCAACCAACAACAGAATTTGTCAGACGAGGACGGAGCTTGACCCGCAGGCACATGGAAACAACTAGGTGGGTGTCAAATCACCTACTCGACCTTCTAATGACAATCACTACTAAGGAAATCAAATCTAAGTTCTAAAATACGCAAGTGACTGAAATCCGTACTACGAACGAATGCTATTTGAAACAGGATCTAGAATCATCGAATCGATCTCAAACTCAAGGGGAAGTCTATACACTAGGTAAGAACAACACCCTGAAGACTTGAACTGCGAAATCAACCTATAATCACTCCGTGCGGTAAACGCGTATGAAGACAGGCCGAAAAATACAGGTGACCGAAACTTGACCCCGATGGTACGAATGTGTAGCTCTACTCGTTGTGGTTCTATAGATATGCTGCACGCTCTATTCCGACACACGAGTTGGAAGAAAACTCACACCGAAGCTCGTAGGAACTTACCACACGTAGAAGCCGATAGCGCGCACTCTTGGTATCTGTGCGTAGCTCTCACCGTTGCTAACGCAATGGTGGTGTCGCTTCTCCAATGGCGGTCCCGTAGCTCGCGTAGCAAGGAGATAAGACTCTCTCTCTCTCTCTCTCTCAGACACAGTCACGACGCTCAAAAACTCCCTTTGATTAATAATTGAATCTCTTTTAGGTTACAAAACTTTGGCTTATATACCTCAGCCTTGGAGGTGAAAACATCTCTAATTATTTACATCAGCAGGTGAAATTACGTCGGGATTACAAGCTGGAAACTCAATTGAGTCCTGTTACTTAATGAATGGCTCAAATCAAAATTAAATGTCGGAAAGACATTTATTACAATCAATGGTTACAAAATGATGGGTGTGAGCAAAAATGCGGTGTGATCCTCTGCTGGCTCAACAGAGAGAGAGCTTGAAAATATCTATATATTGTTGGATGGAAGTAGAAGCTCATTGGACCCCTCTTTAGCCCAACCAATAGCATTCAAGCACACCATGTGGTTAAGCATAGGGAGAGTGACATGTGTCCCATGTGCCCTTTGGGAAAAGGGGTGCCCTTTGGGTGAGTGGAAGGTTAGGTCAATAATTCCCCTAACTTTGGGACTTTCATACTTAGGAAGCTTCTCAAGCAACTTCCTCATTAAGTTTGTAGGGTCTCTTTTTTACTCAAGCACCTTACCCCCCATGCATAGGAAGATTCTCAAGCAACTTCCTCATTAAGTTTGTAGGGTCTCTTTTTGACTCAAGCACCTTACCCCCCATGCATAGGAAGCTTCTCAAGCAACTTCCTCATCAAGTTTGTAGCCCAGGGGATTTACTCTATATACAAAACGGGACACCACCTGCGAGCGGACAACTTTGATAAAACCCCTATATACGACTCATATTAGGGAACATGACCCCCCTTTCTACGCTTATACGACAATCAATGCAGAAAAATAGCATACCCCTATCTTACATCTAAAATTTAGGCCTCACATGATCTAACAGAGTAAAACTAGTCAAAGAGCGTGTAGCATAGTGACTGGCAACATACTAAGGAACCACTTCTGTTGATAAATAGATGTACCATCTATTTGTCTTAGTTTGAATTTCAAATTATGTGCCCATTCAACCTGCACTCTAGCTACTCGTCCAAATCCGACCCATCTAAATAACTCAAAAAACATGGTTATAAAGTTGTGTTAGATTCTCCATGTAAATTTGCATCTATACAAACACTTTATAGCTTTCATCCCTCAACAATTGAACTATACTCACAAAACAAGCAATTGATACAAAGAAGTTTTAGTTCTTGCATATATCTTTGCATCTATACAAACTCTTTGTAGCTTTCATCCCTCAGCAATTGAACTATACTCACATAAAACAAGCAATTGATACAAAGCAATTTTAGTTCTTGCATGTATCTTTGTAAATATTGACTCACAAGTTTGAGGGAAGGCTCTTTTGGAAAGCCATGAGTTTGAACACTCTCATTTTTTCCTTTTCTCACTTCTCCCCCACCCCACCCAATAAATATGATACCCCCTCCCTTATTTTTAAGCTTAGAGATAAATTATTGGGGGCCTACCCCTAACTTATACACTTATGTAACTTGTTAAAAAACCCCCCTCCCCTACACTTACGTGGTGCGGTAAGTTTTCCATGGTGAATCCCCGGGGTTTGTAGGGTCTCTTTTTTACTCAAGCACCTTACCCCCCATGCATAGGAAGCTTCTCAAGCAACTTCCTCATTAAGTATGATAAGTACCTCAAGTACCTTAGTCATCAAGCATGACAAGCACCTTAGGTGGAGTTCCCACCGCAAGCTCAGCCCTAGCTTGCCTAAGGTCAAAGGCAAGTTTAGGTCGGGTTCCCACCTCAAGCTCAGCCCTAGCTTGCCTAAGGTCAAGGGTAAGTTTAGGTTGGGTTCCTACCTCAAGCTCAGCCCTTAGCTTGCTTAAGGTCAAAGGACTTTTAACACTAACCATATTTAATGAAGCCAACCCTAAGGTCTTTTAAGCTCCATTAGTTGCACGTTGCTCTTTGATAGACTACCTCATTTTGAACTCGTATTGAGATGTAACCATCTCTCCTCTTGGTCCCCTGCTAAGATAAGTTTAGAAGCACTTATTGCACATTGCTCTTTGGTAGACCGTCTCCTTTTGGACCAGTATTGAGATGCAACCATCTCTCCTTTTGTTCCCCTGCTGAGATAGGTCTAGAAGCACATGTCTCAATTCCAACCCTTGTTCCCGTTTATTCTCTCACATTAAATGATCAGTTTAATATGAGAAAATCATTTGGGTAAGCTAGATATTATATTTTATGACATTACCTCTCTCTTGAAATCATAGTCGTCCTCGACTATGAGGTAGAGAAGTTAAATCCTACTCAATAGTCCATGTTACTTAGCGGGTAGAGGATCCCTTTTTACCCTTCGATGTCATTCCAAGATGGATGATTAATCCATTTGGTGCTTGGGAGACGTAGTTTCCGCAAGCATGTCTGCTCTTTAGTCCATATCATACTTCCAAAGTAGAGTGACAAGTTCTACTTGGTGTTTGGGAGACGCCGTCACCACAAACATGATCCTAAGCATGCATACTTCTTAAATTTGTTTACAATAAAAGAGAACTAGTCTTATGAGACAAAAACATTGTTCATTTAAAATGCATTTTCATATGCTTACTCTAGTGCAGCATTGTAAGCATTGACAAGGTTCATATTATCCTCAAGTTAGGTTCTTTGCATCCATCTAGCATCTTTAAAAGGATAATTCTTTAACTTAATAAGATAACATCAGATAATCTTACTGTTTCTTAATACTTTGTCTTCACGTCATAGGATGGACTCAGATTGAAGTACTTCTTCTTTATCTTTGATTTTTGGAGGGTCTGCAACTATTGCTTCTTTTGATGGCGCTCCTTTGTAAGGCTTACGTAGGCTCTCATGGAAAGCATTGTGTATGAGCCAATGGTTGGGCAACATTAATTGATAATCCATCTCATTGATTGGCTTAAAAATTTAAAAAGGACCATAGTATCTTTTTTCTAGTTTAGCATAATACTCTTGGTTGTCCAAAGGATTCTTGCTCGTAGTATGCCTTAGATGAGCCTTGAGAAAATTTAGCAAGACCCAATCATTTTCCTTAAAGGCTAAGGCTCTTCTGTGCTTAATAGCAGCAACCCTTTTTGCCTTTCCTGTGAGATGGATATAACCCCTTTAATCTTTGGAAAAGATTCTTGTAGGTCTCAGTTATATTCATCAGCAACAAAGACCTTCCCATGTACTTTAAGTATTAAGGACTTTTGGATCTTCCCTCTATAACCTCAAAAGGTACTTTCCCCATAGAAGTATGTACAATATCATTGTACGCATACTCTATAAGAGGTAGGTACTTCCATCATTGAGAACATTGTTCTACTTCCATGACATAGGCTTTTAGTATATCAAGAATCGTTAGATTTCTTATTTCACTTTGGTCATCTGGTTGTGGATGATAGGCCAAAAAAGAAATTTAATCTAATTCCTAGATTCTCAAAGATACCTTTCTAGAAATCACTCATCATTCTAGAATCTTTGTCCGACACTATGGATGTTGGCAAGCTATGATACTTGAAAATTTGAGATATGAAGAGGCTTGCCAGTTGATGTGCCTTAATAGTATTTTTGACAGGCATAGAGTGTGTTTTCTTGTTAAGCCTGTCGACTGAAACAATCCAAGTTGCTTCCCTCGATCAAATTTCAACTTTTGGTATACCACGCATTTTGAAACTTACTATGGTATGTTTAATTTTCATGGTAGACCAACAGAAATACATTTCTACTCCTCGAAGAGTAGACTATGGAATCCCTCTTTGCCCCGCATAAGGAGAAGTATGGGATTCATACATGACTTTCTTATTGTATGGGTGAGTAACAGATAGCTTATTGTTGTTTAGAAGATAACCATCCTCCAAGGTGAATGGTTCTTTTTTCTTCGCTAATGCAATGGTTGTAATTACATACTTAAAGTCTCGGTCAGTAGCATACTCATGTATCATAAAAGATAGATCATTGTGAGTTGCTATAGACACCACATTTACCCTTGGTCATTGTGAAAGTGCATCGACCTCTTGATTGTGCTTGCCAACAATGTGAGCAATATGAAATTTAAATTGCAGAAGAAAATTTTCCCACCTCATTTGTTTGTCGGAGAGCTTGGTTTGCATCATGAAGTTCTTGAGACTTTGTGATCCATTTGTAGGTTGAATGAAGTCCCCAAAAGATAGTGTTTCCACGTGTTTAGGGCATATAGAATAGCTAGTAGCTCTTTTTTGTATTTGACCAATACTCAATTATCAAAGTCATCTTTGACTCTCATATGCTATGGCATGCCCTTCTTGAAGCAAAATAGCTTGAAGGCAATCACCACAATCATCACATTGGACCTCAAATGTCGTTGAGAGATCTAATAGTGTGAGCACACGTTGAGAGATAAGCTTCTTTCACTTTTGCAGTCCATGAATACTTAGTTCTTTTTTGTTAAGTCATGTAATAGATCTGCTATTAGCGAGATTTTTTTTTTAATGCATCAATAGTATGCACACATACCTATGAAGTTTCGTACCTCCTGTAGATTCCTTGGATTAGGCCATCCTTTTATTATCTCTAAATTTGTTGGATCCATACGGGTGCTATCTTTAGAGATAATGTGACCTAAATATTGAATCTCTTGTAGGAAAAATTCACTTTTCTTTTGATTAATGAAAATATTATTCTCTCTCACAACTTGAAAGATTACCTGGAGGTGTCGCTTGTACTCTTCAAGAGAATTTGAATGGCCTGAAGATTTTTGTCCATCATGAGTTTGAATGCGTCTGGAGCATTTGTCAAGCCAAAACATGTAATTTATCAAATAGATCTTCTACCCACGGCACGGGAAATCTATTTTTGATAGTGATCTTATTTAGTGCTCTATAGTCAACACACGTGTGATATGTGTTGTTTTTCTTTTGCACTAAAAGAAATGGTGAACAAAATGGAGAGGAGCTAGACCTCACCATCCCTTTTTCCACCAATTCATGCACTTTCCTCATGAGCTCCTCTTGTTGAGCTTGTGAAACTCGATAAGGAGGCTTGTTAGTCACTAAGCTTCCTGGTAGGAGCTCAATTGCATGGTCATCATCCCTCATTTTAGAGGTAGCTCACTAGGGATGTCATCAATGAAAACATCTTGGGATCCATTTAGGAAATTAGACAACTCTAATTCCTCTTAATTACCTTTAATGCAAGGATATGGTGTTCCCCAACTCATTAGCATCTATGTACTTGCTCTTTTCCTTGTAGGTGAAGTAGATTCTCCTTTCAAGGAAATTCATGTTGGAAGCCGTGCGGTTAAACCATGGTGCCCCAAAAATAACATTCTCATGTTTGAGAGGGGAGATGAAGAAATACTTTTGTTCCACGTAGCTTTGGACATGAAGCCTTAATTTTCCAATTAATGAAGTAACTGAGACGTCTTGTCCCTTGATAGCTCCATTGGCTTTCAATGCATCTCGCATCTCGTGGGCTTGTATGCGTAGCTTAGTGGTCAACTCCGTGGATATGAAATTGTGAGTTGAACCAGGGTCAAACAAATTAAAGGCATCATGCTCTTTCATCTTTCCCCAAGCATAGGAAAGGGAGAAATCCTTGGCTCAATGAGCATCCTCTTTTGGAGCTTCAAACATAGAGACTCTAGGAGTCTCATTACGGGCAATTCTCTTGGGGCAAGGACGATAACCATGGCCTTGCTCCCTACACTTAAAGCATTTGTGGTCCTTACAAAAGGCTTCTATCTCTTTAGGAGAGAGTTTATATTTACCTTTGTAAACTCCCTTTTCCTTCGACCGATTGTTGTTGTTGTTGGAATAGCCTTGGTAAGAATTTTAGGCATTGGTTTTCCACTTGGCATCACTTTTGTCTTTATTTTCCATGGGCTTGACATTCCGTCTAGCCCCTTGTTGGAAATTAATGCACGAAGCAACCATGGTGTGGTCGATTACTTTGGTGATAGAACTAGGCCATTGAGAGTTGACATATCGGGTCATCTCTTTGGGTAATCCCGCACAAAATTGTTGCTTTTTCTCGGTAAAGTCTATCTTTTGAAAGATAGTAGCCTTGAGATGTAAATCCCAAAACTTGTCCACATATTTGTGGATAGACTCATGAGAGAGAAGCTTTAAACTTCACCATTTGGTAAGCACTTTGTCCTTTGCATCACTTGCAAGGAATTGCTTCATGATGGAAACTCATAGAGTTTTCCATGTCTTTGGGGCTTCGTCGTTGACACAAAGGCTAGCCCACTATTGACGAGCCGATTTTGGAAGTGCATAACTACATGGTGTAGCTTGGAGGACTCTGTGAATCCCTCGTCTCCAAAGGCCGCATCAAATTGCTGGATGAAAGCCAATACTTTGTTGGTAGCACCAAAGGTGCCATCATAGGTGAGAAAAGAGATACTCTTTACTCCCTCTTTGAACTTCTTTAGCTTTTGTGACCTTCGCCATGCAGAATAAGATTTGCAATGTCCTCCCCTCTTGTATTATCTAGGAGAATAGCCATAGCTTTCATTGGTAGAGCAGGAAGGTGAAGAAGAAGGAGAAGAGGGTGACCTCTTTCTTGCCCTTTTCTTCCTTGGTTTCCTCTCTTCCCTTTTGGAGTGACGAGGAGAAGGACTATGGGTTAACCATTTCCTCTTGGGAGGAGTTGGCGATCGTTTAGTTCGCCTTCTTCCTGGGGCCACATCTTTGGAGGAATTTAGGGATTCATAGATTTCTTGATCTTTGGATTCCTCCTCTCGTATGGGAGAGAGTCTTCTTTTGGGGGCCTCACCAAGAGGCCTTGTAAGCTCTCTCTCCTCTTGGAGAGGAAAGGAAATCCCATAAGCACGAAGTTGTTGAGTAACTTTGGCTTGCAAAGTGGGGTTGCCCATAGCTTGTTGCAACCTAGCGACAAGATAATTAACAAACATGGGGGCATCATCATTGGCACCTTCATGTGCAAAATCAAAGTTATCAATGTTCATTCTACTCTCTTGGTTATTGTCAGCCATGCTAATTAAACTTATGTGTTTACTTAGTGTATGCTTTGGCGATTCAAAACCTTAGTTGCTACTCCTCTTAGCCTTTGAAAATAGGCACTTATCTACACCCACGGCTTGAATGGGTTAATTATAGAGAGTAGTGGAGTGAGTAACAAAGAAAAGTTGCCAAGGGATAGCTCCTTTTGGACTTCTTATGGCTCGATAATGGTAAAGCCGTAGGCAATGTCTAAAAAGACTCCATTATTAAGACCAAAGCTCCCAAGGTGTGCACCATATCCCACATAGTGGGCTCAACAAAATCGATAATAGATCCCAGTCCCACTTACCCTAATATAATTAACAAAATCAACCATTAATAGGCTACTTAAGGACCTCTCTTCTTAAGAAAGAAAAGAGAAACCATATGCTTTGATACCAATGAAATGGAAATGGCCTATGAACTTTGAGAATAGTGGAATTAGGAAATTAGGTGAAGCACTTTTGTGCGATTACTTTGTGAGCATAGAGGGTGAACTTAATTGATGGTAGCAACATAAACATGCTACTTAGTTAACTTGGCATGAACAATACTTTTGCAAGGGAGAGAGTTTAGAGAACATGACAATAGTTGAGGACCGGATTCATACGGAGCCGGTCCCCCCTCCAATAGGCATTTGTATTATAGTTTCTCCCATCAAGAGAGACTTGGTACAATACAATCTTTGTGTTCCTTGTGACCTTGATGATGCAATGAAGATGAAAAGCTTCATGCATCACAAACATAACAAAAAATTTGTAGAAATCATTAACTATCCCAAGCCTTAGTCCCAAGGCCTCAAACACCTTCGAAGGTGGAGAGAGCTAGTGGGGAATGAGGGTAGGGAAGAAGAAGAAGAAACATTTCATAGGCGAAAGAAATAGTTCCTCACTTATCATCACTCTTCTTGCTAGCATACATAATAGCATAGTAATGGAGAAGATGGCAAGCTTAATCATTGAAGGATGGCTCTTGGTTGGTTTTGCATTCCATAGCCAAGAGTGTTGGTGTAGGCTCTCACTTCTCACAATCTTGGAGAAGGAGTTTAAATTCCTCAACTTTCACCAAGTGAGAATGGATCCACAAAATGAGTGTGTGTGGTGTATATCCCCCTAGCACCCCCCGCAAGTTGCAACTTTTCCACATGTTGCAAGCTCATTGGATCCCTCTCCCCCTAGCCAATCACATGGAGCATGCATTCAAGTACATGGGTAGTCTTTGGACAAGTGTCCTCCTTGCCCCTTAGAGAGAGAGAGAGCTTGAAAATATCTATATATTGTTGGATGGAAGTAGAAGCTCATTGGACCCCTCTTTAACCCAACCAATAGCATTCAAGAACACCATGTGGTTAAGCATAGGGAGAGTGACATGTGTCCCATGTGCCCTTTGGGAAAAGGGGTACCCTTTGGGTGAGTGGAAGGTTAGGTCAATAATTTCCCTTTGGGACTTTCATGCATAGGAAGCTTCTCAAGCAACTTCCTGTTAAGTTTTTAGGGTCTCTTTTTTACTCAAGCACCTTACCCCCCATGCATGGGAAGCTTCTCAAGCAACTTCCTCATTAAGTTTGTAGGGTCTCTTTTTGACTCAAGCACCTTACCCCCCATGCATAGGAAGCTTCTCAAGCAACTTCCTCATTAAGTATGATAAGTGCCTCAAGTACCTTAGTCATCAAGCATGACAAGCACCTTAGGTGAGTTCTCAGCCCTAGCTTGCCTAAAGTCAAAGGCAAGTTTAGGTCGGCTCAGCCCTAGCTTGCCTAAGGTCAAAGGTAAGTTTAGGTCGGGTTCCTACCTCAAGCTCAGCCCTAGCTTGCCTTAGGTCAAAGGAGTTTAAACACTAACCATTGGAGGTCTTTAATGAAACTAACCCTAAGGTCTTTTAAGCTTCATTAGTTGCACGCTGCTCTTTGATAGACTACCTCCTTTTGGACCCGTATTTAGATGTAACCATCTCTCTTCTTGGTCCCCTGCTGAGATAAACCATCTCCTTTTGGACCCGTATTGAGATGCAACCATCTCTCCTTTTGGTCCCCTACTGATATAGGTCTAGAAGCACATGTCTCAATTCTAAGTCTTGTTCCCATTTATTCTCCCACATTAAATGGTCAGTTTAATATGAGAAAATCAATTGGGTAAGCTAGATATTAGATTTTATGAGAAAATACAACTTGAGAGCTCATAGTTTCAAATTCTTCATAATTACAGAGTGAACAAAGAGATAATGGGTTTTAAACAAGATGATGACAATCATTTTTTGTTACAAAGACTAAAAAGTCTTATCGAGCATCTCTTTTCTCGGAGCCAGAATCTGTTGTTGTTGGAATCTTCCAACAATGTATGTGCTTGTTGTACTGGTCAATGTTTGCCTCCCATCTCTGATTGTGGTTGCCATCACTGATCTCTATGACTATGTCATCGTTTTTTTCCCAACCATGTTTATCTGAGAATCTGATCATCTATGCCTACATTTGGTTGCATTGTTGGTGTTAGTATATATTTTGGCTTTTCCTTTTCCAACTAAATGATGAGAACCATTTGACTGAGAGCATCTGTTAGCTCTCTCTAAATGTCATCTTCTAGCATGCACAAAGGTTCAATGCTCCTCACCTTCAATGCCTAGATTTCCTTTAGTTTCCTCACCATAAGAGTTATTTTGGTCATCATCATACCCTTGTTCTTCTGCCATTGTATTGATGTGAGCTTGATTTTTTTGTAAATGTTATGGCATCTCTCATTTATCATGTTGAGTGTCGTACAAGTGTTGTGAAGTATTGATTGACTCTGAGTTCTAACTAAAAGATTGGTTCATGTCAAGAGCTTTAGCTCACCACCATGATCACCAATATGGAATGAGCTGGATTGCTTTGATAAGTATTCTAGTGTTAGAATCAAAGCGAATGGCCAGGTTTAGACTCTAGATGACCAAATTATAGACTCAAACTTCATATGGGCAAATGAAATATTGAGACTTCAAATGGACAATTGAACTGAAAGGAAATAGAATTCAGATTAGGTGACAGCTATAACTATATTCAAATTTAGATAGTGATACAAAGTACAAGAGTTTAGAGAACAAAGCTCTGGAATGACTAATTTGGAAAGTACAACTAATATAAGGTTAAGCACTAACTACTACTAAGATCTACAAAATACAAAGCCTCAAGTGAAGAGTCAAGAGAGTCCACAAAATGTGATTAACGGGTCCTATTTATAGGCGTTTACACTAGATTTTCACTTGTTGTAATAGTCCCACTATGTAGTAAATGGTAGTAACTCCATTGGGTAACTTGAGTGCCTTCTAGGTAAATACTTCAAAGATAAACCGTTGTCCAAGGAATCTCTAGGACTGGTTCCCACCTTCTAGATCACCCTATCCAATCACTTATATGTAGGAGAATACACTTTTGTCTACAAATGCACAATTTTGATACAAGCCCCAAAAGATCCATGATTGTATCTTAGTTATTTGGGATATTAAGAACCACATAAAGCTCAAGGAAGAATGTCCATGTGATATGGATTCGTGTGCAAAATCGCATTTGCAACTAGACACATCCAACTTGCTCAAAAAATCAAGAAATGTTCAAATTTGTCATAAATCAGCATGGTCAAATTCTTATATAGTATACATAACGTAAAATGTGAGCATCTACTATTCCTTTTAAGCATTTATCCATGTTGAAAATGAAAATAGCTAACTATGTAGCACTCTAGAACTCATAAAGATGACTTTAAAGCTATTAATTAGGGTTGGAAAATTGTGAAAAGCCTCCAAAAACAACAAATGTTTTTTAGCACAATTTAGGTTCAAATATCACTTGCAAGCACAAGGTTAATGGTGGAATCCATATGCCCAAAAAATGCCATGTTTTTTTCACCTCATAACACAACTTTGTGGATATAGAACATTTCCAAAATCAATTTGCATCTCTTTCAATAAGTCTAGAAACTTGTGGATTAACAAGACATAAGAGTGTCCTATTGCCAATCTAGTGTTAAATAAAGGGGGAGGTGTGGTGTGTGGCCTCTTTACTAAATGACACCATAGCTTTGGAGGGGATCTAGTTAAAAATTTGCATCACGTGTTGGTAAAGTTCATAGTCATTGATGACAATGTGAATTTGATGTGAACTAGGTGTGAACTCAAGAACATGTTCTCCTTGTGAACTTGCATGTGAATTAAATGTCAAATATTGTGTACTCCACAAGATATGTTCATTTATTTTGATGGTGTGAAACTAGAAGTGATCTAGGATCATGGTCATCCCAAAACTACTCAATATAATGATCCCATCTCGCTTACTCAACAACAACAATTCATGTGTGTGCAGTAGTAAAGAATTTTCCTTGGGATTGAGATAGTGTGCGGTAGAACCCTACTCAATCCCCATTTATTCCCCAAAAGGATCACTCCATCTAGTATCAACAATGATTTGGTATTGTAGATCCCATCTAAAAGGAGGTGTCAAATAGAGCAATGCATGTGTGATTTAACAACCCTCCAAGCCTTAGTGGATGTCCCTTGTATCCAACTTCTTGCGTATATTATTGGTTGGAAAAATTCATACCAAGAAGTAGGAAGAACCATACACATTACATTATAAAAACCCATTTAGCCAATCCTCCTCTTAGCCCATTTACTTGAAGCCATATTTCCTCTTGTCTTCATTCTACATAGCAAGGTGCTTATGCTACAAGTCCTTGCTTGTCTCCATGATGTCATGCTCTTGAAAATCAACACCCTATTTAAGTTGCTAGTGTAAACTCTACATTCAAAATCCTCCTCTCTTAAGGCATCCATGCCAAGGTAGATTTTTGTAGGTCTATCTCTCACTAATAAAATGCACACTTTTTCCCACCTCCATTAAAATTGAGTATAGGAACAAGAGAAACCAGATAATATAAGGTTAGGCCATTATGGGTATATGCCTTGCTTTTAAAAACCTACTTCTTGCCTCCCTCGGTGGATAGAGACAACTCTCATATTATCTACAACAATAAGGTAGCTTGAATGCATGTGGAGTTTTGTAAGATATTAGCAAGAGTAGAAAAATACATGAAGAGATCATTCTCACTTAAGGGCCATTGAAAAAAGATAGCTTCTTTCTTGGCATACTTATGACAAGATGTATTCCAAGTCTTATGTACTCTTGAAAGCACAAAAAGTTTGCAATTAGCTTATTTGGGATAAGCACTCTCAGAATTAATTATTTGCAAGATTTTTTCCAACTTCAACAAGAATAGAGCTAGTAATTGTTTGATTTTCTCCCTCTTCTTGCTCATAAGAAATGAAGGTAGAGGAACCACAATCCTTACCCACATATCTTGGCCTATTGCTCATTGTGAGGGTGAAAACCCTAAACTGGGTTGAGCTATTTATAGTGTTGTGAAGCAAGTGGATGACAAGACTGCACTTTTTTTTTTGAGCATACAAAAATCATAAAATATTGAGGACATGACATTGGCACACTATCTCACATCCACCCATAAAAATGGAAACCAACAAGATGAGACATTTGCACCAAATAATTAATTTCATTGATATGATAATATTTTGTACATATGTCCCTTGTAGTAGGGAATAACTCATACAATCTTCCAATAGTATTGGTAGTATAATAGGACTTTGAATAGGGAGTAGGCTTTAGCTTGGAAGAAGATGCACAATCCCTTCTAGAACTTCTTGGCTTAGACATTCCTTTTCAATCCTTCTCGGGACCTACAAGCCATAATTAAAACAAGTGAAAGTATACTATGACTCTCAGAAGCAAAGAATGGTAGAAAGAAGGAAATCATTATCTACACACCTTTCTAGCTATCTGAAAAGCAAAAGATGCAAGAAAATATATCTCCTCATCGTGTAGATCTTGTCTCAATTGTTATAATGTGCACGTGGATCTTATCTTCAAAGTTTCCAAGTGTTCATTGTTCATCCGTACATCAATTTCCTAGATGGGGTTCTCATGAAAATAATCCATGTTTTGATATAAAGGGACTAGCTCACCCCCGACATGATATGACCGACTATAAAAAATGATATGATGAAGCTTTGGGTATGGATCATGTATTTATGGGTAATGGAACCAGATTGTACTTTGTTATTGACTCCATTCACCGTTTTTTGAGCCCAACCTTTTTCTAATACATTTTCATTGTCTAAGCACTTAGTTAACATCATTGTTCTATAGACTTTCACATCGACCTTTGTAAAAAATTCCACAAACACAATGATGGGCATAAAAATTGAAACTCTATCTCTACTTGCTTTTAATGTTACCCTTTTTAAAAAATTGGATCCCATAAAGGATCTTGCACCTGTATCTTTCACTTATTTGTTGACATTGGTAGTTGCCACTCTATGATTCCTAAAATCAAGCAGGGCAAGCTTGGAGACATTACCCAATCCTTCATGGATTTTGATTGGACATAAAATTGATCATTAAAAAATACCCATTTATTTGCTAGAGACTCATGAGTTCCCCTTTGTAAAGATCCTCACCAATGCAGCCATGCCACTCTTCCAAAATATATATGATACACTCCACCAGCTGCCATTCCTCTATGCTTGAGGGATAAAGGTCTATAATAAGCATAATAACACAAATAAACACAAAAAATATAACAATCATAGGAGCAGAGAACCATAAAAAAGCCAAATCAAAGTGGAAATAAGAATCAATAATCTAGTGTGTACATATGAACCACTTACAATTAGCTCTGCATAGAGCAAGATTTGAGATCCCATGATAAAGTTGAAGCTCCTTGTGCATGTACACATGTTGCACTAAAACCTCCTTCACTGTCTACTTGGATCCAAAAAGTCTAAAATATTTTTCTGTTCTTTTCCAACATGACAAGAATGGATTTTTGAATGAGGCTTTTCTTCCCCTACTTTGTTGCACTATAATCCAGCTACCCTTGGCTATAGATATTGGGATCCACTAGTTGTGCTCAACCCATGTGGCATAATTGGTGATGGTTTCAATGGATGTGGTAGGATGTTTAGACCGGGTGGGACTCCATTGCTTGAGGAGAAAATGATACACAGAAGATGAAGGTGAAAAGAAGACATAAGGAAGAGAGGGCGAAGAAGGTGGTGGGACGAGGAGAGAGGTGCAGGGAATAGGAGGGAAAAAAGGTCGTTCAAAGATTCAAAAACTCTTTTTTGTCCATGAAAGAGACCTTTTTTATTTTGATTCAAAGAAAAATCATTTTACAAAATCAAAAGAAATTTTTAAAAAGAAGGATCCTTAACAAAATCCCTTCTCTCTCTCTCTCTCTCTCTCTCTCTCTCTCTCTATCTATCTATCTATCTATCTATCTAAATGTTAAAAGGCAAAAAAATCACCTCAAAATTCCCCTAATGGTTGTTTTTGTATAGAATAGTGTAGGATCAATTGAAGCTTTGTATCTAATGTTCAACTCTAACTCTTTAGTGGGATGTCTCAAGTGGTATGTGCCTCTATGATATTGTACAATCACACTCGTACAAAATCTTCAAATATATATACTTTATGTCAATCTTAGTTTTGAGGTTTAACATTTGTGGAGGATACTTATGAATCTACAACAAATCTCCTAAAGTATTCTAGATTGTAAGCTTTTAAAAAAATACATACAATTTTACGTACCTAATAGCCCAACCCATTCAATCCTATTTACCTTACATACCAAAACAGATATGTTTCCACCTTGAGACCATTGTACAAAGAAACTTAGTACTTGAACAACCCTCTTGCCAACCCTAATGCACTAACAACCCATTGAAGCCATAGTCAATGAAGTGGACATTCACCCCACGACCATCGTGGATGTAGCTCAGACTTGGGTTATGCTAAACTCCTGTGTCATAACAACCAACCCAATCTGGGTCTAAAAAAGCATGTAAATTTGGCGGTAATGATCCCCCCTTGGGATAAAACAAGCCAAGATGTAAAGTGTCACTCACATAGGAAAAAAATCTCTTTACAGCCTGCCAATGCTTAGACCCTGGCTATGCATATTCTTGTTGACCTATGAGACTGCAAATTGAATATTGGGCCTTGTATTGCATACATAAATAAGGCATCCAATAGCAGTGTGATAAAGAGTGACATTGATAGGATCACCAGCATCATGAAGACTCAATTTTAAACCTATTTCCATGGGAGTAGCAATAGGTTCGCAGTCCTCAAGTCCATACTTACATAGTAGTGTCACTATGTAGCTTGTTTAACACAAGGCAATACCACCATCACACTGCTTAAATTTTATGCCCAAATAATGATGCAAAATCCCCAAGCCTTTTCATCTTGAATGTAGCATTCAAATCAGCCTTGAATTCAGCAATGTGTATCTAATTTGGACCAATAATTAGCAAACCATCTACATATAGAACAACGATGAGAAATACATCACCCTCACGCTTTACATACAAAGTGCTTTCTATTGGACTATTATGAAAGCCTCATTTAACCAAATGAGTGTCAAATTTCTCATACCAAGCACGAGGAGACTGACTCAACCCACACAAAGCTTTCTTACATTTGCACAATTTATCTTCTTGTCCTTTCTTGACGAAACCGCAAGGCTGCGTGACATAAACTTTCTCAAATATATCGCCATTCAAGAAAGCAGTAACAATGTCAGATTCATGTAGATTCCAACCAAAGTGAGTTGCCATGCACATAAAAATGAACGATAGTCATAGCACAAGTGGGAGTGAAAGTCTCTTCATAATCTATGCCTTTTTTATGTGCATAACCTTTTGCAACAAGTCAAGCCTTGTAACGATCAATCTCACCATCCGGCTTACATTTCACCTTGTAAACCATATTTGTACCAATGGCCTTTTTTCCGCAAGGAAAATCACATAAAGTTCATGTGTCATTTTCTATCAGTGCATCATTTTCAGATTGCATGGCAGCCATCCAATTTTTTGAATTTTGTGCTCTATCAAAAGGAAGAGGTTCCTCCTCATCACATAAACTAGAAACAACTAAAGCAAAACAATATGATGCATAGCGAGAACCTGAACAAATACACTAGACATATGTGCATGCGATTTACAGTCACGCAAAGTATGCACCAACCATTTTGGCATACGTTTAGCCTGCTCATTCTCAGTCCTTTCCACATCATGTACATCTGCATTAGTAATAGGCTGATCTGTAGCATTCTCAAAAACCCCAAAAGATTGTACATTTGCCTCATTGGAATTACATTCAAATTTTCACCATTAAAAAGAGGTAATAAATTGTCATAAATGTCTTGTGAGCTTACATTACAGTCTCTAGTACATGACAACAGAGGTTGAACAAAATCTTCCGCAAACACAACATCTTGCAAAAGCAAGATAAGTTTTGTTTGCAGATGGTATAACACGTAACCTTTGCTTACAGTACCATAAGCAGCAAAAATGCATTTAACAACCTTATCATCCAATTTTTTGCGCTACATTTGTGGCACCAAAGCGTAAGCTAAACAACCAAAAATGTGTGTGTGATCAATAGATGGATTTTTATCATGCCATGCTTCATAAGGAGTCATAGACTACAATGCTTTCATAGGACACCTGTTAAGTACATAAGTAGCACACATGATAACCTCAAGCCAAAAAGAATGTGGAAAATCTAGACTCTTGACCATACATCCTGTCATTTTTGTAAGCGACCTATTCACCATTTTGTTGAGGTGTATACAACACTGCACATTGGTGTTTATCCTACAATTATCCAAAAATGCATTAAACTCATGAGACATATACTCCCCCCCTCCATCTGAACATAGGATTTCTATAGTACATTTAGAGACATTTCCAACCATAGCCAGAAATTGCTTGAAGCACATGAACACTTTGGACTTATCTTTAAGCAAATTTACCCATACATGCCTAGAGTAATCACGAATGAAATTCACAAATTACAAGTAATTACCTAAGGTTGGAGTTTGCTTAGGCCCACAAACATCACTATGCACAAGTTGCAACCTACATGTAACCTTACTGAACCATCCTTTGGAAACTTCAAATGCTGCATCTTACCCAAATAACAGCCTTCACAAACATGCTTTGAAGGTGCTTCAAGAGGCCGCAAAGAAGCAACCATATCAGATTTCTATTGGAATTAGGGATGCAGAGAAACACACACAGCTTAGAGAAGACGAAGGAAGCTCAAGGCACACAATAGAGAGTGTGTTACTTAGTGTGCAATGGAAAGATAGATAGCCCTAGAGTGATGGGTGTATATACAATGCACGGAGGAAAAAACCTCCTAAAGAGGGAAAAAATGCCCCGGCGGTCCTAGTGTGTTCACACACATCACTACCACATGTATATGGTAACAAATCCCCCCTGGAGTGATGCGGTGAACGAGAGATGGCACATGAGTAAAGGGAAGTGCCATGCCCTGAGGACGGGATCAGTCCACAAAGGGGAGTAAGCCCAAAGCTTTGCGGAAAGCTTCAAGCTTCTCACGAGACAATGCCTTTGTGAAAAGATCTGCAAGGTTGTCCTGTGTTGGCACATAAGCCAAGCTGATCTCTCCTACTGAGAGCCTCTCCCTGACATAGTGGTAATGCACCTCAATGTGCTTTGTGCGAGCATGAAAAACTAGGTTCCTCGCAACTGCCAATGCGCTCTGACTGTCAGTGTAGATAGTGTTGGCAGTGTCCTGTCCAACACCCAAATCAGCCATAAGGCGTCTGAGCCATACACACTCAACCGTAGCTGTGAAGACTGCCCTGTACTCAGCCTCACAACTCGAAGTGGCCACAGTAGGTTGCTTCTTTCAACCATGATATACATGAACTGCCAACAAAAACCACTTGTGGACACTCGCGTGTCAAAACAACCAGCCCAATCTGAGTCCGAAAAAGCATGTAAGTCTGGCGTCAATGATCCCCCCTTGGGATAAAACAAGCCAAGATGTAAAGTGCCACTAAGGTAGCGGAAAATCCTCTTGACAGCCTGCCAATGCTTAGACCCTGGGCTATGCATAAATCTGCTGACCTGTGAGACTACAAACTGAATATCCAGCCTTGTGTTGCATACATAAATGAGGCAGCCAACAGCAGTTTGGTAAAGAGTGACATCAGCATGATCGCTAGCATCATGTAGACTCAACTTCAAACCTGTTTCCATAGGAGTGGCAATAGGTTTGCAATCCTCAAGTCCAAACTTACATAGCAATGTCTCTATGTAACTTTTCTGACACAAGGCAATACCACCATCACACTGCTTAAACTGTATACCCCAGTAATGATGCAGCAGCCCCAAATCTTTCATCTTGAAAGTAGTATTCAAATCAGCCTTAAATTCAGCAATATGTCTCTCATTTGGTCCAGTGATCAGCAAATCATCAACATAAAGAACCACAATGAGAAGTACATCACCCTCACGCTTTACATACAATGTGCTTTCTGTTGGACTGTTACGAAAGCCTTGTTTGACCAAATGAGTGTCAGCTTTCTCATACCAAGCACGAGGAGATTGCTTCAACCCATACAAAGCCTTGTTACATTTGCACACTTTGTCCTCTTGTCCTTTTATGACAAAACCGTGAGGCTGCGTTATATAAACTTCCTCAAATATGTCACCATTCAAGAAAGCAGTAACAATGTCTGATTGATGTACATCCCAACTAAAATGAGCTGCCAATGCACATAGAAAATGCACAGTAGTCATACGACAAGTGGGAGCAAAAGTCTCTTCATAATCTATGCCTTTTTGCTGTGCATAACCCTTTGCAACAAGTTGAGCCTTATGGCGATCGATCTCACCATGGCTTGCATTTCAACTTGTAAACCCATTTCGTACCAATGGCCTTTTTGCCAGGAGGCAAATCACATAAAGTCCATGTGTCATTTTCTATAACTGCACCATATTCTGATTGCATGGCAGCCATCCAATTTTCAGAATTTTGTGCTTCATCAAAAGTCAAAGGCTCCTCAACATCATGTAAGCTAGACACAGCCAAAGCATAACAATCTGATGCATAAGATGCATGGCGAGAGCCTGAACGAGTACGACTAGACAAATGTGCTTCCAATTTACTATCACGCAAAGTGTGCACCAGCCATTTTGGCATACCTCTAGCCTACTCATTTTCAGCCCTTTCCTCATTAAGTACATCATGTACATTTACATCAGTCATAGGCTGATCTAGAACATTTTCAGAAACCCCCATAGGCTGTACATTTGCCTCATTGGAACTTACATTCATATTTCCACCACTGAAAAGAGGCAACAAAGTGTCATAAATGTCATGTGAGCTTACATTACTGTCTCTAGTACATGACAGCAAGGGCTGAACAGAATCTTCCACAAACACTACATCCCGAGAAACCAGAATATGTTTTGTTTGTGGATGATACAACCTGTAACCTTTGCTTTCAGCACTATAACCAACAAAAATACATTTGACAGCCTTATCATCCAATTTTTTGCGCTGCACTTGTGGCACCAAAGCATATGCCAAACAGCCAAAAACACGCATGTGCTCAATAGTACCTAAGTGGCACACATGATGGCCTCAAGCCAAAAAGAATGCGGTAAAGCTTGACTTTTGACCATACATCGTGCCATTTCCGTCAGTGACCTGTTTTTCCTCTCAGCAACACCATTTTGCTGAGGTGTATAAGGAACTGTACATTGGTGTTTTATCCCACGACTAGCCAAAAATGCATTAAATTCATGAGACATATACTCCCACCCTCGATCGGAACAGAGGGTGCCCATAGTACATTTCGAGACATTTTCAGCCATAGCCAGAAATTGTTTGAAGCACATAAAAACTTCGGACTTCGCTTTAAGCGGAAATACCCATGCATGCCTGGAGTAATCATCAATGAAAGTCACGAAGTACAGGTAATTGCCCAAGGATGGAGTTTGCATGGGCCCACAAACATCACTATACACAAGCTGCAACCTGCATGTGGCCCGAACTGAACCATCCTTTGGAAACTTAGAACGCTGCATCTTACCCAAAATACAGCCTTCACAAACATGTTTGGCAGGTGCTTCAAGAGGTGGCAAAGAAGCAACCATATCATATTTCTGCAAACACAGCAAAGTGGAAAAATTCAGATGACCAAAACGTGCATGCCAAAGTTTTGCATCTGAAATAGCCCTTGAATCTGCAACAGCATTTGCAAAATTTTGTCCACACTTGTCATACAAAGTGAGCTTATACAGCCCACGGCACAAAAGCCCACATGCAACAATTTCATCACCAAAACTGAGATCATGAACTGTACATCTGTCATCCACAAATTTGACTACAAGTCCAAGTCTAGCAAGTGCGGATACAGACAAGAGATTCTTCTTGATCCCAGATACATAAAGTGCATCAACAAGTGTGAAGGAACTGCCATTAGCAGCAGTGAGAACAATCTTTCCAACTCCCTGAACTGGATAAGAGGCGTTGTTGGCACAAGTGACTGAATTCCCATGAGGGACAGACTCGAGAGAGGTTAACAATTCACGATGTGAGGTAATGTGCTTTGTAGCACCATTGTCGAAATACCACACATGTGAATCTGCAGCAACTGACAAGCATGCATCATGGACAGTAGGATTGTAAGTGCACTCTGTGCTAAAAGCCCATTCTGCATCAACATCAGCAGCACAATCTCCTTTCACAGAAGACTCAACAATGGCTGCATTTGTAGTGGAACCAGCATTTGTAGTGGAACCACCCTCTTTCTTCTTAGCCTCTTTGGCCTTCAACTTAGGACACGACTTGATCAAGTGATCATTGGCTTTACAATACTGGCAACGCATCTTCTTTTTGCCCTTATCACCAGAATTGCCAGACGAAGTGCTGCCAGCAGAAGCATTAGGAACAAAATTTTTGCCACTCGCAGCAGAACCATAGGAAGTGGCTGCATTACTGTTACCACCCTTTCTTTGAGAAGCAATAAAAGCTTGTTCAACTGCACGCTGCCTAGTCCTGTTTTTTCTGGAAAGTGACTCTTCCAACAACAATGTGCATAATGCATCAAACTTGACAACTTCTGGATTTCCTTGGGTCATAAGTCTCCAAGTACTAGCAAAAGTCTGGTAAGAATCTGGTAAGGCATCAAGAACAGTCTGCACAAGGGAACTGTCTGAAATAACTTCACCTGCAGAAATAAGTTGCTCATTGATATCCTTGACACTAGCAAGGAAAGTGTCCATATCATCTTCTTCATGCATAATCTTTGACTCCAGCTCTTTACGCAGCAAAGAAATTTTAGCCTCATTGCGGCTTGCATAAAGACCTGCTAGAATATCCCAAGCCTGTTTTGCAGATTTTGCTGAACGGATGTGAGGAACAATGGTGCGCTTCACAGACAACGCAATCAATGCATGAGCCTGCACATGCTTAACATCCCAACAAGCTTGTTCTGCTGTAGGCAAAAAAACTCTAACAGCTGCAATCCTTGTAGCAAGACCTGCAACATCCTCAACATCGCCTACATCCTCAGAACCAGAACGTACATCAATGCCCTGCACAATGTTCCACACACCCTTTGACACAAGAACATGTTGCATCATATAAGCCCACATAGGTTAGTTGTCCCCATCCAACTTGTCCTCAACAGCAAACATCTTGAACACATCTGTGTTGTTGTTGTCAGCCATGGTAAATGTTGCACCTGATGTGAAAACTGCTCGAAAATAGGAGAAATGGAGCAGGAACAACCTGTGCTATATAGCACAAACCGTAGAAGACTATAAGGCAATTGTTATGCAGAAAATGGCACTGACAGAAATTTTGCACAAAATGACAAAATAGCCTGTGCAGTACTGCCTGTAGTGGAAACGGAGGCCGAAATGAGCCCAAATCAAAATTCTGAGCAGACCAAGCTCTAGGAGCTTACCCAAAATATTTGTCGACCTGCGAACGCTCGCCAAATCTCACTGAAATCGGAGAAGGTGAGCAGGTGTGTGCTGGAGCGGCTGGCGACTAAGCCCGGGAGGACGTGACCTGCTCTGATACCAATTGTTGGAATTAGGGTTGCAGAGAAACACACACAGCTTGGAGAAGACGAAGGAAGCTCAAGGCACACAATAGAGAGTGTGTTACTTAGTGTGCAATGGAAAGATAGATAGCCCTAGAGTGATGGGCGTATATACAATGCACGGGGGAAAAAACCTCCTAGAGAGGGAAAAAATGCCCCGGCGGTCCTAGTGTGTTCACACACATCACTACCACATGTATATGGTAACAATTTCTGCAAACGCAGCAAACTGGCAAGATTTAGATGCCTAAAACGTGCATGCCAATATTTTTCATTTGAAACAGCCTTTGAATCGACAACTACATTTGCAAAATTCTGTCCACACTTGTCATACAAACTAAGCTTATAAATCCCATGGCACAAAAAGCATGATGCAACAATTTCATCAACAGAACTAAGATCATGAATTGTACATCTCTCATCCTCAAATTTCACAACAAGACCAAGTCGAGCAAGTGCATATACAAACAAAAGGTTCTTTTTTATCCCAGGGACATAAAGTGCGTTAACAAGTGTGAAAGAACTGCCATTCATGAAAATCACCACAATCTTTCCAACTCCCTTGACTGGATAAGAGGGAGTTGGAAGCCTTGACAGAGGTAAACAATTCACGATGTGAGGTAATCTGCTTTCTAGCACCACTATAAAAGTACCATACATGTGAATCTCTAGCAACTGACATACATGCATCATGGACAAAAGGATCATAAGTACCTTGCACTAAATGCCTACTTTGCATATACATCAACATCACAATCTCCTTTCACAGAAGATTCTACAACAATTGCACTTGTAGTGGAACCAGACTTTTTTCTTGGCCTCTTTTGCCTTCAATTTAGGACACTGCTTAATCAAGTGATCATTAGCTTTGCAATAATGGCAACGCATCTTTTTTTTCCTTTTTGACAAGAATTTTCAGATGAGGTGCTTCTAGAAGAAGCATTAGGAACATGTGATTTGCCACTTGTTGCAAAACCAAGAGAAGTGGCTACATAAGGAACATGTGATTTGCCACTTGTTGAAGAACCAAGAGAAGTGGCTACTTTCATAAAATTTAATATCTAGACAACCCATATGATTTTCTTATATTAAACTGATCATTACTGTAGGAGAATAAACAGGAACAAGGAATAGAATATAGAAATGTGCTTATGATCTATCTCAACACGGGGCCAAGGTTAAAATGGTCCAAATGAGAGATGATATGTCAAAGAGCAAGGCTAGATTATGGAGCTTAAATACCTTAGGGTTAGCTTCATTAAAGACCTCCAAAGGTTAGTGTTAAAAAGTCCTTTGACCTTAGGCAAGCTAGGGTTGTGCTCTAGGTGGGAGACCCAAGCTTAAGGTGCTTGAGGTGCTTGAGGTGCTTAATGACTAAGGTGCTAAGGAGTTCCAAAAGACAAACATGATCCCTACTCAAGGGGGGACGAACCCTCATTGTAGGAGCATGAGAGAGAACACACATACCCTCACACAAGGCAAGCTTGGTCTAAAGAAGTAACAAGGACACTTGTCAAACTTCTCTCCATGTTGCCCTCATGGTGTGCCTAAAGCCCATTGGTTGGCCTCTTAATGGGTCCAATGATAGTTTTATCTAATTAAATTAATTGTGTATGCATTTACCAAGTCCTCTCTCTCAAAGGGGAAAGGAGGCCAATTGTTCCAAGGCTAGCATGGTTGCTTGATATGCACTCTGCATGTGATTGGCTACACTTGAAGGGGTCCAATCAACTTCCAGCATGAGCTACAAGGGGGTGTTGACCAAAGAATCTAGGGGCTAGCCTGGGGGGTATACTATCCCACTCTCTCTCTCTCTCTCTCTCTCTCTCTCTCTCTCTCTCTCTCTCTCTCTCTCTCTCTCTCTCTCTCTCTCTCTCTCTCTCTCTCTCTCTCTCTCTCTCTCTCTTTCTCTCTCTCTCATTGTTTGAGGTGCAAAGTGCAAGATGCCAAGAGCTCCATCTCCTTCTCCAAGCTTGTTGAGAACTTGAGAGCCTACACCAACACTCTTGGCTATGGAATGCAAATCCAACCAAGAGCCATACTCCAATGCTTAAGCTTGCCATCTTCTTCATCATAATTATTATGTTAGTATTCTATGCTATGCAAGAAGTGTAATGATAAGTGAGGAACTATATCTTTCTCGTATGTTACTTCTTCTTCCTCTTCGCTACCCTCATTCCCTGCTAGCTCTCTCCACCTTCAAATGTGTTTGAGCCCTTGGGATTGAGGCCGAGGATGGTTAATTTTTTTTACAAGGTTATGTTGTGCTCGTGATGCATGAAGCTTTCCATCTTCATTGCATCACCTAGGTCACAAGGAACACAAAGATTGTATTGTACCAAGTCTCTCTTGATTAGAGAATCTATAGTACAAAAGTCTATTGGAGGGGGGACCAGCTCCACATAAATCCGGTCCTCAAATGTTGTCAAGTTCTCTAACTCTCTCTCTTGCAAAAGTATTGTTCATGCCAAGTTAATTAAATATATGGTTATGTTGCTACCGTTACTTAAGTTCTCAAAGTAGTCTCATGAAAATTCTCACTCATATTCTCTTAATTCCGCTATTCTCAAAATTCATAGGCCATTTCCATTACATTGGTATCAGAGCTATTGGTTTCTCTTTTCTTGCTTAAGAAGAAAAGATCTATTGGTTTCTCTTTTCTTTCTTAAGAAGAGAGGCCCTTAAGTTTTTCATGAAAGGTTGGACATGGTCATTGCAATAGGGTAAAAGGGATAGGGATCTATTATCTTGGTTGAGAAGGACTTAGTTCAAGGTAAATCATTGGGAGTTATAGCCTTAATAATGGAGTCAACAGGAACCATAATCAATCGAGAAATGTTAGACCCTCTCCACTAGCCTTTGCAATCAACAATGTCTAAAACATGGGTGTGGCTGCTTGAGCACTAATTTTCAAAGGTAAAGAAGAGTAGTGGCTAAGGATTTTGAGGGTACCAAAGCACAAAGTAATTTATACATATGTTTAATTAGCATGGCTTACAATAACCAAGAGATTAGAATGAACATTGATAACTTTGATTTTGCACATGAAGGTACTAATGATGATGCCCCCATGTTTGTTAATTACCTTGTTACTAGGTTGCAGCAAGCTATGGGCAACCCTGCTTTGCAAGCGGAAGTTACTCAATAACTTCGTGCTTATGGGATTTCCCTTCCTCTCCAAGAGGAGAGAGAGCTTAGGAGGCCTCGTGATGAGACTCCCAAAAAAAGACTCTCGCCCATAAGAGAGGAGGAATCCAAAGAACGATAAAGAAGCAAATCCCTAAGTTCCTTTGAAGATGTGGTAGTCTAGATGGTCGCCAACTCCTCCCAAGAGGAAACGGTCAACCCATAGTCCTTCTCCTCGTCACTAAAAGGGGAGAGAGGAAACAAAAGCAGAAAAAGACAAGAAAGAGGTCACCCTCTTCTCCTTCTTTTTCACCTTCCTCCTCTTTCGATGAAAGCAGCGGATATTCTCTTAGAGAATACAAGAGGAGAGGACATCGCAAATCCTACCCTGCATGGAGAAGGTCCCAAAATCTCAAGAAATTCAAAGAGGGAGGAAAGAGTATCTCTTTTCTTACATATGATGGCACCTTTTGTGCCACCGACAAAGTATTGGCCTTCATCCAGCAATTTGATGCGGCCTTTGGAGAGGGATTTACAAAGTCCTCCAAGCTACGACATGTAGCTATGCACTTCTAGAAATCTGCTCGTCAATGGTGGGCTAGCCTTTGTGGCAATAACGAGGCCCCAAAGACATGGAAAACTCTACAAGTTTCCACCATGAAGCAATTCCTTGCAAGCAATGCAAAGGACAAAATTCTTACCAAATGACGGAGTTTGAAGCTGCTCTCCCACGAGTCTATCCACAAATATGTGTACAAGTTTTGGGATTTACATCTCAAGGCTGCCGTCTTTTAAAAGATAGACTTTGCCGAGCAAAAGCAACAATTTTGTGCGGGATTACCTGAAGAAATGGCTGAGTATGTCAACTCCCAACGGTCTGGTTCTATCACCGAAGTAATCCACCACACTATGGTTGCTTCGCACATCAATTTCCAACAAGGGGCTAAAAGGAATGCCAAGCCTATGGAAAACAAAGAGAGAATGATGCAAAGGGGAAAACAATGCCTAAAACTCTTCCAAAGGAAATTCCAACAACACTCGTTCCAAGGAGAAGGGAGTTTACAAAGGAAAAAGTAAACTCTCTCCTGAAGAGCTAGAAGCTTTTCATAAGGACCACAAATGTTTTGAGTGTGGGGAGCAAGGACATGGCTATCGTTCTTGCCCCAAAAGAAATTCCTACAATGAGACTCCTAGAGCTTCAACAATCGAAGCTCCAAAAGAGGATGCTCATTGCAAACAATCACGTCTCTCCTATGCTTGGGGGAAGGTAAGGGAGCATGATGCCTGTTTGACCCTGGCTCTACTCACAATTTAATATCAACGGAGTTGGCCACTAAGTTGGAAATTCAAGCTTTTGAGATGGGAGATATTGTATTTGCCGATGGAGCTTTCCAGGGACAACAAGTTTTGTTACTCCCTTGATTGGGAAGTTGAGGCTTCATGTCCAAAGCTACGTCGACAAAGAAGACTTTTTCATCTCTCCTCTCCAACATGAGAATGTTATCCTAGGGGCACCATGGTTTCAACTGTATGGTTGTCAATATGAAGTTCCCTGAAAGGAGAATCTACTTCACCTACAAAGAAAAGAGCCTATATATATATATATATATATATATATATATATATATATGCTAATGAGTCCGATCATACTATACCACTTGTAAATTTACCTGCTTTTGATAAGTCAATGAAAAGCTCAGTTTCCTCTTCCATTATTTTCGTCAAAGAGTCTCTAAATGATGCTAATGTTTTAACAAAGAAAAGTCTTAGGAATAAAGAAGAATTAGACTTGTCTAATTTTCTAAATGGATTCCAAGATGTGTTTATCAATGATATTCCCTATGGACTTACCTCCAAAACAAGGAGATGATGACCATCAAATTGAGCTCCTACCAGGAAGCTCACTGCCTAACAAACCTCCTTATCGAGTTTCCCAAGCTCAACAAGAGGAGATCATGAGGCAAGTACAAGAATTGGTAGACAAATGGATGGTGAGGTCTATCTCCTCTCCCTTTTGTTCTCCAATCCTTTTAGTGTAAAAGAAATATGGTACATATCGCATGTGTGTGGACTATCGAGCGCTAAACCATATCACTATCAAAAACAGATTTTCCTTATCATGGGTAGAAGATCTATTTGATAAGGTACAAAGTTCAACCTAATTCAGTAGGATTGACCTTAAAAGTGGCTATCATCAAATAAGGATAGTGAATGAATATATCGTAAAGACCGCATTTTGTACAATGTTTGGTCTTTATGAATATCCAGCCATCCCTTTTGGCTTGACTAATGTACCAGCCACATTCAATTGTTTAATGGAGAAAATATTTAGACCCTACCCGCAAATCCACTGTAGTGTTCTTTGATGATATCATCATCTACTACAAGTCCTTGGACGAACGTAAACAACATCTTCAAGTAATTTTTCAAGCTCATTAGGAGAAAGTTGGACTCACTTTTGGGCCTTTCAGTTCTAGAGAGAGAGTGGCGCTCGACCAATGAGGAAGATGCTAACGTTACGTTGAAAATTGACATTTTGGAGCCAAGCTCTTTTAGAAAAAAGGGAGAAAATATTATTTTTGTTCATCAAATTGCGCAATTTCACGCTTTCAAGGCATAAATTCCATAAGTCGTACTAACTCTATACCGAGGAATTACAGAACTTTCATTGAAGACTCTATCTAGTATCTATGTTCCTGCCCAAATATGACTTTGAGTAGCTCTACGTCCCTCTCAAAACTTCTTCCCTTTTTCATATTTGCGCTAACCTTTCTATGTATTCTAGTGCACACCATGACTACTTCTCGAAGGCCTAGCACTACCATTGACTCTGTTAGCATTTTTAACAGTTATACTACAGATGATCAAGCATGGATACCATCTTGAATAGCTATCGAAAGTTGGGTTCTACTGCAAACTAGGAGGAGGCAGAGGAGGCAACGCAATGATTTCATGGAGGCTTTCAAGGGACAAGTTAAAGAGTTTAAAGTGTGTGCACAAAGCAAGCGGTTGAAAGTGGTCCTCATACAACATGCTTTCCAGCATGCAAACTTAAGGTTGCAAAAATCTCCTCCAAGTTTTCCAAGGCATCGACCCAACTGTAAGTTGTTTTGAGCATCTCACTTAGTGCATGATTATATTTGAAGGTTAAGTGGTGGATATCATCTTTCGTATGTTTCAGATATTTATCCATTGAATAGGATAGATTGGCAACCAGTTGAGAGCATAGTTGGGATTTTTTATGCTTTCCATGCATTTATTGGTGAGCAAATGTACCGAGGAAGACAACACAAGGAACTTGCAGATAATGGAATATTCTTTTATGATATGTCATATGTGGAACTGAGAACTTCCGTTGGTTGGGGTCGTGTAGCTCCTTTGTCACTTCCATCCTTTGATAGCAAGGATTGGTCTTTGCCAGCTTCGCAAACTAGTGAAAGCTTTAGGAATAAGTTGTTTCAGGATATACAAAAGTCCCTCAAGTATTCAATTGCCACAAAAATAGTTCGGCTCACACTATTTATGCCTCTTGAAGTGTTTGTAGATTTTTTCTTCAATGAGAAAATAAGAACTACCGCAACAATGTTCATTTGCAAACCTGAGAGTTGTTTGGACTTTTTAGATGATACTTGGAATAGGAAACAATCACATAGCAAAATCTGTATTTGCAAAAGAAGTCCATAATTTGCAAGTTCATTATAAGCTCTCAAAATTTCATAGTGTCGTTTTACTATTTTAGATATCATCTTCCTAGTGGGCAGCTTATTCCACTCGACCAAGATACAGAGTCTAGCCTCGAGAACAAACCTTTATCAATGGAGCTCTACTTTCGAGATAGCCTACTTACTGTGATGGAGACAATGTCAAGCACAACTCTTGCATAGCTCAGGGTAGATCTTACATGTGAAGAACTTCCACTTTTGTCGGAATTTTATGCATTCAGTCTCAACAATAGAAAGGTGCTTTTTAAATGGATGAATTTTGATTGTCTTTAATACATTAAGACAGAATCTAACTTTTTCTTCTTTTCAAATTCCAAGACGCAAGGAGAAAACAACATTGTGCAAGGAGTCACTCACAAATATACTTCACTTAATTGCTTCCACCGGAAGCTAGGTCACATACCTTGTGCACGCAATGAGCTTTGATGCCATGCAAACCATGATGTACTCTTCAAAATGACTAATACAGAGACATTTTGTGGCGGTCAAACAATGTTAAAAAATGTACACTTTTCATTGTCTCAAAACTTTACAAATTGTGTTGTTCTGTCGAAATTTATACAAGTTATTGCTCCCTTTCCCTGCTACTGTCCTCTCCCCCGGTTTGTTCCACTGGTCCCCTGTCCTCTCTCCCGGTTGCTACCATTGGTCCCTTGCCCTCTCCCCTTGCTGCCACCACTTCCCTGCCCTCTGCTCCGGTTGCTACTACTTCTGCCTCTGGGGATGCTGGTCTCAGGCATCCTTTCGCGTCGTTCGAAATCATGGGTCTCTTCCATGGCTTCCCATGCATCTTGCACCTGTGAAGCTTTCCTCTGTTCTTGCTCTTGCCATCAACATGTAGCCCATTCCTCTAATTTTGTTGCGTTCGCATAATATTGATTTATTGCTTCTTACATATTTCGAACGTCTTCTTGACTCTAATTGTAGCGCTGCGTCATTTCGTTAACGCAAGCCTGTTCGAACTCCTCAACTCTCCCCCCTTCCTCCTTGTGCATCTGTTTACCGAATTTATAATATGCTAGATGGCCATTATAGAAAAATGTCGCACATCGTTGGGGATGTAGTTATGTAATTGAAGTTCCTGTAGAAGCGTGATAATAGGAAAGTAAGTAAAGATGTTGCTTCATACAAACGTTGCAGCAAACAATGAAACAGCACGATAAATTACGTTCGGTACATCCAAAATTTGACTAAGGAGCAACAAGGCATTCAAACAAGTTCGCCAGCCACAGCTATAGTCATCAATCTGCGTGGGCATGGTTACCTGTTCATGCCGGATGGTATTTCCTAGATCATGTTCTAACAAAACATGCTCTACACAGCATACAAGTTTTTTCGCGGCACTACATACATAGCCACTTGAGTCAGCAACACATTACAAAGGGACACTACTTCCAAATGTACCCAGATGTGCCTTATGTTTTTACACGACCATGAAACGCCCCGCTTTGCCCGGAGTTTCCCGGAGTTTGCGTAGTAAACAATCTTAGCTTCAATGTCAAATAACAACAGACTCCAATGATCACTACACCAAAACCATCAAAGATGAGGAGAAAGATTCTAAATGCAACATGTTTTTTACAGGGCAATAAAAAACTCACGATTGATTGTATGCAGTGACCAAAAAGCGTGCTAGATCAAAATTGACTCTGCTAAACCAATCCATCAGAGCCAAAAAGGAAACTCCACTGTTCTGCAGCATAGGTGATATCAACGGATCTATTATGTATATTTTGTTTTGAACCTCAGGGGGTAGAAGCGAGAGCGTGCCTAACATGAATCAATGGCAGAGATTAGACTTAACATATTTCAGCGGGCTGTCACTACCACAAACCCATGAGTAATACCGAGCGAGTGGGGCAGCTATCAAATTCCATAAGCCACTGACTCGCTTGGTATTGACCCATTTCTTAAGTGTAGTGAGCCATCTAATGAATCAAGCGTGACT
The DNA here is from genome assembly GCF_014529385.1 of Adiantum capillus-veneris. NCBI lineage: Eukaryota > Viridiplantae > Streptophyta > Polypodiopsida > Polypodiales > Pteridaceae > Adiantum > Adiantum capillus-veneris. The sequence continues at coordinate 146,227,621 of NC_140947.1, forward strand.
TATAAAGAAAAACTTGGCGACTACAACGAAGACATGGGTCAATACTGAGCGAGTAGTATCACTATCCAACTCCATAAGCCGCTGACTCGCTTGGTATTGACCCATGTCTTGGTAGTGAGCCATTTAATGAACCAACCGTGACTTTTAAAGAGCATGAGAATTACCACAAAGCAATGTTGACGACCCCATCTGTTGCATTGGAGTTGGTGAAATTGCTCATGCACAAGAAGTCTTGTTGATCGAGGTTGAAAATACAGGTCTCCTCTGACCTTCTGGGCAGTAGTATCTGTGCATGCAGAGGTGATACACTAAGCAGAACTTGCAACTCCTCTTCGTTCTCTTCGTTGATTTGCTCTAAAATAATTGACTCATCTAATAAAGGCTCCTTGTTGGATGGCCCTTATGAAGTAGAGCCTTGCCCTTTCCTTTCTTGAGCTTTATCCTTGGTTGCCTCAGGCTCCTCCCTAACATCCTTAGGGTCCTCCCTAACAGGCACAGTGTCCTCCCTAACAGGCACAGGCTCCGGATCATTTTCCTTCAATATTGGTTCCTCCATAAATGCCTCAGGGTCCACCCTAGCTTGCTCTTGCCCCTCATCAACCCTTATTGGCTCCGGATCCTCCATGACTTGCTCATTTTGGGGTCTAGCTAGCTCCTCCATAACTGTCTCTGTTTCTTCCATCACTGCCTCGAGGTCCACCCTGGTTTGCTCATGCCCCTCTGCGGCTATCTCAGCCTGCCCATCTGTGTCGTTTCTCTCGACCCATGATCATGTCCTTCTGCTATTTATTTTAGCCCTTTACGGCTCTGTCTATCGTGCACGAGGATGGAGAGGGGGGATGTTAAGAATATCCATGGTTCTACTATCCCGGATAGGTACTGGCTGAAGCAGCCCATCGTAGTGGAAACGCAGCCTCCAAAGAGTATCAAAATCCCGCGGCATGATAGTAACATTGTGTGCATGGGCAGCCAGGATATATCCATCGCTGAAAAATTCAACGAGGTAGTGTTCTGCAATATCTTGAAGGCAGAGAAGTGCACTGCTGGCCCATCGCATGCCGACTCTCCACTGCTCGCAAATCTCTCGCACTACTCGCTAGAAAGGAAGACGTGGAATAGCCGATTGAATGTGTCGTTCGATCCTTCACAGCTCTTGCAGTACACCTCTGTGCGCCTCATGTCGGCGTCTTCTTGCTTGAGCATTCAAAGATTCACCTGTTGCCCTTCTAGGCGTGGCCTTTGCACGAGGCATCTCTACAAATAGCATAACAGAAAATGATATTTCATTTGTCAGCACAAGGGACTTAAGATTTTAGAAAAGGTCAGTACCAAGCGAACAGGTGCATCGAACAGAGTTTGTCTTCCCTTATTCGCTTGGTACTCACCTTAGACAAGTGTAATAGCAGACATCACTTATATTTTCTGAGGTTAGTACCAAGCGAGCAGGTGCATCGAACAGATTTTGCCTTCCCTTATTCGCTTGGTACTGACCTCAGAAAAATGTAATAGCACACATCACTTATATTTTTTGAGGTCAATACCAAGCGAGCAGGTGCATCGAATAGAGTTTTCCTTCCCTTATTCGCTTGGTACTGACCTCAGAAAAGTGTAATAGCATACATCACTTATATTTTCTGAGGTCAGTACCAAGCGAGCAGGTGCATCGAATAGAGTTTGCCTTCCCTTATTCGCTTGGTACTAACCTCAGAAAAATGTAATAGCAAGTGAACAGGTTTGCATCCCGTGCAACAAAATACCAATGTGAAGGAGACGTTTAAGTCCATGCTGTCCTAACTGCCATGTCGTGCCCTCCCATCACCTCCCCTAATCTAGGGGGTTGGTACCATTCCTTCTCCCTCCCATGTCTACCTCTCATGAAAACGCATGGAGGAGACTCCAACCCACCGCCTCACAGACCACTCATCAGCTAGAACCCAGGCCCTGCTTTTCAATCATGTCCATCTAGTCTATTTAACCAGCAGTTTTTTCAGAACCTCCCTCAAGGTTTCGCAGAGCAACTACAGGAAGCTTAGGATAGTGGTGATGCCTTTCCAAGGGACATTCCCGCAGCACCAGCGGGACCGCATCTGGGCCCTCCTAGGTCCCCCCTTGGTCCTTCCCCAATGGTACCCTTAGCGTTCTCGCTCGACACATCCCGAGAGTGGCTGCTATCAACACATGAATCAATCCTTGAGGTAAGCCGCTGGTAATTTTGCCTGCCTCAACTACCAAACCGACACCCCCATCCTTTCCCCCTTAGTACCAACCCTTGGAAGCTCAAAAATTCTTTCCTTTTTGTTCCCAATTTTCAAGCTCCTAGTTTGAAGATATTATTTGCCAAATGCTCTGTGCAGGATGTTAACCTCAAGATGGAACAAATGAGGATCTACAGGCACAGAGTCTCAATCCTCAAAGACTCTCTGGAAGCAAGAAGGGCTGAAGACCTACAGGGATTGCTCACCGAGAATGGCTTATCTATAATTGGGTACAAGAGATGAAGGATGAAGTGGTTGAGCTAGCCAGTAAATATGAGAAAGCCCTGAACTTTGCCAAGAAGCTTCAGAAAGAGATAGAGTGGCTGTGAAGGAAAAGGATTAACTTCTAATTGTTTATTGCCAGTTGTATCCCCCAAAAATTAGTAGGCCACTTTTTGTAAAGTCTGAAACTTGGCCTTTGCACCTGTCCCTAGTGTTTTCTAACTCAAAACCCCCTACATGGGTGTTAAGTTGTAATGTTGCTTCTCCCTTATAAATTCAAAACGCGTATTTGGTTTTAAAAAACACCCGCAACAAACAGGGTTTACCTTCCCCTTATTTGTTTAGTACTGACCTCAAAAAAGTGTAATAGCATACATCATTTATATTTTATGAGGTCGGTACCAAGTGAACAGGTGCATCGAACAAAGTTTGCCTTCCCTTATTCGCTTGGTACTGACCTCAAAAAAGTGTAATAGAAAACATCATTAATAAAGACGATGGTCAATACCAAGCAAACAGGTGCAACAAACAGGGTTTACCTTCCCTTATTTGCTTGGTACTGACTACACAAAATACAAGTGCACAAAAGTGTAGTAGCATACCTCTTCACTGTGTGTAGAGTTCTGCGTCACTAAAGCACTGCAGAACAGGAGTAAGAGGAGGAGGAGCACTAGAGAGTAAGAGGAGATGCGCAAAAAGGGTTGGGAGTGCAAAAGAGATGGTTTGCTTACCGTGTAGCGTCGATGGGGTTAGAGTTAAAATGATGGGTAGTAGAGGATGTGAAAAGAGACAAAAGAGCACTCATCTGGGGCGAGGGTATAGTTAAAATGTTTGGCGGGGGTACTACCTCTAAACTTAGAATGCTTACCTCGGCGAGGGTGACAACTTCACTTATGCACATGATTACACCCAAGATTGTGGTTCGTAAATCGTACTGCATGGGAATCCGAGCCCATTTATTACTTGTTGTCCTTGTGAGCGCAGCCCACGTGCCTTTTTCGAGTGATCGTTTAAAGTCAGATGCCGATCGCCCTTGCAATCGCCATCTCCATCTCCAAGTAGAACAAACAGATCATCGTTGCCTTTGCCTTTTGTGTGCTCTTCCCCTTCTCCACCTCTCGTGATCCTGCATTTAGAGTTAGATGCCCATCGCCCTTGCAGTCGCCATCTCCATCTTCATCTCCCCTTGTAGTCGCCATGACTGCAAGGGGAGATGGAGATGGAGATGAAAATTTTGAAAAGTAGTTTTGGCTTGCTTTTTCTTTCAGTCATAGGGGACCGCATCCTGGAGACAGACGTTGTGGCTACAGTGGAAATCCAACTTGGGTCAGAACCAAGCAAATAGGGCCTTCGGAGATTCTTGGGGCCCCTATTCACCTGGTTTTGACTCAAGTGATGTCACCTATTATGACATTAGCACACGGGATAGAACCAAATGAATAGAGACCTTCAAGGGTACTCAAGGCTCAATATTTGCTTGGTTATGACACCAAATACAGGCCAAATTTTGAAAAATATTTTTGGCTTTCTTGTTCTTTCAGTCATGGGGGACCACATCTTGGAGACAGACGTTGTTGGCTACAGCAGAAATTCAACTTGGGTCAGAACCAAGCAAAGGGCCTTCAAAGATTCTTGGGGCCCCTATTCACCTGGTTCTGACTCAAGTGACGTCATCTATTATGACATTAGCTCACGAGACAGAACAAGCGAATAGAGACCTTGAGGGGTACTTGAGGCTCAATATTCGCTTGGTTATGACACCAAATACAGACCAATTTTGAATAGTAGTTTTGGCTTGCTTTTTCTTTCAGACATGGGGATCATAGTCCTGGAGACAGACGTTGTGGGCGAGGATACATGTGAAGAAAAACTATTCACGTTCTTATACAATGCCCATGCTCATCACCGTACACCAGAACTATCAAGAATGTTTAATGCAGATTTTTCTATACAGAGGATTATAGATTGCTCGTTTGAGTACCTACAAACCCATTTGCAACCGTATGAGGCAGTCACTTGTGATAATTCCATGACAATGATGACATGAGATATGTGCACCCAACCGACCTTGACCCTGACAAGAGTGCTTCAAGGAGACTGAATCGTTGTCTAGAAAAGTGTCCCTCCAATGCACTACTTGTACAAGACAGGTGTATGAAGCACTTCAAAAAGTGTCGCTTAGTGGAATTCTACCATGGGTTTGTCTGTTACTTATACTTGCATACGGATGGTGAGTCAGAGACTTCCCAGTCAACAACTTTCGGTAGTTGTCCATTGGCGTCAGAGGAAGAGGTAGAGGATGTGCAGGTGCAGTTTGACCTAGAAGAAGAGTGGGTAGAGGTATTAAAGGAAACATTTGATGCGGGCTTAACTCTTGCTTCTCTTGCGGATGCAGCAATAGGGTGCAAGCAAGAAAGCCCAAGTATGGAAGTGACTTTGCCTCTGAATTGCGCTCCCAGCTTGGCTATGGCGGGCGACACCCACTATGTTTTGCTCATAGATATCATGCATAAGCTTAATATATGGTAGGACTACTGCCTAGCTGCAATTGTGAATTTTTGTGAGACAGACATGGGATTTGTGGATTATGATGGAGTGGACCAGCTATCCGTGACTCACAGTTTACTTCAGGGTGGCAACTGATCAAAGATACATTCAATGAAGCGAAGTCCGGAGAGGCCAATTTGCCAACAGATGAGCAGTTTCAATCGACAACAAAACAACTCGTCTTGGAAAACATGGTAGGCCAATGGCACCCAAAGCTCAGGTAATGAATAGTCAGTCTATTCACTTGTGGAGGAGGTCGATGCTTAAAATGGAGGAGAATCAGATGGTAATTTTTGTCGTGCATTCAGATGGTCTTGGATATGGTCCAGTTATAAAATATCATGATCAATTTTTTTGTTTACAAGTGCTAGTGTATGATGATAGTTTCCTTAGAAGAGCGGGAGGCTCACGGCAAGGGCTTTTCACTAGAGTCCAAGGCAAGGATGCGAATCTTATGATTCTCGATCTACTAAAGACTTATGTTACAAAAGTAGATCAATGCTCACAATGGGAGACGTACTTACCTCTTGTAGAGTATGCATACAATAATATTGTCCATACTGCTACACGAAAGGCACCTTTTGAGATTATAGAGGGAAGACCTAAAAGTCCCTTGCTACTTAAAGTTCATGGGAAGATCTTTGTTTCCGATGAGTATAGTCGTGACCTAGAAGAATCTTTCCAAAGGATTAAAGAGGCTATATCCATCTCTCTATGAGGTCCCCAAACCCGCCGACACCAAAAGCGGGATGGGACCCTTGACAGGTCTCTAGGCCTAATAAAATCTGAGTCCCTAAACAAGAAGAATTCCAGGGAATTCACCCTTACCATTGATAATGGTTTAGGTTTATAGCCCTAGAAGGAGACCTAGTCATGTCTCGCAGTGGAAACGGGACAGCTTGTTAAAAACAAAAAAAAACTATTCCGGCCCTGTAACTTCCATCATTTAGATTAAGGTTTCCTTAGCCAACACTTTTTTTTCCCTAACATATGTGAGGGCACAGCCGTTGGTGGATTCCTCTTCCAAGTGAAGAAGTCTCTAAACGTTTTTTTTTTTTTTTGCGCGGGAATGGATAGTTACCTGACTAATCAGGTCCACCCGTCCATGATTGACAACCTTAGTCAATCCCCAATTACCACCGTGCACTCACACATGATTCTGTGTTGTTTAATTACTATCACATTCTTGTCACAATTAAAACAATGATTTCTTTTAACTTTCATAATTGAATTCATTAAGACAACCCTTGAAAAATAGTATTGAAAACATTCTTTTAGCAAACAAACATCTTTAGACTTAAGACAAGGTACTATCATTCTGAAGTATCTCTGACCAGTACTAGCTTGTCTCAAGACCACCTATACACGGGTGAAAAAATGGCACCCATTCCTTATTTATAAAAACCCGGGTGGAAAAAGCCATCACCCATAGTCCGGGCACCCATACGCCAACCGGTTGCACATACAACCGGTCGGGTCCTCTAGGATAAACTTGATATCCTAAGTAATATCCACAAGCACGGGGTAAAGACTCCACGCGCGCTGAGAAAATCGACTCATCCATGGCAGAGTCGCCATCATTACTCATTACCTAGAGTAAAATATTCCAAGGAATTAGAGGTGTCTTGAGAAAAGCTGTCTTAAGGATGGTCAAACATTTCTTTCCTAGGTCAATCAGTCATAACCAAATCATTTCTTTCCTATTTACAATCATTGCTCGTTGGTTTCTTGGAAGTTACCTTCCATTTACAGCCAGTTTATCCTTCCTAACCCTTACGTATGCAATGCTAATTTAGAAATGAACTTTAATATAATTAAAGACTTAAGCGAACAAAATAGAAATGACCTGGGACTGGTCGTCCATGTGATGTTACGCTGGTGCCTAAAGACTTTCCTCCGTAGGCCTATGACTAAGCCCAGTCTCATGGTCATGAGTGGCTTTATTTCTTTTGTTGCTAATATCCTCTTCCTCGCTAAGACGATTTCCTCTGGTTCTCTTTGGAGCCATATTGGCAGCCTTTATAAAAGAACTTAATTGATTAAAGGATTAATTGAATAATCTCTTTTCTTCCTTTTTATCCAAAAATAAGGATTTTTGGAATAAATAGGTATCCTTGATAGTTTATTGGATGAGATATTTCTTTTGTAACTTCCTTGAACTATTAGTATTTTCCCATAATTATCATATAATTAGGGGAGATATTTTACTGGGTTTCTCCTTCGTCTATATTCCAAGAATATCTTATATTTGGCCTTAGTAAACTATAATTCCTATCTGCTAGGGAATTACTAACCCTAGATGTAATTTGATATGTTCTATCTTTAAGAATTTTTTTGTTAACTCATAAAATTTATTTATTACTTTTCCCTTCTATATCTATGGTCTAATTTAGGTAAAATTAGCCGACAGTAATCTATTATACCAACTATTTAGGCTAAGGTAATTTTCCCAACCTTCAATAGTGATTTTTGACCTCAGGTATTTATTGGGTAATTATATAAATTCATTTACTAATTTCCTTTCACTAGTTTATAAAATTAGTTACTTTTAATAAAGATAAGTATCTAATCTAATTATCCGAGGTTAAGATATTTATCACGGGTTCTTCAAGGTGTGTCTTATCTTTGATAATTATCTCAAAGGTTTTTGGATTAATTTGTTATTTTTCCCCTTTTATTTTTTCCTAAACACAGTGTAATTCTACTAAGGTAATTAGTTAAACCAATCATTTGAGGTTACGATAATTATCACGGGTTTCATAAGATGTAATTTACCTCTGATAATTATCTCAAAGTATTTTGGATTTGTTTGCTATTTTTCTCCTTTTATTTTTCTCTAAAAACAGTGTAATTATGTTGAGATAGTTAGTTAGACTAATTATCTGAGGTTAATATAATTATCACAGGTTTCATAAGATGTGATTTACCTTTGATAATTATCTCAAAGCATGTTGGATTAGTTTGCTATTTTTTCCCTTTTATTTTCTCCTAAAAACAATCTAATTCTGTTGAGATAGTTAATTAGACTAATTATCTGAGGTTAAGATAATTATCACAAGTTGTATAGAATGTGATTTACCTCTGATAATTATCTCAAAGCATTTTGGATTAGTTTGCTATTTTCTCTCTTTTATTTTTCTCTAGAAATAGTATAATTTTGTTGATATAATTAGTTAAGCAATTATCTGAGATTAAGATAATTATCAAGATTCCCTAACATGTGGGTTACCTCTGATAATTATCTCAAAGAATTTTGGATTAGTTTGCTATTTTCCCCGTTTTATTTTTTCCTCAAAACAATGTAACTGTATTGAGTTAATTAGTTAGAATAATTATCTAAAGTTAAGATAATTATCACGGGTTCTATAACATATGATTTACCTCTAAAAATTATCTCAAAGCATTTTGGATTAGTCTGCTATTTTTCCCCATTTTATTTTCTCCTAAAATTAGTGTAATTCTGTTGAGATAATTAGTGAGACTAATTATCAGAGATTAAGATAATTATCAAGGGTTCCATTAGATTTGATTTATCTCTGATAATAATCTCAAAGCATTTTGGATTATTTTGATCATTTCTCCCTTTACTTTTCTCTTAAAAACAGTGTAATTCTGCTTAATTAATTATGAAAATTACTCAAAAAATTACAAGATAATTTTCCTAGTATAATGACAGTTTAACACAGCTCTGATAATTATCTCATCTTAATCTAAACTTAATTAGTATAATTATCATTAATTTATGGTTAAAATGAGTAATTTCAGACCTAATATGATATAATAATTAATTAGCTTAGTATCCCCAAGCTTAATCACAATAATCAACAGAGAATTTTGAATTAGGAGATAATTTTAGAGTATACATAGGTTTAATCTTCAATTAATAAAGAAATTTGTAAATAAGTTAACCTAGTTTTACTAATTAAAAAAAGTTAGTGCTAGTTACCGTTGATTAACCAACTAGAGCTTTGCTCTCTAGTGATTTTTATGTAGAGATCTCTCTAGATGAAAGAGAATGTACCAAGGCTCCGAATCTATTTTTTTGTGAAGCAAGGGGTTCCTTTTATAGCTTTTCAGGGGCCCTGGGTTGTTTCTGGCAGGTTCTGGCACCTCAAGCAAGGCCCCACCTTCCAACTAGCGCCACCCGCTGCTAAATCTATCTCAGGCAGGTTCCCCACAGCTCCACACAGCCCCCCCAGCTTCCAGAATCGTTTTATGCTAATTTTATTGATTTTTAATGATGAAAATTGAAAATATCTGCAATTTCTAGAACCTTAGGATAAGAAAGTCTTTAGTAATAATAATTACTGAAACCATCCAATTTTACTTAACTAATTAAATTCCTAGTGTAACCTTTCAGCGCCCGTAACTTTTCCAGATTTCATCGGAATTTGATTCTGAAAAATTCTAACCATAGTAAAGCTCTGGTTATAGTTCCAAAAATACTAATATCATCCATAGTTGGATCATACTACAGTGTTTTCTCAATAACCAGATTAAATTTAACAGGCTTTGTACAATTTTTAAGGTTTCAGAAACTGGAAACCTTACAATCACCCCATTTTAAGGACTTGAGATGTCCTCATCTCAACCGAAATTGGGGAAATCTTTGCGAAGTGATACTTCGTCCACCCATGTGGCGTCTTCAGTGGGGTAGTCCTTCCATTTTACTAAATGTTCCCTGATTACTATGTTTCATAGACTTCTTTCCCTAGTATCGAGAATACAATCTGGTTGGAGTTCAAGAATTCCTTGCTTCTACATCACAATATGTTCGTCGTTTAGAGTGTGATTGGGATTTGGAATGTAGGGTTTTAGAAGACTGATATGGAATACATTATGGACCTTAAGGTGTTCATGTAGTTTTAATTTGTAAGCTTGATCACTGATTACTTTAATCACTTCATAAGGTCCACAATATCTGGGACTTAGTTTTTTGTATTTTCCCAAGGATAAATTGCTTCCCTTTGGCCGTACCCTAAGGAATACTTTATTCCCTAGTTTGAAAAACCAGTCAGACCATTTTTTATCAGCATAAAGTTTTTGACGGTCCTTAGCTGCCTGAATGTCCTGTCGTATGGCTTTGGTTTGGGCATCCATCTCCTCCAACATTTGCTTTGAAGCTTCTACTCTTGTAGTAGGGTCAGAAAAGTTTAGGGGTGATATACATTCATGCCCATAAAGAGCATTAAATGGTGACATCCCAATGCTTTTATGAAATCAGGAATTATAGGCGAATTCCACCAAAGGAAGAAACTATATCCATTTCCAGGGTTCTCTACTACAGTAGGCTCTAAGGATGTCTTCAATAACTTGATTCACTCTTTCCGTCTGGCCGTCCGTCTGAGGGTGATAGGCTGTATTGAAACATAGCTGGGTACCTAAGGATTCAAATAAAGCTTTCCAGAATTTTGAAGTAAATTTTGCATCTCCATCATTGACTATTCTCTTAGGAAGTTCGTGTAATCTGAAGATCTCTTTGATAAATAAACAGCTTATGTCTGATGCAGTGTAAGTTGTTTTCACATTCATCAAATGAGATTCTTTAGTCAGCATATCCATTACCACCATAATGGAGCCGTAACCCCCTTGAACAGTGGGAAGGCATGTTACAAAGTCCATGCTAATGAGTTCCCACTTCATTTGAGGAATGTCCAGAGGTTGAAGTTTTCCTGGCATCATTACTCGTTCATCCTTAATCCTTTGACAAGAAAGACATTGTTTGATGTAGCGCAGTATATCTCTTTTCATTCCTGGCCAAAAATAGCTTTTCCTTATGGCATTAAGGGTCTTTGCATAGCCAGGATGGCCGGCAACTGGAGCGTTGTGTCCTTCATAAAGGATTAACTCTTTTAATGTTGGATTCTTAGGAATGTAAAGCCGATACTTATAATAGAGAAGCCCATACTCAAGTGAATAATCCTTGTTTCTGTCTTTCCCTTTCTCTTTTAGGTCCTGTTGATTAATAACGTGTAGGATTTTTTGATAATCCTCATCTTCCAGGGAAGCTTCCTTAACTTTGTTTAGGATTGGATTGTCGACTGTGGAAATAGCCCCAAGAAAAACCTTACAGGGCTAAGGGCATCAGCAACCAGATTCTCCTTCCCTGGTTTATATTTTATTTCAAAGTCATATTCTTGTAAGAGTTCTATCCATCTTCTCTACCTCATGTTGAGTGTTGCTTGTGAAAAAATCCATTTTAGACTCTGATGATCAATGATTAACTGAAACTTTCCTCCTAGAAGATAGTGCCTCCAGAGTTTAAGAGCATGGATGACAACTAGGAGTTCCATATCATGAGTTGGATAATTCAGCTTGTGGATTCTTAATTTTTGAGAAGTAAAGGCGATTGGTCTGCCTTCTTGGTTTAAGACTCTTCCTATAGCAAGACCACTGGCATCTATTACTACTTCAAACTCTTGAGTGAAGTCGGGAAGTTTGAGTACAGGGGCTGATGTGAGATTTTATTTTAGTTTGAGGAAACAGTCCTCCTGTTCTTTTTCCCATGTAAGTTTGGCTGTCTTTTTAAATAGCTGTGTCAAGGGTGTGGCAATGACTGCATACTCTTTGACGAAGATTCTATACCATCCTGTAATGCCCAAGAATCCTCGAATCTCACTGACCGTTTTGGGTTGTGGCCAGTCTATTATGTCCTTAATCTTTGTGGGGTCTAGTGAGATACCTTCACGGTTTATATAAAACCAAGATAACTAACTTCGGGCGTGAAAAATACACATTTACTCATCTTGGCATATAACTGATGTTGGCGTAGAAGATGAAGTACTTTATATACATGGCCTTCATGCTCTTTTTCATCTTTGGAATGTCCCAAGATATCGTCGAAATACACCAACACAAAATCATCCATATATTCTCTGAATATATCCTACATGAGATGGTTAAAAGTAGCTGGAGCATTCGTAAGACCAAAAGGCATCACGATGAACTCATAATGCCCATACCGGATGTTGAATGCATTTTTGTAAATATCTGCCTCCTTAATCCGGATTTGATGGTAACCTGATCTGAGATCATTTTTTGTGAATACCTTGGCTCCATGTTATCTACCAATTAATTCGTCGATGCGAGGGATAGGATACATATTCTTTACTGATACTTGGTTAAGTCCCCTATAATCGATGCAGAGACGTAAAGATCCATCCTTCTTCTTTTGGAATAGAACAGGCGCTCCCCAGGATGAAATGCTTGGTATTATGATTCCTTGTTCAATAAGCTAACGAAGCTGTTCTTTTAATTCAATAGCTTAAGGGAGGGACATTTTGTAGGGTCTTTTTGAAATTGGTTCACTACCTGGAAAGATTTCTATTTCGTGGTCTATGTCCCTTGGAGGAGGTAAATTTGAGAGATCTTTCGAAAATATATCCGAAGATTCCTTAAGCCATTCCGGAGTTGTGTTGTCCCTTGAATCATCAGCCTTATTAAGTTTTAGTACAAAGATCTGTTGCCCCTTGCGTAACCCCTTCAGAAGTCAACTAGCCTTAACTAATTGAGCCTTAGGCTTCCCATTTTATCATTGTACTAACGTTTCTTCACCTAAGTGATTTTTGATGGCTAGGTTCTCTTGAGCACAGTGAATATGGGCTTTATTTTTTATTAACCAAACCTAGAATACCGACATAGATTCCTACTGGTAGAGTCCAAAAGTAAGATGAAGTAAGGGTTCCCCCCAATTCAAACTCAACTTCCCCGGCTGTAAATTGAGATAGAACCTCTTTCCCATTTGCTAGTTCTACCACTAATTTCTTGGTGGGATATTGGTTCAATTTAAGTTTCCTTAAACATTTAGGGGAGAGAAAAGAGTGTGTGCTGCCACAATCTATAAGTAGTTCAAATTTTTCACCTTCTTTGTTTGTAGTGGTTTGGACGACAGCATACTGTTGTCGAGCTCCAGGGTTATCAATGGTGGAAAAAAGAGTAGCTCTTTCGTCTTCCTCATCCAGCAACATTGGCTCTCCTACTCCTCTACCTCTTCCTCTGCCTCGTCCTCTATTTTCTCTACCTCTTTGATTATTTCCTTGTCCTATCTGAGTCTGAGGGGTGGTTCCAGTAGCAACTCGGGGATTTTGCCCCTCAGGGCATTGGCTCCTGTAGTGCCCCATTCTATTGCATCCATAGCATTTGATGTTTGGAAAATTCTACTCTATAGTGGCTACAGCTGACACTGCCCTTCGTTGATTTCCTTGGTTGTAATTTCCCCTTGCTCTTCCTCTAAAGTTACTATAGTTGTAATAGCTTCTTGCAGGGGGATTTCCTTCAGCTGCAAGTGGTTTAGCTCTCAGAAGAGCATCTTGAATAGATATGGGTCTCATAGATTCTAAGCGGGTACTTAAAGGTTTGTTTAGACCCTAGCAAAAACGAGCAATCTGTTGTTCCATTGTCATTGGTGGTGCATAACGTCGTAAAGATACATATTTGGTGTAGTACTCTTCCAAAGTAAGCCCTAACTGTTTGAGGGCAAAGATTTCATTCATTTCAATAGCTTGGTGAGCCGGAGGAAGATATCTTTCTTTCACTGCCTGCTTCATTCTTTCCTAGGAGGGACTAATGGAAGGGTTATCTCTACAGTATTGTTTCCACCAGAGTTTTGCATCTCCAGTGAGTCGAAATATTCCTAACATTGCCTGATTTTCCAAAGCAGTTCCTACTACCAAGAAATAGTCATCCATGGCATCGAGCCAGGCTTCGGCATCACATTCTAAGTTGGTTCCCTCTCCCTTGAAAGTTGGGAGTTGAACTTGTTTTAGTAGTAGTTTCTTTTCCTGGGTGGGAGTGTAGAGGCTTTTTGCATTACCCTGAGTTTTTAATTAATGAAGATCTTTTAGTAATAACAATAATTTTGTGTTGTCATGCAATTTTTCTAATCTATATACTTTTGAATTTTTGAATGAAAACAGAAATTCGACAAGTACTATAACTATCTCAATTAAACTACACAAAGCATGTCATAAGACCATGGTATATACAAGAGTTAATACAACACTGACTCATACTATGTACAAGATGGACTCATGCTATATACAAGATGGACTCATACTATATGCAAGATGGACTCATGCTATATACAAGGTGTAACTCTCTATACCAAAATCCTCTTCACCACTAGTGGGCCTGACAGGGGATCAAAAAATATAACATCTTTTGGTCCCCTAAATTTTGGTCCTACCCTCATGGGTCTGATCCTACCTGGGTATATTACTTTGGCTACTCGATCATATACCCACTGATTTTGTGACACTTCTATCCCATCTATAGTAATGGTCTGATCTTGATTTTCAGTCCCACTGAAAAAGAAAACTTCGATGGTCCGAAGTGTTTCTGCCCACTTGAGTCTTTTCAAATTGAGTGCCAAACCTTCTATCTATCCCGCATCAATCAGGAAAATTCTGCCAAACTATGATCAGTTAATTCCCCATGTAGGAGGGGGGGAAAACATTCCATCTAATAATTGCATGATGCTCTTGCAAAATAAAAATTTATTGGAGTTGCAAGTAGCCTCGAACGTCATGTTGAAAATCACACTTTCAGTAACCTTGGCGGATATTTTCCTGTATTGGTAGGAAAATTCTTATTTCACAACATACCATAATTAAAAATGCAACATAACTTGTGCCTACTCTTTCAACTTTTTCATCCTAGGGTCAGGACCTTGTTAAATCATGCTCCGATACCACTTGTGAGGTCCCCAAACCTGCCGACACCAAAAGCGGGATGGGACCCTTGACAGGTCTCTAGGCCTAATAAAATCTGAGTCCCTAAACAAGAAGAATTCCAGGGAATTCACCCTTACCATTGATGATGGTTTAGGTTTATAGCCCTAGAAGGAGACCTAGTCTTGTCTTGCAGTGGAAACGGGACAACTTGTTAAAAACAAAAAAAAAAAACTATTCCGGCCGTATAACTTCCATCATTCAGATTAAGGTTTCCTTAGCAAACACTTTTTCCCCCTAACATATGTGAGGACACAGCCGTTGGTGGATTCTTCTTCCAAGTGAGAAAGTCTCTAAACATTTTTATTTTTTTTTTGTGGGAATGGATAGTTACCTGACTAATCAGGTCCACCCGTCCATGATTGACAACCTTAGTCAATCCCCACTTACCACCCCGTACTCACACTTGATTCTATGTTGTTTAATTACTACCACATTCTTGTCACAATTAAAAAAATGATTTCTTTTAACTTTCATAACTAAATTCATTGAGACAACCCTTGAAAAACAGTATTGAAAACATTCTTTTAGCAAACAAACATCTTTAGACTTAAGACAAGGTACTGTCATTCTAAAGTATCTCTGACGAGTACTGGCTTGTCTCAAGACCACCTATACAGGGGTGAAAAAATGGCACCCATTCCTTATTTATAAAAACCGGGGTGGAAAAAGCCATCACCCATAGTCCAGGCGCCCATACGCCAATCGGTTGCCCATACAACTGGGCGGTTCCTCTAGGATAAACTTAATATCCTAAGTAATATACACAAGCACAAACAAGTACGGGGTAAAAGACTCCACGCGCGCTGAGAAAACCGACTCATCCATGGCGGAATCGCTATCATTACTCATCACCTGGAGTAAAATATTCCAAGGAATCAGAGGTGTCTTGAGACAAGCTGTCTTAAGATGGTCAAACATTTCTTTCCTAGGTCAATCAGTCATAACCCAATCATTTTTTTCCTATTTACAATCATTGCTCGTTGGTTTCTTGAAAGTTACCTTCCATTTACAGTCAATTTATCATTTCTAACCCTTACGTATGCAATGCTAATTTAGAAATGAACTTTAATATAATTAAAGACTTAAGCGAACAAAATAGAAATCCACCTGGGACTGATCGTCCATGTGCTACTGCGCTGGTGCCTGAAGACTTTCCTCCGTAGGCCTATGACTAGGCCCAGCCTCATGGTCATGAGTGGCTTTATTTCTTTTGTTGCTAATATCCTCTTCTGCGATAAGAGGATTTCGTCTGGTTCTCTTTGGAGCCATATTGGCAGCCTTTTTAAAAGGACTTAATTGATTAGAGGATTAATTGAATAATCTCTTTTCTTCCTTTTTACCCAAAAATAAGGATTTTTGGAATAAATAGGTATCCTTGATAGTTTATTGGATGAGATATTTCTTTTGTAACTTCCTTGTACTATTAGTATTTTCCCATGATTATCATATAATTAGGGGAGCTATTTTATTGGGTTTCTCCTTCGTCTATATTCCAAGAATATCTTATATTTGGCCTTAGTAAATTATTTTTCCTATCTGCTAGTGGATTACTCACCCTAGATGTAATTTGATATGTTCTATCTGTAGGAATTTTCTGGTTAACTCTTATAACTTTTTCCTTCTATATTTATGGTCTAATTAGGTAAAATTAGCCGACAGTAATCTATTATACCAACTATTTAGGCTAAGGTAATTTTTCCAACCTTTAAGAGTGATTTTTGACCTCAGGTATTTATTGGGTAATTATATAAATTCATTTACTAATTTCTTTTCATTAGTTTATACACAAAATCGGTTACTTTTAATGAAGATAAGTATCTAAACTAATTATCTGAGGTTAAGATATTTATCATGGGTTCTTCAAGGTGTGTCTTACCTTTGATAATTATCTCAAAGGTTTTTGGATTAATTTGCTATTTTCTCCCTTTTATTTTTTTCTAAACATAGTGTAATTCTGCTGAGATAGTTTGTTAGACTAATTATTTAAGGTTAAGATAATTATCACAAGTTCTATAAGATGTGATTTACCTTTGATAAAACATTTCATTCCTGGAACAGGTTGCCCCTCATGTTGCTCCCATCGGCGACACCACTCTTGTACATGCATAGGACGACATTCGACACGACCGAACTGGCCTTCGCGCAAGTGATGGCCATCTGGAAGATAACGGTGGTGGCCTTGATAAATTGTCTTTCGAAGAGAGGTAGAATAGCGCACATCCAAAGACTGCCCGCAAATTGGACATGCATTGTATCCCGAAGTTGTTAGTCCTGCATATATCAAAGCATGAATCAGGCCAAGGCAAAGGGCTTGCGAATAGCGAGAATTTTGTAAATCAATAACCATTACCAGAAGCTTCTCTGTATCCTGGCCAATTATGCATAGTCCACATAAGAAGTCCATGGATCCTTGCATGATATTGTCCTACTGGTTCAACCGCATCTGCTATGTCGATCCCATGCCATAACTCCTGGAGCTCGTCAACTAGTGGAGCTAGATAAACATCCATGTTTTTTGCCTTGAACTTACCAGGTACAATCAAGCTTAAAATCAAATGACCCTTCTTGATAGCAAGCCATGGCAGGAGGTTGTAATTGATAAGGCACACAGGCCAAGTGCTCCATGACGAGCTTCTCAAGCCAAATGGATTGACTCCATCCATTGCCATGCCCAAACGCAAATTGCGTGGTTCACTCTTAAAATGTGGCCAGGTATCTTCAATGTGCCTCCAAGCCTTCAAATGAGCGGGCACCCTAAATGTTGCGTCAGTGGATCTATTCAGAGAATGCCACCGCATCAACTTTGCAATGGAACCACAACGAAACATGCTTTTTATCCTAGGAATAATAGGGAAATGCCGCAACACTTTAGCTGGAACTGTCTCGCCAACTGCATCTTGTTTGTAGCACATTGCTCCACACTTAGGACACGACAGACAATCTGCGAATTCATTGCGAAAAAGAATGCAATCATTTGGACATGCATGAATCTTGTTGTAGTCCAAGCCAACTGAGGTCAGAAGTTGCTTTGCGTCTGGCCTAGAGGGAGGCATTTCATCGCCAGCCGGGAGAAGTTGCTCCCGCAATAACCTGTTTAAGCCACATTAAATTAAAAAGCTCTCCGAGCACATCACCGTTGCAATCGGAAAATCTCTTTTGTAAATTACGTACCTAAACAAAGCAGTGACGCTTGCATCTGACCACCCGTACACTGACTGAAGATTCAAAAACGCCAGACAAGTACGAAGCACAGATATTTTGGCGCCTTCATAGATTGGTTGGCGTGCCAACTTTCTCAACATGTCTTCAGGAGATAGGCGCACGGTTTCTGGTGCTGCTTCGTTCGCGTTCTCCTCGCTTGTCTGGAAGAAGGCATCCAGCATCTCCTCCATGCCGTCGTCTTCTGTCTGTAAGCCCTTTTCTGCTTACATCTGTGGCTCTATATTGGTCGGACCTTCACGCATAATCTCTCTCTCTCTCTCTCTCTCTCTCTCTCTCTCTCTCTCTCTCTCTCTCTCTCTCTCTCTCTCTCTCTCTCTCTCTCTCTCTCTCTCAGATGTAGGTGCTATGTCGCGAAAATCAATGCCCGTTCCGTAGGAGTCGTATCACAGATTCTGTACAGTTTCTCTAGCAAACTCTCCGTACTTGTGCACATGCTCATTACATATCCTACGCTTGCGCAGGATTTGATACTTGCAGAGCGTGCACGAGTATGCAATCTTTTCCTCCATGTTAGTTGATGACGTTGCCATCTACAATGATTATGAATGTTGTTTTAATATATATATATATATATACTCCTCACAATGTAAACTACCTCGCATTCTCTAGTCTTGCCCAATCTCCGTACACCTCGGTCCAGAGGTGTACGGAGATCAGGACCACCGAGTCAAAATCTCGTCTTTATTGGTCAAATCCTGTATGGGTAGACACATACGTGCACTCCCAGGTGTACATGGCAATGCATGTAGCAGACAAAACCCCTTTGCCTCTTTTAGTTCCATAGTTTCTTCTCTATCTACGAACCACCTGCCTCCATTCTGAGGTAGCCTGTCAGAGAAAGCTTTCCAATGCCGCACTTGATGAAAGCACAAGCCATGGAAGTTCTCAGCCCAATGAAAGTTTTCTACCTGATTGTAAACCGGACGGGGCCTCCATGTTCTTGCTCAAAAAAGCGATCTCGATCTCTCTTTCTCTCTCGATCTCACTATCGCTATCTCTCTTTCTCTCTCTATTTCCTTATTTTCCTATCTCTCTCTCTCTCTCTCTCTCTCTCTCTCTCTCTCTCTCTCTCTCTATATATATATATATATATATATATATATATATATAACTCTCTTTCTCTATCTCTCTATTTCCTATCTCTCTCTCTCTCTCTCTCTCTCTCTCTCTCTCTACTTACCTCTCTCTTTCTCTCTCTCTCTTGCTCTCTACTTCCCTATCTCTCTACTGATTGAACGAGCGACTGAGCTAGGGAGATCTAGACATCCACGACTGCGGAGGACTACACAACATTGACAGAGGCTGCATCAGAGGATCTAGCTAGGTCACTTTGGCTCGACATGCATAACGCCCGGTCAGACTACCGACCATGGAGGAGATTGATGAGATCTGCCAGCAACAGCTGTTGGATCTCCTATGATCTACCTATCCCAGCTATCTGGTTTAACCGTTTAGTCCATACCCAGCAGTTTAGGATTCCATAATATTTTATTTTGTCATCTTCTTACTCTGACTTTGTATCAGATCCATCACATTGTAACTTTCTTGTCTCATGTCTCACAGGTCACTTTGGCCTTTCGAAGACGTTAATATAACATTTCATTTCATTTCTCTCTTTAATTATTTTTCTTTAATTTTAATTTCCTAAGCATACATTAATTCTCTATCTCTCTCTCTCTCTCTCTTTGATTACCTACACACACACATTTCTCTCTCTCTCTCTCTCTCTCTCTCTCTCTCTCTCTCTCTCTCTCTCTCCCCTACATGCACACACACACACACACACACTTCTCTCTCTCTCTCTCTCTCTCTCTCTCTCTCTCTCTCTCTCTCTCTCTCTCTCTCTCTCTTACACACACACACACACCTCTCTCTCTCTCTCTCTTTCCTACACACACACACACACACACACCGCTCTCTCTATCTCTCTCTCTCTCTCTCTCTCTCTCTCTCTCCTACACATACACACACGATGTAGAGAGAGAGAGGGGTTGGGGGGGCATAATACCTGCGCAGCAGGTGGAGGCCAAGATTTGAGCAGAGCGCAGGCGAAAATGGCCCCTGTTGCTCGCGGGTTTCTCTTTTTTCCCCCAATTTTTTTGCGTCGCTATACGCGTGGGAAGTAAAGCCTTTCCACGCGTATATCGACGTACATTGAGACGCGTATAGCGACGCCCGCTAATTTCGTCGATATACGCGCGTCGATATCTCCATGTTGTGTTGTAGTGAACGGATGTGAGGAACAATGGTGCGCTTCACAAACAACACAATCAGTGCATGAGCCTGCGCATCCTTAACATCCCAAACGAGCTTGTTCTGCCGTAGGCAAAACAACTCTAACAGCAGCAATCCTTGCAGCAAGACCTGCAACATCCTCAACATCGCCTACATCCTCAGAACCAGGACGTACATCAATGCCCTGCACAATATTCCAGACGCCCTTTGACACAAGAATGTGTTGCATCGTATAAGCCCACATAGGGTAATTGTCCCCATCCAACCTGTCCTCATCAGCAAACATCTTGAACACATCTGTTGTTGTTGTCAACCATGGTAAATACTGCACCTGATGTGAAAACTACCCAAAAATAGGAGAAACGGAGTGGGAACAACACGTGTTATATAGCACAAACCGTAGAAGACTATAAGGCACCTGTTATGCAGAAAACCGCACTGACAAAAATTCTGCACAAAATGACGAAATAGCATGTGCAGTACTGCCTGTAGTGGAAATGGAGGCCGAAATGAGCCCGAAGAAAGTGAGTAGGCGTGTACTGGAGCAGTTGGTGACTGAGCCCGGGGGGACGCAACCTGCTCTGATACCAATTGTTGGAATTAGGGTTGCAAAGAAATGCACACAACTTGGAGAAGACGAAGGAAGCTCAAGGCACACAATAGAGAGTGTATTACTTAGTGTGCAATGGAAAGATAGATAGCCCTAGAGTAATGGGTGTATATACAATTCTCGGGGGGAAAAAACCTCCTAAAGAGGGAAAAAATGCCCCGGCAGTCCTAGTGTGTTCACACACATCACTACCACATGTATATGGTAAGAGAAGCTTTCCATCTTCATTGCATCACGTAGGTCACAAGGAACACAAAGATTGTATTGTACCAAGTCTCTCTTGATGGGAGAATCTATAATACAAAAGTCTATTGGAGGGGGGACCAGCTCCACATAAATCCGGTCCTCAAGTGTTGTCAAGTTCTCTAACTCTCTCTCTCTTGAAAAAGTATTGTTCATGCCAAGTTAATTAAATATATGGTTATGTTGCTACCGATAATTAAGTTCACTCTCTATGTTCTCAAAGTAGTCTCATGAAAATGCTTACTCATATTCTCTGATTTCGCTATTCTCAAAGTTCATAGGCCATTGCCATTACAACTACATTGTTGTTAACACCTTTTCTTTGAGCAACAAGAAAGACATGTTAAACTGCACGCAATTTAGCCCTATTCTTTCTTGAAAGTGACTATTGCAATAGCAATGCCCATAATGCATCAAACTTGACAACATGAGGATTTCCTTGGGTCCCCATAGATTGATTGAAATGCGAGCGATGGCGTTGGCCACTCCGTGGTTGATGCACACGTCGACCCTCATCGATGTACCCAATCTATCGGCCCAACTCAGTGCAGCGGCACCTATCAGCCCACATCGTCCCATAGTCATCATGGTCCTGCCAGCTTCTTGGCCCATGCCGATGCAATCGACCCCATCACGATGTCATTGATGGTGGCATCAATTGCTCCATGCTTCATACACTCATCACTAAGTGATACACCCTTGGCCCGTCCACCCAATCCACACAGACTAGCCACCATCGATGTGTGTTGTCTTGTCATTGCTATTGCGCACGACCTATCACCTCCTATCGATGCAATTGGCCCCATCGGCACACCCGATGTCAATCGGCCCCGTTACGATGTCATCAATGATGGTGTTGTGTGCTCTGTGCTTCACTCACCCGTTAGTCCCCCGTCAATGCACCCGACCCCTATTGGCCCTCGTCATCACGTCGTTGTAGCCGCGCCCAGCCTGTCGGCCCCATCAATGCACCCGATGTGAACCGACCCCGTCACGGTTTCATCGATGGTGGCATCGTTTTCTTTGTGCTTCACGCACCCGTTGGCCAGTGTCAACACTCCTGACCCCCATCGGCCCATGCCATCTCATCGTCGCAGCTGCGCACAGCCCGTTAACCCCGTCGGATCGTCCCCATCATGGTGTCATTGACAGTGGCGTCATCCACTCCATGCTTCAGCACCCTTCTAGAGAAACAAAGTGGAAAACCATTGCAAATTAGCATTTGGGCACCTAAGCAAGGCACGCTAGAGACCCAACAATGAGGATCACCTTGGAGGAGTAGGTTGATGACTTACATATTGCACAAATCACAAACTTGGCATGAGAACCTGTTCCCTTGGGATGTTCCATGAGAAAGTAAGATGGCCTTTACATAGACCTACCAAAATGGAGGGCTGTCTAAATTGGAAGGCTCTTTCTTCAAAATTAGACCAGTCCCATATGCCAACCTTTAGCAAGTTGGTGGGTGGGCGAACTTTTGAAATCACAAAAAAGGACAAAAAGTGAAACTTGTGATTGTAAGTGGAAAGGGATGGTTGACTTGCACTAGCATGTCACACTTTATTTAGAGGGCCTTCTAGAACCTAGAGGGTGGTTCAAGAGCCCTCTACATTGGAGGTGTTTCTAAGATGTGCATCATATTTAATGAGATGTAGAAGGTCTATGGGAACACATTTTTTAGTTTGGAAGGCCCTATAAAACCACCTCTATTTGGTGTATGTGGCTACCCTCTTAGAAACAACTTTGCCAATGCAAGTAGGTCAACATCTAAGTTATCCTCCAATTTTAGCCATTGAAAGCTCTGTGCACTTTTAATGTATCCATTCTTGGTGATAGCCTACATTGCGTGGTAATAACTCCCTGCATGTAGGTCCTCTGGGTTGTTCAATAATAGGGCCTTCCAAGCATTTTATAAATGGTCACTATGGAGATTGTTGACCCTTAACTCCTCAAAAGCATTGATTACATAAGCAACAAATGCATTCAAACCCTGAAGCTTGGAGGTGCTCTAGCCAGGAAGTCTTAGGATTCTTGGAAGCTTGGGTAGTATAGATTTGACAGGCCATGTGCTGAAGTAGGAATTTTTGAAAAGGAGATAGCGCGCTTGTGTGTGTAGAGAGAGAGAGAGAGAGAGAGAGAGAGAGAGAGAGAACGCTTGACTTGCTCTTTGAAGAGTACATAACACAACTAGTTGATAAGAAACCAAGCCTGGTTGGCTATAATTATCATTTAGAGGGATAATATTGTGCATGTAGCTCAATCCCGTGTTATTTCTTGTGGCTTTTTCCACATTGATGATTACACAGTTGGATATGGTGGATTTAGCCTTGACTTAGGTTGGAGCAGCACAATGCAAGGGTGCAGGCCTTCTAGAATGCCATATGATGGCGAGCCCTTGACTTGCTCTTTGAAGAGTACATAACACAACTAGTTAATTAGAAACCAAGCATGGCTGGCTATAATTATCATATATAGGGATAATATTGTAACATTTAATGGCCTAGTAACTTGTGTGTAGCGGAAAATAGCATGAACATAGTGAGCATTTCATTAGGATAGATTCCTAATGATAATAACAAGAGTGCTAGGGTGGAAAAAGCAACAAAAAGCATAACACCTAGTTAGATAGCATGAACAATACTTCAAAAGAGAGAGAAATTAAGCAATTGACAAAAGTTGAGGACCGGATTTGCATGGAGCTGGTCCCCCCTCCAAAAGGCTTTGTATTATGGTTTCTCCCATCAAGAGAGACATTTTACAATCTTGCAATACTAGCTAGTGCAATGAAGATGGAAACTTCATGCACTAAGCAAAACACTTATCAAACACAACATCAATTCCCTCACGGTCTCAGACCCAAGACCTCACACACCTTCAAAGATGGTGAGAGCTAGCAGGGTATGAGAGTAGATTGAGAGGAAGGAGTATTCTTACAAGAAAGATGTACATCTCCTCACATAATCACTCATTTTAGCATAGCTTAGCTTAGTAATTAGCATGGTAGAGGAGATGATCATGCATTGAAGCTTGGCTCTTGGTTGGATTTGGATCACAAAGCCAAGAGTTGTTGGTGTAGGCCTTCCTTCTCACATGCTTGGAGTAGGTGATAAGCTTTCCATTAAAGCTTGAGAAGGAGAGAGAGTCTTCTTTACTTCAGACATGGATTGTGTGAGTGTGTGTGTCAATAATGCCTTGCAAAAATCAGCCCCCTCTCTCTCTTGGTCGACCCCCCTTGCTAATTACTCATGCTAGCATCCTATTGGACCTCCCCAGGCTTAGCCAATGACAATTAAGCAACATAAGTAATAGCCTTTTGTCATGTGTCCCCCTCCCCTTTTGTGAGAGCTTTAGGTAATTTAATAATTCACTAAAATCTCATTGGACCCCTTTGCCTCCTGGCCAATAGGAATCAGGCAAGCCATTGGGCTGTTGAATGCTCATCGGTCCCCTTGGGAGACTGTCCAATAGTCTTCTAGAGAGCTTAAATCTTATTGGTTCTTTTATTAAGTGTTTTTAAATTAATTAAACTAGATTTACTCTAGCCTAATTCTCATTGGTCCACCTCCAAGGCCATCCAATAGGATTTGAGTACACCTTGTGGGCATCTGGGCTAGGGAGCTGACATGTGTCCCTCTTTCCCCTTGTGTACAAAGGGAGCTTGTGTGTGTGTGTATGAGTTTCTCTCTCATCCCCTACTTCTTGGGCTCGCCCCCTCCTATGTAGGGCTTGACAAAGATTTTTGGGACACACACAAAGCATCCAATTTTCCCTAAAGTTGACCATTGCACACAACCTTTGAATTTTGGAACCTTAGCATTTTGGAAGTCTTAATGGGCTTAACCTTAAGGTCTTTTAAGCCCATTGTTGCACATAGCTCTTTTACGGATGGCCCCCCCTTTGGATCCCTATTTTCCCTCTTTTGGATCCCTATTGTGGCCGGTCTGCTAACTTAACCAATATTCTAGCTTTTTCTCCTCTAGCACTTCCCCATTTTAAATGATCAGTTTAACATGAGAAAATCATTTAGGAGAATTAGATATTGATTATTATGACCATATTGTGCATGTATCTCGATCCTGTGTTATTTCTTGTGGCTTTTTCCAATTGATGATTACACAGTTGGATATGGTGGATTTTGTAGCTCTAGGTATGTAGCCTTCACTTAGGTTGGAGAGTCACCATGCAAGCGTGCAACGGGTGCAGACCTTCGCTCGTAGAATGCGATATGATGACGAGCCCTATATCCTCTCTCTCTCTCTCTCTCTCTCTCTCTCTCTCTCTCTCTCTCTCTCTCTCTCTCTCTCTCTCTCTCTCTCTCTAACTAGGGTGTTAGCTCCAATTGTGTCCCTCCTTTGACAAGAATGAAGCTGCAACTATGTCTGTGTACAATCACAAGTCTTTGCAATTGCTCAATCTCTACCCACAACATCAACTTTGGAGGCCATCGGGTCTTCATCCCCACCCGAGCTCACAAGCATCTGCAAGTGGCTCGAGCTTTGACGTTTCTTCCCTCATGAACTTTCCACCTTAGGGTAAAAAAATTGGACAAAGATCTTATTCCAACCTAGGGCATTAGGCTCTCATCATTTGCAATTCACCATCATGAGAGGCATGGCAACCACTGAGAAGAACAAGTCCCCAAAGACCCCTGTGAGAACTCAATCGAGTTTTGCAGCTATCCTAACAACCCCGAGCAAGCTCGATCGTATTGGACAACTCCAAATGGGTGGCCCTCGATCGAGTCAAGAAGAAAATCGTGATCTCAAAGCTTGCATTAGCAGCTTGAAGCACGATTTGATTCTATGGTCGACCTCGCCACCGACAAGGTGAAGGAAGTCAAAGAAAAGGTCGTCCAAGCACACTCGCAAAAGTGGAAACTTGTGTGATAATAGAGCTTCAAGAACGACGGCTCCAGGAAGAGAACACCCTCAAGGTCCACATTGGTGGGCTACATATGAAAAGACCAAGAATGAATTCTCTGAGTGTCTCAACTTCCTCAATGAGACCCTCAAAACAATTAAGCTCGACAACAACATGTTAGAGTGTATCACCTCCTGTGGTCCCGACGAACCCATACCAAGTGGACATGCTATTCTCGAATTCGGGACTAGAAAAGGTTGGTTCAAGTTACTCCAGCAAACACATCTTCTCAAAGACATAGATTTTGGATCGTAGAGGAACTTACCCTACTACAACTCAAACGCAAAGGAACTTACCCCACTAAATTTTGGATTGCAGAGGAACTTACCCCACTACAATTCAAAAGCAAAGGCGAAGAGCTAAAGGAAGTATATGTGGCACGAGCCAAAGCTAAATGGGTAGTTTATCTCACGAAGGGAAGGCCATCATGTAGGTTTTTCAATCTCCCAGACTTCCACAACACCACCGAATGTTACCCCTTAGCATTTAGATTCTATTCCTCCCTTGTTTTTATTTTGTTTTATATCCCTAAAGTTGTCTTTATCCAACCAGTAGGAATTTACCAATTTTACTAACCCTCAAGTTGGTGCTTCAATGTAACAACCATTTTTCCTCCCCATAGAGCACAATATCACTCTTGTTATACGCATGTTTTGCTCCCATGGGTCATATGTGACCTTCCGAGGACAATAAATCAATCAATCTATCTATTTAGAAAAAGATATCAAACAACAAATATAAAAGAAATTTCATCATTTTTGTGAAAAAGCAATCAACTCTTATCAATGTCATCGTGAATTTGATTCTCACATAAAAGCTAGTCATCTTTTGGGACTTGCGGAGTTTTTTTAACCCCACTACCAGTATGTTTGTTCAATCTTCAAAAAGTCGGGTGAAAGGCGAATCAATGCAATATGCCATTTTTTGAAATTGAAAAGAAAGTGGAAGTCAACGCCTGTGGAAGAGTGTGGAATCATCTTGGCGAGTCGGCACTCTAACGACCTCGAGAGATTGACTTCTCTCCCTCTTATGCACTCGAGCCCCAATTCTCACTCCTCTCTCTGTCTGTCAGGCATTGCAGCGCAAGGGGAGGGGACTCACTCTCTCTCTCTCTCTCTCTCTCTCTCTCTCTCTCGCTCTCTCGTAGAAGAGGACGCTTTGAAGGTCTGCGTGCACGTATGATGGGGCCAGTTATGAGGTGTACACGCTGGGAGGCACAGGAAAGGTGGGGGCTCCTACAGGCAGCACGAGGAGAGGATAGGTGCAGACAGTAGAGCCCAAGGGAGAGTAGTGAGTGGTGGGTGAGGGTGGAGGAAAGAGAGCCTCGTCGTGAGCTGTAGTAGCAGGGCGTAAGAGGCCAAAGCGGCTTGCGTATGTTTTGGCGTGAGAGGCTCTGTACGTCTGTAGGTAGTGCAAGAAGGCGATGGAGGGAGGAGGTGCAGACGGAGGGTATAACAGAGGTGCAAAGTGGTCTCTCTCTCTCTCTCTCTCTCTCTCTCTCTCTCTCTCTCTCTACTCGTGATACAATAGGTGAAGGAGAGCAAGGGAGGCACAAGAAGGCGATGGGGGGCATGCGGACGTGGAAGGGGTAGCTAACGTGCAAGAGGGGGAGAGGGGCAAAAGAATATTCGGGCGGATCAGGAAATAATAGGATTTCCTTTAATATGAAGCCATTAGGTCTCCCCAATCTCGAAAAAAAAAATCTTTCAAAACATATTATGTGAGTAAGTGAAGGGTGAGTTTAGGAAATGAAAAGGCAATGAAGGTGGAAAGTCAAATTTTATGTCCATATACAGAAGTGATGTATTTCACATTGTATATTTGTGTTTCTCTTCTTTTTTATTTTCCCTTTAGCGTTTTCTTTTCTTTAAGGTGTCCTCTCTCTCTCTCCCCCGCCCCCCCCCCTCCTCAGCAAAGTTGTATCCTTCATTCTCACATCCAATTGATAGTTGCAAATTTACTAGCTTCGTCATTGCTCGATGCTGCTTGCTTTAGATTAATGCATCATTTTTTTTTGTTATTGAGGGAATCTTTGAATGAGGAACACGTTTTATTTTTTTGCTTCTCTGATGAGGCTCCAAGTGGTTTCTCTCCAGACTCCAATCAGGCAGACTGGGTGCCCATCACAAAACGAGGAAGAAGAAGCGTTGGCCGTGCAACCTGCAAAAGAGGGACCATGTCTGCTAAGCCGAGGTGGAATTCGATGGCACAGCCTTTTCTACGCGCCATCATCTGTCAGAACTATGGAGGTGCTGCTGGGAAGGACGGGTGTGAACTCGGTACTCGACGGAGCTGCCTGTTGACGAATCTCTGGATCTGGCTGGATAACCGAAAGTGGTGGGACAGAAGAAAATGCAAATCATGTAGGTACTTCTGGCTCTCTGGGGGTTGATCTCACTGGCAGACGTAATGGGGAAGCCTTTGAAAGCATTGAGGCCACCTCCATTGCGGTTGTGAGCAATTGGAACAAACAGTAAAGAAGGAAAGAGTTGCAGAACAGGCTTGCATGCGCCTATGTTTGTGTCTGTGCAGGAATGGAGCCTCATCATCACATGCAGAGGTAACTCAACCAGTCATATAATTGCCTCCTTCTTTGAACTCGCATCATTGAATAGGCCATTTGTGTACACTAGATTGGGAGCTTCTACTTACTACTTAATGGGCTTGGCTGCAGGTCCAAGGCTCGGAGGATCCTCCACACTGTTGTCAATGGCCACTTCTCCATGAACTCACAAATCAGAACTCATATCAAGCGTGGCGACTTTCAGCATGCTTTTACCATGTATCAAAAATTGTCTGAGGAATCCCTGCCTGTAGATGAAGGTACTTTTTTAGCCTTGCTGAAGGCTTGCACTGACTTAAAAGACGTGGTTAGAGGCAGCAACATTCATGCGCAGATTGCAGAAAGAGGGTTATTAGGGCAACACCTCTTGATTGGCAACACCCTAATCAACATGTATGCAAAATGTGGGGTTTTCGAGAAAGCACAAGAAATATTTGATGAGCTTCGAATTCGAGATGTTGTCTCTTGGAATGTACTCCTTGGAGGCCTTGTCAAGCATGAGCGTGCCGAGGCAGCACTGGAGTGGTATGAACACATGCAAGTCGAAGGATTGTCTCCAGATGCAATCACTTACGTGTGTATGCTACAAGCTTGTGGCCGTATTGGAGCTGTGGACAAGGGTAGAAATTTACATGCTGACATTGCCAATAAAGGCTTGTTGAAAAGGAATCTTATTGTTGGAAACGCACTATTAGATATGTATGCCAAGTGTGGATTTCCATCAAAAGCGCAAGAAGTGTTTGACACTTTGGAAGTTCGAGATACCATCTCATGGAATACTTTAATTGTAGGTTATATCAAAGATGAACAAGGCGAGAAGGCATTGCAGTGTTACCAAGAAATGCAACGGAATGATGTCTCTCCAAATGCTGTCACATTTGTTTGTATTGTGAAAGCTTGTGGACTCACTAGAGCGATAATCAAGGGTCAAGAGATCCATGCTCATATTAGCAGACACGCTTTACTTCAAAAGAACCTTGTGATTGGTAATTCACTTGTAGATATGTATGCCAAGTGGGGCTTGATTAAGAAATCTAGAGAGGTGTTTGACAAGCTTCCTGTAAGAGATGTAAACTCCTGGAATGCGATGATCGCAGGGTATGCCAAGCTTGAATATGGTGAGCACGCAATGAAATGTTTAGAGAAAATGCAACACAGTGGTGTTGTTCCAGATGCGGTCACATATGCGTCAAGCTTAAAGGCTTGTGGCAGCATGGGAAATGCAATAAAGGGCAAAGATATACATTCTGAGATTGAAAGAAGAGGGTCGACAGTAAAAAATCTCGTTGTCTCCACTGCATTGCTTGACATGTATGCCAACTGTGGCTGGCTCATCCATGCTCAAGAAGTGTTTGACGACCTTCTAACTCGAGATCTTGTCTCATGGAACGCCTTGATTACAGGCTATGTTGACCATGAGTGTGGCAGGGAAGCATTGAATTGCCTAGAGCAAATGCACAGGGAAAAGATCTCTCCAAATTCTGTTACATATGCTTGTTGCTTGAAGGCGTGTGGCATTTTGAGAATGTCTGAAAAGGGTTGTGACCTTTATGCAGAGATCTCTCGAAAAGGGTTGCCAAATTCTGACAATCTTCTTGGATTTGCATTGGTGGACATGTATGCCAAGTGCGGTTTGGTGATGTTAGCGCAGGAAGTGTTTGACAAGCTTTTGGTCCGTGATTTAGTTCCATGGACTGCCTTAATCATGGGGTATAATGACATTGGCTTTGGTGAAGAAGCACTGATGTGCCTTGAGCAGATGCAACTTGAGGGGACTTTTCCTGATGGCGTTCTGTTGGCTTGCTCCTTGAAAGCTTGTGGTAGTATTGGAGCAGCACAACAGGGCAAGTCACTGCACGCAAAATTTGCAGAGACTGGGTTCTTTGAAAAAGATCCCATTGCTGGCAGTGCATTGGTCGATATGTATGCCAATTGTGGTCTTCTTAAAGAAACACAAATGGCATTCAGCTGCCTTGTAAGACGGGATCTTGTATCATGGAACACTTTGATTGCAGGTTACACCAAGTATGAACGTCGCAAGGAGGTGTTGAATTGTGTTGAGGAGATGAGATTAGAGGGTATACAGCCAGATGTAATCACATTACTCTGCAATTTGAGAGTCTCTTTTAATGTTCGTGCATTACACCAGGTCGAGGAAATTTTGGATTCAGATGTCAAATCTTTTGGAGGCAATCTCTTGCTTAGCAACACCTTGGTGAATATATATGCAAAGTTAGGCTGGTTTTCAAAAGCTCTTGAACTGTTTGACAGTCTTCCTGTTCGCAACAATATCTCGTGGAATGCGCTAATCTCAGGATTTGCACAGCAGGAACACAATGAAGATGCTCTAGACTGGTTACAACACATGCAAGAAGAAGGAATCCTTCCAGATAGTGTCACCTTTGTTAGCAGCTTGAAGGCTTGCGGCAGTGCAGGTGCAACTGACAAGGGTGAAGACTTACATGTGGAAATAGCTAGGAGAGGTTTACTCAAAGCAGACATTACTGTGTGCAACGCTTTGATGGACATGTATGCAAAGTGTGGCTGGCTTTGCAAAGCTGAAGAAGTATTTAACGATCTTCTCTTTCGTGATGTAATCTCATGGAATGTCTTGATATCAGGACATGCGCAGTTGGGAGATAATGAAGGAGCATTTGTCCTCCTTGACCAAATGAGAAGAGAGGGTCAAACTCCAGATTCAAGTACGTTTGGGATTATTTTGCATGCATGTAGTCAGGCAGCGTTGGTGAAGAGAGGCGAGCTGTTTTTTGAATCCATGAGCAAGGATTTTGGCATCATCCCAACTTGCCAGCACCACACATGCATGATTGACCTATTTGCCCGGATGGGTAATTTACATCAGGCCATGTTCAGGATTAAGGGCTTACCCTGCCATCCGGATTTTGTAGTATGGCTTACTGTACTAGATGCCTGTAGAAGGTTAGGGGTCCACAACTTGGATAGGAAGCTTATTGATACGCATTGCATCAACAGAGCTTCAATACCACAACCTTATTCTCTCTTCTTGCCAATCCTCTGAGAAAGGGATTTCATCTTAATCCATCGTTGGTATCACAGTGAGGACTTTATTGCTGCTTGGTCTACATATACTCAGTGCACCTTGGCAATAAAACAATGTAGGTAAGGGAAGCCAACAAAATGGATCCATAACTTAGGGTAAAAGGACTGGTTGTGAGAGAGCTAGGTCTAGGGGGGCTTGTGATCTGACATGAGAGGCTGCCTAGGGTCAACCCGAGCTGCTCCCACGACAAAGGCAAGGTAGGCGTGTGCGTTGGGTGAAGGGTGTCGCCCATCGCAAGGTGGCCCCTTCTAGGTGGTGAGCAACCATCTCATAGCTAGTACGAACAAAGGGGTCTGAGTGCGTAATCAACATAAAGCATTGTGATGTTCCCCACGCATGTTGACTCAATGTGATTTTTGGCTTGTATAAGGCCATAGGAGTGCAGAAAAATGGTGCAATTTTCAGCCGTTTATGTAGAGGTTGTCGATGGTGGACACGTGTCTTTTTTGTTAAAAAGAAGGGTTTTATAAAGATAATATCTTTTTTTTATAATGTAAACAAGTCTTTCCTTATCATTGTATTTTGGTCTCTTCTTTTAATGCTCACTTGACTTGTTTTCTTCTTTAAGAAAAGTTTTATAAAGATTTGGTCTTTCCATAATTAAAACTTGGTCTTTGATTTAATGCTCATTTGACTTCCTTTTTTTTGTCTTTATTTGATTTGTAAATGAGTCCTTTAATTTAAAGATCTAATGACTTCCTTTTCAACCTTTTCATTTAAAACGTATTTTTTTATTGTAACTTTTTCTTTCGTTTACACATAATTTATAACTAAAAAACTGTAAATTGTTCTTAAATGAAAGAATTTTTTCACAACTAAGATTTTTTTTTCATCTTTTGGTTGTAATGTGAAAATGTTACATTATTACTTTAGTGCCACATATATTATTATTATGGGTTAACTTTACACATTCTCAGTATTGATAAAATACATTTCAAACAAAAAATTCATGTATACATATCACAAGTAACACTTCATCAAGAGAATGTTGCAAGAAAAAAAAATAGCATTAATAAGTGTCATTTTTATGGAATATTACTATTATTAATTTAAATTTTCACACAATTACTTAGGTCCATCATTTCGTCGAAATGTTTCTATAATCCAATGATCTATGTCATGTGATCATACTTCGATGTCATTAAGATATCAATATTAACTCTAAAATCTAGCTTATATTGAAATAATCATATATGTTTAACATTTATTTCAAAAAACAACAAACTAAACTTCCAATCTCAATCAAATTTGATCAACGAGCAACTTCTCCACGTTTACCACTAAAATAACTTGACTTATTGGTCACATTTTGTCATATATCTATTAGTTCCTTTATAATTTATACGCTCTCTACAACCTTTCAAAATATTTATTGTGGAAAAATAAATTTTACAAACACAACCTTCATCTACTTTTGCATTATATTTCCTTAGCAGGCCATCTGATTCTTCACCTTGTTACAATGTGGTCTAATCACTGTTTAGGAAAGTCTTTTTTCTGAGTGGCCAAGTTTCCTTATCATAAAGATGAAAACGGGAAATATTAGTAGAAATTTTCAAGTTTGTAGAATTTTGAACTATTTCTCATATATTTTATTGGGGTTTTTTCCCCTTTACCATCACTTGCAACTAGCTAATCTTGTCTTTCAACGGGCTCAAAGCTAAGCTGAGGCACACGTTTCCGAACACAAGCTCTAATTGTCAAAATGAAGAACTTAAACCAGAGGTTGGTAAATGACGGGAATAATAATGGCTCTCTAAAAGTAGCCAAATGCTTCCTCACCTTCTTAGTGATGTGCATGAATGGATTAAAGAGATTCCCATCATCCGCATCTACTATCTAGTGAAACCACAACCGACAGCAATCAATAGGCTTTGCAATATCAGTGGGGAAGGAAGACTTCACTCTAGTCTGAGAGGCATCAAATAAGTGGGAGCCTTTGGTGCAAGTGGAATACCTCTACTTTTTTACGTTATGCTACTTCTCTGTGAGGTTCCACCCTTACTTCTAATCTTAAGATTTGCTTGTATGTCAGTCCAAATAAAAGGCATGTGGAGAATTTGGCTAGGGCCAAATATTTGGTAAAAGATAACGCACTTGTCCTAAGATAAACTGATTGATAATAGAAATCTTGATGTGGAACAGAGGATAAGAGATCATTTGGTTTTGATTTTGTATGAATACAAATAAAATGTAAAACACATGGCCTATTGATCTTTTAGTCTTTTGAAATCTGAAGCTAGAGGTGTCAAAAAAGTTACCACAAGGACAATTGGCTTGTGGTAGCCAAGCGTTCAGAGAGACGTTGCCTTTTGATCCTTCAATATCAGTGCTTCCTACTGTTGCAAAACAAAATTTGAGAAGTGTTGGATTGTTCACCCAACTAGAGCTAGGTTTAAATCGGAGGTTGGGTTTACCCTACTAATGAGCATGCGGCAATAGTAATTTAATATAGTACAAGAGAAACCGTTGATTCTCATAATTGATCATTGCACTTTGTTGGAAAGTCGATGGTGTGAACCTACCATATGTAGGATTATGAAAAAATGCCTCCAAGTTAGAATCTATCCGCGAAATATCGCTCTCTACATCCTTGGTTGTATCCCAATATAGTAGGGGTGCTTGTGCATCCCCATGAACATGTGTTAAGAGCCTCCCCCAAGGTGGTAGAGGTGGCACCCCCTTGGGGATTTTGTATGGCGATTCTAGACAATTTGGGAGATAAATCTTGAGGTAACTATTCTCAATGTTAGCAGAAAACTCCATTTCACAAAGAAATTCATGTTGTTGTTGTTGTGCGTGTGTGTGTGCGCGTGCGCGTGTGCACATGCACGCACGAGAGAGAGAGAGAGAGAGAGAGAGAGAGAGAGAGAGAGAGAGAGAGAGAGAGAGAGTACTGTTGAGTTGCATTCTCTCGTATCACTTTTTAGTGCATTCTCTTTCAATCTTGTTATACCAATGTTTACCGTTATGGCTGACAAAACACAAATCTAAGAGATAGTGTGGCACATTTTTTGCCTACCCCAAAGGGGTGAGACCTTAGTGATGCCTTCCCTTTTTGCTAATGAAAAAGAAGTTATTGTTTTTAAATACTTAGTTTTTTGTTTGGTTGAAAGAGATAGAAGATAATCATTACAAATATATTGACATCGATCGTCAATCATGGAAAGGAGATTCATTCTCTATACTATTTATTTAAAACAACAAAGTCCATCATATAACATGGAAACCTCTTCAGTTTCAATTAGCTCTGGTAGTGCCACTTGGCAGCACAAGATCCATGTGAGCAGCTTAAGCAACGGCTTTAGAGAGGGTGTAAAAAGGAGTGTGAGTGGGAGATGAGGGCATCGAGATAGGGAGTCCAAGCAACCTCGAATCCTCAAGTTGCAAGGAGTCTAAGAGAGACTTCACTAAGGGCTATCCTCAAGTCGATGGATGGCACAGAGCAACCAACAATTACTACACGGTGTGTGTATGTGTGTGTGGAAAGAGAGAGAGAGAGAGAGAGAGAGAGAGAGAGAGAGAGAGAGAGAGAGAGAGAGAGAGAGTTGCTTCCTATTTGTAGGTATGGCGGATGTGTGTGTGTGTGTGTGTGTGTGTGTGTGTGTGTGTGTGTGTGTGTGTGTGTGTGTGTGTGTGTGTGTGTGTGAGAGAGAGAGAGAGAGAGAGAGAGAGAGAGAACTCCTGATGCACAACTATGCCCACAAGTCGAGGCCTTTCCACCCCTCTCTCCTGGTCCTTAATGCACACCACAATCACTCTCTTATAGCTCTTTTCCTCCAATAAGAAAAATATGAAATCGTAGCTCGCCTTGCATGCCTTGAGTTTGCGAGCTTCATGCAGAGTTCCAAGGGCTAAATCGGCTAATCCTACAGACTATATCCTACTCACAATCACAATCAATTTTCAACCTTGCATAATATCTCCATCATAAATGGCAGTCCCATTCAAAGGTATCTCTATTTATAATCGACTTATCAATTATATTTTCCTAGCTTCTTCATCCTAAAGACCTTACACATGTTGCCAAAGTGCAATCTTATGATAGGTCCATACCACTTTGAGTGCTTGGTTGACCCTTGAAGGTTGAAGATAAAGCTTGCACATATAAATCTTGAAGGTGCTACGCTGCCGCGGAGGTAGGAGCCCTTTCATGTCTTTGCAAGTTGATCGCGCTAGTGTGAGAGGGGAAACCAAAGGACTTAGCAGACTCATCTGCATGCATGAAGGAAGACACGTAAAAAGCAATGAAAGATCCAACTTTGAAGCCGTTTGATGTCAAGCTATGATTATTATGATTCTGGTCCATTTCTACCCCTCATTGAAATATGTGATTGTCTAGATAGTTTAAAAATATCCTACATCAAGCTATTGAATGTAGTTGGTGTATTGGTCAAACAAAATGACACTACTATAAATTAAAAATGACCATATCGAGTGTTGAAGATTGTCTTTGAGATATCTGATTCCTTTATTTTGATTTGGTAGTAAAGGTTGAATCCATGAGGGTTTTGTATTGCTTGAGTCTAAATCAACCTTATTCAATTTGACCACAAATATATATTGTCCAGCTCTCATACCCTTGAGTAGGTGGTTTGCTTTAACTAATTGAATCCTTGGAATCCTAATCTTCCCCTACACTTTGACTTGTGTTAGAAGCTGGACACACCCCACGAAAACTAACTACTCGGAAGATTATCATTTTTGTAATTATTCATTTATTGAGGAAACCTGATTTTTCACCTTGTAAATATTGGGGCTTACAGAAGTTTCCACATTGTATCCCAGTTTTGATAGTTAGATTGAGTAGATGGTTGATTTGGAACTTTAGGGTTTGAGAATTGTAAGGTATATATACCACTTTTTGACCTTAATTAAAAACCTTTTTGTCATTTTAAAAAACAAGTTTTGAAGTCTGTGAGTGAGCGTATTGTGTACGAGAGAGAGTGTGAGCTTCATCTTGACGCTACGTGTGCACCGGTGGTCGGAATCGAGTGCGGAGAAGTGCAGCGTGTTGCCCCCGACGAGAGCTACGCGTTGATACCTACATTGCGTGCGTACGGTCTGGTTTCCTTCTACGAACTTCGTCTGTCGATTTGGTGAGCATATGTTGTCCGATTTTGCATTGCAGCATATCCACGCGTTCACATTGAGTAGAACTACACATTAGGCACTTTAGATTTTGAAAACGAAGACCTGCAAATTTCGGCCAGACATCCTACATGATTTTGCACCGAGTGTTTTGGGTTGGGGTTTTCGTTCATAGACCTTAGGGAGAGTGACCTATTAGTATTAGTAGGTTCTCCTTCAAGTTCTATGGTGTTTCGAGATTGTTTGACGGGTGTTCGACTCTAGAAATCATTGTAGGAAGTTTCCTCTTATGCACTCTTGAAGGCTGTGACTTAGACAATTGGTAGAGACCTCTGTAGGAATTAGTTAGGAGTTGGTTGAGTGTAGGTTGACACCTTATGCTTGCTTCCACGCGCGTGCGGGTCGAGCTTCATTCTTAGCTGACATTATATGTTAGGTGAGTTCTCGCTGTGCTGACGTCCGTCGCGGCGTATCCATCCAACATTGGCGCCGCTGCCGGGGACAAAAACCTTAGGTAGGTGACCGAAACTAATCCTTGAGGATAGGGATTTTTGGCTTGCCAAAAGTCTCGTTTTACATTTAGATAGGATCAAAGGGTGGAGGACTCTCTAGGTCATAGAGGGAGTCTAGGAAGCGTGTGTCTGGCCTAGATCCTTCGACTTAGGTAGAATTAGGTAGACTAAGATAGTTTTAGGTAGTAGTCGAGTTCTTGAGTAGGAGTTGGAGTGGTAGAAGCGGTGAGAGGAGAGCTTGAGAGTCCGAGGAGGCCAGAAAGCAACCAAAACACCATTATCACCATTTCACATGATAAGTAAGAGTAGAGTAAGTAGGACATCATGATTCAGGATCTAAAGCACTTCATGCATGTATACTTGCTTGGTAAATTCATCACAATTTTGTAAAAGACGCAAAAGTGTGTTTGAAAGCCTAAGTGAAGTCCAAAAGTTAATGTGAGTGTTTCTGATAGATCTACAGAGCATCAGGAGCATTTCTGTCAGAAAAAAAAATTTAATTTCAAGCCAGGAGACATCCTACGCGTAGGATGTCTACAAGCTAATCTGGGGGGAATTTTGGGATTTTAAGTTAACCAGTGTGTTCAGAAGGTGGGGTTTACCCTAATTTCAACTGCAAAGTGAAAATTTGACCATATCTTAACAGGATAAGGCAAGGTAGACTGAAATTGCCAGACATCCTACTCAAATTGTGCCAAAACATTATTTTAAGACCAAAACCATAAGATGGCTGCATGGGCATGTCTTGCATGATATATTGAGTGGCTGAGAGGGGTTTCATCTCATTTGGGTGAGAAAATTGGGTTCAAAGCAGACTTTAGCACTTTTGACTGAAAAAGGCAAGAACAGCTAAAATTGGGGACTTTTGAATTCCAAACCAAAATCTAAGCATACCACTGGGTTGCTGACATCAAGGGGAAGCTGTGGGTTAAGTCTGGGGTCAAACAGGCCAAAAAGACATCCTACGCATAGGATGCCTTCTGTGTGATTTTGCACTCCAAACCAAATTTTGAGCATACCAAAGTGATCAGCAACTCAAGGGGAGCCTGTGCTTTGAGTTTGAAGCCATTATAATGAAAAAAACATCCTACACATAGGATGTCAAAAGCAATAAATTGAAGCCAGATACTGACTGTGAGCATAGCAAGGTGTTGTATAGCCTAAGGCAAGCCTCCAGGTCAATTTTGGTCCAAATTGGAGTTGGTTAGACTGATCAAGATCAGCAACAGGCTGTCAGAACAGATTTCTGACTCATTGACCAGCTTATAGGTGTCCAAATCAAAATGTAAAAACAGCTATAGACTCAGCACATGAAGGGGAATCCATAGTGCAAAAATCCATGCAAAACAAAGCAGGAGACATCCTACGCGTAGGATGTCTATTGGGGCCTACTGAAGAGAAAATTTGACTGAGCTTAGACAGTGAGATTCCATTTGACTTAAGGGTTCCAGAACTTATTTCAAAAGTGAATTTGGACCTTGTTTGTCCATTTGACGGTGCAAAGACTGAATTCAGACTTTTTCGCGTAAATTGACCAACATCCGAGGGAAGTACAGTTCCAGAATAGCATACCTAATCCAGAACATCAGCATTGTATAAAATACAGTAGTGGTTGAGACTAACTCTCCAGTATACCAATCATTACTAAGATAACCTCTAGCAGATAAATGCTTTGATTCAATTGCTGCAATTAAACGCTTGTGTACAGGTATATTCAGCAACAAAGCAAGAAGTTGTGCGGAGACTGATCCTTTGCCAGGTGAGTGGTTGGATTTGTGATAAATTGCATTGATAAGTTTGATGAATTTAAGATCAGGAAGATACATTGTTAGATACCAGAAGGTGGTAGGTGACCAAGGTAGCTTAGTGTCCACCGAGGAGTGTATAACTCAGGCAAGGTTAGATCCGCTAGCACCGATTATTGAGGAAGGTAGCGATACTGACACTTCGTCAGACAAATCTTTCTTCATGATGGGTAGTCAACAGCCAGGAGGTTTCACCTATGACGGACCAATGCCAGGAGGAAGCACGTCCCTAAATCCTTTGAATGATTCCAAGCTCACTGTGATCTTCTTAGAGGGAACAAACTCGAGGGGAGCCCTAGTCTATTCTGACTATCGAGGATGCAAGTGCATTTGTATCGAAGAGAAGCCAGCTCAGAGATTGGAGATAATCCGAGTCTATGATGATGGAGATAGATTCCGAGACGAAAAGGGGAACCACTATCTAATAGTCAGTAACCCTGAAGATTACAACAAATATGGAGATAATGTGGCAAAAGGGAAAATGGTTTTAGAGACTCAAGAACCGTCACCAAACATTGATCGGCCCGGAGCTATTTTTATGTATGATAAGAAAACAACCAGGGTTTCATCTTATAATGAGAACGTGGGAATCTACAAGCATAAGAGTGAGGGAATAGTCGCTTACTTTCGCAGCAAAGAACCATACGTAAATGTATTAAGCAAAGACAAGGTTCTTTACTTATTCTCTTATGAAACTGCTATGGGGAAAGGTATAGTTTTTGTTGATAGATATGGGCGAGAATACCAACGTATTCTCCCAGAGGAGGTAGAAAGGGAAACAGGTCCAGGAGCATCAGCATATGCCCCTGAGGAAGTGCCAAGAGCCACCTACACCCCAAGCAAGTCAATGAATCCTTTTTCAGAAGATTATGACGCTACCTCACATTCCACCCGACCGCAGGCATTCAACAACCAAAACCAACCAGCAGACCAGCCATCATTGCAAGCATGGCTTCGACAGCCGACAACAATGGAACAAGACCGAAGCCGAGATGGTTATCAAGCCGCACAAGGGCTAAGGGATTTGCAAGAACCACCACTCTATTCAAGGTATCAAGGAGAGAGTAAGCCAAAGACTCAAGGGTCAACAGAGCCTAGAGGGCCACCCTTAGAACGGTTCGAAGAGATGAACCAGCTCTGGCGAGAACTGTTAGAAATTATGGCTTAGGAGCACCACTGGGAGAGGAACCAGCCTACTACCGAAGACCTGAGGAGGTATATCGATTAAGACGTGGAGATCCAATGATGAGTTTTGTAGACCATCGGAGAATTAGACCTTCTCAAGTGCAAAAATGGATAAACAAGAAATACACAGAAGTAGAGACCCAAGAGATCATGTAG
This sequence comes from Adiantum capillus-veneris, assembly GCF_014529385.1. Lineage (NCBI taxonomy): Eukaryota > Viridiplantae > Streptophyta > Polypodiopsida > Polypodiales > Pteridaceae > Adiantum > Adiantum capillus-veneris. The sequence continues at coordinate 146,268,000 of NC_140947.1, forward strand.
CAGCCTTTGTGTATGTAATTAGAGCCGAAGAGGTGTTAGACTTTCCTACCCAATTTGCAGGGTTTGGACTAACCCTAGAGGATGACGCGGCCACTTGGTTTGACTCTTTAGAGCGTAGAGACTTTGAGTCTATGGAGGAACTGTTTGACGAATTTATCAAGGAATTCTCACAAAGGGGGATAGCTCATAATACCGTCTCACAAATCCATAAATTCAAACAAAAAGATGGGGAATCTGTATGAAAAGCAGTCCTAAGACTAAAAAGATATGTTAAGTTCTGTCCGCCGATGGAAGAGCTGCCAACTCAGTCTAGACTTATGCTTATATTCATCCAAGGACTAAGGAATGCGGATCTCCATAAAGACTTACATATGAAGAGGAGCACGACGTTGAATGAGTTGACCAAAGAGGCTCTTTACCTTGTGGACAATTGTGCGGTCTACAAAGAAGGGGAGTTCAAGGACCTTGACGACGATTCATCTTCACAACAAAGTGGAAGCAAGTCTTCTAAGACAGCACCGAAATGAGAAGTAGCTGTAAACCAGGAGCATCTTGTAGATGAAGTGTTAAAAAAGATTAACTTGTACACCAAACCCCAGGCTAAACAGCCCAAGTGGTGTGCTATTGAACAAAAATGGACAAACCATAGGACCGAGGAATGTTATTATAACAAGGGATATGTGAGAGAGAGACCTTACGCTCCCCAAGCTCAGGTAGCTTCTCCTCAAGCTCCACCAATGCCTAGGTATCAAGCAGGCAACCTACCAGGACCTGCAGGTGTAGAAAAACCACAACCAGTGTTGGGGCAACAACCACCCCTACCAGGATTGTGACCAGTTGGTATAAGATACACACCAAGCGTAATCGAATCAGAGGATAAGGCTTCGGTGCCTATGCATGCATGTTATGAAGATCCCAATGGATATGCGGTAAACCTTGCCTATTATCCACCGGAAGAAACCTCAACACCAGAACCATGGAGCATGATGGGAGGTGAAGGACCACCAACAGCTGCACAGGAAGCAGGAGAAGGAAGGTATAGCTTAGATGAACGAACATTGTTATTCATAGCCAACGGAGGCATGGGCGGACAGAGACATGCATATTAACAAAGAGGAGCTCAAGGAGCACCTTAACAACCCAAGGGACCTTGCTACAAGTGTGGTGGAGACCATTGGCTAAGAGACTGTCCTCATGATGAAATCATTAGAGTCAATGCATATTGCACCGAGTGTGGAGTTACTCATTTGATTCCCGATTGCCCTAAAAACCCAAGCAAAGGAACAAAAACCACCTTGAACATGCTAGAAACAGTACCTTCCAGTGGAGGGTCAAAAAACGAAACAATCATACCTATTCAGGCGGTAACACAAGCCTAAGCTCATAGAATGACGAACAAACCCATAGTTGAAGAGCCAAAAACCGATGCCCAGCGTTCAGAAATGAAAAATCAGAGAAGCACTTGGAAAGCTAGAAAATCGTGCATGAAAGCCAGGAAAGAACGAGAGAAAATAGCTCTATCCAAGGAGTTGAAACATACAAAGGATAGATTAGAGCGGTTAGAGGATCTGGCTAGCTTAAGCTCACACACCACAGAAACCATAGCACCCAAGGAAATAGCAGAGCCCAAAAGTGCAGGATCGGGAGGATCTGTACTGGCAGACAAGGTAAATGAGCAGTTGGATGCGCTTCTAAAGGCTTATGAAGCCAGACTCAAAAAGAACCAAACCCAGGAGCAAAGGTGGGTAACTTATCGATATGCGGAAATAGAAAAATAGAGGTTGAAAATGTGTAAAAGGATGATTGAACCAGCTCAATCATTGATGGAAGACCCGTTGGGTAAACCTGCAAATTGGCATGAGGCACTAGCTCCAACCCCTATCCAACCAACTTTAGAGGAACAGTAGAAACAGAGGAAAGACTCACTAATGCCTATGAGTCCAGAGGAGAGCCTATCATAGTGCCAAATACTACAGATGAGACAAGTGACGGGTTCCAGCCTAAAACATTGACAGAAATGGGTAAGGACTGTAACCGTCTAGACGATCTGTGGAAGCAAATCCATGAGTCCAACGAGGCTAATAAGATGAGTAACCACATGAATAGCACGAGAAAAGAAAAGAATGTAACCTTACCTCCTATTGAAGAATTTGAGGCAAGGTCACAAATGAACTTTGAGAAACATTCACAAGGGGGAGACCAAGGATCAATTAGTTCGGGGCACAGCCAACCAGACTTGCTGAGAACTTTACCCTCTTACCTAGGAGAGTATGAAGCTAAGTCGGAAGTGAGAGCAATCCCATCTCAAAGACTTTCTTCTAACAAAGTGATGGATTCGCAAGGATTGATTGAGTTATTGTCTACACCGGTGGCATGCACAATCACATTAGCAGAACTCCTCAGGTTACAACCAAACATGTGGACCACAGTAGATAAATGCCTAGAAAAATTTGGAGTGAGAGACCCCACTTTGAGGCTACAGGAAGGGATCAGAGAGTTGGACAGGCCTCAACTAAACACTAGGCCAGTACCATTAAACAAGGTTGGAGAGTATTGCGAGGGAGAATATGGAAACACCACGCTACCAGTAGAATTCCAAGGAGTAGTTTCCAAAGCTATTCTTGACAGTGGAGCGGGAGTTGCTATCGCCACCAAGGAAATCTGGAAAAAATGGGGAAAACCGGATTTGAGAGCTACCAGAATGAAATTGCAATTGGCAGACGGGTTCATGGAGAAGCCTCTGGGACTCTTAGAAAAAGTGATTGTCACTTCGTGCGGGATCGAGTATGAGCATACATTTGCGATAGTCGATTTCGACAAAAATAACAATTATGAGATCATCATGGGAAGACCATTCATGCGACAATTGAAGATGGTCCAAGATTGGGGTTACAACCACATATACTTTAGACATGGCAAGACAACAACTAAAATACACGTGAAAGACCATAGTTACAAAGATGTGAACCAAACACCTGTGGAAGAGTTTGATTCAGCTACAGTAGCAGGATCGGAACTCCCAGCATGGTTAGGGCAACAAAAGGAGCTATGGATGTGCGCAGCTTCACATTGTGGAAGCTTAAGAAGAGAGGAATGCGTCTTAGAAAGAGCAATTGAGGACAAGGAGTATATTCCGGAACCTTTCCCTGAAGATGCCTTGGAACCTCTAGAATGGGAACACATACTAGCAACATTGGATGTTTGTACCATTACAGATAGTCCAACAACAAAATTTTGCGATAAGGATGGCTATGATATGCTACCCTACTACATGGTAAACATTATACCAGGAGAAGATGAGACGATAGAACCACCGGGACAAGAAGAGTTTTATAACACCTCTGAACATCTGGAAGTAAATGATGATGCAGATAATGAGTGTTCAGACACCTCAAGTGAGCGTGGAAGGGAACCCAAGAATATTAAGTTTTATGATTTTGCTAATCAGCACCCTAGACGCCAGGAACGCTATAGGAGGAAACGAGCAGGAAACAAAGCGAGAGAGAACCTGATGCCCATGATAAAAGGTAAAACTCACTATTTGATGCTTGTAAAAGCAGAGGATTGTGTAAAAGATCAAATATCATGAAGATTCTCAAAAGATCGAAGGGAAAGAATGCGAGAGGAAATAAAACAGGAACGAAAAGCTAAAACAAAAACAAAATCACAAAAATCTCAAAAATCAAAAAAAGAAACAACAAAAGACCAAGAGTGGACCAAACTGGAGCGTAAACAGAAATACCAAGAACTAAAACGGTCTTTACGTGAGATATGGACTACTAAAGAAGATAGTGATGGTAAAGGGGAGTCAGAAAAGGGAAACATGAATGTACCATCACACTATTGGAAATTTACCATCCAGGACAAAAAAATCATCATGACACCACCAGTCAGGGAAAGAACCAACCAAGAATCTTACGATGGGCCAGAAAATGCAAAAAGGATAGACCTTGCAGAACCACGTGAAAAGCCTCAGCCGGTCTATATAGCAAATGACTTAGAGCCTGAAGAAGAAGAATGGCTAACACAACTTCTTAAGAAGTATAAAGATGTGTTTGCATGGTCCTATAAAGACCTCAAAGGCGTTGATCCATCGATATGCCAACATACAATTCCTTTGAAATCAGATGCAAAACCTAGCAAACAACGTCCTTATACATATAATGACACATTTGCTAAACAAATCAAAGAAGAGATTGATAAGCTGAGGGAAGTTGAATTCATCTATGAGATTAAACATACAGATTGGGTGTCACCCATTGTGGTAGTTCCCAAAAATAACGGAAAACTGCGTGTGTGTAAACCTCAAAAACATAAGTGCAACCACCATAAAGGATAATTATCCCTTGCGAATCACAGAACATGTACTTGAGCGGGTGGTTGGAAAACGTGCTTATTCCTTTCTGGATGGGTTTTCAGGATATAACCAACTGACAATAGCAAGGGAGGATCAACACAAAACAGCGTTTGCCACAGAATGGGAAATTTATGCGTATCGAGTTATACCATTTGGCTTAACTAATGCCCCAGCCACCTTCCAAAGGTTAATGACGCACGCGTTCAAAGAATACCTGAAAATATTCTTAGAAATATACATGGATGATCTTTGTGTACACTCTCTTCTACGAGAGGAACATATTGACCATTTGCAAAAGGTCTTTGAAAAATGCAGGACATATCGAATTTGCCTTAACTCGGAAAAGTGTATCTTTATGGTTAAGCAAGGCCGCATCTTAGGACACATTGTCTCAAGAAATGGCATAACCATTGACCTATACAAAGTCAAAGTCATTGTAGGCCTACCCAGGCCTACTAATGCAAAACAAGTGCAATCCTTCATGGGACATTGCGGATATTATCGAAGATTCATATACATGTATGCAATCATTGCACAACCTCTATATCGTTTGCTAGTCAATTTTGATTGGACCGAGGAGTGTGAAACTTCATTCCAAAAGCTGAAGGAAAACCTTATATCAGCACCTGTACTACTGAAGGCACCAGATTGGGAAAAGATATTCCATGTTCACATTGATGCTTCTGCATATGCAATCGGGAGTATTCTGGCTCAACCTGAAGACGGAACAATGGATTTTCCAGTGTGTTATGCAAGCCGACAGTTAACAGTGCGGAAAAGAACTACACAACCACTAAATGAGAAGGGTTAGGAATGATTTATGCTATAAAGAAATTTTGGCATTATTTTCTCGCAAACAAATTTGTGTTCTTCACAGATCATCAAACTCTTTTGTATCTGGTAAATAAACCATGCAATACAGGGAGAATTTACGCTGGTTTATTATATTGCTAGAGTTTGATTTCACAGTGGTGGTCAAAAAGGGTAAAACTCATCTACGAGCGGACCATCTTTCAAGGATACACAACGGGGAAGCTCCTGAAGGAGTAGATGATGACATACCAGATGCTTATCTTTTCAATGTTGAAATGGTACCCAAATGGTCTCAGGAAATTGTTAGCATTCTTTCCTTTGGAAGTAGATTTGATAATACGGAGTACAGATCCAAACAAAAAACAATTCGACAAACAAAAAACTTCTAGTTGATAGCAGGACGGTTGTATCGTCTAGGATCGGACCAAATCCTATGATTATGTATAAATCCGGAAGAATTCGAGTGCTACCTTGAAGAAGCACATGTCCAGGATTGTGCATTTTATTATTCAACAGTGAAAACATACCAGAGACTAAAACAGTTAGGGATTTATTGGCCAACTATGTATGCAGACACACATTCTTATGTTACCAATTGTACTATATGTAGTGCCAAACGGCCAGTGGATCACGCAACATTGTTTCAGGTAACATTACACCTGCATGGAGTCAATATATCATTGATTTCTTAACCACCAGGACATTTCCTGAGAACATAACAAGAGCACGGGAAAAAGCTATAGAGCTGGATGCCCGTGACTTTCAATTAATAGGGAACCAACTCTATAAGCGAGGAAAGGACAATCAACTTAGAATATGTGCAAGTGAAAGTGAATACCTGTTGATTCTAGAACACGCACATAGCGGAATAAGTGGAGGCCATTTTTCGGGCGATAAGACGGCAAAAATAGTCTTAACCGCGCAAGTATATGGTGGTCTACATTGCACATGGATGCTAAAGAGTTTGTAAAGCGTTGTGATGCATGTCAGCGCACCAAGGTGCCGATAAAGAGAGATGAGATGCCACTACGGCCAATGATGAGGAAGATCATTTTCAAAATGGGACATTGATTTTGTGGGACCTATCTCACCCCCTGCATATCGCACCCATACCCAATATATCATTGTGGCTACGGACTATCTCACAAAATGGGTGGAAGCCAAGGCAACGCAAAAAGCAGATGCACGCACCATTGCACAATTTTTGTATGAGAATGCTTTTGTACGATACGGATTACCTATAGAAATTGTCAATGATCGTGGGACACATTTTCTTAATGAAGTCATTGAATATCTGTTAGAGGAATTCATGGTCATACATAGGAAATCTTCTCCATACCATCCACAGGCAAATGGACAAGCTGAGGCCACCAATAAAACACTATGCACGGTTCTCACTAAAATAGTGTCAGAGTCACGAATAGATTGGGATCAGCATCTACACTCAACACTATGGGCATACAGGGTATCTTACAAAACATCGATAGGAACATTAATAGGAACAACACCGTACAACATGGTGTTTGGCCTAAATGCTATACTACCCATAGAGTTTTTAATTCCAACTCTACGAGTAGCAAAACACTTAGAATGGACAGGGCATGAACTCTCTTCAAGAATAGATGATCTTGAAAAGCTAGATGAACTCCGCTTGAGAGCTGTTGCTTCAATCTATGCTAAAAAGAGAAGACAAAAAGAATTTTTTGACAAACATGTGCACACTAAAGAGTTCAAAACAGGTGATCATGTACTTGTTTATACTTTGAAGCAACATGCCAAGAAACTTAAAAAGCGAGGGATGGGACCATTTGTGATTAGTGATCTATCACAAAGTGGAGCTGTCAAGCTTGCTACATTAGCAGGTGAAGAAATGCCGAACTGGATTAGCGGATGTCGTCTAAAGAAATATCATCTACCACTCACACAGGATATGCTTCAACAAATTCATCAAGGAAAACAACGAATGAAGGAAAACAGAGAGTACGAGAGGAAGCTCAAGCAGAAGCACAAGAACTCATTGCAAAAATAAGACTTCTGCGACAACAACAACAAAGTGGAGCAACAATGCGAATCAATGCCATTCGATTGACGAAGTTGGATAAAGACACAGTGGAGCCCGTTGAAAACATTGGGATGGACTATATTGCATGTACAAGTAAATCAATATATTTACCCACATAAATTCTATGTGGTGGAGGATGAAAGCACACAACACCCAATGATGTTGGGACAACCTTGGCAAAAAGAGTACAATGTGCAGATAGATTGGAATGCAAATGCAGTTCAAAATTCAGCATGCACAAGAACAACAAGTGATAGCCTTTGCTCAGCAATACAAGAATAATCAGCTGCTGCAAGCAATGCAATCACTGGAAAAAGAGCCAAAAGCAAGAATGCCACCAAAGAACAACATGATACCAAAGGCCAACATCACACCCGTTGAAAACATTGGGATGGACTATATTGCATGTACAAGTAAATCAATATATTTACCCACATAAATTCTATGTGGTGGAGGATGAAAGCACACAACACCCAATGATGTTGGGACAACCTTGGCAAAAAGAGTACAATGTGCAGATAGATTGGAATGCAAATGCAGTTCAAAATTCAGCATGCACAAGAACAACAAGTGATAGCCTTTGCTCAGCAATACAAGAATAATCAGCTGCTGCAAGCAATGCAATCACTGGAAAAAGAGCCAAAAGCAAGAATGCCACCAAAGAACAACATGATACCAAAGGCCAACAGACAAGTAAAAGCCAACCATGCTAACTACATACATACAAAGTCATCGGCTGCAGTGCAAAGATCTATGTTACCAAAACCAGGGAAACAAGTATGGATGCGGAAGGATAGAAATGGCATGGCAGACAAACAACAATGCAAAGAAAGAATTCAACCGAAGCAGATAGTTCAACCGAACACCAAGGGCATAAAACAAATATGGATCCCAACGAAAATGCTCAGTAATAACCCAAATGTTACTCGCATTTGGATACCAAAACAAAAGCAAAAGGAACTCCCTTCAGTACAAGCAACAACGGAAGTTAGACAGCTGCATTTGAAAAAGGACAGCCGACTTATTTATGTGGATCCCAATCCGCAACAAACCAGTGGCAACCAAGGAAGTTCCAAAACATCTACAAAACCGGCAAAAACAAGCTATCAATGGAAAGCAAAGGAAATCTGGTCCACGGCCATTCCGGCCAAGCCAATCCTAACCATAAAAGAAACTACGGCTATCTCAATAGAAGCGGCAAAGCGATTGCCTTTTGCAACAAAGACAATTAAACAGAGAGCAGTAGAGTTACAGTTGTTACTTGCAAAGAAAACAGGAAACCTCGACGGCGAATGCCAATAAGCATCTTGCTATTCCCTTCTCTTGCACAACATTAATTTTTTCCATGCATTGACCGAGTATGCATCAATTAAGGCCACATTAATCTGCCAAGCATTAGCACAACTTTTTCAACCTATGCACGGCACATACTCCGAGGCGATACCTTGTCGTCCGGGAGGACTCTGGCTAGGAGGGGGGGAGGCATTCTCAAATGCAGAACCAATAGCAGAAAGAGCAAAAAAGGGCATGATTTTCGACTATTTTAAGGGTTGTTGTTTGATGCGAATTTCTAGACTAACCCAAGTACATATGCCCTTATACAGCATGTATCTATAGGTATATGGGGCCAAACGCCAAATCAAGCCCCTAGGTGTGTGTGTATATAAGTAGAAATAGACATTTTTCATGCAAAATATTAGTAAAACGAAGAAATCCGGCCATAAAAATTGCATGTGAGTGTGTATAATGTTTTGGGGTGATGTTTGTGATTTATTGTGATTTTTGGGGATTTTCTGGGTTTGATTTTCTATTTTCCTTTTAATTTTGCTAATTTTCAGCAGAAAAACTTCAAAAATACAAAAAGCAGGTGAAAAATGGTCGTAATGAAAAACAAAAAATATGGGGATGATCAGTGACTATAGGACAACCTATGGTACAGTGGGGGTGTAATTATGAGACTGGAGCGGAAAGCGTGTTTTCACCAGGTTTTGACCGAAATGCCAAATTTCTAGTAAACAGGTCAAATGGAGTCCAAATCAAGAAATTTTTGAGCCTAAACCGCATCTCGCAAGAAGATAGGAGCACATGTCAAATTTCATGAAAAGTGGTTCGGGGACCTCCATTATAAGAAATTTTCACCTCATTTTTAGCTCATTTTCACTATTGACCTTATGGAGAGAGCTTTTGCCACCTAGAGCGGACGGACCTTCCAGCAGCTTCTACGACGCGCACGACTACCCGACGAGCTTCAGACATGAGAGGTAGGCTCACCACCTTGAGCTTTTCGCACATGTTTGTCATTATGTCGCGAAAACTAGTGTAGGGATCACACACAAAGCGGGCGGTAGAGACCTACAAGTAGAGACGGCGACCTAATGGCTAACCCAAAAGCAACAAGACTTCATCAGCAGCTTATCCTAGCATAGAAGACCAGTCCTGGATGTCCAAAGGCAGTAGAAAACCATCGAGAAAAACCCTAATTCCTAGAATCCCGCAAGAGGCCACCAAACGGGAAATCGGCGAAAAGGCGACCAAATGCTACCAAAATTCATGGGTAGGAGCATCTCGACATGCTTGACAAGTCTATGTGACCCGCATGACCAAAAAGTGACCCGAAGCGGCACTAAACTTCAGAAACGGCATCATACACACAAAGCGTCAAATTGCTCTCGCGGCCAAACTGCATGCCCGTTTGCCACCAAACTTCACGAGCGGCTTTCTTAGACCATCAACAACCAATTCCTATGGTGGTAGACCACCACAAATCATCAAAGACATGTAAACGCAACCACGGGTGATTCTAGAGTGACAAATTGCTAAATGAAGCTCCAGTGAAGCCAAAATCGACAAAAACCATACGACAAGGATCCGGATCGGGAAGCTATGAAGACCAACATCCAGAAATTTCATCGCCAAAAAGCACTCCAAAAGTCAGAAAACGGCTCGGAGGCTTTGAAGTCCACACAGGGAGTTAATTTCTATCCATTTGACTTTTTGTTGAAATTAGGCTTAAAAGGGACTCGGGGGGACCAAGGGCAGGCACTAGGGGCACAATCCATGAAAAAATCATCAGGAGACATCCTACGCGTAGGATGTCTCAAGGGCATTTCTGGGCACAGATCCCAACATTTTTCATCATACACATTTTCTGAATGACCTTTACATGCTATCCACCAAGTCTCATCACATTTGGACCAAAATTGACCTCATATGCATGAAAAAACGCAAACTTAGGGCATAGAGGCAATAATGGGCCATAGACCTACCAAATCTTGTCCAAATCACATGAAACTTGCACAACACATTCACCAACCAATCTGTGTGGTCAGAAGCAAAATTGGTGAAGAAGACATCCTACGCCTAGGATGTCTATTTGACATTTTTGGCCTACAGAGGATGTTTGTCCATTCCAGATCCAATCACCTCATCATCAAGAGCTTATATATCAATTTTGAAGCCATTCTAATCATTTTTGACCCCCAACACCTTCAAGATACACTTTTTGAGCCCAAAAACACTACACAGGCTCTTACAAGCATCAATACTTGTCCAAATCCAAATCCAAGGGCATAGCCATGTTCCATAGGCCATGCACTACCCACAGAACAAATCTCATGTCATTTTGATGAAATAGACATCCTACGCGTAGAATGTCTTCAGCATAATTTGGACCTTCTATGCAAAGAGTGACATCATGGGAGCCAATACCATGGTGCAATAAGCCCATATACCAATTTTCAACCCATTTGGACATCAATTACTACCTGTTATGAACTTTCTACCCAATTGGTGACCTAAAACTGAATCAGCCAAAAAATCCACTTTTTGATGCCCAAAACCATATCCAGGCACATAGCCATGTTCCATAAGCCATGCACTACCAGCATGTCAAGTATCACCCAATTCTAATGAAAAAGACATCCTACACGTAGGATGTCTAAATGGAAAATTTTCGCCAGATTTGTACTATGAGCACATGCACAGTTTCACAAGTTCCTTTTAAGCTTTATTTTCAATTTTCAAGTCATTTGGATAGTTAAAACTCAGTTTCTCAGCTAATATGGAAATAACGCTAACTTCGGACTACTGAGTGAAACAGGATCCATGGCAGCCGCGAAGTCACCGCGGCAAAGAAGAAAAGAATGACCATTAAGGACTACCTTGAAGAAGTGGAGCCCTTCGTCATACCAGAAGGAACACTAAAGCCTAGCAGCACATGGATCCAAGAAGATCTGCTAGAGTCAAACGACCTAAAGATCTACCAAGGAGTGTTCAAAGACACTAAAGGGAATGTGATCGAGCTACCAATGCTTTCGCGAGAACTCAATGAGTTCGTAAGAAGCAAGATGGCCGGGTACTTGGAGAAGCTTGATCTCCACAACTATTTTGAAGCAGTGCCGGCAGGGGTTGACATAAAGAGAGTCTGGGAGTTTGTGACGACCATCAAAGAAGACGGAGTGGCCAGAGTAACCGATCTACAAGGCAGGCCAGAAATAGAAATAATCATCACCGAGCAGGTTGTAGCAGATGCACTAGACCTCTCCAACAAGGGGGATACTGTAACTAAAATAAGGGATGATGTCAAGGTATACAATGAGAAGAAAGGAAACTACACCTTTGAAGATATTGCCAACCCAAGAGTGGCAGTCATGAGTCAGTTGTACAACCAATACTTCCACATGTGTACGAAGAGGCCACAAAAGTACAGAATGCCGCCAGGTGCAATTGGCATGGCATTCACTTGGGCAATGATGAAAGGCACCACAAAGATAATCAATTATGCAGCATGTATACATGACAACCTAGTGAAGATGGGTAACAAGAAGCCAACATATATTGTACCAGGAGAACTAATCACTAAGGTGATTTATGGGGCATTACACGCAAAAGGAAGATGGTCTGACCCCCCGTCTCAGAATGACTGGCTGAGGCTCGTTGAGGCTCAAAGAAGACAAAGAGGACGAGCCACAAAGAGCACCAAGGGTTGCTACAAGATTGAAAAGACAGCTAGAGCCTGTTCAAGAGGAGCAGCTAGAGCAAAAGAAAGGAAAGAAAGAGTTTGCACAAGTGCCGGTGAAAGAGACAAAGTCACAAAAAGCGGCAAGATTAGAGCGGCTGATGGAGAGCTTCAGAGCAGAGAGAGCCCTTAAAGGTGATTTGAGTGAACTCTGGAATCCATCTCTAGAGGCAATGTCGGGATCATCCCGAAGAGTGCAAAGGGACAGATTCGAGGATTATATCAAAAATTTTCAGATTCTTGATGCCGCATCAGAAAATATCCCGCATGTACCTTTCATAGAGGAGGAAGTGGAGCAAATACGGCAAGAAACTGCTAGATGAGCAAGAGAGCCAAGAAAGAGAAATAAAAACTAAAGCAGACAGAGATTTAAAGAGAAAGCCTACATCTCTACTAGCCATCCCGAAACCCAGCCCACAGCCTTCACCACCTCCTCACAGCCCTCCACAAGAAGATAAAGAGGAGGAAGACAAACACAAAGGCCAGGAGGAGCCCAAGAGAGAACAAAGCCAGGAAAGGGAAGAGGTTAAACCCGAGAGTGAAGAGACAAAGAAAAACGAAGAATACAACACATTTCTGGACCTGCTAGCTACAGGATACACAAAGGAAGAAGCTGCCACAGTCGCATTCGACTTGGCAAGCATAGGGCCTAAGGAACAATTGCAAAGCATCAGGCTAGTAGAACTAAAAGAAATGGCCATAGATACAGTAGACATGCACCCGCCCTCCAACGATTAGGATGTGGTGATGACGAAGCTAACCAGGTTAAGAGCGCAGTCCATGGCTTCAGAAAGTGAGATGGCAACTCTCAAGACCACTGAAGTGAAGATAAAGATGGAAGTAGACTCTTTGCAAGGACAAAGTCAAAGGCAGAAAGATAAAGAAGCTAAGCTACAGGCCATCCTAGCAAGGGCATTGCAAAGATGCCAAGCAATGGAGAAAGAAAATCATGCAGCAGCACAAAGAATGCAAGGAATTAAAGAGGAATGTCAGCAACTCAGCAAATCACTGATAGATGGCGAGTGGGAAAGGGATAACCTAACCCTACAGCTGGCTGAGGAATCTAAAGAAGTCGAAGCCATGCGAAACACCAAAGAAAAGGTGGAGATAGATCAAGAAGCCAACCAGGATGAGGTCCTTGAGCTCAAGGACCAGCTCAAAGTGAAAGATCAAACCATCCAGAGGCTGCGAGCATCCCCTGCCAGAGTCAGAGCTACTAGCTCGACTCACATCACTACGGAGAGTCAACTTTATGAAGAACAGATGCAAGAACTTCAGAAGGAGCTGACTCTAGAGAAAAAGCAAAGATTGATGATGGCAGAAGGGTCTATTGTCATGCAAACACGAATGGAAGAAGACCAAAAAGCGCTGCAAGAAGAATTAGAAAGTATCAAAAGAAAGCTCGAGGAGGCGGAGAAGATAAACGCCGAATTGAATGACCTCCTCGTAAATATGGGCGAAGAAGCTGAAACAGAAAAACAAAAACTCCTAAAGCAGATTGAGGAGTTGAAAGGACAGAAAGCCGGAGAGCAAGAGGGCACAGGGCCAGCGGCCAATGAAGGCATTGATTTAGAAAATTTGGCAGCTCCGGTGGACACACCTATGCAAGAGGAAATCCTAGAAGGATCCTCTCAAGAGCCACAAGATGTGACACAGGAGGAGGAAGAAAAGCTGCACAAGGCAATAGAGGTGGAGATCAAAGAGACAACAAAGGAAGCCTTGGAGTGGGAGCAGAGGGTTTTCAAGTCCATGACCATACAAAAGATTGACGCCAGCAACCTCAGGCGCGAATGGCTTCAACCCTCTCTCCCATATCCATTGCTGAAATATGAAGTTGCCACCGTCAATAAGAGGATTAGAGAAGAGCCGACCGTACCACTCTACAATGCAGACATCTCCCAACCAGAAGGGGCCAGGCTAATAGTTGACTCTCAGCCCAAATGGAGGAAGTCTTGGCTCACAAAGTACCCACAATACCTAATCCACTTGGTAGAGGCACCGAAAAACATTAGAGACAACCTCAGCTTTTGTCCTCTACCAAGGATCAAGACGTGGAAAGCCCAGGAGATCTTACAAAGGAGCCAACCCACTTGGCTGAATTACCCTAAGCTGTCGGGCTTGAAGACACGTGAGAGAATAAGTGTCCAATACATAGTGAAAACCCTAACGGGCGCCATCAAATTGTTCACTGGCTCACCTGACCTTACATGCATCATGATGAAGAAAATCTGCAAAACCCTTCTAGCAATATTTGAGACATTCAAGCCAGGCTAGGTGACAGACAGTATATTCTTCTTCCAAGATACTTACAGATGCACCTATGATCTCCAAGGAGGTGATACATGCGTTGTATCAAAGGATATTGTTTCTACCATCCTATCACCTCCAGGCCTTTGAAGAACCGTTCTACACCGGCTTCTTCACAATAAACACTGATATTTTTGGCCCAACAATGATGAATCTGCATGCAAGATACGAATCACTGATCAAGATGCATGAGACCATACGATGAAGAAGCAGCTCAGCGGCCATGTCGGGGATGACATGAGCAAGGAGGCAGGGAGTGTTAGAAGTTGGACACACCCCACGAAAACTAACTACTCGGAAGATTATCATTTTTGTAATTATTCATTTATTGAGGAAACCTGATTTTTCACCTTGTAAATATTGGGGCTTACAGAAGTTTCCAGATTGTATCCGAGTTTTGATAGTTAGATTGAGTAGATGGTTGATTTGGAACTTTAGGGTTTGAGAATTGTAAGGTATATATACCACTTTTTGACCTTAATGAAAAACCTTTTTGTCATTTTAAAAAACAAGTTTTGAAGTTTGTGAGTGAGCGTACTGTGTACGAGAGAGTGTGAGCTTCATCTTCACGCTACGTGTGCACCGGTGGTCGGAATCGAGTGTGAAGAAGTGCAGTGTGTTGCCCCCGACGAGAGCTACGCACTGATACCTACATTGCGCGCGTATGGTTCGGTTTAGCGAGCTCTTCTACGAGCTTCGTTTGTCGATTTGGTGAGCATACGTTGTCCGATTTTGCATTGCAGCATATCCATGAGTTCACATTGAGTAGAACTACACATTAGACACTCTAAATTTCAGAAACGAAGACCTGCAAATTTCGGCCAGACATCCTACATGATTTTTCACCGGGTGTTTTGGGTTGGGGTTTTGGTTCATAGACCTTAGGGAGAGCGACCTATTGGTATTAGTAGGGTCTCCTTCAAGTTCTATGGTGTTTCGAGATTGTTTGATGGGTGTTCGGCTCTAGAAAGCGTTGTAGGAAGTTTCCTCTTATGCACTCTTGAAGGCTATGACTTAGACAATTGGTAAAGACCTCTGTAGGAATTAGTTAGGAGTCGGTCGAGTGTAGGTTGACACCTTATGATTTCTTCCACATGCCTGCGGGTCGAGCTTCGTCCTTAGCTGACATTATATGTTAGGTGAGTTCTCGCTGTGCTGACGTCCGTCGCGGTGTATCCGTCCAACAACTTGCCTCTTATTTTTCACTAGTAAACTTATGGCTTGAAATTTACACACTATTAACTAGTGAGAAAATGTTCATGAGTGTGACTCTAAGTAAGGTCCCCAACCCACAGATTAGGGTGACTTGATAGTTGGCCTTCCTTTATTCTCAAGTTCCGTTGATGACATTGTACTCCAATTCAAAGAAGCAATGATACAAGCAATATAAGTGAGGAAGGTCTCTATCCTTCCTATCATGGATATAATGGTCCTACACCACAAGCCAAGTAAATAACCCAAAGGATAGGATGAGACCTAGATCCTATTTTCACTAGACTAGAATCTCAACATACTTAGGATCTATAAACAATGCCTTTTTAAGAGGCACGGCCACAATCCATTAAATCTTAGACATGGTAAGAGACTTATATTTAACTAGCAACTAGTGAAAAACACCCAACTAATTGGGTCCACCTGTCCATAGGCATAGCTCCATTTGGATACTATTCTCCCGCTTTCAACACCACACCCACCCATTTCTCTTATTTGTTTTTTTACTACCCACATTGTTTGACATAAACAATCAAGGTTCCTTCAATACTTTTGGGCACGGTTTTTTTCATTCAGCTCTTTAAACATCACCCAAACAACTCTTTCTCGAACAAGGCCTAAATGAAGGTAGTCCTATATTCTAAACAAAAGTATTATTTAATATTTTGAGTTTTTTTCTATCCACGAACTTTCTCTGACTAACTAATAGAGCCTTTGCAAAGGTCTTTTTATTCGTCGCTAATTGTGAAGGTGAAATCAAAGCTTTCCCTATTGCTAACTACCAGGGATACTCGCTCGCCTCCTGAGATGCGAGTGCTATTAACCACAACTTATTCTCTGCTAACCACAATACTTCCTCTCTAACCACGAGTTCCATCTGGCAAGAGCATGCCCTATAAGTAACTTCCTTTCCAAAGAATTAACTTTAAATAATTATCAATCATGTTTACCTTAGACCAACTAAATCTTTTGCCAAACAAATCTTTCAATATAATTTATAAAAGTGCATGCTTGTCTCTCGTAATAATAATCATGTTCTCGATCAATTTGAAACATCCTAGGCTTTCTGTTGAACAATGAAAAAATTGACAATTGAACTACCAAAATAGGAGCGAGTGCAACAACAACTTGCAATTGATGATGGACCATCAGCAACTTCATTCTCTCATGCCACAGGTTGGGGCTTCGCTAGAGGTTAGGCACGACATTGGGGATTTACATTTTCTTCCTTGGTGGGGCCATCTCTCATACAATACACAGAAAATGTAAAAGAGTGTAGTACTAGAATCAATTGGAACCACATGTATGCTAGTTGCAACAAAGTAATACATAAGAATATGACTCTAGTGTGAGTTTTATGCATCTATTTATGTAGGAACACATTCTACCGCACACACAATTATACATAGGAAGAAAACCATACTCCATATTCCACTTTCAAGTGATCAGTAAAATGGTAATGAGGGAGGATTAATGACGACATGGAGGGTGATTAAGGTAAACACAATCACACAAAACAAGGGATTCAATTCTCTAATTACTAGTGCTTGCATTCAGAATATGCACACATACATGCATACTTAACCAAGCTAGATATCACTTCATATGCTTATTTTTCACTTGGTTTATCTTAGGTAGATAAAAAATCAAGCTTAACACCATATTCTTTTGAGGATATACATCACAAAGAGGTTTAACTCAATAGCTAGCTACCTTGTAATTAGGTACTCTCTGCCAAAATAGTGTTGGGATGGTGACTTCTTGAGAAGTTTTGAGTCCTTGTAAAACGATTGTCGCTTGCACCCAGTCAATGATGACAACCAAGTCTTTTTAGCCTCATTTACTAGTATGCCAAGGACTATGCCTTGGCCTCGGCTTTGTTCAGTCACCTTATAGGGAGTAGAGGAGAGGAAGAGATGAAGGGGATGGCGGTGCAGAGATGATGTGCTCTTGCTGCTTGCCTAAAGGTTTTGTTGCAGAGTTCTCTTACTCTCTATGTGAATTGTGTTTGTTCTTTGCTCCTTTATATAAGCCTTTGAGGTGCGTTATTTTGGGTGCATTCTTTTTGGCTCCTTCCCTCATGTATCACTATTTTTTGCTATACATCTCTCGTGTCCTTGCTTTTTGCATAGTCAACTATGGTCGTCCTCTGCTTTTTAGTTATAAGTTCACATTGGCCTCTCTTTTTGTAGTCGTTTTCTCTCAATTATTTAAGGACCACAAAATATTCAACACCCACTTTCCTAAAAGTAGGGGCTTCTAGGACCTTTTCTTTTCCCCTAAGATTTAAATTAAAGCATAGAATTAACATAATTTACACATACAATAACGAATATTAGAGTCGGTTGTTTTGGAAAAAAAACTTAACCATCAATGCACTTGATAATGCTCCTAAACTTAAAATAAGAGCCTTGGCACAAAATTCATTGATAAAGACTTGAGTACAATACAGACTCCCCAACTTAGGGATTTGAGATGTCCTCATCTCAAGAAGAAGTGAGGATAGTTTTTCCGTAATGTGGCTTCATCCTCCCATGTTGCATCTTCTTTAGAATAGTCCTGCCACTAGACAAGGTATTCTCTAAGATATCTAATTGAAGGAATTTCTCTCAAAATTTCAAAAATTTAGAGGATTGAAGCTCTAAGATGTTTAGGGATGGCATGACAATTTTTCCATCGTCAAGGAGTTGCTAATCACTAGGAATAGATGATTTTAGTAAGCTTACATGGAATACACCATGGACTTTGAGATGAACTAGCAACTTCAACTCGTAAGCTTGAGTACCTATAAATTTGATAACTTTCTAAGGACCACAATAACATGGGCTAAGTTCTTGTACATCCCAAGTAATAAAATACTTCTCTTTGTGTCAATTCAAAGAAAAACTTTGGCTCTTTCCTTGAATCTTCTTTCATATCTTTTTTCATCAACATGCTTCTTTTTGACAATCTTGAGATGCTTGAATATCCTTCTAGATGGCCTTAGTTTGGTTTTCCATCTATTCAAGCATCCTCTTTGAAGCTTCAACTCTTATGATAGGATCTAAAGAATTGAGTTGAGAGACACATTCTTGACCATCATACAATGCACAAAATGGTGTCATATACCAATGCTTTGAAGGTGTGAATCATTTTAAATATATTGCAATTAGAGGTAGAAATTGAATCCATTGATTAGGCTCCCTACTACAATAATCTCTACAATATCGTTGATGGTTTGGTTGACTGGTTCTATCTGCCTACAATTGGGGATGGTATGTAGTGCTAAAGTTTAACTCGATCGTAATGGCCTTGAAGAGAGAGGTCCAAAAATTTGAAGTAAGCTTTGTTGGGGTATAAAGCCAAATGTGGTCGCCCAGGTAAGTGGGCGGGCCGCCAGGTATGTACACATATTCTTTTGTAAAAACCTAATAAGAACTCACTATGCTCTACACATTACAGTAGAGCGAGTTCACCATATCGTCGTGCTCTTCTTCTCGCACTCTCTCTCGCGTCGCACTTCCGCTCATACTCCTTCAACTGGTATCAGAGCTCAGATCGAGGCTCGGGGCAGCACTGCAAGAGGCTAGAGTCACCAACTCAGATTGGAGTGAAATTCGACAGACAAAGACACGGCCCCAAATCTTGTGGAGATGCCCGAAGGGCTCGGTGTTCTCAAAATTTCATTCTAAGGTCATCTCGGCCACCGTTCGGCTTCGACAAAGGTCTGCGCAAGCCATTTTTGACTACGTGGTCTCGGCGGGTGCAGATCCGACTCTGCAAATTTGGGGTTTTTCGGCCTACGACTGCAGGTGATGAGGATATCGACACTCCCAGAGTGTTGATTTGTGGCTGTCTACACATCGAAGGACGGCTCACAGTTCTTGGAGGCGTGTCACATACAACACGGACGCATCTACACACAGACTGTAGGCGACATCCACCCGTTCATCAGGTAGCTTGTGTTTGCTACTTGATATTCCAGATTTCATCCTGACATTGCAGGTACTTCCACATGGGATGTATTGTCAGAGATGATGTATGTCTGTTGAGGGTTTGCTGGCTGTGAGTCACGCAGCAAACAACCGCCGCAGCGGTTACAGCATCCAGTGGGAAATTTGTGGATGTATGACTTTGTGGGAAGTCTATGTACTGTCAAATTTACTGCAACCTTTGTTGAGGGTCGAGTGAGGTTTTATTGAGCTGGGGGATTCTCGAATGTTGAGATCCTTTCGGTGATATAGGTCTTGGAGCGATCCCTCAAGCACCCTTAGATAGGCAGCTAGGATGTATTGACTGTGAGTTAGACAATTGGGATTGCATCTTTGCTTTACTGCCGTTGAGGCATTGTCGCAGTCTATGCTTATAGGACAGTGACAGGACAGTCAGAGACAGTACAGGTGCAGGACAGGTTTACCCGCAGCTTACAGTGTCAGAGAGATAGTGTTTTTTGAGCTTTTTTTGGTCTGTTTTTTAGTACACCAAAGCCATTTTACAAAGGAGACTCTGCCGAAATTTATGCAGAATCCGAAGCTTTCTTGGTTCATTTGACATGTTGATATTGGTTCAGAGGTCAGTTTACAAGGGAAAGTCTGTCGAATTTTTCCGAGGAAAGTAAACTACTGTGAAGCGTAGCTATGGCTGGATCACAGGACACTGCTCTTTACAATATCAAGAAGCTGGATGGAACCAATTTCCCATTGTGGAAGAAGCAGATTTGGCATGTGTTGGCACAAAAGAAGCAGATAAAACCTATAAAGCTCAAGGGGATAAAACCAGAAGATATGGAGGAACATGAATGGAGCGAAATGGATGAATTGGCACTTCCTACCATTATGTTGACTTTGGCAGAAAGCGTTTACTTCAATGTAGCAGACGAGATGTCGGCTTATCAAGCATGGTTAAAGCTGAGTGATCTTTATGAGAAGCAGAGTGCAGCTTCACAGGTATACTGGCTTAAGAAGCTTGTTGACTTGAAGATGAAAGAAGGGACACCTATGTCCAATCATCTGAATGAATTCAACACAATCTATAGTCAGTTGTCAGCTCAAGGTGTCAAGTTTGATGAACCTGTTAGAGCTATGTTCCTGTTGATCACATTGCCGGAAAGTTGGGACACTTTTCGCACAGCTTTGAGTAATTCTGCACCTCCAGATGGTTTGAACATAGCAGGTGTAGAAGGAAGTCTGCTTACTGAAGAAACCAATAGAAAGACAATGGACAAAGGCAAAGGAACAGCCTTAGTTTTCAGGGGAAGGACCAAAGAAAAGTACAAAGGTGGAAAGAGGAATCAGTCTCGTAGCAAGTCCCACAGTGCTAAAGGCAAGAGTGACATAGAATGCTACCATTGTGGCAAGAAGGGTCACATGAAAAGAGACTGCAGAGAATGGAAAGCAGAAAAAGGCAAAGAGAAAGCTGAAGACCATGGTGAGAAGAACAAGTCCTCAGTGAAGATTCAAGAAATAAATGTGACAAACACTTTTGCAGAGGATGACAGTCTAGTGTCAGGAGACATCTACTTCTTGAATAATACAATGGACTCAGCTCTTCTTACAGCATCTCATGGAAATGCACTGAGTACCTGGATTATAGACTCAGGGGCATCACTTCATGTGTCTCCAAACAAGGAGTGGTTTACTTCTTATGTGACCACTAAAGATCATGTTCGGCTAGGCAATGGGCAGACATGTGAGATCTTAGGTGTTGGAGATGTTCAATTGAAGTTTCAGAATGACTCTTCTTTCACGCTGAAGAATGTGAGACATGTTCTCGCAATTACAAAGAGCTTGATCAGCACAGGTTTACTTGATGATGCTGGCTACGTCACCACTTTTGGATAGAACATGTGGAAGATATCCAAGGGTTGTATGACAGTAGCACATGGAGTAAAGTCTGGAGGACTTTACATGATTTATGTATCAAATGTCTCTAAAAATTTAATCAATGTAACCGAGCAGCCGAACGTTTCTTTGTGGCATAGCCGGTTAGGACATATGTCCAAGAAGGGAATGGACATCTTGTCTCGTTCTGGTTATTTGCCTGGCTTTTCATTTAATGATTTTGAATTCTGTGAGCATTGTCTGTATTGTAAGCAAACACAGCAACCACATAAGCATAGAAGCAGTAGAAGAGATACACAGTTGGCACTTGTTCATAGTGATTTGTGTGGACCTATGCCTAACCTATCTCTAGGGGGAGCTTCTTACTTTATGACATTTATAGATGATTACTCGAGGAAAGTATGGGTTTACTTTCTCAAGCACAAGGATGAAGCGTTTAGTGTTTTCAAAACGTTTGTGACACTTGTGGAGAATCAAAGTGGCAAGAAGCTTAAATGCTTACGCACTGACAATGGTGGAGAGTATGTTTCAAAGGCCTTTCAGGACTTTTGTGAGTCAAAAGGTATAAAACGTGAACTTACTGCTCCTTACAATCCTCCTCAAAATGGTGTTGCTGAGAGGATGAATAGGACCATACAAGAGAAAGTCAGAAGTATGTTGTCTAATGCACAGCTACCAAATGGGTTTTGGGATGATGCTGTATCAACAGCTGTTCATCTTGTAAATAGATCTCCTAGCAAGGTTTTGCAGAAGGATTCAGTGCCAGAGATGGTATGGTCAGGCAAGGTGCCCTCATACAAGCATCTGAGAGTCTTTGGCTGTGAGGCATATACTCACGTTCCAAAGGAATTTAGGAACAAACTTGAGCCAAAGAGTAGAAAGTGCATCTTTCTAGGCTATGGTAATTCTGGTGAGATGGGGTACAGACTTTGGGATCCCGAATCCAGAAAGCTTGTCCGCAGCAATGATGTTCACTTTAATGAATCCAAATATCATTCTAAACCAGAGAGGGTTGAGGAGATTAGAAGAGTTGTCTTCCAAGAAGAAGGACCTGTACGTGCAATACAAAATGTCAGGGCTCAAGAGGAGCAAGGAAAGGATAGAGTGGAACCACAGGTTGTGGCTGAGCGTGAGCCACCTATTGTACGTAGATCTGGACGTGTCACGCGACCTCCTGATAGGTTTGTTCCATCTATGAACTATGTCATGTTGACTGATTGCAATGAGCCTTCATGTTACAAGGAAGTAGTGCAAATGAAGGACTCTGGGAATTGGCAATTGGCCATGCAGTCAGAGATGACAGCTCTGCATAAAAACCAGACATGGAAGCTAGTTAAATTACCACGGGGCAAAAAGGCTCTACCTTGTAAATGGGTTTACAGGTATAAGATCACCGCTCATGATAGTCAACCAAAGTACAAAGCAAGGCTTGTTGCCAAGGGCTTTAAGCAAGAACAAGGCATTGACTTTGATGAAGTCTTCTCTCCGGTGGTCAAAATGACTACATTGAGATGCTTTCTTGCATTGGTTGCCATATTAGATTTGGTGTTGCACCAAATGGATGTCAAGACAACGTTCTTGCATGATGATTTAGATGTGGAAATTTACATGCAGCAGCCAGAAGGGTTTGTTGAGAAAGGCAAGGAAGATTGGGTATGCCAGTTGTTAAAGAGTCTTTATGGCTTAAAACAATCACCGAGGGCATGGTACCATAAATTCCACAAGTTTATGCTTTCTCAAGGCTACAAACGTAGTGAGTTCGATCACTGTCTATATACAAAGAAGGCTAAGGATGGTAGTTGGCTGATCCTTATTTTGTATGTGGATGACATGTTGATTGCTGGCAAGCACTTGGAATAAATTTCAGCTTTGAAGTCAAAGATGGCAAAATCGTTTGACATGAAAGACATGGGTGAGGCAAGTCATATACTTGGTATGCGCATTGAGAGAGACAAATCAAAGAAGTTGATTTGGTTATCTCAAACAGAGTATATTGACAAGGTTTTGCAACGTTTCAATATGGAGAAGGGAAAGGCATTGAATGTTCCATTGCCACCATATGTGAAACTTAGCAAACAAGATTGTCCTGTGTCTGAGGAAGAACAGGCTGAAATGGATAAGATTCCATATGCGTCTGCAGTGGGTATTTGATGTATGCAATGATTGCTACTCTCCCAGACATTGCATTTGCAGTGGGAGTCGTAAGTCGCTACATGTCAAACCCAGGCAAGAAACATTGGGAGGCAGTGAAAGGAATATTAAGATACTTGAAAGCTACAAAGAGTATGCGTATATGCTATGGGAGTCAGGAGCTAAGTGTAAAGGGTTTTACAGACTCAGATTATGCAGGTGACTTAGACAACCGTAGGTCTACGTCAGGGTATGTCTTTACATTGGTTGGTGGAGCAATATCATGGCGTTCTAGATTACAAGATTGTGTTACTCAGTCTACTACGTAGGCTGAATATGTTGCAGCATCAGAGGCATGCAAAGAATCAATTTGTCTTAATCGACTAGTAACAGACTTGGGAATCAAAGAAGAGATGCCTATGTTATATTGTGATAGTCAAAGTGCTATACAATTGGCTCTCAATCCAGTTTATCACTCAAAGACAAAGCATGTGCATGTGAAGTATCATTTCATCAGGGAAATGCTCGAGGATAAGAAACTTCAGCTTGTCAAAGTTCACACCACAGAAAATCCTGCTGATCTACTTACAAAAGGACTTCCCTCAGAGAGCTTTGCGCATTTTCGCAAGCAGTTAGGTGTAGGGTAGTACATCACTCCTCTACATCTCTTGTATATTAGCTTATATAGTAGCTTCTCTCACACTTAAAGTACCACATTGGACTTTAAGTGGGAGGTTGTTGGGGTATAAAGCCCAATGTGGTCGCCGAGGTAAGTGGGCGGGCCGCCAGGTATGTACACATATTCTTTTGTAAAAACCTAATAAGAACTCACTATGCTCTACACATTACAGTAGAGCGAGTTCACCATATCGTCGTGCTCTTCTTCTCGCACTCTCTCTCGCGTCGCACTTCCGCTCGTACTCCTTCAAGCTTCACATCCCAATCACTTACAATATATTTGGGAAATCCATGCAATTTGAAAATCTTCTTTACAAACAATCATGCAATGTGAGTTTGTAAAGGTTGTCTTGATTGGAATGAGATGTACAACCTTAGTGAGCACGTCTAAGTGAATTATATCCTCCTTGGAGCATAGGTAATCCAATGATAAAGTCCATACGTATACGCTCACACTTCATTTGGGAAATATCAAGTAGTTGAAGACATTACCTCTGTTTGCCTTAATCCTTTGGTATATCAAGCATTAACAAATATAGCATAGCACATTTGTTGGGATTAGGGTTGCAGGAAAACATATACAACTTGGAGAAGATGAAGGAAGGTCAAGGCACTCAATAGAGAGTGTATTACTTAGTGTGCAATGGAAAGATAATTTAGCCCTAGAGTGATGGGCATATATACAATGCACGAGGGAAAAAACCTCCTAGTGAGGGAAAAAATACCCCGACGGTCCTAAGTGTGTTCACAGACATCACTACCACATGTGTATGGTAACAAATCTCCCCTAGAGTGATGCAGTTAAGGAGAGCTAGCACATAGAGTAAAGGAAACAGCAATGACCTAAGGACATGATCAATCCACAAAGGGGTGTAAGCCCAAAGCTTTGCAAAAAGCTTTGAACTTTTCACGAGACAATGCCTTTGTGAAAAGATCTGCACATTTGTCCTTTGTTTGCACATAAGCCAAGTTGATCTCTCTTGCTGAGAGCCCCTCCCTGACATAGTGGTAATGCACCTCAATGTGCTTTGTGCGAGCAAGAAAAATTGGGCTTGCAACTACCAATGCACTCTGAATACCAGTGTAGATAGTGTTGGCAATGTCCTATCCAACACCCAAATCAGTCCCCATAAGGCGTATGAGCCATACATACTCAACCATAGTTGTGAAGACTACCCTATAATCAGCCTCACAAATGAAAGTAGCCACAGTAGATTGCTTCTTGCTCAACCATGATATGCATGAGCTGCCAAGCATGAAACAAAAACCACTTGTCGACATTCGTGTTCAAAACAACCAACCCAATGTGAGTCCAAAAAATCATGAAAATATGGGGGCAATGATCCCTCCTTGGGAAAAACAACCCAAGATGTAAAGTTCCACTCAAGTAGCGAAAAATCCTCTTGACAGTCTGCCAATGCTTAGACCCTGGGCTATGCATGAATCTGCTAACCTGTGAGACTGCATGCACAAAAATCACCTCAAGCTTGGGCCGGGTTCCACCTCAAGCATATCCCTATCTTACCTAAGGTCAAAGGACTTTTAACACTAACCATTGGAGGTCTTCAATGAATCTAACCCTAAGGTCTTTAAGCTCCATTGGCTAGCCTTGCTCTTTGACAAACCATCTCTCATTTGGGCCTCTTTACCATTGGCCCCGTGTTGAGATAGATTTGTAAGTACATATCTATATTCTAAACCTTATTCTCGTTTGTTTGTCCACATAAAATGATCAGTTTAATATGAGAAAATCATTTGGATTGGTTAGATATTAGATTTTATGACATTACCTCTCGCTTGAGATCATAGTCGTCCTTGATTATGAGGTAGAAGAGATAAAGCCTTAGTCATTAGTCAATCTTTCTTAGCGGGTAGAGGATCTCTTTTTACCTATGACATCTTTCCAAGATGGATGACTAGTCCATTTTTTGCTTGGGAGACATAGCTGCCGCAAGCATGTCTGATCTTTAGTCCATTTTATTCTCCCAAGTAGAGTGACAAATTCTACTTGGTGTTTGAGAGACTGGTCATCACAAACATAATTCTACTTGGTGTTTGAGAGACTGGTCATCACAAACATGATTCTAAGTATACATACTACTTAAATTTGTGCACAATAAAAAGAGAATTAGTCTTATAAGACAAAAACATTGGTCATTTGAAAGAAATTTGTACATTTGCTTACTCTAATGTAGCATTGTAAGCATTGACAAGGTTCATACTATCCTTAAGTTGTATTCCTTGCATCCATCTAGCATCTTCAACAGGATAATTTTTGAGCTTAATAAGATGCCGTTGGATAATCTCACCATGTCATAGTACCTTGTCTTCATGCTGAAGGATAGCTTTGGGTTGAAGCACATCTTCTTGGTCTTCGATTTTGGGAGGGTCTTCAATAATTGGTTCAATTGGTGGCTCTCCTTTGTAGGGCTTGAGTAGGCTCACATGAAAAGAATTGTTTATGAGCCAATGGATGGGAAACTTGAGTTGATAAGCCATCTAATTGATTGGATTCAAGATTTAAAAAGGACCATAGTATCTTTTTTCTAGTTTAGCATAATACTTTTTGGCCCGTAGGATTTTTGCCCGTCGTTTGTCTCAATCGAGCCTTGGGAAACCTAAGTAAGACTCAATCATTTTCTTTGAGCTTTAAGGCCCTTTTGCGCTTTTCAGTAGCAGCTTTTTGTGTTTGTTGAGAGATGGATATAGACTCCTTAATCTTCTGAAAAAATTCTCGTAGGTCACAGCTATATTCATCGATAGCGAAGATCTTCCCATGTACCTTAAGTAGCAAGGGACTTTTAGGTCTTCCCTCAATGATTTAAAAAGGTGCTTTTCTTGAAGAATTATGGACAGTATTATTGTATGCATACTCTACAAGAGGTAAATACTTTTCCCATTGTGAGCGTTGATCTACTTTTGTAACATAAGTCTTTAGTAGATTGAGTATCATAAGATTGGCTATCTCACTTTGGCCATCCGTTTGTGGATGATAGGCCAAAGAGAAATTCAATCTTCACCTAGATTTTCAAAGAGACCTTTCCAAAAGTTATTGGTCATTCTAGGATCTCTATTTGACACAATGGATGTTGGCAATCCATGGTGTTTGAAAAACTGAGATATGAAGAGCGTTGCCATTTGGTGTGCCTTAATAGTCTTTTTGACAAGAATAAAGTGTACTTGCTTGCTAAACCTGTCAACTATTGTCCATATTCCCGTATTCCCATGGATAGACTTGGGTAATCCAAAGATGAAATCCATGGATATACTCTCCCATGCTGAATTTGGAATAGGCAATGGTTGAAGTAATCCAGGTTCCTTCCCTCTATCATACTTGGTCTTTTGGCATACTACACATTCTAAAACATACTCCTGTATGTCCACATTCATGGTAGGCCAATAGAAGTACGTTTCTACTCCTTTGAGAGTAGGTTGAAAACCTCTATGCCCCGCATAGGGAGAAGCATGGGATTCATACATGACTTTCTCACTAAGGGAGTGGGTAACACATAGCCTATTTCCATGGAGAAGATAACCATCCTGCAAGGTGAATGGTTCCTCTTTCTTCCCCAAAGCAAGGATTGACATTATGTCTTAGAAGTCAGGGTCAGTAGCATACTCATCTATCATAGAAGATAGGTAATTGTGAGAGTTGCTATAGACACCACATTAACTTTTGGTCGTCTCGTGAAAGTGCATCGGCCACATGATTGTGCTTACTAGCAATGTGAGCAATATGAAAATAGAATTGCAAAAGAAAATTTACCCACTTCATTTATTTGTCGGAAAGCTTGGTTTGCATCATAAAGTACTTGAGACTTTGGTAGTCTGTTCGTAAAATGAATGGAGTCCCCAATAAATAGTGCTTCCATGTGTCTAGAGCATGTAGAATAGCTAAAATCTCTTTCTCATAAAGGGCCAAGACTCGCTCATCCGTATTGAACCTTCGGCTCAAGAAGTTCAAAGAGGGAGGAAAGAGTATCTCTTTTCTCACCTATGATGGCACATTTGGTGCCACTGACAAAGTATTGGCCTTCATCCAACAATTTGATGCTGCCTTTGGAGATGAGGGCTTCACGGAGTCCTCCAAGCTACACCATGTAGCTATGCACTTCGAGAAAAATATTCGTCAATTTTGGGCTAACCTTCGTGGCAACAGTGAAGCCCCAAAGACATGAAAAACTCTACGAGTTCCCATCATGAAGCAATTCCTTGTAAGCGATGCAAAGGACAAAGTACTTACCGAATTGTGCAGTTTGAAGCTTCTCTCACATGAGTCTATTTACAAATATGTGGACAAGTTTTGGGATTTACATCTCAAGGCTACCGTCTTCCAATAGATAGACTTCACCCAGCAAAAGCAACAATTTTGTGCGAGATTACCTGAAGAAATGACCAAGAGTATCAACTCCCAAAACGGCCTGGTTCTATCACTGAAGTAATCCACCACACCATGGTTGCTTCCTGCATCAATTTCCAACAAGGGGCTAGACAGAATGTCAAAACCCCATGGAAAACAAAGACAAAAATGATGCAAAGGGGAAAACAAATGCCCAAAATTCTTCCCAAGTCACTTCTTACAACACCAACAACAACAACAATAGGTCCAAGGAGAAGGAGTTTACAAAGGTAAAAACAAAATCTCTCATGAAGAGCTTGAATCTTTTCGGAAGGACCATAAGTGTTTTAAGTGTGGGGAGCAAGGACATGGCTATCTTTCTTGCCCCAAAAAAAAAATGCTCGCAATGAGACTCATAGGGCTTCCACCAATGAAGCTCCAAAAGAGGATGCTCATTGCAAAGGATCATCTCTCTCCTATGCTTGGGGAAAGGTAAGGGAGCATGATTCCTTCATCTTGTTTAACCCTAGCTCTACTTACAACTTCATATCAATGGAGTTGGCCACCAAGTTGGGCATTCAAGCTTTTGAGATAGGAGATATTGTAATGGCTGCCACAGCTTTCAAGGGACAGCAAGCCTTCGTTACTCCCTTGATTGGGAAGTTGAGTCTTCATGTCCAAAGCTATGTCAATAAAGAAGACTTTTTTATCTCTCCTCTCCAACATGAGGATGCTATCCTAGGGGCGCCATGGTTTGATCGAATGGCTACCAACATGAAGTTCCCTGAAAGAAAAATCTACCTCACCTACAAGGGAAAGAACATGTATATAGATGCTAATGAGTCTGGTCGTACTATACCACTTGTAAATTCACCCCCTTTTGACAAGTCAATGAAAAGCTCGATGTCTGCGTAAATGATTTTTGTCAAAGAATCCACTAATGACGCTAATGATTTATCAAATGAAAATGGTAGGAATCAAGAAGATTTAGACTTGTCTACTTTTCTAAATGGATTCCAAGATGTTTTCATTGATGATATCCCTATAGACTTACCTCTAAAACGACGGGATGATGACCATCGAATTGAGCTCCTACCAGGAATCTCACCACCAAACAAGCCTCCTTATCGAGTTTGCCAAGCTCAACAAGAGGAAATCATGAGGCAAGTACAAGAATTGGTAGACAAAGGGATGGTGAGGCCTAGCTCCTCTCCTTTTGTTCTCCAGAATGCAAAAGAAAGACGGTACATATCGTATGTGTGTGGATTATCGAGCACTAAACCATATTACTATCAAAAGTAGATTTCTCGTGCCTCGGGTAGAAGATCTATTTGATAAGCTACAAGGCTCTATCTACTTCAGTAGGATTGAACTTAAAAGTGGCTATCATCAAATAAGGATAGTGGATGAAGATATTCTAAAGAACATGTTTCGTACAACGTTTGGTCTTTATGAATATCTAGTCATGCCTTTTGGCTTGACCAATGCACTTGCCACATTCAATCGTTTGAAGAAGAAATAATTTAGACCCTACCACAAGTTCGCTGGAGTGTTCTTTGATGATATCATCATCTACTCCAAGTCATTGGAGGAACACAAGCAAAATCTCCAAGTGATTTTTCAAGCATTGAGGGAGAACAAGTTTTTTCTCAACCAAAAGAAAAGCGAATTTTTCCTTCAAGAGATTCAATACTTAGGTCATATTATTTCTCAAGATGGTATCCATATAGATCCATCAAAGTTAGAGATAATAAAAGCATGGCCTAATCCAAGCAATCTACATGAACTAAGAAGCTTTATTGGTATGTGTGCATACTATAGACGCTTCATAGCAAAATTATCTCAAATAGCAAGACCATTACATGACTTTACAAAGAAGAACGTTAAGTATTCATGGACTGCTAAGGAGAAAATTGCTTTTGACAAGCTCAAAGAGAAGCTTACCTCTCAACGAGTCCTCATGCTTCCGGATCTCTCAAAGCCATTTGAGGTCCAATGTGATGCTTGTGGTGATTACCTTGGAGTAGTCTTGCTTCAAGAAGGGCATGCCATAGCATATAAGAGCCGAAGGCTCAATACGGATGATCGGGTCTTGGACATTTATGAGAAAGAGTTTCTAGTTGTTCTACATGCCCTAGACACATGGAAGCACTATTTATTGTGGACTCCATTCATTTTACAAATAGACCACCAAAGTCTCAAGTACTTCAGGTCCAAATCAAGCTTTCCGACAAACAAACGAGGTGGGAAAATTTTCTTTCGCAATTTTATTTTCATATTGCTCACGTTGCTGGTAAGTACAATCAAGTGGCCGATGCACTTTCACGACAACCAAAAGTCAATGTGGTGTCTATAGCAACTCACAATGATCTATCTTCTATGATAGATGAGTATGCTACTGACCCTGACTTTAAAGATGTAATGTCAGCCCTTGCTTTGGGGAAGAAAGAAGAACCATTCACTTTGCAGGATGTCTATCTTCTCCATGGCAATAGGCTATGTGTTACCCACTCCCTTCATGAAAAAGTCATATATGAATCCCATGCTCCTCCCTATGTGGGGCATAGAGGCATTCAACCTACTCTTTGAGGAGTAGAGACATACTTCTACTGGCCTACCATGAAAGTGGACAAACAAGAGTATGTTTCAAAATATGTGGTATGCCAAAAGAATAAGTATGATAGAGAGAAAAAACCTGGATTACTCCAACCATTGCCAGTCCCTAATTCACCATGGGAGAGTATATCCATGGATTTTATCTTTGGATTACCCAAGTCTATCCATGGAAATACGTAAATATGGAGAATAGTCGATAGGTTTAGCAAGCAAGCACACTTTATTCCTGTCAAAAAGACTGTTAAGGCACACCAAATGGCCACCATCTTCATATCTCAGATTTTCTAACACCATGGAATACCAACATCTATCGTGTCAGATAGAGATCCTAAATGACCAGTAATTTTTGTAAAGGTCTCTTTGAAAATCTAGGTACAAGATTGAATTTCTCTTCGACCTATCACCCACAAACGGATGGCCAAAGTGAGATAGCCAATCTTACAATACTCGATCTACTAAAGACTTATGTTACAGAAGCATATCAACGCTCACAATGGGAGAAGTACTTACCCCTTGTAGAGTATGCGTACAATAAT
Organism: Adiantum capillus-veneris; assembly: GCF_014529385.1. Lineage (NCBI taxonomy): Eukaryota > Viridiplantae > Streptophyta > Polypodiopsida > Polypodiales > Pteridaceae > Adiantum > Adiantum capillus-veneris. The sequence goes on from NC_140947.1 coordinate 146,299,886, forward strand.
ACTATCCATACTACTACGAGAAAAGCACCTTTTGAGATCATAGAGGGAAGACCTAAAAGTGTCTTGCTACTTAAAGTACATGGGAAGATCTTCGCTCTGCTTATGAGTATAGCCATGACCTACAAGAATCATTTCAAAAGGTTAAGGAGGCTATATTCATCTCTCCAACAAAGGCAAAAAGATGTTGCTGACAAGCACAGAAGGGCCTTAACGTTCAAAGAAAATGATTGAATCTTACTTAAGTTTCCCAAGGCTCGATTGAGGCAAACGACGAGCAAAAATCCTACGGACCATCAAAAGTATTATGCTAAATTAGCAAAAAGATGCTATGATCTTGAAGCCAATCAATGACATGGCTTATCAAGTCAAGTTGCCCAACCATTGGCTCATACACAATTCTTTGCATGTGAGACTACTTAAGCCCTACAAAGGAGAGCCACCAAGAGAATTGATTATTGAAGACCCTCTTGAAATCGAAGACCAAGAAGAGGTGCTACAACCCGAAGTTATCCTTCGGCATGAAGACAAGGTACTATGGCCTAGTAAGAGTATCCGACGGTATCTTATTAATTTCAAAAACTATCCTTTTGAAGATGCTAGATGGATGCAAGGAATACAGCTTTAGGATAGTATGAACCTTGTCAATGCTTACAATGTTGCACTAGAGTAAGCAACTGTAAATTCTTTCTAAATGAACAATGTTTTTGTCTTATAAGACTAATCCTTTTTTGTGCACAAATTTAACTAGTATGCATGCTTAGAATCATGTTTGTGATTACGACGTCACTCAAGCACCAAGTAGAATTTGTCACTCTACTTTGGGAGTATGATATGGACTAAAGAGTAGACATGCTTGTAGCAGCTACATCTCCCAAGCACCAAATGGACTAGTCATCCATTCTGGAATGATGTCGCAGGGTGAAAAGGGATCCCTACCCACTAAGAAACGTAGACTAATGACTAATACTTTATCTCTTCTACCTCATAGTCGAGGACGACTATGATTTCAAGAGAGAGGTAATGTCATAAAATCTAATATCTAACCAACCCAAATAATTTTCTCATATTAAAATGATCATTTAATATGGGAGAATAAATGGAACCAAGGGTTAGAATATAGACATGTGCTTATGGATCTGTCTCAACACGAGGCCAAGGTTAAAGGGGTCCAAATGCGAGATGGTATGTTAAAGAGAAATTCTACCTAATGGAGCTTAAAAACCTTAGGGTTAGCTTCATTAAAGACCTCCAAAAGTTAGTATTAAAAATTTCTTTGACCTTAGGCAAGACCTTGAGGTGGGAACCCTACCCAAGCATAAGGTGTTTGTCGCTTGCTAACTAAAATGCTTAAAATGTTTGTGGGAACCTTGCCCAAAGCTTGAGGTGATTTTTATGCTTAAAATGACCAGGGTTCTTGAAGTGTTCAATTCAAAGAGAAACTCTCAAGAGGCTTCAACGGTTTCCATGTTTGATTGACTAAGTGCTTGAGATATTCAATTCAAACCGAATGTTTTAAGAAGCATAGACACATGTTCAAATGATCCTCCACATGTGGCCCTCATGATGTGCTTGAATCCTATTGGATAGGTTTTAAAGGGGTCCAGTGAGAAAATAGATGCATAAAAATAAACAGTTAAGTTCTTTCTCTCAAAGAGAAAAAAGGGAATAGATGTCCAAATGAAATAATTAATTAATGAGAGGGAGAGAAAGATTTGTGTGGACCAAGCATGAGACGGGGGTATAGTGGAGAGCCTACACCAACACTCTTGACTATGGAATGCACATCCAACCAAGAGCCATGTTTCAATGCTAGCTTGCCATCTTCTTCATCTTCATTACTATGCTACTATGCTATGCTAAGCAAGAAGAGTGATGATAAGTAAGGAACTATTTCTTTCTGCTATGGATGATGCTTCTTCCTCTTCCCTACCCTCATTCCCCGCTAACTCTCTCCACATTCGAAGGTGTTTGAGGCCTTGGGACTGAGGCTTTGGAATATTTAATGCTTTTTTCAAAGTTTATGGTATGCTTGTGATGCATGATTCTTTCCATCTTCATTGCATTACCTGGGTCACAAGGCACACAAAGATTGTATTGTATCAAGTCTCTCTCTTGATGGGAGAATCTATAATACAAAAACACCTTTTGGAGGGGGGACCGGCTCCAAGTAAATCCGGTCCTCAGCTATTTTCATATTCTCTAATACTCTCTCTCTCTCTCTTGCAAAAGTATTGTTCATGCCAAGTTAATTAAGTACTATATTTATGTTGCTACCATCAATTAAGTTCACCCTCTATGTTCTCAAAGTAATCTCACAAAAATGCTCACTTGAATTCTCTTAATTCCGCTATTCTCAAAGTTCATAGGCCATTTCCATTACAACGAGACTCACTAACATCTATATACATGTTCTTTCCCTTGTAGGTGAAGTATTTCTTCCTTTCAGGGAACTTCATGCTGGCAGCCATGCGGTGAGCCATGGTGCCCTAGGATAGCATCCTCATGTTGGAGAGGAGAAATGAAAAAGTCTTCTTTGTCGACATAGCTTTGGACATGAAGCCTCAACTTCCAATTAAGGGAGTAGCGGAGGCTTGTTGTCCCTTGAAAGCTATGTTATCTATTACAGTATCTCCCATCTCAAAATCTTGAATGCCCAACTTGGTGGCCAACTCCATTGATATAAAGTTGTGAGTAGAGACAGGGTCAAACAAGATGAAGGCATCATGCTCCCTTACCTTTCCCCAAGCATAGGAGAGAGGTGATCCTTTGCAAAATGAGTATCCTCTTTTGGAGCTTCCATGGTGGAAGCTCTAGGAGTCTCATTGCGAGAATTTCTCTTGGGGCAAGAACAAAAGTTGTGTCCCTGCTCCCCACACTTAAAACATTTATGGTCCTTGCAAAAAGCTTCAAGCTCTTCAGGAGAGAGTTTGTTTTTACCTTTGTAAACTACCTTCTCCTTGGACCCATTGTTGTTTTTGTTATTGTTGGAATTTCCTTGGAAAGAATTTTGGGCATTTGTTTTCCCCTTTGCATCACTTTTGTCTTTGTTTTCCATGGGCTTGACATTACGTCTAGCCCCTTTTTGGAAATTAATGTACGAAGCAACCATGGTGTGGTGGATTACTTCAATGATAGAGCCAGACCATTTAGAGTTGATGTACTCGGCCATCTCTTTAGGTTATCCTGCACAAAATTGTTGCTTTTGCTCGGTGAAGTCTATCTTTTAAAAGACAGTAGCCTTGAAATGTAAACCCCAAAACTTTTCTACATATTTGTGGATAGACTCATGAGAGAGAAGCTTCAAATTGCACCATCCGGTAAGCACTTTGTCCTTTGCATCACTTGCAAGGAATTGCTTCATGATGGAAACTCGTAGAGTTTTACATGTCTTTGGGGCTTTTCCGATACCACGAAGGCTAGCCCACCATTGATGAGCCAATCTTTGGAAGTGCATAGCTATATGGCGTAGCTTGGAGTACTCCATGAAGCCCTCGTCTCTAAAGGCCACATCAAATTGATGGATGAAGGCCGATACTTTGTCGGTGGCACCAAATGTGCCATCATAGGTGAGACAAGAGATACTCTTTCCTCCCTCTTTGAACTTCTTGAGCTTTTGTGATCTTTGCCATGCAGGGTATGATTTGTGATGTCCTCCCCTCTTGTATTCTCTAGGAGAATAGCCATAGATTTCATCGAGAGAGGAGGAAGGTGAAGAAGAAGGAGAAGAGGGTGACCTCTTTCTTTACCTTTTCTTCTTTTGTTTCCTCTCTTCCCTTTCAAAGTAATGAGGTAAGCACTATGTGTTGACCGTTTCCTTATGGGTGGAGTTGGCGATCGTCTAGACCGCCATCTTCGTGAAGCCACATCTTCAGAGGAACTTAGGGATTCATTGCTTTCTTGCTCTTTGGGTTCCTCCTGTCGTATGGGAGAGAGTCTTCTTTTGGAGGTCTCTTCAAGAGGCCTTCTAAGCTCTCTCTCCTCTTGGAGAGGAAGCGAAATCCCATAAGCGTGAAGTTGTTGAGTAACTTCGGCTTGCAAAGCAGGGTTGCCCATAGCTTACAGCAACCTAGTAACAAGATAATTGACAAACATGGGGGCATCATCATTAGCACCTTCATGTGCAAAATCAAAGTTATCAATGTTCATTCTACTCTCTTGACTATTGTAAGCCATGTTAACAGAATTTGTGTGTTTGTATAGTGTATTATTTGGAAATTCAAAACCTTAGTTGCTACTCCTCTTAGCCTTTGAAAATCAACACTTAAGTATTGATGCCCACGCTCAAATTGGTTAAATAGAGACTAGTGGAGTGGGTCTAATATTGCAAAAATACTGAGAGCTAGCTCTTTTTGGACTTCTTATGGCTCAATAATGGTAAAGCCATAGGCAAGTCTAAAAAGACCCCATTATTAAGACCAAAGCTCCCGAGGTGTGTACCATATCCCACATAGTGGGCTCAACAAAATCGATAATAGATCCCAGTCCCACTTACCCTAATATAATTAACAAAATCAACCATTAATAGGCTACTTAAGGACCTCTCTTCTTATGCCAGAAAAGAGAAACCAAATGCTCTGATACTAATGTAATGGAAATGGCCTATGAACTTTGAGAGTAGCAGAATTAGGTAAATTAGAGAAATCACTTTTGTAAGGTTACTTTGAGAGCATAGAGGGTGAACTTATTTGATGGTAGCAACATAAACATAGTACTTAGTTAACTTGGCATGAACAATACTTCTGCAAGAGAGAGAGTTTAGAGAACATAACAACATTTGAGGACCGGATTTATGTGGATCCGGTCCCCCCCCCCCCAATACACATTTGAATTATAGATTCTCCCATCAAGAGAGACTTGGTACAATACAATCTTTCTATTCCTTGTGACCTAGGTGATGCAATGAAGATGGAAAGCTTCATGCATCACAAGCATAACATAAACTTTTTAAAAAGAATTAATTATCCCAAGGCCTCAAACACCTTCGAAGGTGGAGAGAGCTAGTGGAGAATGAGGGTAGGAAAAAGACACAAGAAACATTCCATACGAGAAAGAATTAGTTCATCACTTATCATCACTCTTCTTGCTAGCATACATAATAGCATAGTAATGAAGATGGAGAAGATGGAAAGCTTAAGCATCGAAGCATGGCTCTTGGTTGGATTTACATTCCATGGCCAAGAGTGTTGGTGTAGGCTCTCAACTTCTCTACTGGCTTGGGGAAGGAGATGGAGCTCTTCCACTTTGCACTTCACACAATGAGAGTGTGTGTCATAAAATCTAAAACCTAACGAACCCAAATTATTTTCTCATATTAAACTGATCATTAAATGTGGGAGAATAAACGGGAACAAGAGTTAGAATAGAAACATGTGATTCTAGACCTATCTCAACAGGGGACCAAAAGGAGATATGGTTGCATCTCAATAGGGGTCCAAAAGGAGACGGTCTACCAAAGAGCAATGTGAAATAAGTTCTTCTAGACTTATCTCAACAGGGGACCAAGAGGAGAGATGGTTACATCTCAATATGGGTCCAAAAGGAGGTAGTCTATCAAAGAGCAATATGCATCTAATGGATCTTAAAAGACCTTCGGGTTAGCTTCATTAAAGACCTCCAATAGTTAGTGTTAAAAGTCCTTTGACCTTAGACAACCTTTGACCTTAGACAAGCTAGGGCTGATCTTGAGGTGGGAACCCAACCTAAGCTTGAGGTGTTTGTCGTGCTTGATGACTAAGGTTCTTGAGGTGCTTGTCGTGCTTGATGACTAAGGTGCGTGCTTGATGGCTAAGGTGCTTGAGGTGCTTGTCATGCTTGATGACTATGTTACTTGAGGTGCTTGTCATACTTAATGAGGAAGGTGCTTGAGAAGCTTCCCATGCATGGGGGTAAGGTGCTTGAGTCAAAAAGAGACACTACAAACTTAATAAGGAAGGCGCTTGAGAATCTTCCCATGCATGGGGGGGTAAGGTGCTTGAGTCAAAAAGAGACCCTACAAACTTAATGAGGAAGGTTCTTGAGAAACTTCCTATGCATGAAAGTCCCAAAGTTAGGGGAATCTTTGACTCCACTCACCCAAAGGGCACTCCTTTTCTCAAAGGGCACATGGGACACATGCCAGCCTCTCCCTATGCTTAACCTCATGGTGTCCTTGAATGCTATTGGTTGGGCTAAAGAGGGGTCCAATGAGCTTCTAGTTCCATCCAATAAATATCTAGATATTTTCAAGCTCTCTCTCTCTAAGGGGCAAAGAGGACACTTGTCCAAAGACTACCCATGTACTTGAATGCATGTTGCATGTGATTGGCTAGGGGGGAGAGGGGTCCAATGAGCTTGTAGCATGTGGAAAAGTTACAACGCGCCCCAAGCAAGCAAGAGGGGTGCTAGGGGGATATACACCACACACACACTCATTTTGTGGATCGATTCTCACTTGGTGAAAGTTGAGGAACTCCACCTCCTTCTCCAAGCTTATGAGAAGTAAGTGCCTACACCAACACTCTTGGCTATGCAATGCAAATCCAACCAAGAGCCATGTTTCAATGCTTTAGCTTACCATCTTCTCCATCTTCATTACTATGCTATTATGTATTCTAGCAAGAAGAGTGATGATAAGTGAGGAGCTATTTCTTTCTCCTTTGGAATGTTTCTTCTTCCTCTTCCCTATCCTCATTCCCCGCTAGCTCTCTCCACCTTCGAAGGTGTTTGAGGCCTTGGGACTGAGGCTTGGGATTGTTAATTCTTTCTACAAAATTTATGTTATGCTTGTGATGCATGAAGCTTTCCATCTTCATGCATCACCAAGGTCACAAGGAACACAAAGATTGTATTGTACCAAGTCTTTCTTGATGGGAGAAACTATAATACAAATGCCTATTGGAGGGGGGACCGGCTCGATATGAATTCGGTCCTCAATTGTTGTCATGTTCTCTAAACTCTCTCTCTTGCAAAAGTATTGTTCATGCCAAGTTAACTAAGTACAATGTTTATGTTTCTACCATCAATTAATTTCACCCTCTATGCTCACAAAGTAACCTCACAAAAGTGCTTCATCTAATTTCCTAATTCCGCTACTCTCAAAGTTCATAGGCCATTTCCATTACATTGGTATCAGAGCATTTGGTTTCTCTTTTCTTGCTTAAGAAGAGAGGTCCTTAAGTAGCCTATTAATGGTTGATTTTGTTAATTATATTAGGGTAAGTGGGACTGGGATCTACTATTGGTTTTGTTGAGCCCACTATGTGAGATATGGTGCACACCTCGGGAGCTTTGGTCTTAATAATGGAGTTTTTTTAGATTTGCCTATGGCGTTACCATTATTGAGCCATAAGAAGTCCAAAAGGAGTTATCCCTCGGCAAATTTGCTATGTTAGATTCACTCCACTACTCTCTATAATTAACCAATTCGAGCCATGGGTGTAGATGTTAAGCTTGGAGCCTTGATTTACCCTTGTAATTTTTTGTGGTAAAAGCGCACATTTGTAAGGCCCCCATTATGAGGAGAAGCCATCGTGCGTGAAGGAAAATCACTCACCGGAAACCAAAATTTTCACAGACAAGAATCAGGGGCAACTTTAGAAGCCTCGGGAGCGGAGGCCCCCGAGACTTTTTTTCGCCGGAATATTATGGCCGGACAGCGGCCGGAAAGTGGTCGGAAAACAACCGGTCGGTTGGCCGGTGGTCGGAAGTCAATGGCCGGTGGCCGGTGGCCGAATTCAATGGCCGGTGGCCGAATTCAAAAGCGGACTTGTCTTCTCAAGGGCGGCCACACATGGGCGGATTGGAGGGTCCGATTTGGACTTATTCGCACAAGGGCGGCTACACATGGCTGTCTCTCATAAGAGAGGGCAGCCCTTTTGGCCTATAAAAGGAGGCCATTTCTACACACATTTCATAGTGTGAAGTTGATGCAACAAGGTGAGTGTGAGGTGGTGAGAGTGAAGCAAGGCAGGAGCTCCATTAAGGGTATAATCCCTTTGTAAACTACTTCTTGTTTTGAAGTACTAAGGCCATTGAGTGGTTGCTTTCCCGTGGACGCAGCCCACATTGGGTGAACCACGTATATCGTGTGTACTCTCTCTCTCTCTCTCTCTACTCTATAATCTCGTGTATATAAATCTGTCTCTCTCCATTAATTAATCTACTCAATTATCTATTTAGCTACATCTTATTTCCTAACAGTAGATACTTAAGTGCCTATTTTCAAAGGCTAGGAGGAGTGGCAACTAAGGTTTTGAATTACAAAAGCATACACTAAAGTAAACACATAAGTTTAATTAACATGGCTGACAATAACCAAGAGAGTAGAATGAACATTGATAACTTTGATTTTGCACATGAAGGTGCTAATGAGGATGCCCCAAAGTTTGTTAATTATCTTGTCACTAGGTTGCAACAAGCTATGGGCAACCCCACTTTGCAAGCCGAAGTTACTCGACGACTTCGTGCTTATGAGATTTTCTTTCCTCTCCAAGATGAGAGAGAGCTTAGGAGGCCTCTTGATGAACCCCCAAAAGAAGACTCTCTCCCATAGGAGGGGAGGAATCCAAAGATCAAGAAAGTAATGAATCCCTAAATTCCTTCAAAGATGTGGCTCCACGAAGAAGCCAGACTAAACGATCGCCAACTCCTCCCAAGAGGAAATGGTTAACCCATAGTCCTTCTCCTCGTCACTCCAAAAGGGAAGAGAGAAAACAAGGAAGAGAAGGGCAAGAAAGAGGTCACCCTCTTCTCCTTCATCTTCACCTTCCTCCTCTACTGATGAAAGCTATGGCTATTCTCCTAGAGAAGACAAGAGGGGAGGACATTGCAAATCTTACCCTGCATGGAGAAGGTCACAAAAGCTAAAGAAGTTCAAAGAGGGAGGAAAGAGTATCTATTTTCTCACCTATGATGGCACCTTTGGTGCTACCGACAACGTATTGGCCTTCATCCAACAATTTGATGTGGCCTTTGGAGACGAGGGCTTCGGCTTCACGGAGTCCTCCATAAGCTACGCCATGTAGCTATGCACTTCCAAAAATCGGCTTGTCAATGGTGGGCTAGCCTTTGCGGCAACGGTGAAGCCCCAAAGACATGCAAAACTCTACGAGTTTCCATCATGAAGCAATTCCTTGCAAGTGATGCAAAGGACAAAGTACTCACCGAATGGCGGAGTTTGAGGCTTCTCTCTCATGAGTCTATCCACAAATATGTGGACAAGTTTTGGGATTTACATCTCAAGCGTATTGTCTTTTGAAAGATAGACTTTGCCATGCAAGAGAAACAATTATGTGCAGGATTACCCAAAGAGATGGCCGAGTATGTCAACTCTCAACTGGGCCTAGTTCTATCACTGAAGTAATCCACCACACCATGGTTGCTTCGCGCATCAATTTCTAACAAGGGGCTAGACGGAATGTCAAGCCCATGGAAAATAAAGACAAAAGTGATACCAAGAGGAAAACCAATGCCCAAAATTCTTACCAAAGCTATTCCAACAACAACAACAATCGGTCCAAGGATAAGGGAGTTTCCAAAGGTAAATATAAACTCTCTCTAGAAGCTTTTAGAAAGGACCACAAATGTGTTAAGTGTGGGGAGCAAGGTATGGTTATCGTCCTTGCCCCAAGAGAATTGCCCACAATTAGACTCCTAGAGCCTCAATCTTTGAAGCTCCAAAAGAGGATGCTCATTGCCAAGTATTTCTCCTTTCCTATGCTTGGGAAAAGATGCAAGAGCATGATGCCTTTATTTTGTTTGACCCTGGTTCAACTCACAACTTCATATCGACGGAGTTGACCACCAAGCTAGGCATACAAGCCCACGAGATGCGAGATACATTGAAAGCTTAATTGGAAAATTAAGGCTTTCATGTCCAAAGCTAAGTGGACAAAAAGGATTTCTTCATCTCCCCTCTCAAACATGAGAATGTTATTGTTGGGGCACCATGGTTTAATCGCATGGCTTCCAACATGAATTTCCTTGAAAGGAGAAGCTACTTCACCTACAAGGAAAAGAGCATGTACATAGATACTAATGAGTCGAGGAACACCATATCCTTTCAATAAATGGAATCAAGAGGAATTAGAGTTGTCTAATTTCCTAAATGGATCCCAAGATGTTTTCATTGATGACATCCCTAGTGAGCTACCTCTAAAATGAGGGATGATGACCATGCAATTGAGCTCCTACTAGGAAGCTCACTGCCTAACAAGCCTCCTTATCGAGTTTCACAAGCTCAACAAGAGGAGATCATGAGGCAAGTGCATGAACTGGTGGAAAAAGGGATGGTGATGTCTAGCTCCTCTCCATTTTGTTCACCATTTCTTTTGATGCAAAAGAAAGACGACACATATCACATGTGTGTCGATTATAGTGCACTAAATAAGATTACTATCAAAAATAGATTTCCCATGCCGTGGGTAGAATATCTATTTGATAATTTACATGTTCTGGCTTGACAAATGCTCCAGATGCATTCAAACTCATGACGGACAAAAATCTTCAGGCCATTCAAATTCTCTTGAAGAGTACAAGCGACACCTCCAAGTAATCTTTCAAGTTGTGAGAGAGAATAAGCTTTTCATTAATCAAAAGAAAAGTGAATTTTTCATACAAGAGATTCAATATTTAGGTCACATTATCTCTAAAGATGGCACCCGTATGGATCCAACAAAGTTAGAGATAATAAAAAGATGGCTTAATCCAAGGAATCTACAAAAGGTAAGAAGCTTTGTAGGTATGTGTGCCCATTACAGGACTTAACCAAAAAAAAAACGTTAAAGTATTCATGGACCGCAAAAGTGCAAGAAGCTTAAGGAGAATCTTATCTCTCAACGTGTGCTCACACTACTAGATCTCTCAAAGCCATTTGAGGTCCAATGTGATGCTTGTGGTTATTGCCTTGGAGCTATTTTGCTTCAAGAAGGACATGCCATAGCATATGAGAGTCAAAGACTCAACTTCGATAAGTGGGTATTGGGCAAATACAAAAAATAGCTACTAGCTATTCTATATACCCTAAACACGTGGAGACACTATCTCTTGATGACTTCATTCATCCTCCAAATGGATCACAAAGCCTCAAGAACTTCATGACGCAAACAAAGCTCTATGGCAAACAAATGAGGTGGGAAATTTTTCTTTTGCAATTTAAATCTCATATTGCTCACATTGCTAACAAGCACAATCAAGTGGTCGATGCAATTTCACAACGACCAAGGGTAAATGTGGTATCTATACCAACTCACAATGATCTATTTTTTATGATAGATGACTATGCTACTGGAAAAAGACTTTAAGTACATAATTACAGCCTTTACAATAGGGAAGAAAAAAGAACCATTCACCTTGAAGGATGGTTATCTTCCAAACGAAAATAGGCTATGTGTTAATCACCCATATAATAAGAAAGTCATGTATGAATCCCATACTTCTCCTTATGCGGGGCAAAGAGGGTCTACCATGAAAAGTAAACCTACAAGAGTATGTTTCAAAATGCTTGGTATACCAAAAGTTGAAATTTGATCGAGGGAAGCAACTTGGATTAACAAGAAAACACTCTATGCCTGTCAAAAAGACTGTTAAGGCACATGAAATGGCAACCCTCTTCAGATCTCAAATTTTCAAGCATCATGGATTTCCAATACCCATATTGTCGGGAAAAGATCCTAGAATGACCAGTAATTTCTAGAAGGGTCTCTAGGAAGTAGATTAAATTTCTCTCAGCCTTTCATCTACAAACGGATGACCAAAGTGAAATAACTAATCTAACGATTCTTGATATACTAAAAGCCTATGTCATGGAAGTAGAACAGTGTTCTCAATGATCGAAGTACCTACCTCTTATAGAGTATGCGTACAATGATAATGTACATACTTCTATGTGGAAAGTACCTTTTGAGGTTAAAGAAGGAAGATCCAAAAGTCCCTTACTACTTAAAATACATGGGAGCATCTTCTTTGGCTGATGAATATAACTGAGACCTACAAGAATCTTCTCCAAAGATTAAAGGGGTTATATCCATCTCATAGGAAAGGAAAAAGGGTTGCTTCTAATAAGCACAGAAGAGCCTTAGCCTTTATGGAAAATGATTGGGTATTGCTAAAATTTCTCGAGGCTCCTCTGAGGCATACTACGGGCAAGAGTCCTATGCACCACCAAGAGTATGATGCTAAACTAGTAGAAAGATACTATTGGTCCTTTAAATTATTAAGCCACTCAATGAGATGGCTTAGCAATTGAAGTTGCCCAACCATTGGCTCATGCACAATGTTTTCCATGAGAACCTACATAAGCCTTACAAAGGAGCGCCATCAAAAGAAGCAATAGTTGCAGACCCTCCAAAAATTGAAGATCAAGAAGAAGTACTTCAATCTAAGTCCATCCTATGATGTGAAGACAAGGTATTAAGAAACGGTAATATTATCTGACATTATCTTATTAAGTTAAAGAATTATCCTTTTAAAGATGCTAAATGGATGCAAGAACCTAGCTTAAGGATAATATGAACCTTGTCAATGCTTACAATGTTGCACTACAGTAAGCATATGAAAATGCATTTTTAATGAAAAATGTTTTTGTGTTATAAGACTAGTTCTCTTTTTATTGTGCACAAATTTAAAAAGTATGCATGCTTAAAATCATGTTTGTGGTGACGATGTCTCCCAAACACCAAGTAGTACTTGTCACTCTACTTTGGAAGTATGATATGGACTAAAGAGCAACATGCTTGCGGCAGCTACGTCTCCCAAGCACCAAATGGACTAGTCATCCATCTTGGAATAATGTTGTAGGGTAAAAAGGGATCCTCTACCCGTCAAGAAACATGGATTGATGACTAGGCTTTATCTTCTCTACCTCATAGTCGAGGACGACTACGATTTCAAAAGAGAGGTAATGTCATAAAATCTAATACCTAACTAACCCAAACGATTTTCTCATATTAAACTGATCATTTAATGTGGGAGAATAAATGGGAACAAGAGTTAGAATAGAGACATGTGCTTCTAGACTTATCTCAGCAGGGGACCAAAAGGAGAGATGGTTGCATCTCAATAGGGGTCCAAAAAGAAACGGTCTACCAAAGAGCAACGTGAAACAAGTGCTTCTAGACTTATCTCAATAGGGGACCAAGAGGAGAGATGGTTACATCTCAATACAGGTCCAAAAGGAGGTAGTATATCAAAGAGCAACGTGCATCTAATGGAGCTTAAATGACCTTAGGGTTAGCTTCATTAAAGACCTCCAATAGTTAGTGTTAAAAGCCCTTTGACCTTAGGCAAGCTAGGGCTGATCTTGAGGTGGGAACCCAACCTAAGCTTGAGGTGCTTGTCGTGCTTGATGACTAAGGTGTGAGCTTGATGACTAAGGTGCATGCTTGATGACTAAGGTGCTTGAGGTGCTTGTCGTGCTTGATGACTAAGGTGTGTGCTCGATGACTAAGGTGCTTGTCATGCTTGATGACTATGTTACTTGAGGTGCTTGTCATATTTAATGAGGAAGGTGCTTGAGAAGCTTCCCATGCATAGGGGGTCAGGTGCTTGAGTCAAAAAGAGACACTACAAACTTAATAAGGAAGGTTCTTGAGAAGCTTCCCATACATGGGGGGGTAAGGTGCTTGAGTCAAAAAGAGACCCTACAAACTTAATGAGGAAGGTGCTTGAGAAGCTTCCTATGCATGAAAGTCCTAAAGTTAAGGGAATCTTTGACTTAACCTTCCACTCACCCAAAGGGCACATGGGACACATGCCAGACTCTCCCTATGCTTAACCACATGGTGTGCTTGAATGCTATTGGTTGGGCTAAAGAGGGGTCCAATGAGCTTTTAGTTCCATCCAACAAATATCTAGATATTTTCAAGCTCTCTCTCTCTAAGGAGTAAGGAGGACACTTGTCCAAAGACTACCCATGTACTTGAATGCATGTTGCATGTGATTGGCTAGGGGGAGAGGGGTCCAATGAGCTTGAAGCATGTGAAAAACTTACAATTCGCCCCAAGCAAGCAAGGGGGGTGCTAGGTGGATATACACCACACACACACACTCATTTTGTGGGTCAATTCTTACTTGGTGAAATTTGAGGAACTCCACCTCCTTCTCCAAGCTTGTGAGAAGTGAGAGCCTACACCAACACTCTTGGCTATAGAATGAAAACCCAACCAAGAGCCATGTTTCAATGCTTTAGCTTACCATCTTCATTCCTATGCTATTATGTATGCTAGCAAGAAGAGTGATGATAAGTGAGGAACTATTTCTTTCTCCGATGGAATGTTTCTTCTTGCTCTTCCCTACCCTCATTCCCTGCTAGCTCTCTCCACCTTCAAAGGTGTTTGAGGCCTTGGGACTGAGGCTTGGGATAGTTAATTCTTTCTACAAAATTGATGTTATGCTTGCGATGCATGAATCTTTCCATCTTCATTGCATCACCAAGGTCACAAGGAACACAAAGATTGTATTGTACCAAGTCTCTCTTGATGGGAGAAACTATAATACAAATGCCTATTGGAGGGGGGACCGGCTCTATATGAATCCGGTCCTCAATTGTTGTCATGTTCTCTAAACTCTCTCTCTCTTGAAAAAGTATTGTTCATGCCAAGTTAACTAAGTACAATGTTTATGTTGCTACCATCAATTAAGTTCACCCTCTATGCTCACAAAAGAGCTTCATCTAATTTCCTAATTCCACTACTCTCAAAGTTCATAGGCCATTTCCATTACAGTGTGTGTGTGGGAGAGTATACCCCCCAAGTAACCCCCCTTCTTGCTTTGGTCGACCCCCCCCCCCCCATAGTACATGCTTGAAGCTCATTGGACCCCTCCAGGCCTAACCAATCACATGCAAGATGCATATCAAGCAAGCATGCTAGGCTTGGGACAAGTGTCCCTCTTTCCCCTTTGAGAGAGAGGACTTGATAAATGCAAAAACAGTTAATTAAACTAACTAATCTATCATTGGCCCCCTTGGGAGGCCAACCAATAGGCTTTAGGCACACCATGAGGGAAATATGGGTAGGGGCTTGACATGTGTCCTTGCTACCTCTTAAGGCTTGGGCTTTCCTTGTGTGTGTGTGTGTGTGTGTGTGTGTGTGTGTGTGTGTGTGTGTGTGTGTGTGTGTGTGTGTGTGTGTGTGTGTGTGTGTGTGTGTGTGTGTGTGTGTGTGTGTGTGTGTGTGTGTGTGTTCTCTCTCATCCCCCTAGCTTTAGGGCTCGCCCCCTCTTGAGTAGGGATTATATTTTACTTTTTGAACACCTTACCCTCAAGCACCCTATTCAGCAAGCACAACAAAGCACCTCAAGCTTGGGTAGTGTTCCCACAAGCACCTCAAGCTCCCTAGTCAGCAAGCATGACAAGCACCTCAAGCTTCTAAGTCAGCAACAATGACAAGCACCTCAAGCACCTTAGTCAGCAAGCACAACAAGCACCTTAGTCAGCAAGCACAAAAAGCACCTCAATCTTGGGCTGGGTTCCCACCTCAAGCACAGCCCTAGCTTACCTAGTGTCAAAATACTTTTAACACTAACCTTTGAAGGTCTTCAATGAAGCTAGCCCTAAGGTCTTTAAGCTCCATTGGCTAGCCTTGCTCTTTGACAAACCATCTCTAATTTGGGACCCTTTACCATTGGCTCCGTGTTGAGATAGATCTGTAAGCACATGCCTATATTCTAACCCTTGTTCCCGTTTATTCTCCCACATTATATGATCGGTTTAATATGAGAAAATCATTTGGGTTGGTTAAATATTAGATTTTATGACATACCTAGGCATTGGTGGTACCTGAGGAGGTGCTACTTGGGCTGGTGGGGCATATTGTCGCTCTCTCACATATCCCTTGTTGTAGTAACACTCTTTCGTAACATGATTTGTCCATTTTTTCTCAATGGCACACCACTTGGTGTTGCTTAGCATGTGGCTTAGCAAACGGGCTTATCCTTTTGAGCACTTCCTCCACAACTTTCTCTTGATTTATCGCTACCTTACTCTTTTGTGTTGATTTGTACACTTAGCTCCGCTCTGCTATGATGATGAGTCATCATCTAAGTCTTTGTAGACGCCTTCCTTGTAGACAACACAATCGTCTACCAGGTTTAGAGTTGAGATCTTCTTCATATGAAAATCCTTCTGAAGATCTGCATTTCTCAGTCCTTGGATAAATATCAACATGAGCGGGACTAAATTGGTAATTCTTCCACAAGGAAAAATTTTACGTAGCGTTTCAACCTTAAGGCTGCCTTTCTAATGGATTCTCCCTCTTTTTGCTTGAACTTATGGATTTGCAAGACTGTATTATGAGCTATCCCTCTTTGAGAGAATTTCTCGATAAACTCATTCAAATACTCCTCCAATGATTCAAAATATCTACATTCAACAGAGTCAAACCAGGTGGTGGGCATCCTCCTCTAGAGTTAACCCAAATTTTGTAAACTATGTGGGAAAGTCTAGTACTTCCTCAGCCTTGATGACACGCAGAAAGGCTGCCACGTGGTCCCTTGGATCCCTATTTCCTAAATATTTCTTGTTAACCTATTTTTGGACTTGAGAAGGTCTGATCCTCTGGTGATCTACCATTATAAACATAGGATCCTCTATTCCTCCTCTATGAGCCCTTTTTGGCCTAGTGTTCCTCCCCTAGTGGTGCTCCTAATCCATGAGAAGGGATTTGTAGACTTGCTTGGGGTTTCTATAGGCTTTTGCTTCCCTACCAAAGCCTATGACATCAGCTCTGGCGTTATCACTCTCCATACATTATCTAGGTGAATTGGCTCATATTCTTGTCCGTACTTATCGACAAAAATAATATGGTTTCTCATCATCGACTCATATGAAAACAAGTATAGGACTTTGTCCATGCCTAACTCGTTCACATGGGGTTCCATGCACCGGTAGTAAGAGGTGACTCTTCCTTCCTTGTGCTTGTAAATCCCAATATTTTCATGAATCGTTGCCATTTTCCCCAATCTCTTGTCATGAATGTAGTAGGCTCTGAAAAGAGTGAATTTAGGAGATATTTCTCGACGTCTCCATAACCATCTTCCCTTTTGCTATGTTATCTCCATATCAATTGTAAATTTTTGGTTCTTTGACAATGAGATAGTGGTTTTCCTCCTCATCGCAAAGCCTATCACCATTTACCATGATTACTACTAACCCTCTCGCTACCCATTCTTCAATACAAATGCATTGACGTCCTTGAACATCAACATACATTAGGGCTCCGTGGTCATTGGTTCCCTTAAGATAAATTGTAGTGTATTTTGGAATATTTAAGGGCTTTTGGGAGGTGCTACCCCCATGGTCCCTTGCTATTGGAAACCTCCAAGTTTTTGGTTAGCCATCCATTGATATGATCCTAATAGAATCTGGACACACCCTACGAAAAATGACTGCTCGGCAAATTATTATTTTTTGTAAGTATTCATTTATTGAGAAAAACCCGACATTTCACTTTGTAAATATTGGGGATTACAGAAGTTTCCAGATTGTATCCCAGTTTTGACATTTAGATTGAGTAGATGGTTAAGATGGAACATTAGGGTTTGAGAATTGTAAGGTATTTATACCACTTTTTGACCTTAATGAAAAACCCTTTTGTCATTTAAAAAAAGTTTTGAAGTCTATGAGTAAGCGTACTGTGTACGAGAGAGAGAGAGACAGAGAGAGAGAGAGAGAGAGAGAGAGAGAGAGAGAGAGAGAGAGAGAGAGAGCTTCATCTTGACGCTACGCGTGCACCGGTGGTCGGAATCGAGTGCGGAGAAGTGCAGCGTGTTGCCCCTGACGAGAGCTACGCACCAATACCTACATTGCATGTGTACGGTCCCGTTTTGCGAGCTCCATCTACAAGCTTCATCTGGTGATTCGGTGAGCATACGTTGTCCGTTTTTGCATTGCAACATATCCATGCATTCGCATTGAGTAGAGATACACATTAGGCACTTAGATTTCGGAAACGAAGACCTGAAAATTTCAGCCAGACATCCTACGTGATTCTGCACCAGGTGTTTTGGGTTGGGGTTTTGGTTCATAGATCTTAGGGAGAGCGACCTATTGGTGTTAGTAGGGTCTCCTTCAAGTTCTATGGTGTTTCGAGATTGTTTGATGGGTATTCGGGTCTAGAAAGCGTTGTAGGAAGTTTTCTCTTATACACTCTTGAAGGCTGTGACTTAGACATTGGGTAGAGACCTCTGTAGGAATTAGTTAGGAGTTGGTCGAGTTTAGGTTGACACCTTATGCTTGCTTCCACGCGCGTGCGAGTTGAGCTTCGTCCTTAGCTGACAAATCTTGTTAGGTGAGTTCTCATTGTGCTAACGTCCGTCACGGCGTATCAGTCCAACATTGGCGTCCTTGCCGAGGACGAAGACCTTAGGTAGGTGACCGAGACTAGTCCTTGAGGATCAGGATTCTTTGGCTTGCCAAGAGTCTCGTTTTACATTTAGATAGGATCAGAGGATGGAGGACTCTCTAGGTCTTAGAGGGAGTCTAGGGAGCGTGTGTCTGGCCTAGATCCTTCGACTTAGGTGGATTTAGGTAAACTTATGTAGTTTTTAGTTGAGTTGTGAGTTGTTGAGTAGCAGTTTGAGTGGTAGAAGCGGTGAGAGGAGAGCTTGAGAGTCCGGAGAGGCCAAGAAGCAACCAAAACACCATTATCACCATTTCACATGAGGAGTAGGAGTAGAGTAAGTAGGACATCATGATTTAGGATCTAGAGCATTTCATGCATGTATACTTACTTGTTAGATTCATCACAAGGTTGTGAAAAACGCAAAAGTGTGTTTGAAAGCTGAAGTGAAGTCCAAAAGTTACTGTGAATGTTTCTGATAGAGCTGCAAAGCATCAGGAGCATTTCTTTCAGGAAAAAATTTAATTTTAAGCCAGGAGACATCCTACGCGTAGGATGTCTACAAGCTAATCTGGTGGGAATTTTGGAATTTTGAGTTGACCAGTGTGTTCAGAAGGTGGGGCCTTTTTTATCTTTTTACGGAGCAAAGACTAAATTCAGACTTTTCATGTAAATTAACCAACATCCGAGGGAAGTATGGTTCCAGATTAGCAGACCTAATCCAGAACACCAGCAGTGTATAAAATACAGTAGTGGTTGAGATTAACTCTCCAGTTATACCAATCATTACTAAGATAACCTCTAGCGGTTAAAGGCTTTGATTCGATTGCCGAAATTAAAACGCTTGTGTACAGGTATATTCAGCAGCAAAGCAAGAAGTTGTGCGGAGACTGATCCTTTACCAAGTGAGTGGTTGGATTTGTGATAAATTACATTGCTAAGTTTGATGAATTTAAGATCAGGAAGATACATTTTTAGAGACCAAAAGGTGGCAGGTGACGAAGGTAGCTTAGTATCCACCGAGGAGAGTGTAACTCAGGCAAAGCTAGATCCACTAGCACCAATTATTGAGGAGGGTAGTGATACTGACACTTCATCAGACAAATACTTCTTCATCATGGGTAGTCAACTGCCAGGGGATTACACCTGACGGACCAATGCCAGGAGGAAGCACCTCCCTAAATCCCTTGAATGATCCCAAGTTCACTGTGATTTTCTTAGAAGGAACGAACTCGAGGGGAGCCCTAGTTTATTCTGACTATCGAGGACGTAAGTGTCATTGTATTGAAAAAAGACCGGCTTAGAGACTGGAGATAATTCGAGCTTATGATGATGGAGATAGATTCCAAGACGAAAAGGGGAACCACTATCTGATAGTTAGTAACCCTAAAGATTACAACAGATATGGAGATAACGTGGCAAAAGGGAAAATGGTTTCATAAACTCAAGAACCGCATCCAAATATTGATCGACCTGGAGCGATTTTTATGTATGATAAGAAAAGAACCATGGTTTCAACTTATAATGGAATGTGGGAATTTACAAGCATGAGAGCGAGGGAATAGTCTCTTACTTTCGTTGCAAAGAACCATACCCAAACGAGTTAAGCAAAGACAAAGTTCTTTACTTATTCTCTTATGAAATTGCAATGGGGAAGGATATAGCTTTTGTTGATAGGTACGGACGAGAGTACCAACGTATTCTCCCAAAGGAGGTAGAAAAAGCAACAGTTCCAGGAGCATCAACATATGCTCCCGATGAAGTGCCAAGAGCCACCTACACCCCTAGCAAGTCAACAAATCCCTTTTCAGAGCAGTATGACGTGACCTCACATTCCACCAGACCGCAGACATTCAACAACCAAAACCAACCAGCAACTCAGCCATCATTGCAGGCAGCTTCGACAAAGTGCAACATTAGAGCAAGACCGAAATCAAGATGGTTATCAAGCCGCACGAGGGCTAAGGGATTTACAAGAATCACCACTCTATTCAAGGTATCAAGGAGAGAGTAAGCCAAAAACTCAAGGGTCAACAGAGCCTGGAAGACCACCCATAGAACGAGTTCGAAGAGATGAACCATCTCTTGCAAGAACTGTTAGAAATTATGGCTTAGGAACACCATTGGGAGAAGAACCAGCCTACTACAGAAGACCAGAGGAGGTATATAGATTGGGACGAAGAGATCCAATGATGAGATTTGTAGACCATCGTAGAATTAGACCTTCTCAAGTGCAAAAATGTGTAAACAAGAAATACACGGGAAACAGAGATCCGAGAGATCATGTAGCAGCCTTTGTGCGTGTACTTAGAGCAAAAGAGGTGTTAGACTTCCCTACCCAATTTGCAGGGTTTGGACTAACCTTAGAGGATGACACTGCTACTTAGTTTGATTCTGTGGAGCGTAGAGATTTTGAGTCTATGGAGGAGGTGTTTGACGAGTTTATCGAGGAATTCTCACAAAGGGGGATAGCTCATAATACTGTCTCACAAATCCATAAATTCAAACAGAAAGACGGAGAATCTGTGCGAAAGGCAGCCCTAAGACTAAAAATATATGTTAAGTTCTGTCCTGTGGAAGAATTGTCAACTCAGTCCAGACTTATGTTTATATTTATCCAAGGACTAAGGAATGCAAATCTCCAAAAGGACTTACATATCAAGAGGAGAACGACGTTGAATGAGTTAACTAAAGAGGCTCTTTACCTTGTAGACAATTGTGCGGTCTACAAAGAGGGTGAGTTCAAGGATCTTGACGACAATTCATCCTCACAACAAAGTGGAAGCAAGTCTTCTAAAACAGCACCAAAAGGAGAAGTAGCTGTAAACCAAGAGCAGCTTGTAGAGGAAGTGCTAAAAAAGATTAACTTGTACGCCAAACCCCAGGCTAAACAGCCCAAAGTGGTGTGCTATTGAACAAAAATGGACAAACCATGGGACGGAGGAATGTTATTATAACAAGGGATATGTGAGAGAGAGACCTTATGCTCCCCAAGCTCAGGTAGCATCTCCTCAAGTTCCACCGATGCCTAGATATCAAGCAGGCAACCTACCAGGACCTGTAGGTGTAGAAAGACCACAACCAATGTTGGGGCAACAACCACCCCTACCAGGATTACGACCAGTTGGCATAAGATACACACCAATAGTAACCAAATCAGAAGAGAAGGCTTTGGTGCCTATGCATGCATATTATGAAGATCCCAATGGATATGCGGCAAACCCTGCCTATTATCCACCGGAAGAAACCTCAACACCAGAACCATGGAGCATAATGGGCGGTGCAGGACCACCGACATTGCAGGCAATAGGAGAAGGAAGATATAGCTTGGATGAACGAACATTGTTTTTCATAGCCAACGAAGGCATGGGCAGGCAGAGACATGCAAACCAACAAAGAGGAGCTCAAGGAGCACCTCAACATCCTAAAGGACCCTGCTACAGGTGTGGTGGAGACCATTGGCTAAGAGACTGTCCTCATGATGAAATCATTAGAGTCAACACATATTGCACCGAGTGTGGAGTTACTCATTTGATTCCTGATTGCCCTAAGAACCCAAGCAAAGGAGCAAAAACCACCTTGAACATGCTGAAAGCAGTGCCTTCCAGTGGAGGGTCAGAAAACGACACAATCATACCTATTCAGGTAGTGACACGAGCCCAAGCTCAAAGAATGGCAAACGAACCCATAATTGAAGATCCAAAAACCGATGTCCCAAGTTCAGAAACAAAAAATCAGAGAAGCACTTGCAAGGCTAGAAAGGAGTATATGAAATCCAGGAAAGAACGAGAGCAAACTGCTCTATCCGAGGAGTTAAAACACACAAAGGATAGATTAGAATGGTTAAAGCATCTAGCTAGCCTAAGCTCACACACTACGACAACCATAGCACCCAAAGAAATAGTAGATACCAAAAGTGTAGGATCACGAGGATGAGTACTGGCAGACAAGGTAAATGAGCAGTTAGATGCACTTCTAAAAGCTTATGAAGCCAGACTCAAAAAGAACCAAACCCAAGAGCAAAGATGGATGACTTATCCATATGCTGAAATAGAAAAACAGAGGTTGGAAATGTGTAGAAAGATGATTGAAACAGCTCAATCTTTGATAGAAAACCCGCTTGGTAAACCTGCAAATTGGCATGAAGTACCAGCTCCAACCCCTATCAAACCAGCTTTAGAGGAACAAGTAGAAACAAAGGAAAGACTCACGAATGCTTATGAGTCTAGGGGAGAGCCTATCATAGTGCCAAATACAACAGATGAGGCAAGTGACGGGTTCCAGCTTAAAACATTGGTAGAAATGGGTAAGGATTGTAACGGTCTAGATTATCTGTGGAAGCAAATCCGTGAGGCCAACGAAGCTAACAAGGTGAGTTACCACATGAACAGCACCAAAAAAGAGAAAAATGTGATCTTACCTCCTATTGAAGAATTTGAGGCAAGATCACAAATGAACTTTGATATACATTCACAAGGGGGAGACCAGTGGTCAATTAGTTCGGGGCACAGCCAACCAGACTCACTAAAAACTCTACCCTCTTACCTAGGAGATTATAAAGCCAAGTCTGAGGTGAGAGCAATCCCATCTCAAAGACTTTCTTCTAACAAAGTGATGGATTCACAAGGGTTGATTGATTTATTGTCCACCCCGGTGGCATGCACAATCCCATTAGACGAACTCCTAAGGTTACGACCAAACATGTGGACCATAGTAGGAAAATCCCTAGAAAAATTTGGAGTAAAAGACCCCACCTCGAAGCTTCAGGAAGGGATCAGAGAATTGGACAGGCCTCAACTAAACAGTAGGCCAGTACCTTTAAACAAGGTTGGAGAGTATTGTGAGGGAGAAGATGGAAACACCACACTACCAGTAGAATTTCAAGGAGTAGTTTCCAAAGCTATTCTTGACAGTGGAGCAGGGGTTGCTATCGCCACCAAGGAAATCTGGAAAAAATGGGAAAAACCAGCTTTGAGAGCTACTAGAATGAAATTGCAATTGGCTGATGGGTTCATGGAGAAGCCTCTAAGACTCTTAGAAAAAGTAATTGTCACTTCATGTGGAATCAAGGATGAGCATACATTTGTAATAGTCTATTTCGACAAAAAGAACAATTATGAGATCATCTTAGGAAGACCATTCAGTAGACAATTAAAGATGGTCCAGCATATACCTCAGACATGGCAAGACAACAACCAAAATACACTTGAAAGACCATAGCTACAAAGATGTGAACTAGACACCATTGGAAGAATTTGATTCAGCTACATTGGCAAGATCGGAACTCTCAGCATGGTTAGGGCAACAAAAAGAGCTATGGATGTGTGGAGCTTCACATTGTGGGAGCTTAAAAAGAGAGGAATGCGTCTTAGAAAGAGCGTTGAGGACAAGGATTATATTTCGGAACCTTTTCCTGAAGATGCCTTGGAACCTCTAGAATGGGAACACATACTAGCAACATTGGATGTCTGTACCATTACAGATAGTCCAACAACAAAATTTTCCGATAAGGATGGCTATGATGTGCTACCCTATTACATGATAAGCCTTATACCAAGAGGAGATGAGATGGTAGAACCATCAGAACAAGACGAGTTTTATAGCTCTTCTGAACATCTGGAGGTAAATAACGATGCAAATAATGAGTGTTCAGACAACTCAAGTGAGCGTGGGGAGAAAACATAGAATATCAAGTTTTATGATTTTGCTAACCAGCACCCTAGACGCCAGGAACGCTATAGGAGAAAACGAGCAGGAAACAAAGCGAGAGAGAACCTGATGCCCAGGATAAAAGATAAAACTCACTATTTGATGCTTGTAAAAGCAGGGAATTGTGTAAAAGATCAAATATCATGAAGATTCTCAAAAGTTCAAAGGGAAAGAACGCGAGAGGAAATAAAACAAGTACGAAAAGCTAGCACCCAAACAAAATCACAAAAATCTCAAAAATCAAAAACAAAAACAACAAAAGACCCAGAGTGGACCAAACTGTAGCGTAAATAGAAATACCAAGAACTGAAACGGTCTTTACGAGAGGAATGGACTACCGAGGGAGATAGTGATGGTAAGGGGAAGTCAGAAAAGGGAAACATGAATGTACCATCACACTATCGGAAATTCACCATCCAGGATAGAAAAATCATAATGACACCACCAATCAGGAAAAACAAACCAGGAATCTTACGATGGGCCGGAAAATGCAAAACGGATAGACCTCGCAGAATCAGGTAAGAAGTCTCAGCCGGTCTATATAGCAACCGATTTAGAGCCTGAAGACGAAGAAGAACTGCTAACACAACTTCTCAAGAAGTATAAAGATGTGTTTGCATGGTCCTACAAATATCTCAAAGGAGTTGATCCATCGATATGCCAACATACAATTCCTTTGAAACCAGATGCCAAACCGAGCAAACAGCGTCCTTATACATATAATGACACATTTGCTAAAAGAATCAAAGAGGAGATTGACAAGCTGATGGATGTTGAATTCATCTATGCAATCGAACATACAGATTGGGTGTCACCCATTGTGGTAGTCCCCAAGAAGAATGGAAAACTGCGAGTGTGTATAAACCTCAAAAAGGTAAATGCAGCCACCATAAGGTATAATTATCCCTTGCCGATCACAGAACATGTACTTGAGAGGGTTGCCGGGAAACGGGCTTATTCCTTTCTAGATGGGTTTTCAGGATACAACCAACTGGCAATTGCAATGGAGGATCAACACAAAACAGCGTTTGCCACAGAATGGGGAATTTATGCGTATCGTGTTATGTCTTTTGGCTTAACTAATGCCCCAGTGACCTTTCAAAGGTTAATGAGGCATGCGTTCAAAGAATACGTGAGAATATTCTTAGAAATATACATGGATGATCTTTGTGTACACTCTCTTCTACGAGAGGAACATATTGACCATTTGCAAAAGGTATTTGAAAAGTGCAGAACATATCGAATCTGTCTTAACCCGGAAAAGTGTATTTTTATGGTTAGGCAGGGCCGTATCCTAGGACACATTGTCTCAAGAAATGGCATAACCACTGACCTAGACAAAATCAAAGTCATAGTAGACCTGCCTAGGCCTACTAATGCAAAACAAGTGCAATCCTTCATGGGACACTGCGGATATTATCAAAGATTCATATATATGTATGTAGTCATCGCACAACCTCTGTATCGTTTGTTAGTCAGTTTTGACTGGATTGAGTGTGAAACTTCAGTCCAAAAGCTGAAGGAAAACCTTGTATCAGCACCTGTACTTAAAGCACCGGATTGGGAAAAGATATTCCATGTTCACATTGATGTATCTGCATATGCAATTGGGAGTATTCTGACTCAACCTGGAGACAGAACAATGGATTTTCCAGTTTGTTATGCAAGCCGACAGTTAAATAGTGCGGAAAAGAACTACACAACCACTGAAAGAGAGGGGTTAGGAATGATTCATGCTGTAAAAAAATTTCGGCATTATTTGCTCGCAAACAAATTTGTGTTCTTTACAGATCATCAAGCTCTTTTGTATCTGGTGAATAAGCCATGCAATACCGGGAGAATTGTACGATGGTTTATTATATTACTAGAGTTTTGATTTCACAGTGGTAGTCAAAAAGGGTAAAACTCATCTACGGGCTGATCATCTTTCAAGGATACACAACGGGGAAGCTCCTGAGGGAGTAGATGATGACATACCAGATGCTTTACCTTTTCAATATTGAAATGATACCCAAATGGTCTCAGGAAATTGTTAGCATTCTTTCTTTTGGAGGCAGGTTTGATAACACAGAAGACAGATCCAAATAACAAACAAAAAACTTCCAGTTGATTGCAGGACAGTTGTATCATCTAGGATCGGACCAAATTCTACAACTATGTATAAATCCGGAGGAATTCGAGTGTTACCTAGAAGAAGTGCATATCCAGGATTGTGCATTTCATTATTCAACAGTGAAAACACACCAGAGACTGAAACAGTTAGGGGTTTATTGGCCAACTATGTACGCGGACACACATGCTTATGTTAACAATTGTACTATATGTAGTGCCAAACGACCAGTGGATCACGCGACATTGTTTCAGGTAAACATTGCACCTGAATGGAGTCAATATATCATTGATTTCTTAACCACAAGGACGTTTCTTGAAAACATAACAAACGCACGGAAAAGGGCTATAGAGTTGGAGGCTCGTGACTTTCAGTTAATTGGGAACCAACTCTATAAGCGAGGAAAGGACAATCAACTTAAAATTCGTGCAAGTGAAAGTGAATACCTGCTGGTTCTAGAGCACGCACATGGAGGCATAAGTGGAGGCCATTATTGAGGTGATAAGACGGTAAAAAATGTCTTAACTACAGGAATATGGTGGCCAACATTGCATATGGATGCTGACGAGTTTGTAAAGCGTTGTGATGCTTGTCAACGCACCAAGGTGCCGATAAAGAGAAATGAGATGCCACTACGGCCAATGATGGGAGCAAGGGCATTTGCAAAATGGGGCATTGATTTTGTGGGACATATTTCACCCCCTGCATATCGCACCCATACCCAATATATCATCGTGGCTACCGACTATCTCACAAAATGGGCGGAAGCCAAGGCAACACAAAAAGCAGATGCACGAACCACTGCATAATTTTTGTATGAGAATGTTTTTGTACGATACGGATTACCGATAGAAATTGTCAGTGATAGAGGAACACATTTTCTTAATGAAGTCATAGAATACCTGCTAGAGGAATTCATGGTCATACATAGAAAGTCTGCTCCATATCATCCACAGGCAAATGGACAAGCTGAGGCCACAAATAAAACACTATGCACGGTTCTCACTAAAATTGTATCAGAGTCAAGAACAGATTGGGATCAGCAGCTACACTCAACACTATGGGCATACACAGTAGCTTACAAAACATCGATAGGAACGACACCGTATAACATGGTGTTTGGCCTAAATGCTATATTACCCATAGAGTTTTTAATTCCAACTCTACAAGTAGCGAAACACTTAGAATGGACAGGGCATGAGCTCTCTTCAAGAATAGATGACCTTGAAAAGCTAGATGAACTTCGCTTGAGAGCTGTAGCTTCGATCTATGCTAAAAAGAGAAGACAAAAAGAGTTTTTTGACAAGCATGTGCGCACGAAAGAGTTCAAAACCGGTGATTATGTACTTGTTTATACCTTGAAGCAACATGCCAAGAAACTTAAAAAGTGAGGGATGGGACCCTTTGTGATTAGTGATCTATCACAAAGCGGAGCTGTCAAGCTTGCTACATTCGCAGGTGAAGAAATGCCAAATTGGATTAGTGGGTGTCGATTGAAGAAATATCATCTACCACTAACACATGATATGCTTCAACAAATCCATCAAGAAAAACAACGGATGAAGGAGAAACAGAGGGTACGAGACGAAGCTCAAGCAGAAGCAAAAGAACGCATGGCAAAAAGAAGGCTTCTACGACAACAAAAACAATGTGGATCACTGTTGCGAATCAATGCCATTTGACTAACAAATTTTGATGAAGACACAGTGGAGCCAATAATTGCAGTCAAAGTGGGTAGCAATCAAGTTGAATCGACGGCATCGCTTGATTCTGGAGCTCTAGCAAATTTGATCTCTGATAGATTATATAAACAGCTCAAACCCATAGGTCAACTTCATCCTACTCCACAAGTGCTGGAAAGTAGTACATCACATTCGCTAAAAACATTGGGATGGATTATATTGTATGTACAAATACATCAATATATTTATCCACACAAGTTTTATGTGGTCGAGGATGAAAGCACACAACACCCCATGTTGTTGGGACAACCTTGGCAAAAAAAGTACAATGTGCAGATAGATTGGAATGCAAATGCGGTCAATATTCAACATGCACAAGAACAACAGGTGGTAGCCTTTGCTCAGCAACCCCAGAAGAATCATCTGCTGCTAGCAATGCAATTGCCGGATAAAGAGCTAAAAAGAAGGGGGCTAACAAAGAACAACATGATACCCAAGGCTAACAAATACGGAACTTCCAACCATGCTCGCTACAAGCATAAAAAGTCACCGACCGCAGTGCAAACATCAGAGTTAGTAACACGAGCAAAACAAGTCTGGGTGCGGAACGATAGAACTGACATGGATGACAAAACACGATACAACGGAAGAATTCAAGCAAAGCAGATAGATCCAAGCTAATAAAAAAGATCTGGATCCCAAAGAAAATGCTCAACAACAACTCAAATACGACTCGCATCTGGATCCCAAAACCAAAGCAAAAGGAACTCCCTTCAGTACAAGCAACATCGGAAGGCAGACAACTGCATATGAAACCGGCAAACCAATTTAAGTGGATGCCAATCAGCAACAAAACCATGGCAACCAAGGCAGTAGCAATAAACCTACAAAAACCGGCAAAACAAAGCTACAAATGGAAAGCAAAAGAAACCAGATCTACGGCCATTCCGGCCAAGCCAATTCTCTCCAAGGAGACAACTACGGCCATATCGATAGTAGCGGCAAAGCAAGCGACTTTTGCAAGCAAAACAATAAAACAAAGAGCACTAGAGTTACAGCTATTACTTGCAAAGAAAACAGGAAACCTCGACGGCGAATGCCAATAAGCATCTTGCTTATACCCTTCTCTTGCACGGCATTAATTTTTCCATGCATTGACCGAGTATGCACAATATAGAGCCACATTACACGGCCAAGCATTAGCACAATTCTTCCAACCCATACACGGCACATACACGGAGACTCCAGCTAGGAGGGGGGGAGGCATTCTCAAATGCGGACCCAATGGCAGAAAGAGAAAAAAAGGGCATGTTTTTCGACTATTTTTAAGGATTGTTGTTTGATTGCAAAATTTTCTGGACTAACCCAAGTACAATGCCCTTATACAGCATGAATCTATAGGTATATGGGGCCAAACGCCAAATCAAGCCCTAGGTGTGTGTATATAAGTAAAAATAGCCATTTTTTTGGACAAAATATTGGTAAAACGGAGAAATCCGGCCATAAAAATTGCATGTGATTGTATATAATGTTTTGCGGTGATGTTTTTTATTTATTATAATTTTTAAAAAATTTCTAGGATTCATTTTCTATTTTCCTTTTAATTTTGCTAATTTTCGGCAGAAAAACTTCAAAAATACAAAAAGCAGGTGAAAAACGATCGTAATGAAAAACAAAAAATATGGGGATGATCAGTGACTATAGGACAACCTATGGTACATTGGGGGTGCAATTATGAGACTGGAGCGGAAAGCGTGATTTGGCCAGATTTTGATCGAAACGTCAAACTTCTTGTAAACTGGGCAAATGGAGTCCAAATCAAGAAATTTTGAGCCTAAACCGCATCTCGCAAGAAGTTGGGAGCACATGTCAAATTTCGTGAAAAGTGGTTCGGGGACCCCCATTATAAGAATTTTTCACTTCATTTTTAGCTCATTTCCACTATTGACCTTTGAGAGAGAGCTTCTGCCACCTAAAGCGAAGGGAACTTCCAGCAGCTTCTACAATGCGCACGACTACCCGACGGGCTTCAGACATTAGAGGTAGGCTCACCACCTTGAGCTTTTCGCGCATGTTTGTCGTTTTGTCGCGAAAACTAGTGTAGGGTTCACACAGAAAGCGGGAAGTAGAGACCTACAAGTAGAAGTGGCCATCTCACGGCTACCCCAAAAGCAATGAGACTTCATCGGCAGCTTACCCTAGCATAGGAGACCAGTCTTGGATGTCCAAAGGCAGTAGAAAACCATCGGGAAAAGCCCTAATTCCTAGAACCCCTCAAGAGGCCACCAAACGGGAAATCGGCGGAGAGGCGCCCAAATGCTACCAAAAATCATGGGTAGGAGCATCTCAACATGCTCGACAAGTCTATGTAGCCCACATGACCAAAAGGTGACCTGAAGCGGCACTAAACTTTAGAAACGGCATCAGACACACAAAGCATCAAATAGCTCTCGAGGCCAAACCGCATGTCCGTTTGCCACCAAACTTCATGAGCGGCTTTCCTAGACCATCCACAACCAAGTCCTATGGTGGTAGACCACCACAAGTCATCGAAGACATGTAAACGCAACCACGGGTGCTTCTAAGAGCGACAAATTGCCAAATGGAGCTCCGGTGAAGCCAAAGTTGACAAGAACCATACGGCAAGGATCCCCAAGGGGTCGGGAAGCTATGGAGACCAACATCAAGAAATTTTATCGCCGAAAAGCACTCCAAAAGTTAGAAAACGGCTCGAAGACTCTGAAATCCACACAGGGAGTTACTTTCTATCCATTTGACTTTTTTGTTGAAATTAGGCTTATAAGGGACTCAGGGGGACTAAGGGTAGGCACCAGTAGCAGTTTCCATAAAAAAATCATCAGGAGACATCCTACACGTAGGATGTCTCAAGGCCATTTCTGGGCACAGAATCCAAAAACTCTCATTACACACATTTTCTGAATAGCCTTTACATGCTAGCCACCAAGTTTCATCACATTTGGGCCAAAATTAACCTCATATGCAGGAAAAAAACACAAAGTCATGGCATAGAGGCAATAATGGGCCATAGACCTACCAACACTTGTCCAAATCACATGAAACTTGCACAATACATTCATGAGCACATTGCCAACAAATCTGTGGGGTCACTTGCAAAAATTGATGAAGTCAACATCCTACGCGTAGGATGTCTATTTGACATTTTTGGCCTACAGAGGATGTTTTTCCGTTCCAAATCTTTTTATATCACCTTCAAGAGCTCATATATCAAGTTTGAAGCCATTCTAATCATTTTTGACCCCCAACACCTCCAAGATACACATTTTGAGCCCAAAAAACACTACACATGGTCTTACCAACATCAAATCTTGTCCAAATCAAAATCCAAGAGCATGGCCATGTTCTACAGGCCAAGAGCTACCCACAGAACAAATCTCAAGCTATTTTGATGAAATAGACATCCTACGCGAAGGATGTCTCCAACATGTTTTTGAACTTTTGTGCAAACAATGACATCATGGGAGCCATTACCATGGTGCAAGGAGCCCATATATCAATTTTCAACCCATTTGGATATCATTTGCTACATGTTGTGGACTTTCTACCAAATATGTGACCTAAAGCCTGAATCTGCCCAAAAATCCATATTTTGATGCCCAAACCCAATTCCAAGCACATAGCCATGTTGCACAGGCCAAGGACCACCAGCATGTCAAGTATCACCAAAATCTGATGAAAAAGACATCCTACGCATAG
Source organism: Adiantum capillus-veneris (assembly GCF_014529385.1). Taxonomy (NCBI): domain Eukaryota; kingdom Viridiplantae; phylum Streptophyta; class Polypodiopsida; order Polypodiales; family Pteridaceae; genus Adiantum; species Adiantum capillus-veneris. The sequence goes on from NC_140947.1 coordinate 146,331,436, forward strand.
GATGTCTAGATGATAAATTTTGACTAAAATTGTACTGTAAGCACAGGCACACTTGCCCAAGTTCCTTTTAAGCTTTATTTTCAATTTTCAAGTCATTTGGATAGTTAAAACTCAATTTCTCAGCTGATATGGAAAAAACGCTAACTTCGGACTACTGAGTGCAACAGGATCTATGGTAGCCGCAAAGTCACCGGCAAAGAAGAAGAGGATGACCATAAAGGATTATTTGGAAGAAGTAGAGCCCTTCGTCATACCATATGGAACTCTAAAGCCAACCAGCACATGGATCCAAGAGGACCTGCTAGAGTCAAATGATCTAAAGATCTACCGAGGCATGTTCAAAGACACCGAAGGAAATGTAATAGAGCTACCCATGCTACCGCGGGAGCTCAATGAGTTCGTCAGAAGCAAGATGGCAGAGTATCTGGAGAAAATAGATCTCCACAATTATTTTGAAGCTGTGCCAGCAAGAATCGACATAAAAAGAGTATGGGAATTTGTGATGACAATCAAAGAAGATGGAGTGGCCCGAGTTACGGATGTGCAGGGCAAGCCAGACACGGAGATTATAATCACAGAGAAAGTAGTGGCAGCAGCACTAGACCTCTCAAACAAAGGGGATAGTGTAACCAAAAGAAGAGACGAAGTAAAGGTGTACACAGAAAAGAAAGGCAACTACACCTTTGAAAACATTGCTAACCCTAAAGTGGCAATCATGAGTCAGCTGTACAATCAGTACTTCCATATGTGTACAAAGTGGCCACAAAAGTACAGAATGCCGCCTAGAGCAATTGCCACGACCTTCACCTGGGCAATGCAAAAAAGCAAGCCAAAGGTAATCAACTATGCATCTTATATACATGACAATCTGGTAAAGATGGGCAACAAGAATCCCACATACATTGTGCCAGGCGAGCTAATCACTAAAGTGATTTATGGGGCCTTGCACGCCAAGGGAAGATGGTCGGACCCTCCGTCACAAAATGACTGGCTACAGCTCAACATCCCAAAGCACCAAGGGTTGCCACCAGGTTGAAACGACGGTTAGAGACCGTGCCAGAAGAGCAGCCAGAGCTGAAGAAAGGGAAGAAAGAGAGCGTCCAAGTGCCGATCAAAGAGACAAAGTCACAGAGAGCGGCATGGCTAGAGCGGCTAATGGAAAGTTTCAGAGCCGAAAGAGCCCTCAAGGGAGATTTGAATGAGCTATGGAAGCCGTCTCTAGAAGCAATGTCGGGATCATCCCGAAGGGTGCACAAAGACAGATTTGATGACTATATTAAGAATTTTGAGATTCTGGATGCCACGGCGGAAAATATCCCACATGCACCATTTACAAAAGCAGAAGTAGAGGAAGTCCGACGGCAACTGCTAGAGGAGCATGAAGGCCAAGAGAGAGAGGGGAAGACAAAGGCAGACATGGATTTCAAGAAAAAGCCGACAACTCTATCGTCCAGCCCTGAGTCCAACCCACCACCCTCACCACCTCCTCGTAGCCCTCCACAAACTCAACAGAAAGAGGAGCAAGACAAACCTGAAGATCAAGAGGAGTCAAGGCAAGAACAGAGCCAAGAATTGGAGCAAAAAGAAGAAACTAAGCCCAAAAGTGAGCAGCTAGAGCCAAATGAAGCAAGGTATAACACATTTCTAGACCTATTAGCTGCCAGATATTCAAAAGAAGAGGTTGCCACAGTCGCATTTGACTTGGCAAACACGGGGCCCAAAGAGCAAATGCAGAGCCTGCGGTTAGTGGAGCTGATACAGTGGACCTGTACCCACCCACCAATGATTGGGATGTGGTGATGACCAAACTAACCGGGCTAAGGGCACAATCATTGGCCACAGAGAGTGAAATGTCTAATCTCAAAGACACTCAAGTGCAGATCAAGCTTGAAGTCGACACTTTACAAAAACAAATCCAAAGGCAGATAGAGAGAGAAGCAGAGCTGCAAGCCAGTCTAGCAAAGGCATTGCAAAGATGCCAAGAGATGGAAAGAGATAATCAGGCAGCAGCTCAAAGACTGCAAGGAGCCGAAGAAGAATATAGAAAACTCAACAAGTCACTGACAGATGCAAAGAGGGAAAGGGATAACCTAACCCTGCAACTTGATGAAGAGTCCAAGGAAGTGGAGGCCATGCGGAATGCCAAAGAGAAGGCAGAAATAGAGCAGGAGGCTAGCCAGGATGAGTTCATTGAGCTCAAGGACCAGCTTAAAGTTAAAGATCAAACCGTCCAACGGCTACGGGCATCTCCTGCCAGAGTCAGAGCTACTAGCTCAACTCACACCACTTCAGAGAGCCATCTATATGAAGAACAAATGAAAGAGCTCCAGAAGGAGTTGACCTTAGAGAAGAAGCAAAGGCTGATGATGGCAGAAGGGTTAGTGGTCATGCAAACCCACATGGAAGAAGATCAGAAGGCAATGCAAGATGAGCTAGAAAATATCAAGAGAAAGCTCGAGGAGGCGGAGAAAATAAATGCCGATTTGAACGACCTCCTTGTGAACATGGGAGAACAAGCTGAAGCAGAGAAATAGACATTCCAAAAGTAGAAGAACTGAGAGGCCAGCAGGCAGAAGAGCAGGCAAGCACAGGGCCAACAACAATGGAAGGAATAGATCTAGAAAATGTGGCAGATCCTGTGGACACACCCATGCAAGAGGAGATCCTTATAGGACCCTCTCAAGAGCCACAAGATCTCACACAAGAATAAGAAGAGAAGTTGCGAAAGGCTATAGAAGCGGAAATCAGAGAAACGGCCAAAGAAGCCTTGAAATGGGAGTAAAGGATTTTTAAATCCATGACTATTCAGAAGATAGACGCCAGAAACCTTCGGCGTGAATGGCTACAGTCCTCTCTCCCATATCCTTTGCTAAAGTACGAAGCCACCATGATCAACAAAAGAATCAGAGAAGAGCCAACAGTGCCACTCTGCACGGCAGATATCTCCAAGCCTGAAGGGGTAAAATTGATAGTTGACTCTCAGCCCAGGTGAAGAAAGGCATTGCTAACAAAATATCCACAGTACCTAATCCATTTGGTAGAGGCACCCAAAGTCATCAGAGATAACCTAAGCTTCTGCCCTCTACCAAGGATACAGACGTGGAAGGCCCAGGAACTATTGCAAAGAAGCCAACCTACTTGACTAAACTATTTGAAGCTGCCAGGCTTGAAGGCAGGCAAGAGAATAAGTGTTCAATACATGGTGAAAACCCTAACGGGCGCCATCAAATTGTTCACTAGCTCACTTGACCTATCTTGCATTATGATGAGAAAGATATGCAAAACTCTTTTGGCAGTCTCTGAGACGTTCAAAACGGGCCAGGCGACAGACAGTATCTTCTTCTTTCAAGATACTTACAGATGTGCATACGATCTGTCTGGTCAGCCTTCCAAGGAGGTGATACATGCATTGTATCAAAGGATCATGTTTTTGCCATCCTATCACCTCCAGGCCTTTGAAGAAGCTTTCTACACCGGCTTCTTCACCATCAGCATCGACATATTCAGCCCAACACTACTGGCTCAACATGCAAGATACGAGTCACTGCTCAAGATGCGAGAAACCCTAAGATGAAGAAGCAGATCAACAGCCATGTCGGAGACGACATGAGCAAGGAGGGGGGGAGTGTTAGAAGCTGGACACACCCTACGGAAAATGACTGCTCGGCAAATTATTATTTTTTGTAATTATTCATTTATTGAGAAAAACCCGACATTTCACTTTGTAAATATTGGGGCTTACAGAAGTTTCCAGATTGTATCCCAGTTTTGACATTTAGATTGAGTAGATGGTTAAGATGGAACATTAGGATTTGAGAATTGTAAGGTATTTATACCACTTTTTGACCTTAATGAAAAACCCTTTTGTCATTTTAAAAAAAGTTTTGAAGTCTGTGAGTGAGCGTACTGTGTACGAGAGAGAGTGAGAGCTTCATCTTGACGCTACGCACGCACCGGTGGTCGGAATCGAGTGCGGAGAAGTGCAGCATGTTGCCCCCGATGAGAGCTACACGCCAATACCTACATTGCGCGCGTACGGTCCGATTTTACGAGGTCCATCTACGGGCTTCATCTGGTGATTCGGTGAGCATACATTATCTGTTTTTGCATCGTAGCATATCCATGCGTTCGCATTGAGTAGAGCTACACATTAGCAACTTTAGATTTTAGAAACAACGACCTACAAATTTCGGCCAGACATCCTACGTGATTCTGCACCAGGTGTTTTGGGTTGGGGTTTTGGTTCATAGACCTTAGGGAGAGCGACCTATTGGTGTTAGTAGGGTCTCCTTCAAGTTCTGTGGCGTTTCGAGATTGTTTGATGGATATTCGGCTCTAGAAAGCGTTGTAGGAAGTTTTCTCTTATGCATTCTTGAAGGCTGTGACTTAGACATCGGGTAGAGACCTCTTTAGGAATTAGTTAGGAGTCGGTCGAGTCTAAGTTGACACCCTATGCTTGCTTCCACGTGCCTGCGGGTCGAGCTTCGTCCTTAGCTGACAAATCTTGTTAGGTGAGTTCTCGTAGTGCTGACGTTCGTCACGATGTATCCGTCCAACAGATCCTTCAAAAGAGGTATTAGTATCGCTGCTCTCTTCTATGATTGGTGCTAAGGGATCTATCCTTACCTGGTTCTGTTGAGCCAGCAGAGGATCACACCCACATTTTTGCTCACACTCATCATTTTGTAACCATTGATTGTAATAAATGTCTTTCCGACATTAATTTTGAATTGAGCCATTCATTAAGTAACGGGACTCAATTGAGTTTCCAGCTTGTAATCCCAAAGTAATTTCACTTGCTGATGTAATTAGTTAGAGATGTTCTCACCTCCAAGGCTGAGGTATATAAGCCAAAGTTTTTGTAACCTAAGGGGATTCAGATTATTAATCAAAGTGAGTTTTTGAGCGCCGTGACTGTGTCTGAGAGAGAGTGAAAGAGAGAGAGAGTCTTATCTACTTGCTACGCGAGCTACGGAGCCGCCATTGGAGAAGCAACACCACCATTGTGTTAGCAACGGCGAGAGCTACGCACAGATACCAAGAGTGCGCGCTATCGGCTTCTATGTGTGGTAAGTTCCTACGAGCTTCGGTGTGAGTTTTCTTCCAACTCGCGTGTCGGAATGGAGCGTGCAGCATATCTATAGAACCATAACGAGTAGAGCTACACATTGGTATCATCGGGGTCAAGTTTCGATCACCTGTATTTTTCGGCCTGTCTTCATACGCGTTTACCGCACGGAGTGGTTATAGGTTGATTTTGCAGTTCAAGTCTTTAGGGTGTTGTTCTTACCTAGTGTATAGACTTCCCCTTGAGTTTGAAATCGATTCAACGATTCTAGATCCTGTTTCGTATAGCATTTGTTCGTAGTACGGATTTCAGTCACTTGCGTATTTTAGAACTTAGATTTGATTTCCTTAGTAGTGATTGTCGTTAGAAGGTCGAGTAGGTGATTTGACACCCACCTAGTTTTTTCCATGCGCCTGCGGGTCAAGCTCCGTCCTCGTCTGACAAATTCTGTTGCTGGTTGAGTTCTCGCTATTTAGCTTCCGCTAGCGGCGTAACCGCCTTAACAGGTTCACACTCTCTTCTATCGACACTAAGCTAACTTGATCTCCGGCCACTCTTCGTTCTGTTTGAATACACCTCTTGAATCTCAAATTCATCAAATTCTTTACACAAATAACTATCAACCCAAACCTCTTACCTTAGAAGTCTGCTTGTGATTGTTCCTTTGTCCTAGTTTGCTCCAAGCCGCTTTTCAAACTGATATAGTACTTTGCAATTTCAAATGATCACCAACTTGCAAGGTCCATGGAATAGGCTATATGTAAAAAACTTTGACTCTACAATTCTTTGTCTATAGTAATCCTCCCTTATTACTGTAAATAAAGACAAGAACCTTATATGAGTTCCAAGCCCTAATCTGATAAGACAAATGGAATGCTAAGATAACAGGAAAGGCTTCTGGAGCAGCAAATTCTCAATCTGAGCACTAAAACTCGTCTATAGACATCATACGCGTATGATGTCTAATTTCTCAGAATTGACTCAAACTTGAACCATGCACTCTCATTGATGTTCTTAGTTCAATGTAGGCTCACTTTGAAGTTCTAACCTCTGTAGGTAGGTCAATCTCTCCTATGCAGGTCTTGGTCTCACTGCCAACTACTTCAAGATGTTAATGTTACCATATACATGTGGTAGTGATGTGTGTGAACACACTAGGACCGCCGGGGCATTTTTTCCCTCTTTAGGAGGTTTTTTCCCCCGTGCATTGTATATACGCCCATCACTCTAGGGCTATCTATCTTTCCATTGCACACTAAGTAACACACTCTCTATTGTGTGCCTTGAGCTTCCTTCGTCTTCTCCAAGCTGTGTGTGTTTCTCTGCAACCCTAATTCCAACAATTGGTATCAGAGCAGGTCACGTCCTCCCGGGCTTAGTCGCCAGCTGCTCCAGCACACGCCTGCTCACTTTCTCCGATTTCAGTGAGCTTTGGCAAGCGTTCGCAGGTCGACAAATATTTTGGGAGAGCTCAAAGAGCTATGGTCTGCTCAGAATTTTGATTTGGGCTCATTTCGGCCTCCGTTTCCACTACGGGCAGTACTGCACATGTTATTTCGTCATTTTGTGCAGATTTTCTGTCAGTGCCGTTTTCTGCATAACAGGTGCCTTATAGTCTTCTACGGTTTGTGCTATATAGCACAAGTTGTTCCCGCTCCATTTCTCCTATTTTCGGGCAGTTTTCACATCAGGTGCAGCATTTACCATGGCTGACAACAACAACACAGATGTGTTCAAGATGTTTGCTGCTGAGGACAGGTTGGATTGGGAAAACTACCCTATGTGGGCTTATATGATGCAACACGTTCTTGTGTCAAAAGGTGTCTGGAACATTGTGCAGGGCATTGATGTACGTCCTGGTTCTGAAGATGTAGGCGATATTGAGGATGTTGCAGGTCTTGCTGCAAGGATTGCAGCTGTTAGAGTTGTTTTGCCTACAGCAGAACAAGCTCGTTGGGATGTTAAGGATGCGCAGGCTCATGCATTGATTGCGTTGTCTGTGAAGCGCACCATTATTCCTCACATCCGTTCAGCAAAATCTGCAAAACAGGCTTGGGATATTCTAGCAGGTCTTTATGCAAGCCGCAATGAGGCTAAAATTGCTTTGCTGCGTAAAGAGCTAGACTCGAAGATTATGCATGAGGAAGATGATATGGACACTTTCCTTGCTAGTGTCAAGGATATCAATGAGCAACTCATTTCTGCAGGTGAAGTCATTTCTGACAGTTCCCTTGTGCAGACTGTTCTTGATGCCTTACCAGATTCCTACCAGACTTTTGCTAGTACTTGGAGACTGATGACCCAAGGAAATCCTGAAGTTGTCAAGTTTGATGCATTATGCACATTGCTGTTGCAAGAGTCACTTTCTAGAAAAAACAGGACTAGGCAGCGTGCAGTTGAACAGGCTTTTATTGCTTCTCAAAGAAAGGGTGGTAACAGTAATGCAGCCACTTCTTATGGTTCTGCTGCGAGTGGCAAAAATTATGTTCCTAATGCTTCTGCTGGCAGCACTTCGTCTGGCAATTCTGGTGATAAGGGCAAAAAGAAGATGCGTTGCCATTATTGTAAAGCCAATGATCACTTGATCAAGTCGTGTCCTAAGTTGAAGGCCAAAGAGGCTAAGAAGAAAGAGGGTGGTTCCACTGCAAATGCTGGTTCCACTACAAATGCAGCCATTGTTGAGTCTTCTGTGAAAGGAGATTGTGATGCTGATGTTGATGCAGAATGGGATTTTAGCGCAGAGTGCACTTACAATCCTGTTGTCCATGATGCATGCTTGTCAGTTGCTGCAGATTCACATGTGTGGTATTTCGACAGTGGTGCTACAAAGCACATTACCTCACATCGTGAATTGTTTACCTCTCTCGAGTCTGTCCCTCATGGGAATTCAGTCACTTGTGCCAACAACGCCTCTTATCCAGTTCAGGGAGTTGGAAAGATTGTGCTCACTGCTGCTAATGGCAGTTCCTTCACACTTGTTGATGCACTTTATGTACCTGGGATCAAGAAGAATCTATTGTCTGTATCCGCACTTGCTAGACTTGGACTTGTAGTCAAATTTGTGGATGACAGATGTACAGTTCATGATCTCAGTTTTGGTGATGAAATTGTTGCATCTGGGCTTTTGTGCCGTGGGCTGTATAAGCTCACTTTGTATGACAAGTGTGGACAAAATTTTGCAAATGCTGTTGCAGATTCAAGGGCTATTTCATATGCAAAACTTTGGCATGCACGTTTTGGTCATCTGAATTTTGCCAGTTTGCTGCGTTTGCAGAAATCTGATATGGTTGCTTCTTTGCCGCCTCTTGAAGCACCTATCAAACATGTTTGTGAAGGCTGTATTCTGGGTAAAATGCAGCGTTCTAAGTTTCCAAAGGATGGTTCAGTTAGGGCCACATGCAGGTTGCAGCTTGTGCATAGTGATGTTTGTGGGCCCATGCAAACTCCGTCCTTGGGCAATTACCTGTACTTCGTGACTTTCATTGATGATTACTCCAGGCATGCATGGGTATTTCCGCTTAAAGCAAAGTCCGAAGTTTTTATGTGCTTCAAACAATTTTTGGCTATGGCTGAAAATGTCTCAAAATGTACTATGGGCACCCTCCGTTCCGATCGAGGGGGGGAGTATATGTCTCATGAATTTAATGCATTTCTGGCTAGTCGTGGGATAAAACACCAATGTACAGTGCCTTATACACCTCAGCAAAATGGTGTTGCTGAGAGGAAAAACAGGTCACTAACGGAAATGGCACGATGTATGGTCAAAAGTCAAGCTTTGCCGCATTCTTTTTGGCTTGAGGCCATCATGTGTGCCACTTATGTACTTAACAGGTGTCCTACGAAAGCTTTGCAGTCTATTACTCCATATGAAGCATGGCATGATAGAAAACCTTCTATTGAGCACATGCGTGTTTTTGGCTGTTTGGCATATGCTTTGGTGCCACAAGTGCAGCGCAGAAAATTGGATGATAAGGCTGTCAAATGTATTTTTGTTGGTTATAGTGCTGAAAGCAAAGGTTACAGGTTGTATCATCCGCAAACAAAACGTATTTTGGTTTCACGGGATGTAGTGTTTGTGGAAGATTCTGTTCAACCCTTGCTGTCATGTACTAGAGACAGTAATGTAAGCTCACAGGACATTTATGACACTTTGTTGCCTCTTTTCAGTGGTGGAAATACGAATGTAAGTTCCAATGAGGCAAATGTACAGCCTATGGGGGTTTCTAAAAATGTTTTAGAACAGCCTATTACTGATGCAGATGTACATGATGTACTTCATGAGGAAAGGGCTGAAAATGAGCAGGCTAGAGGTATGCCAAAATGGCTGGTGCACACTTTGCGTGACAGTAAATTGGATGCACCTTTATCTAGTCGTACTCGTTCAGGCTCTCGCCATGCATCTTATGCATCAGATTGTTATGCTTTGGCTGTGTCTAGTTTACATGATGTTGAGGAGCCTCTGTCTTTTGATGAAGCACAGAATTCAGAAAATTGGATTGCTGCCATGAAATCAGAATATGATGCACTTATAGAGAATGACACATGGACTTTATGTGATTTGCCTCCTGGCAAAAAGGCCATTGGTACGAAGTGGGTTTACAAGTTGAAACGCAAGCCGGATGGTGAGATCGATCGCCATAAGGCTCGACTTGTTGCAAAGGGTTATGCACAACAAAAAGGCATAGATTATGAAGAGACTTTTGCTCCCACTTGTCGTATGACTACTGTGCGTTTTCTATGTGCATTGGCAGCTCATTTTGGTTGGGATGTACATCAATCAGACATTGTTATTGCTTTCTTGAATGGTGACATATTTGAGGAAGTTTATGTAACGCAGCCTCGCGGTTTTGTCATAAAAGGACAAGAGGACAAAGTGTGCAAATGTAAGAAGGCTTTGTATGGGTTGAAGCAATCTCCTCGTGCTTGGTATGAGAAAGCTGACACTCATTTGGTTAAACGAGGCTTTCGTAACAGTCCAACAGAAAGCACATTGTATGTAAAGCGTGAGGATGATGTATTTCTCATTGTGGTTCTTTATGTTGATGATTTGCTGATCATTGGACCAAATGAGAGACATATTGCTGAATTTAAGGCTGATTTGAATGCTACTTTCAAGATGAAAGATTTGGGGATGTTGCATCATTACTTGGGTATACAGTTTAAGCAGTGTGATGGTGGTATTGCCTTGTGTTAGAAAAGTTACATAGAGACATTGCTATGTAAGTTTGGACTTGAGGATTGCAAACCTATTGCCACTCCCATGGAAACACGTTTGAAGTTGAGTCTACATGATGCTGGCGATCCTGCTGATGTCACTCTTTACCAAACTGCTGTTGGCTGCCTCATTTATGTATGCAACACGAGGCCAGATATTCAGTTTGCAGTCTCGCAGGTCAGCAGATTTATGCATAGCCCAGGGTCTAAGCATTGGCAGGCTGTCAAGAGGATTTTCCGCTACCTTAGTGGCACTTTACATCTTGGCTTGTTTTATCCCAAGGGGGGATCATTGCCGCCAGACTTACATGCTTTTTCGGACTCAGATTGGGCTGGTTGTTTTGACACGCGAGTGTCCACAAGTGGTTTTTGTTTCATGCTTGGCAGTTCATGTATATCATGGTTGAGCAAGAAGCAACCTACTGTGGCCACTTCGAGTTGTGAGGCTGAGTACAGGGCAGTCTTCATAGCTACGGTTGAGTGTGTATGGCTCAGACGCCTTATGGCTGACTTGGGTGTTGGACAGGACACTGCCAACACTATCTACACTGACAGTCAGAGCGCATTGGCAGTTGCGAGGAACCCAGTTTTTCATGCTCGCACAAAGCACATTGAGGTGCATTACCACTATGTCAGGGAGAGGCTCTCAGCAGCAGAGATCAGCTTGGCTTATGTGCCAACACAGGACAACCTTGCAGATCTTTTCACAAAGGCATTGTCTCGTGAGAAGCTTGAAGCTTTCCGCAAAGCTTTGGGCTTACTCCCCTTTGTGGACTGATCCTATCCTCAGGGCATGGCACTTCCCTTTACTCATGTGCCAGCTCTCGTTCACCGCATCACTCCAGGGGGGATTTGTTACCATATACATGTGGTAGTGATGTGTGTGAACACACTAGGACCGCCGGGGCATTTTTTCCCTCTTTAGGAGGTTTTTTCCCCCGTGCATTGTATATACGCCCATCACTCTAGGGCTATCTATCTTTCCATTGCACACTAAGTAACACACTCTCTATTGTGTGCCTTGAGCTTCCTTCGTCTTCTCCAAGCTGTGTGTGTTTCTCTGCAACCCTAATTCCAACAGTTAACTAGGCTAAAAATGATCCAAATTGGGTGAAACCTGGTCCTTAGCCTTTCTTTGGGGTGTTTAACACCTTGGTAAGCTATGTTGTCACTTTTGATCTCTAAATATACCCTTGAGACATCATACATGTATGATGTCTATCTGGTCAAAATGAAGTGAATTTCACTCCAGAGGTTCTCCACCACACAAGAAACTCACTGCTACTTGCATAATGTAATTTCAACACCTATTGTGCTAGACATGGTCGAATCAAGCATTCACTTTGCTCAAATCCATCTCTTGGTCTCTATAGCCTTATATTGCTTCAAATTCAATGGGACTTGGCCCATTTACTCCATAGATGCTCTTAATCTGGCTCACAAATATGTGCCTTTTAACCCAAAATATGGCCTCTCAGACATCATACATGTATGCTATCTAAGTTTTCAGAATGAATTATTGTTTCTTTCTTAGGTGCCCCTTGACGTGTACAACATGAACAAGTGCTCATAGCAAAATTTGGATACCACATTTTACCAAGGAACTTTTTGAAAAGAGTAAAACAGGCTCTCAATAATTTATATGCCCAAATGAGATGAAACTTGGTGTATATGATCTATACAATATGGAGACTATGGTTGTCAAGTCAGAAGTCCAATATGACTGTCAGATCTACCCTTGAGACATCATATACGTATGATGTCTACTGGTGATTTTTTGTCTAGAACTCATGCACAGGTATCCCCAAGCCTTCAGCACTGCTTCCCAAGAACTTTTACCAATTCTCCATGCAAAAACATGCACAGAATCACAAGTTTCCTATTTTTTCCGTTTTCACACACAACTTTTGTCTTTTGGGGACCAAATGTTGGTTAAAACTTTAGTTTGAAGGTGTACTTAGGGTAAAACACCCCTTGCGAACACTCTAGTGCAGTATATATTGTCAAATTTAGTCTTCTGCTAGGCCCTAAGACATCATACTTGTATGATGTTTGCAGATGAAAAATTACAGATTTCTCATCGAGATCTCTTGCATGTGTTCTTTTATGCCCAACATCACTCATCCATACACAAAAGTCTACTAAAGCTTGTTTTTTGCATGTTGTTCCTAAAAATCAACTTTTCAAAGATTACAAATGCAAACAAGCATACAAGCAAAGAACTCGATGATGGATAGCTCTACATCACAATCACATGTCCTATCTACAACTACTCCTACTTATCATGTGGGTTTTGCGATTGTGGATAGAAAAATGCTTTACTACCACACACGAAGTGGTAAGCACTTTTACACCACCACAACCACTCAAACACCAATAATCACAACTATACTTCCAAACTAACTAAAGCGAAAGACCCAAGCGAGACACACGCTCTCTAAAACCTCTCTAAGATCTCAAGGGTCCTACTCCCGAATCCTACTGTGCGTGTTTGTCTTACATGTCAATGCAAGGGACTTGCCGATACACTGTATGCAAGCCACAAATGGCTACAAGCATGCAACTACCCTAAACTAGTAAGCTCAAAGATGGCGATGGTGTGTCACTCACCACTCTACGCTTGCTGTTGTGGAGGATTCATCGCCGCGAAGAAGAAGGAGTCGCCGCTGGGCCATGCTCAACCGCTTCGCCGCTCATGTGCCGTCGTCGCAATACTCTCTCTCTCTCTCTCTCTCTCTCTCTCTCTCTCTCTCTCTCTCTCTCTCTCATGCATACACACACACACACACACACACACAAGGAGATGAAGAAGAAGAAGATGGAGATGGAGCAAGAGCACTCTTCAATTGCACAAATGAGAGAATGAATGAATTTTAGGTTTAGGTGACTTTTATACGAGCTCGCCCCATTCACACTTGGGCACCCATACTTAGCCAACTAGCCCTTGAATTAGAGTGTGCCTCTCATCGTCAATCACTCTTACCCTTTTCCTATTGGACCGACAAGCCCGGTCCCTGACTCTACCAAATAAATAATACGGCATATGTCATAGGTGACAGGAATGTGCGTGAGGGTTAACATGTCCCCCCTTTCTGATGTAGATTCTGTCCTCGGAAGCTATTGAGTTAAAGCTCGTTCATTGAGGTGGAAGAGCATTTGAGATGAATGTCCTTAGCCTTCTTCAATCACTGCAAAATCAAACAGCATTGGCAGAGTAATTGCATTCTCATATACAATTAAAAAGCATATGCAGTTTTAGGTAGACAAATTGATTGGTAGTAGAATTTTAAACCATTTGTCAACAATAAACATTAAATTGTAATATAATCAAACGCATAAACAGTTATGAAGGTCAAAAACTAAACAAGTCTGGGGTGGCTAATTCAACGGTCGAAAGACACTAGAGATCGACTATTAATACCATGGGCAATAGAGCTGAAATTTGCAACCTTGCCAGCCCTTCCTTTGGCCTCTAGCTCTGCCACTGCATGGCAATTGGAGGCCTTCCCATGGAAGGCCAAGTGGCTGCTTTTCCTCAAGGAAGGGTTTCCATCCTCAAAGCCTTCCCAAGGAAGGGCAAGGGTGTAAAATTCCCTTCCTGAATTAATTTTAGATAAGGCGTACTTATATCAAGTTTTGAACTCAAGATCTCTCAAGTGTTTTTTTTTAAGTTATGAGCTTCTAAAAGGCTAAGATTTACAGTCTTTTTCTGTTTTGTTTTTGAAGCTTTATTCCTGTCGGCAGTTTTGAAAGTCTACTCCCCCCATCATAGCTGTGCGTTCATCTCACGATTTCGACTCTCGCGGCTCGCCCTAGCTTCCCTACCTCTTTCCACGTTGGCTCTGAACTGTTGCCCATTCTTTTTCGGCTTCGCTCCAACGATTCAAAGATAAGCATAGGGATTCAGGGAACGGTAAGGCCTTTCGCCATTCGAGACTCGAGAGCTGGCCCCCCCCCATATGGTCGCACCTACTTCGGCTGCCACTCCTACTATTTCTGCAATGGACGCCTCGCCATTGATTTCCAAGGTTTGCTCACTACCCACCTCTAAGTTTCACACCCTTCCTAAATCCTACCTCCACCAATGAGGGTGTATTTTTGTATGAGTATTTTTCAAGAAATGATGAAATAGACTCAAAGCATGATTAGTAAATTACATGCCAGTAAATACCATTGAGATTGTACAGCGTCTTGTAGTGTAGGAGAAGTGGGATTTACCCAGGCTTTAATCAAAGGGTACTTGTTCTCAACAAAATTTCACAAGAGAGTGCACAACATGAGGGAGGGAGCCTCTTAGCCTCTTGATGCATTACTGAGGAACAATGTTTGACGGCTGGCTTGTGGTCCATTACCATTAAGGTGTTGGTTTGAGAAGTATCTACTTTGATTGTTACCATTTTTTTTATTTAATCAAGTAGATGAACTTAGTGCAATGCTTTATGTTTGTGTAACTCAAGCTTATGGGTTTCCACACCCCCCTACGAAGCCCCCTGCGAGGCATCGGGTTCGATTTCAGGCATGGCACCAACTTTTTTGTATGGGGATCAACCTACATTCCCAATGTTGCTCAGTCTATCTTTCACCTCGCTCGACAACTTAACCAGTTCAAGAAACTGAAGGCCCTTTACATCAATAATTATGCCACAGGATGTTCATTGTCATCTTTCCTTTGGGGTGCGGGTGGGGGGACAAATCAACCCACAAGATAATTTTATTTCAGTAATATTTTCTTTGTATGCATGCGTGTCTTTCCTTCCAATCTCACTCTTGGGTTGTTTATGTTTGAAGGCAAATAGCAAGATTCTTAAAAAACAGTCACTTAGTGTTACTAGCACTTCACTAAAATACATCTAGTTATTTCGATCCTAAGAGTGAATGCATTTATCACAAGCTCATAATTTCTGATAGATTTTTATCAAGGTAGTTAACATGCTTTTGGACCCCTTCTTATGGAGTAGTAGTGCTCATTTTTTTTCTTTATAGTCATGAACCAGTTTATTGAGTTTCAATGTAGTCTTTTTCACTGCATGGCTGAACTTCTCAATGTTGTTAACTACATTGCAGACAAGTCATATCTCTCTCCTAGTGAGTACATTGGAGGTGGCTTGTATGTGATTTCTACTGGAGAGATCGAATGACTACAAAGCTGGAATGAATAGTTTGGGGCTCAGTTTGAAGGAAACCAAGGAGCAATCGGTTCCTACACTTGTAGAGATCATATACGCTACTGTCAAGGTACATTACTCCTAGAAAGCTTCAAATGGTCAAAACAAATGACAAATTGAAATGCGAAGGCTTTGAAGTTCTATTCATTTCTTTCAAAATTTCAGTTTTCAAAAGTTCAGATTAATATTCACATAATTAATTTTTCATCTGTTCATTTTTGAAATTTTAGTTTTCAAAAGTTTTGATTATATTCATAGACAATCAACTTATGATCGGTTCATTTTCGAAATTTCAGTTTTGAAAGTGTTGATTATATTCACTTGTTCTTTCATAATGATTGGAGGATTTAAACAAGGTTCTCACAGACATCACTTATGTCGTCTAATGCATATGTTTTAAGTGCAGATTTGACTCCAAAGTGGTATCCACAATTGATTCTAGAACCAAACTTTGCAGAATTATTGCTGGTAAGTTGGTAACTTGGTAAGCGGGGCTGTTTTTCCAAGTTGTTATTTTGCATATAAGCTTACATCATACTTTATATTACCTTGCACTTTTTATGAACTGCCTTGGAAACTTGACATGATCAGTGCAGATTTCTATGAATATGGAAATCAAAAAGGCTGATAAGAAGCGAAAGCAAGTAGAACTTTCAAGCTTCTACAAAGCTGTTGAAGGTAAAAGTTAAAGTAGAGAGAGGGAGCTACAGAAAGAGCGAGAGCATGTGATGCAAGAACTCTTTGGAGATGGCTCAGAGCTAGGACAAGATGACGATGAGGATGCCCAAGATGTGCAGGTTTCTACAAGCTTAGATCCATCTTCTAAAGCTAAAAAGCAAAGAAGATGGATACCAGCTTGGAAGCTTCAGCACAGATGGGCATACCCAGTGATCTTTGAGGGAAAGGTGAGGGTAAAGTGTGAGTGCTGTGCTTATTCAAAACAGAAGACTCCTTATGCAAAGAATGGGTCTTCTACACTCCAACTGCCAGCCTTGACTAAGCATAGCGAATCAAACGAGCATCAAGTCGCTATTTTCAAGTGGGCACAAAAGGAGAAGAAGGTGTGCATCCCTCTTCCCGATTATGTGGCAGCCTTGGATGATAAGGAGAAAGTACGTGTCATTACAAGCCTACTTTGTTGTGAAGTCTATGGGACCTATGGATATGTTTGAGAAGCTTTGTCTTCATCAAATTGAACAAGGTCTACCCAACATGCCACTCCATGTAGATTATGGAACTTACCTAAATAGAGCTGCTGGTTATGAATTTACACAAGCAATCCGGGATGTTCTATGGGTTGCTTTATGTAAAGACATACAAGCAAGCCCTTGGTATTCCCTAATGGTCGATGACAGTATAGATAGGGGGAAAGAGGGTCATCTCATTGTGTACGTTAGTTATTTGAAAGATGGGGGTAGGGGAGAGAATCATGTTACCTTTGTTAAGCTTATCAGGACAGATGATGGTGGAGCAGAAGCGAAGTATGATTCTCTCATTAAGCTAATGAAGGAGATGGGATTGTCTTTGCACAAACTCGTATCGCTTGCTACTGATGGATGCTCTATCATTGTGGGTCATAGAAGTGGCCTTATTGCTAGAATGAGAGCAAATATTCCCCATCTTCTCCTTGTGCATTGTCTTGTGCATCGTGAGAACCTTGCAGCAAGTGAAGCTGTAGACTCTTTTCCGAAACTTACAGATTTAGATAAACTTTGTAGAAGCATCTATACTTGGCTGCATGCATCAAGGAAGCACATGGATGAATTGAAGCTTATTGAGGGTGCATTAAACTTGCAAGAGTTAGCCATGTTGCGCATACATTCAGTGAGGTGGTTGTCTCGTGGACAGGTGATGGAACGCATGGTGAAAGTCATGCTAGCCTTACTTTTGGAGTTCAGAAAAGAGAAACCGAGCATATATGATGAGCTTGTCATTTATGCAAATCAAGTTTACATACACTTACTAGCAGATTTGTGTTCAGAACTGACTATCTTGAGTTGCCAATTTCAATCAGACCTTGTGGATATTTCCAATATATCAGGGTTTGCTGATGCAGTGTTACAAAACTTGAAGAAGAAGTTCTTGAGAGACTCTATTGGATGTGGGACTAGATACTTGAAGAAGTTTGTTTAGCAAACAAAAGGTGGCGAAATTACTTTTGCTGATGCAGGTGGAGAAACACATGTTCACAGATTAAGTTTTACTAGGGTCGAGGGATGCAGCAGAGGCAGTACTTTTGAAGATTGTATGCTTCTAGGCAAAGAGCTGGCTGGCAAAATTGTGGAGAATTTGACAACTAGAATGCAAGAAGACATGCCGATCTTGGAGGCTTGCAAACTTTTTAGTCCAAAACACTATCCAAGTGAGGAGTTGGTGCAAGAAGCATGTACAAAGAAGTGGTTGATGAAGATACTTAAGCAATATGGATGTTTGGTATCTGATGCAGATCATTGCCTGGGAGAGCTAGACTCCTTTACAACAGTCTTATCTACCACTTCAAACACAAAACCTTTCGTGAATCATGGGAAGCATGCAAAGATGATGTCACTATGCATGACTCCTTTCCAAACTTAATGAAGCTTTGGCAAATTCTCTCAATAGTTTCTGTAAACACAGCTCCTGCAGAACGCAGCTTCTCACTTCAGAACAATATCAAGTCATCCCATAGGACAAGCATGAGGACGACAACACTTCAGAACTACGTGTTCATTGGTTTGAATGGGCCCACAGCAACTTCAGATGTGCCTTGGGATGATGTCTTCTCTTTATGGAGAAAGAAAAAGAATAGATCCATAAACCTTGCCGCATAGATGGCTGTCACATTGTTTTGGATTTGCTACATTAAGAAATTCCATGTATTTATGAAGCTTCTCTAGCTTCTCACACGATTTTTGGTATTTTGTATGTTGTTTTGCTTTCTATGGCTCTTGAGATCACTTGAAGCCATTCGTTTCCTCATTTGTAAAACATCAAGAAATTTAGTGCACTATTGATGTATACTTTGGTTGTTTCTCTCAATATTGAACGGAGATGATGGTGGGGCCATTTAGTAGGTGTCTCATGAGTCATGGATTAAATTCTACGATCTCATCATCTCTCATGCACATGGAGATTCGAGAATGGGAGCTCTTTATTTGTCAATTTGTTGAGTGCCGCCATCCATTTGAATAAATGATCTCTAACTGGTCTTAACCTTTATTTTATGCTCATCTTTTAGCTTTGTTTACTCAGGTTTGAATTTCAACAGCTTTCCTCTGCCATATTTCCAGATTGGTTCCACCAGTTTCAACGTTACTCATGGAGCAAATTTCACCTCAGCTGGTTTGGGGTTTTTTGATAGCAGTGCTACACTGCTCAACATTTTGTGAGTATGGAACTCATTACTTGACTATGCTCATTACCAATAACCAGCTGTGATACTGGAAGTAGTTGTTATCTTGTGCTTTAACTCGTTCAGGAATTGCAGCCTTGAGGTCTTTGGAATTAAACTTTGTCAGGTATTCATTTTCATGTGGGTAATGTGCTAGCTTGAACATCATGAGCATGTGTGTGGATGCATATCAAAGTGAATCTAGTTTGCGATGTTTTGCATATGTACATATACAAGTCCTGGTACGCGTATGAGCACGTAGCCAAGGGAGTTGAGATAACAAAGAATGGATATTTGTGGCATATGTGAGTGATGCAATTTGTGTGTTTGCAGAATGTCTTGACAGTGAAATTGCCATGCATACATTTTCATGTGGGTAATGTGCTAGCTTGAACATTGTGTAACTGTGTGGATGCATATCAGAGTGAATCTAGTTTGCAATGTTTTGCAGATGTATATACAACTCCTAGTACGCGTTGGAGCAAGCAGCCAAGGGAGGTGAGATAACAAAGAATGGCTCTTTGACATATGTGCTTGATGAAGTTTGTGTGTTTGCAAAATGTCTTGACCTCCATGAATCAACAATCGAAGCTCTTTTCTTAGTACAGCAATGTTTGTGGTAAAATTAAGTGCCTTCTCTCATGTTTCATTTATTTTGACTTGAAGTATTGGGGGTAAAGAAGCTTGTCAATTGTTGTAGGCTCTTGTAACCGTGTTGAACTCCACTTCTATTCTAGTGTACTTTAGTCTTTAAATGTTGGTTTACATGTTACCATTTTTTTTTCATAAAAATTCTTAGAAGGACAAGGAAAATGCTACCCTTCACGGCGAAGGGAAAAGTGCATGGTAGCCCTTCCTATGGGACGGGCACTCTTAAAATTTTCCCTTCCCTAGGATGGGTAAGGGTGCCGGTCCATTTCCAACCCTGATGGGCAAGCTTCTCAATTTTCTCTAATCAATTAAGTTGTTTAATTGCGAGAGCCAAGTATTTCATGTCCGAGGGCTGACTAGAGGCTATACCTAGAAGACCTTGTAGTTAAGCTACGATAAAAGGAATTTCTCATGAAATCATCGCCTGACTTATTTCCTTTTCTTTGACCCCCCAAAGTCTTTTCACATTGTTTCAATTTCGATGTGTGTGCTTATTTTGTATGCCTTGGGTTTTTTGCTTTTCAAGGAAAAGCGCCCACACTGGGAATCTCTAGGGCTCTAGTACCATAGGCGATACATGTGAGTGAAGTACCAAATCAAGCTGAGATTTCTCTTGCACCTTAAGATTTTACATTCTGGCACTTTGATTTTTGTTTGTTCGTTTTCAGCATTTTAATTTTGTAACTTTGGAGGGTCATATAACATTGTTACCCTCCCCAGGCTCATCACATTTGTAAACTCCCTTTATAACACTTAAGTTAAAGGTCGATAGGGACTAAGCCCACTAGAAAGCCCTAGTACATTTCACACAATGCTGCCTAAATCGGACTAAGAACCTAAGTAACCATTGACTATTAGAAATGGATTCCCCATGGTATTAAGAGAAGATCTCTAACGCCTATCTTGGTTAAACTAGCTTAGTCAGACTGCTTGATTTTTAAACCTAGACAAGTGATTATGACAAAAAATTACATTGAACTTAATGTTTTATACTAAGCAAATGTGTTGGATATTATGCTACCAATCATAGTTAAAGCAAACAAACATGGATGCAAAAAGATAAGGGGCAATGCTAATGGACAAGAAACACCTGTTTGTGTTGATGGCCGTGCTTGATTTGAAGTGTAAACGAGAGAAAGATTCCATGAAGGTCCAATTCCTAACAACAGCAACACGTTCTTGTACACACGAGGAAACACAAAGAATACCTCTAGGAGGCACATCAGTGGGAAGAAAGAACTTTGCTAATCACTAAACTCTAAAACAGAAACACTCCTATCGTACTAATCCTACCTACCCTCCATCACTCGAGTGATGAGAATCAAAGGTGTTTTATGACAAAGGTTTCTGTTTTAGTGTACCGGATGTGAATGTGTAGGTCTGGGTCAATGTTTGACTTTTATTGTGCACACTCGTTTGCTAATTGCTCTTGCTCTTTACTATTTTTGTTTTATGTGAGTATAAGGCTTTATATATATACATTCCCTAAGATCGGAAAGCTGAAGGGTCAGGGAAAGAAGGGTAAGAGGGAAATAATTCAATAGGCTGATGTGAACGAAGACTTCCCCCCTTCCTTGGGTAGGTCATATTGTTTGAACTGTGCTCGTCACCCTTTGAAACCAATTGTTCCAGTTGGTAATAGGTGAGGATATTTGCCATTAGTTTTCTATTACCTCAGGCGCCTCATCGAGTTGCAAGGGTGGTAAGGTACTCTCCCAGGATCGAACTTGAAGGTGGTTCATCATGTGATTATTGAACACTAGGAGGTGTGGATTCCTTTGTAGCTTTATGGAGGTCCACTATTGTAGGTAGATGCTGTGGAGAATCTTTTACCTCTATGGATGCATTACATGAGGAGCTAGAAGCTTCATGGGACTCCCCCCTTCCTGAGCTAGGTGGAAGAAATTTTTCTTTCTTTGGTACCCAAACTAGCTCTGGAGCGGATGTGTAGCATTCTGTGATTTTTTTCTTTCCACTATCGTAATTTCATTTTGGAGCTACAGGATTGGGCACACATGGGTCAGGTGACATGTAAGAACACAATCTACGTTTTGGAACCCAAATTTGATCATTTCCTTGATAGTAGCTTTGGGCTTCCAATAGTCATTTAGGAATCCAACGCCACGTTTCCTTACATTTCTTGGAGCGAGTGGGACATTTCTTACAAGGCGCAAAAAATGTGGGCTTCTGTTTTTTAGCATCAACCATGGTCACTAAAGAAGATTTAGGGACCCACTTGTATGTTTTCTTTGTTATTTGAGGATGAGTCTTGTCAGAAGCTTTATGCATTGCTTCTAGCATATTTAAGGGTACGGGCATTTCATCCCCCTCAGGTGTTACCCAGGTCGTCCCCCTGTTTCCCCAAGTGTCTATGGTTGCTGCTAGGTGGACCCAAACCACATTGTCTGACTCGCTCATCCCAGGTAGTACATCCATATAAGGAGAATCTTTCCCAACATCAGTGTCCGCTTTACACGTGTAACAATATTGCAATGGGGCCGAGTGAACTGTGGTATCAGATCTATGATCAATTATAAACCTGTTTCCTAGAGGATGTGCTCGACCAGCTGCAAGATTCACTCGAATGACAAATCTTGGAGCTGCAAGTAGACATGGTTTTTAGACCAGTCATGCACCATTTTTGCTTCCCTCATGAAAGGACGTCCTAAGATCTCATCTCAGATGCCATAGTGTACTTGGAGAAATCCATAACAATGAAGGTAACTCTTATTTTATGACCAAAGACCTTGATCTTGAGATCTTCTAGCATCCCAATAGGTTTAACAATAGACCCATTGGCCATCTTTACCACTATGGTTGTGGTCGCAAGTTGAGGTCTTCCCATATTTTTCCAGCAATTTTTAGTCACAATGCTAACCCCAGTGCCACCATCAAGGATTCGCTTCACAGTTAATCCCTTAGTAGCGATTGGTATGGTCGCATTGGATTCATCACCCTCAAAGTATTGTCCCAACTTGTTAACAGGTATTTCTACCACAAGGTTCTCATCTAAGTTGGGTTGTGGATCTAAGTGTTCCTCCTCTATTGGCATCTCCCCAGCTCCATCCATCTGCGCAAATTGTGGTAGCCCAAACTTTAGTTCTCCATTGAGGAAGGCTCGAAGTGCTAAGACTAGCTTAGGGTCTTTATATAGTTTGGACACGATGGTGGTTCTAACTTCTGAAGACATGAAATCCATCAATTTGCCAATTTTTAATGGCACCTTGTGGGCTTCAGTGCCTTCTCCATTTCTTCGATAGGATCAGGTAGTCCCTCTGTAAACATTCTTTCCATCAAGAAGTGAGTACGCCCAATTTCCCATGACTTTAAGTCACTTTCTTCTTGGATGACACTAGGTATGGCTAAGGGTCTATGGACTTGGCGAGCTTCTTGTTGTGTAGGGAACACGGTGTCTGTAACCTGGATCTGCCTAGGTGCTGGTTCTAGATCCCTTTGGGTATCTTCTACCAAACTCCTTAATTGCTTGACTCGCTTGATCACCTCTGTAGGGTTTGGATAAGTTCCTATCTTCTTCTTGGGTCCTGGCCATTGTGGCTCATGAAGATCTTCTTTGTTGGTTTCTATCATAGTGGTCGTTTTGGTCTCCATGGTTTCACCTGAATCAGAATCCTCTTAAGCGTCGTTCATATATACGGGGTCGTCAACAGTACCTATGTTGGTCTTTGAACTGGGGTCTAACTTCACTACTTTTTGCAATCTCTTCCTTCGTGTTTTCTTCTTTTTTTGAGATTGGGCACTTGATGCCGTGTCTCTTTCCTCAAAAATATAATTTTGTTTTTGGAGCATCGATCGTGTGAGTACATTTACTGGTACCATAGGTGTACTTTGTGATGGCTCCTTGGTAACCTCAATCAAGTGTAATGGCGTGTCTTTGGTGTATTTTGATTATTTGGACATTGGGCAATCAAATGATCTCTGCCACGTCGATTACACATGAGTATCGGCATTGTAGACATGCTCGCTTGATTGGTTTGCATTATTGTGGCATTCTTCTGTAGCCTAATAGGATACTCGGCCACACGATGTGGACCTCCACACTCATAGCATTGAAGAGGTGGTCTCTTAGCAGTGTAATTCATATTTTGGGCTCTTGCCGCAAGAGCAGCTACTTGATAGACAGGTTTGAGTTGTCCCCAATAGTCCTCCATGTAGTCTTGTGGACTTTCTTCAAGCACATATATCCCATAGGCAATATTAGGATCTATATCTTCCTCACAGCCTTCCAAAGAAGCAATAGATGACTCACAACCCACTTGATTCATAGAAGTGATTCTCGAATGTGGTGGTTGCTGTCCTAGCACTGGAGGTGGTAAGGGTGTTGTTTGAACAACATTTTGGGCCCTAGGGACCATGTGTTGTGACGTTTGTTCAAGAGGTGGGGCCGACATGAATGCAGGGCACTCGAGGTGTGTCTGTCCATGCTAAGGTTGGTCTATTGGCCATCCCGCACTTAAATACTATGCAATCCTTAGCTTGATGACCATACCTCCCACAGGCATTGCAGTTCCCATTGAGTTTTACTCTAAAAGTAGGGCATTCACTGGTACTATGTGGTCCATAACATACTGCACACCATTGTTTCTCCCTTCTTGCATACATATGATTGTTTTACGAAGCACGATTGTCTCTAAGACCCTCTTGAATACCCTTGGTGAGATCTGCTAAAGTCATCTCAGATATCTTTGGCTCCTTAGCAATAGGCTTTAGGGTCATTGACTGATGCCTCGATGCTTGCGAGCTAATAGATTTAGGCTCAACAGACACTCTTTCTCCTTGAATCATTAAATTATCCTCCAATTGGATCGCATTGGTGGTGACTGCTTCCCAAGTGGTGATACCTCTAATGACTAGGCCATTGTAGATATCCTCATGTCGTAATCCCCTAATGAATCTATCAAGCAATTGATTATTATTGAAGTGCTCATTTGGATTACAACGAGAATTCAAATGCTTCAAGCGACTAGTAAAGTCTCTCACCGACTCTCCTTCCTCTCGTTGGGCTTTCTCAAGTTGAGAAGCTACACCCCAAAGCACTCCCTCTCGTATGTATTCTATCAAGAACAGTCTCCTAAGAGTAGGGTAAATCTTTTTTTCTTCCACCCTTAGGGTTCTATACCAATCTCCTGCCTTCCCACTTAAGGTTAGACTTAAAGCATTACTCTTATGCAGGTCATTGTGTTCTCCTAGAGAATCACATATTTGTTCAAACACTTTGATATGCTTTCTCACATCCCCGTCGCCACTAAATTTTTGTGTGAGCTTGGCTATTTGTACTGCCTTACTTCTAGGTTCTCTATCATGCATGTTATGCATATTCTCAGCAATAGATCGACCAATAACTTGAGCAAATGTTGCTAAGTCACCTAAGTGAGCAGGCACCGTGCGTGAAGGTGCTCCAAAGACTACATGTGGAGTAGGTATTGGCATTGGGCTTGGCGCATAGGAAGCCCTTGGGTTCCACGTTGGGTACGATTTTGTGCCATATGGTGGCCCAAAGTTCATATGTGTGGCCCTAGGCATAGCAAACGTCGGATGTGACATGCTAATGCTAGCCGGTATAGTCCCATGGAAATAAGAACTTGGGTGTTGTGGTTGTGGAGCATAGGTTGTTGAAACAATGGGAGGGGTAGGGACTACATGAGTACGAGGACCCATGTGTGTATACGATTGGTACACATTTGTAGGTACTATTGCAGGCATTGAGCTACCATGTAGCGGTGCTTTACTAACAAATAAGGTCCATGGCGTGTTTCTTTGCATGCCCATAATCGGGGTAGGCATGGTAGCCGTGGTGTCATCAAGGGAGAGATGAGCTAGACTTGGAAAGGTAAAGCTATCACTTGTGGGCTCAGATTGCATTGAGACCCTTGACAAAACAATATATGGAGGATCCATCGGACTTACTGAGGGAGTCTCCATTTGCGATAAGGTTGGTTGTTTAGCCTACCCTGTATCCAAGAATCTCATGAGACCCATTGAAGGCATGTGGATCCCCTTGTTCTGTCTCTTTAGCTCAATGGATGACCTCACAAACTCTTTGTTGTTGATCCTCCACACTAGTAGCACCCATTGTGGATTGTAGGACATCTAACCAACCCACATGATACGTGTGACCAGTGTATAGGTCAGTTAGAGTTTCCGTTTGTAGTTCGTACTCCCAGTTCTCATTTAGGAACGCTCCATCTAAGCTTGAGGTGCTAGGGGTGTCCTTCGAACTAGATGCAATGTGGCTCTCTATGGGTTGACCCTTAATCGTCATTAATTCAAGAGCACTTGATTGCTCTCCTAGCAAGGATATTGACATAGGAGCTTTTGATTTTAACTCTCTTCATTGCTCCACCTTGTGTAAGCTCTCGATTTTCTTTTCCCTCGCTGCAATGATATATCGCTCAACTTCTTGTACTTCGGCAAGGCTTCTACCATCAGCTAATATAACCTCGGAGAGGCATAGCTCTGAAGAGTCAGGGGGTGCAGTGAATGGAGTATTCGCGTACACACTCTCTAAGAGCATAGGGTCTATGTTGGTCATGAATGGCAAATTTACTTCCCCACCCCCCTCATTTACATCGTTAGCTCCATGTTCAGAGCGAGTGGCTCTACTAAAGGTTTCCTTCAAGCGGCTAAGCATGCTCGGCCCCGACCGCGGGCCCATGGCATGCATGTCTTGGCTTGAGTTATCGAAATTAGGCATTGGAAAACCCTCCATGACGCCGTAGTCAGAGGAAGAGTCACTAGCCGCTATGTTTGGGTCTTGGTTTGTACTACCTTGGGTCCCCGCCGAGGGCCCGGAACCTAAGGTAGGTGGATATTGAGAACTCGCTAAGTCGAAATGCTCTCTAGTTGCTCGGCCTCTAGCACACAACCAGAGTGCAAATGCATGTGCCTTTGGCACCCTACAAGCATCGACGAATAACCTCGAAGGTTAACCACTTACTTTTTTAGGCGTTCGTTTTCACTCGTTTTTTGATGTTTTTAAATTTTTTTTAATGATCGTTTTTTTTTTAATTAAAGTGTGTGATAGCTCAAAATGAGTGTATCACTCAGAGGGTTGCGGTGTGTTTTACAGCACAACGTTCGGTCAACTAAAGCTCCGTTGGTCCTCAAAAAGGTCAATTTTTAGCTACGTGCGAGGCTAAAATATGTAATTTTAAAGGGCGACTGAGGCCTGAGCCTGAGCATGATCTTGGGCTTGGGTCTGTGCTTGGGTCTGAGAGATATTCACAATCCCGATCCTACCTATAAATTTTTATTTTTATTTTTTTTATTTTTATTTTAGGACAAGGCGTCATGGCCGCGATGTGCACACGAGCACACACACACCAAACCTACCTACTTACCACTAATACAGCTACTGCTACACACTAGCACACTACTACAGCAACTCACTAGCTAAAAGAACAACTTATTGTACTTTACACAAAACTAACATTATGGTCTACAACCTTAATACTAACACCTTATCACATAGAAAACACAGTACCTTTTAATTCCTTATTAACAAAATAATACACAACAACAAAACAAACTCCTCAAAACACACACCTTCCTTCTCTACCTTTCCTACAATTGAAATTGCACCACAAAGAAGCACAGAGTTCCATTCAAGCTTATTGTATGGTATTTCCTTGGTAGCGGCGCCAAAAATGTGCTCGTCCATCGCACGTGTCAATGCAAGGGACTTGCCGATACACTGTGTGCGAGCCAAGCACGCAACTAGCCTAAACTAGTAAGCTCAAAGATGGCGATGGTGTGTCACTCATCGCTCTACGCTTGTTGTCGTGGAGGATTCCTCGCCGCGAAGAAGAAGGAGCCACCGTTGCATCACTCTCAACCGCTTCGCCGAGGCTGTGCCATCGTCGCAATGCTCGATCGCACTCTCTCTCTCTCTCTCTCTCTCTCTCTCTCTCTCTCTCTCTCTCTCTCTCTCTCTCTCTCTCTCTCTCTCTCTCGCATACACACACACACACAAGGAGATGATGAAGAAGAAGATGGAGATGGAGCAAGAGCACTCTTCAATTGCACAAAAGAGAGAATGAGTGAATTTTAGGTTTATGTGACTTTTATATGAGCTCGCCCCATTCACACTTGGGCACCCATACTTAGCCAACTAACCCTTGAATGTTCCTGTTAGAGTACACCTCTCATCGGTGATCACTCTTACCCTTTTCCTATTGGACCGACAAGCCCGATCCCTGACTCTACCAAATAAATAATACGGCGTCTGTCGTAGGTGACAGGAATGTGCGTGAGGGTTAACACCGACCCAAAGTTAAATAACAAGACTCTGGTGAACCAAAGTAACTTTCACCTCGTAGGACTAGTCTAAGGTCATCTACCTAGGGCTCTCATCCTCGGCAACGGTGCCAATGTTGTCGAGCAGATACACTGCTCGCAGTTGCTAGCAACGTGAGAACTGGGCCAACAAACAAGATGTCAACCAAGGATGGAGCTTGATTTGTAGGCGCATGGAAACAAATAGATGGGTGTCAATCACCTACTCAACCTTCTAAAGACAATCACTACCAAGGAAAATCAACTCAAGCACACTATGTATCCACAATTGTAACCTTATCTACGAAGGCTACACTCTCCGAAATATGACCTAACGTTGTCAAATCGTCATGAAACTTGAGGAGTAACCTCTATACACCTAGAGGACACTACCCTAAAGTCTCTAACCCAACTTACTACTTTCAAGCACTTGGTGCAAAAAACGCATATGAAGACAGGCCAAAAATTACAGGTCATCGATTCTCAACGTGTTTAGGCCTAAAGTGTAGTTCAACTCACCATGAACGCAAGGGCATATAGCAATCACAAAATAGATACACGGTTAGAGAGAAAACTCACTTTGAAGCTCGTGAAAGAGCTCTTTGTGAGACTGGAATCGTGCAAGCTTGGCATTGAAGCGTAGCTCTTGCCATTGCTAACACGATGGTGTAGTCGCCTTCGCTAAATGTAGCTTACGTAGTGCGTGTAGAGAGTAGAAGAAGACCTCACTCACTCTCTCACACAAAAGACACAGTCATGACACACTTAGTTGAGCTCAAAAGATGATTAATTCAAAATTTATCCTTAGGGTTACAAAAGATGGCTTTTATACCTCAAACTTGGAGGTTCTAACTTATCACAATTACCTCCTACTTTCTACCATGGGTTTAGCTGATCCGCATTAATAATATATTACAATTTGGAAACTCGATTGAGTCCCAAAAAATAATTATATTGAGTTTGAAAAATTAAATGATAAAAAAAACAAGCTTTCTCGTGTTCTGATGTCAACACCGCCAATCAAAGAGCTAGAAGAAATAGTGCACACGTAGTTCTAAAATGCCAATTCCTAGTTTTGGCATAGCAAAAACTGTACTCATGTTGAGTACTAAGGAGTTCAAAGACACCTTTCATATAATTGACTCCCATCACATCAAACAGAGTCTGATTCTCACCATATCTAGATGGACATCTTCTTTTGACAACAACCAAAACGTTCAACAACACCAAAAGCCCCAGAAGAACCTTAAGTACATGCAAACAAGAAATATCCAATTGTAGCAGAAAAAGGTAAAGCTAAAGCACACACTGAAGCCCATCAACCTTGCAAGTCAATTTTACCTTCAACGAGCCTCCACAACCTTTCAACGCAGCCTCTACATCAAAAGCCACACATCTTTTGCTCCATCAGCGTGATGATTGAGAACGGTGAGAAAGGACATAAGCAAATTTTTCGATCACTGAGTCGTGGTTTGCTTGTTGAGTTGATGTGTTTGCTTGTTAGGTTCACTTATTGAGGACTAACAACCTCAAAGAGTCTCCGTACCCCATTTGAGTCACTTACATGAGTATTGATATTATGTTAGTGCCAGATAGCTATGCTACAGACATCCGTTGTGGCGACCCGCTAATAGCATTGATTATTCTCACTGCACATTATCTTCCATTTGAATAGCCTCTTGGTAGCAGGTAGGCTCTCTAAAATCATTGACAAACAAATAGTATAACCCTAGCAAAAAATGCTCAAGGGCATGAGAGACTCGCATAAATATCCTCATTGCTTGACTATTGAACTTTGCTCCCTTTGGAGCACTATTAGCATCACTAGGAGACTGAGTTTGATCTCACTTGACTCTACATCCTTGAATATGACCTTGTGATACTCAACCTCTTTGATAGGTTGTCTATGCATCCTCACCTCATTAAAGATAACTTGTGAGCTACCAATGAGTTTTCTAGATTTTGAGTGCCAAAGACAATAGATTGCACCATATCCAATGAAGATGCATTTATGTGATTTTGGATTTAGCTTATTGCATAGCTCTTTAGGGACATGTGAGCTTGCCTCGCACCCACATACATGTAGTCTGTTGTAGTTTGGCTCCTTGCCGATCCACATCTCATGTGGAATCTTATAACTCAATGACATACTAGGCAATCGATTGATAATGTAAAATGATGTCGTAATAGCCTCTCCCCAAAAATCTAGAAGTAAGTTCACCATATACAACTTGGTTGTGACTCTCTCTTGGATTTTTCTATTCATATGCTCAGCAACACCATTTTGAGTATGTGTGTACAACATAGTAATGTATTGCCTAATGTCTCTTTTGCTACAAAAATTCTTAAACTCAATGGAGATATACTCTCCCTCGTTCTTGGTGTGAAAAGCCTTCAACTTCTTACCTGACTAGTTCTCTATAATTGTAAGGAATTGCTAAAACATAGCAAAAACTTTGTCTTTCCTCTTCAAGAGGTAGAACCACACCTTCCTAGTAGATTCATCTATGAATGTTGGAAATACAATGCCTCCCTAGAGACGTATGCATCATAGGCCCACATAAATCATTATGTACCAAGTTTAGAGGATTCCTAATTCTTTATTTAATGATGAAGTTATAACCATAAATTTGATTCTCAAACAAAGTAAAAAATAAAAAAGTTTCAGACAAGTAAGTAGTCCAAATGCTGAAGTTGTTTCATTCCTTTTTGACTCATATGACCAAGCTAGCTATGTTGCAACTTAGTAGAAGGTAGGTTGACAACATAAATGGAATTCTCTTTCATTGAAAGATATACAAAGTGTACAATGAGCCAAAATTTTGGCCCTTGAAGATGACCAAATTTCTCTCTTAAATCATCCAAGAACCATTGTAGTATATCCCAAATCATCAAGCTGACTAGCTGACACTAAGCTCTTCATCAACTTTGGAAATGTCTACCTCAAAGCATAAATCCAATGCCACTATGCATGCATAGCTTCACATACAATGCCACAAATCTCAAAGTGATATAAGTCACCTAGCTTGATTGACCATGCATAGGAGCATAACTAGAGAACCATTCCCTATGGGCAATAACATGAAAACTAGTACCTGAGTGTATAATAACTAATATCTAGTTCTCCTAAATGATTTTCTCATGTTAATCTCATCATTTAATATGGGAAAGTACCAGGGGAGAAAAGGCTAGAATATTGGTTAAGCTGGCAGACCGGTAACAGTAGGGATCCAAAGGAGGGAAAATAGGGATCCAAAGGGGGGGGCATCTGCAAAAGAGTAATGTGCAACAATGGGCTTCAAAGACCCTAAGGTTCAGTCCATTAAGACTTCCAAAATGCTAAGGTTCCAAAATTCAAAGGTTATGTCCAATGGTCAAACTCTAGGTAAAATTGAATGCTTATGTGAAGACCATAAAGTCTTCACATATCCCTAGATAGCAGGGGGCAAGCCCAAATTGTAGGGGAGGAGAGATAAACACACACACACACACACACACACACACACACACACACACACACTTTAGCAGGCTCCCTTTACACAAAGGGAATAGGGGACACATGTCAACTCCCTAGCCCACTTGCCCCCAAGGTGCATTCAAATCCTATTGGATGGCCATAGAGGTGGCCCAATAAGATTAGGCTAGAGTACATTTAGTTTAATTCATTTTAAAACACTTGATAAAAGAACCAATAGAAATTAAGATCTCTAGAAGACTATTGGATAGTCTCCCAAGGGGTCCAATGAGCATTCAACAGCCCAATGGCTTGCCTGATTCCTATTGGCTAGAAGACTAAGGGGTCCAATGAAAGTTTAATTGCATTTTTAATTACCTAAAGCTCTCACAAAAGGGGAAAGGGGGACACATGTCACAAGGCCATCACTTTTGCTTCTTAATTATCATTGGCTAAGCTTTGCAGGGTCCAATGGGATGCCAGCATGAGTTAAAATCAAGAGGGATCGATCAAGAGAGAGGGGGGGGGCGGGGCTGATTTTGGCAAGGCATTATCACACACACACTCACACAATCTCATGTGTGGAGTAAATAAGACTATCTCCTTCTCAAGCTTTAATGAAAATCTCATCATCTACTCCAAGCTTGTGAGAAGGGAGGCCTACACCAACAACTCTTGGCTTTGTGATGCAAATCCAACCGAGAGCCAAGCTCCAATGCCTGCTCATCTCCCTTACCATGCTAATTACTAAGCTATGCTAAGCTATTATGAGTGATTATGTGAGGAGACATACTTCGTTCTCGTAAGAATACTCCTTCGTCTCAATCTACTCTCATACCCCGCTAGCTCTCACCATCTTCGAAGGTGTGTGAGGTCTTGGGTTTGAGACCGTGAGGGAATTGATGTTGTGTTTTATAAGTGTGAGCTTGGTGCTTGAAGCTTCCATCTTCATTGCACCAGCGAGTTATTGAAGGAACGCAAAGTATTGTATTGTAAAATGTCTCCCTTGATGGGGGAAACCTATAATACAAAGCCTTTTGGAGGGGGGACCGGCTCCATGTAAATCCGGTCCTCAAATGTTGTCAATAGCTTAATTTCTCTCTCTTTTTGAAGTATTGTTTATGCCTATCTAACTAGGTGTTATGCTTTTGTTGCTCTCTCCATCCAAGCACTCTTGCTATGCTCATTAGGAATCTATTCTAATGAAATGCTCACTATGTCTATGTTATTTTCCGCTACACACAAGTTACTAGACCATTAAATGTTACATTGGTATTAGAGTTGGAAGTTTCTCTTTTCTTGTTCAAGAAGGGAGTTCCTCAAGCTAACTATAAATGGTTGGTATTATTAATTGCAATTGAGTAAGTAGAATAGGGATTTTTGCAGTGCGCCTGCTTTGTGCAGATAACGGGGCATCATTGTCGAGAGCTATGGTCTTAATAGTGGAGTCCTACGGGGCTAGCCTACAGCTTAACCACTATTGAGCTATTAGAAGCTTGACAAGAGCCGGTACTGTTTTGGTGTTGACAGACCCTCTCTTCTATTCCTTGCAAGTAATGATATTCAAGCCACGGGTACAGGAGCTTGAGTGCTTTTCTAAAGGGGTTAAGAGGAGTAGCAACTAGGGCTAGTAAAGGCCAAAGTACACCTTAAAAAAATTTACACCTAAAAGCTGCTAGAATGGCTTACAATAGTAAAGAGAGTGAAATTAATGTTGATAGCTTTGATTTTGCTAATGAGCAGGCTACTAATGATGCCCCTATGCTTGCTAACTACCTTGTTTCTAGGCTTCAACAAGCCATGGGCAATCCATCCCTCCAAAGTGAAGTGCAACAGCAGCTATGTGCTCATGGGATTCTCTAGACTCCCCACCAAGAAGAGAGAGTACCTAGGAAGCCTCCTTGTGAGACTTCCAAAAGAGGCCTCTCTCCGATTTGGGAAGAAGAAGAGGATCCGTACAAAGGGCTTAAAAATCTACTACTTGACGACGCATCTCCTTCCTAAAGGAGAACTCAAGAGCCCCCACCAAAAGAATGAGAAAGAACTGAGTCTTCTGCCACCTCGACCGAAATGGCTCCACGAAGCCGGCGGGCAAAATGCTCTCCAACACCCTCTAAATGGAGAAGACCATCACACACTCTCCACACCATAATTCAAAGAGGGATGACAAAAAACAAGAGAAGAAAAAGGCGAGAAAGAGGTCACCCTCTTCTCCATCTTCTTGATCCTCTTCCTCTTATGAAGAAAGTGATGGTGCAGATAAGAAGGAACAAGGGAAGAAAAAGGCAAGAAAGAGGTCATCCTCTTCTCCATCCTCCTCAAATTCTTCCTCCTCTGAAGAAAGTGATCGTGCAACTTTTGAACCACCAAAAAGAAGAGGCCATAGGAAATCCTATGCCGCGTGGAAGAAGTCGTCCAAGCTCAAGAAGTTCAAAGAGGGAGGAAAGAACATCTCTTTCCTTACCTACGATGACACCTTTGGTGCTACAGACAAAGTCTTGGCCTTCATCCAACAATGTGATGCGGCATTTGGAGATGAGGGCTTCACGGAGTCCTCTAAGCTATGCCATGTAGCTATGCATTTTCAAAAGTCTGCCAGGAAATGGTGGTCTAGCCTACGGGCAAACGATGAAGCTCCACGAACATGAAAAGCTTTTAGAGCTTCCATCATGAAGCAATTTTTGGATACCGATGCCAAAGACAAAGTACTCACCGAATGGCGAAGCTTGAAGCTCTCTCCCTACGAATCTATTCACAAATATGTAGACAAGTTTTGGGACTTACATCAAAGCCAGTGTCTTCAAAAAGATGGATTTTTTAGAGCAAAAACAACAATTTTGTGTGGATCTAACTAAAGATATGGCAGAGTATGTTAACTCCCAAAGGCCACGCACCATATCTGCGGTCATACACCATACCATGGTGGCTTCATGAATCAATTTCCAACAAGGGGCTAAGAGAAATCTTAAGCCCACGGAGAACAATGACCATAATAATGAGCCCAAGGGGAAGGACAATGTCCAAAAGTCTCCTAAAGGCACTGCCAACAACAAAAAAGCTAAGGAGAAGGGACTTTATAAAGGCAAGAATAAACTCTCTCGTGAAGAGCTTGAGCGTTATCGTAAAGATAATCGTTGTTTCAAGTGTGGGGAGCAAGGGCATGCTTATCGTGCTTATCCCTACAAGAATACACGAAATGAGCCTCCTAGAGCTACCTTGGTCGAAATCCAAGAAGAGGATGCTCACCACAAAGGATCTCCTCTATGCCATGCTTGGGGAAAGGTAAAAGAACATGATGATTTTATTATCTTTGACCCTGGTTCTACTCACAATTTCATATCCACAGAGTTGGCCACCAAGCTAGGAATCCAAGCCTATGAGATGGAAGATGTCCAACCAGTCGATGGTGCTTTCAAGGGGCAAGAAGCTTCAGGCACTCCCTTAATTGGGAAATTGAGGCTCCATGTCCAAAGCTATGTGGACAAAGAGGACTTCTTTATCTCTCCTCTCAAGCACGAGGATGTAATCCTAGGGGCACCATGGTTTGGTCGCATGGCTGCCAATGTTAAATTTCCTAAAAGGCAAATCTACTTTAGGTTCAGGGAAAAAAGATATGTACATAGATGCCAAAGAATTGGGTAGTAACACCATACCCATTGTACATATGCAAGCTTTCAATAAGTCAATAAAGAGCTCTATTTCTGTGTGCATGATTTTTGTTAAAGATTCTTAAAATGAACCTAATGCTTTAGCAAAAGAAAATATAAGCAATCACAAAGAATTAGAGTTATCCAATTTTCTCAAGGGATTTCAAGATGTTTTTAGTGACAACATCCCTTGTGAACTACCTCTTGAACGAGGCAACGATGACCATGCAATTGAACTTCTTCTAGGAAGTTCACTGCCTAATAAACCTCCTTATAGAGTTTCTCAAGCTCAACAAGAGGAGATTATGCGGCAAGTGCATGAGTTAGTTGAGAAGGGCATGGTTAGGCCTAGCTCATCTCCATGTTGCTCACCCGTTATTATTGCAAAAGAAAGATGGCATATATCGTATGTGTATCGACTATAGAGCACTAAAAAGGATCACTATCAAGAATAGGTTTCCCGTTCCACTGGTAGAAGACCTATTTGATAAGCTACAAGGGTCGACCTACTTTAGTAGGATTCACCTAAAAAGTGGTTACCATCAAATAAGGATAGTTGATCAAGACATTGTAAAGACTGCATTTTGCACTAGTTTGGTCTTTAAGAATACATTGGCATGCCTTTTGGCTTGACCAATCCACTAGCCACATATAACCGATTGATGGAGAAGCTATCCAAGCCTTACCAAACCTTTAATGGAGTGTTCTTTGATGATATTATCATCTACTCTAATTCATTAGACAAACACAAGCAACATCCCCAGGTAATATTTCAAGTCTTATGAGAGAATAAACTTTATATTAATCAAAAGAAAAGTGAATTTTTCTTACAAGAGATTCAGTATTTAGGTCACATTATCTCTCAAGATGGCATCCAAATGGATCCATCGAATCTAGAGGTAATAAAAGGATGGCCTAACCCAAGGAATCTACATGAACTAAGAAGCTTTATATGTATGTGTGCATACTATAGACGCTTCATAGAAAAGTTCTCACAAATCACGGCACCATTACATGACCTAGCAAAGAAAAATGTTAGGTATACTTGGTCTGCAAAGGAGAAAAATGCTTTAAAAAAGCTTAAAGAAAAGCTTATCTCTCAACTTGTGCTCACTGCCGGATCTCTCAAAACGATTTGAGCCCCAATGTGACGCTTGTCGTGATTACCTTGGAGCTGTTTTGCTCCAAGAAGGGCATGTCATAGCCTATGAAAGTCGAAGGCTCGACCCTGTTGAGCAAGCTCTAGGCATATATGAAAAGGAGCTCCTCGCAGTTCTAAATGCCTTAAGACTCGTGGGAGCACTATTTATTGGGGACTCCTTTCATTCTTTGGATGGATCACCAAAGCCTTAAGTACTTCATGACGCAGACCAAGCTCTCCGAAAAACAAATGAGGTGGAAAAATTCCTTTCGCAATTTCATTTTCATATTGCTCACATTGCTGGCAAGCAATGTGAGCAATATGGGAAAATTCCTTTCGCAATTTCATTTTCATATTGTTGGCAAGCATAATCAAGTAGCCGATGCACTCTCAAGACGGCCGAGAGTGAATACGGTTTCCATAGCAACTCACAATGATCTATCTTCTATGATAGATGAGTACGCTATTGATCTCGATTTTAGAGATGTGATTTCAGCCCTTGCACTACGGAAGAAAGAGGAACCATTTACTTTACAAGATGGTTATCTTCTCTATGGCAATAGACTATGTGTTACTAACTTAGTACGTGAGAAAGTAATGTATGAATCTCATGATCCTCCTTATGTGGTGCATAGAGGGACTCAGTCTACCCTAAAAGGGATTGAAACATATTTCTATTGGACTACCATGAAAGCAAACATACAAGCGTATGTTTTTAAATGTGTGGTATGTCAAAAGACAAAGTTTGATAGAGGGAAGCAACCTGGATTGCTTCAACCTTTGCCAATCCCTAATTCACCATGGTAAAGCATATCCATGGATTTTATCTTTGGATTGCCTAAGTCTATCCTTGGGAATATGGGAATATGGACGATAGTAGACAGGTTCAGCAAACAAGCTCACTTTATACCTGTCAAAAAGACTATCAAAACCCATCAAATGGAAACCCTCTTCATATCACAAATCTTCAAATACCATGGCTTGCCAATGTCCATAGTGTCGGATAGAGATCCTAGAATGACCTAGTAATTTCTGGAAGGGTCTCTTTGAGAATTTAGGGACAAGGCTAAACTTCTCTTCGGCCTACCACCCGCAAACGGATGGCCAAAGTGAAATAGCTAATTTGACAATTCTTGATCTACTAAAAGCCTACATAACGGAAGTAGATAAAAGGTCCCAATGGGAGAAGTACTTACCCTTAGTGGAGTATATACGCCTACAATAATACTCTACATACCTCCACGAGAAAAGCACCTTTCGAGGTGATTGAGGGAAGATCCAAAATTCCCCTGCTACTTAAGGTACACAGGAAGATCTTCGCTGTTGCAGATGAGTATAGCCGAGACCTACAAGAATCTTTCCAAAAGATTAAGGATGCTATCTCTATCTCATAGCAAAGGCAAAAGGCTACTGCTGATAAGCACAGAAGAGCCCAAGCCTTTAAAGAAAATGATTGGGTCTTGCTTAAATTTCCCAAGGCTCAATTAAGGCACACAACGGGCAAGAATCCTACGGGACACCAAAAGTACTATGCTAAGTTAGCAAAAAGGTACTATGGTCCCTTCCAGATTCTTAGACCAATCAGTGACATGGCCTATCAACCTTAAGTTACCCAGCCATTCGCTCGTACACAATGCTTTCCATGTGAGCCTATTTAAAGCCTTACAAAGGAGAGCCACCTCAAGAACCAACTATTGAAGACCCACCGGAGATAGAGGACCAAGAAGAGGTGTTGCAGCCCGAGTCCATTCTCCGACATGAAGACAAGGTATTGAGATGCGGTAAGATAATCTGACGGTATCTTATTAAGTTTAAGAACTATCCTTTTGAAGATGCTAGATGGATGTAAGGCATACAATTAAAGGATAACCTAAACCTTGTCAATGCTTACAATGCTTCCCTAGAGTAAGCAAATGTACAAATGTTTAAAATGAATAGAGTTTTTGTCTTATAAGACTCTCGTTTTCTTTATTGTGCACAAATGCTTAGTATGCATGCTTAGGATCAAGTTTGTGGAGATGAGCTCCCAAACACCAAGTAGATCTTGTCACTCTACTATGGAAGATTGATAGAACTAATGTGCAGACATGCTTGCGCCAGCTTAGGCTCTCAAGCACCAAATGGATTAGTCACCCATTCTGGAACGATGTTGTAGGGTAAGATAGGGATCCTCTACCCGCTAGAAAAAGGACTAATGATTAGACTTTATCTTCTCTACCCCATAGTCGAGGACGACTATGATTTCAAGAGAGAGGTAATTTCATAATAACTAATATCTAATTCTCCTAAATGATTTTCTCATGTTAAACTGATCATTTAATATGGGGAAATACTAGGGGAGAAAAAGCTAGAATATTGGTTAAGCTGGCGGACCGGTCACAGTAGGGATCCAAAGGAGGGAAATAGGGATCCAAAGGGGGGAGCATCTGCAAAAGAGTAATGTGCAACAATGGGCGTCAAAGACCCTAAGGTTCAGTCCATTTAGACTTCCAAAATGCTAAGGTTCCAAAATTCAAAGGTTATGTCCAATGGTCAAACTCTACGTAAAATTGAATGCTTATGTGAAGACCATAAAGTCTTCACATATCCCTAGATAGGAGGGGGCGAGCCCAAATTGTAGGGGAGGAGAGAGAAACACACACTTTAGCAGGCTCCCTTTACACAAAGGGAATAGGGGACACATGTCAACTCCCTAGCCCAGTTGCCCCCAAGGTGCATTCAAACCCTATTGGATGGCCATAGAGGTGAACCATTGAGAATTAGGCTAGAGTACATTTAGTTTAATTCATTTTAAACCCTATGGGATGGCCATAGAGGTGAATCAGTGAGAATTAGGCTAGAGTACATTTAGTTTAATGCATTTTAAAACACTTGATAAAAGAACCAATAGAAATTAAGCTCTCTAGAAGACTATTGGACAGTCTCCCAAGGGGTCCAATGAGCATTCAATAGCCCAATGGCTTGCTTGATGTTACCATATACATGTGGTAGTGATGTGTGTGAACACACTAGGACCGCCGGGGCATTTTTTCCCTCTTTAGGAGGTTTTTTCCCCCGTGCATTATATATACGCCCATCACTCTAGGGCTACCTATCTTTCCATTGCACACTAAGTAATACACTCTCTATTGTGTGCCTTGAGCTTCCTTCGTCTTCTCCAAGCTATGTGTGTTTCTCTGCAACCCTAATTCCAACAATTGGTATCATAGCAGGTCACGTCCTCCCGGGCTTAGTCGCCAGCTGCTCCAGCACACGCCTGTTCACTTTCTCCGATTTCAGTGAGCTTTGGTGAGCGTTCGCAGGTCAACAAATATTTTGGGTAAGCTCGAAGAGCTTGGTCTGCTAAAAATTTTGATTTGGGCTCATTTTGGCCTCCGTTTCCACTACAGGCAATACTGCACAGGCTATTTCGTCATTTTGTGCATAATTTCTGTCAGTGCCGTTTTCTGCATAACATGTGCCTTATAGTCTTCTACGGTTTGTGCTATATAGCACAGGTTGTTCCCGCTCCATTTCTCCTATTTTCGGGCAGTTTTCACATCAAGTGCAGCATTTACCATGGCTGACAACAACAACACAGATGTGTTCAAGATGTTTGCTGTTGAGGACAGGTTGGATGGGGACAACTACCCTATGTGGGCTTATATGATGCAACATGTTCTTGTGTCAAAGGGTGTCTGGAACATTGTGCAGGGCATTGATGTACGTCCTCGTTCTGAGGATGTAGGCGATGTTGAGGATGTTGCAGGTCTTGTTGCAAGGATTGTAGCTGTTAGAGTTGTTTTGCCTACGGCAGAACAAGCTCGTTGGGATGTTAAGGATGCGCAGGCTCATGCATTGATTGCGTTGTCTGTGAAGCGCACCATTGTTCCTCACATCCGTTCAGCAAAATCTGCAAAACAGGCTTGGGATATTTTAGCAGGTCTTTCTGCAAGCCGCAATGAGGCTAAAATTGCTTTGCTGCGTAAAGAGCTGGAGTCGAAGATTATGCATGAGGAAGATGATATGGACACTTTCCTTGCTAGTGTCAAGGATATCAATGAGCAGCTTATTTCTGCAGGTGAAGTCATTTCAGACAGTTCCCTTGTGCAGACTATTCTTGATGCCTTACCAGATTCCTACCAGACTTTTGCTAGTACTTGGAGATTCATGACCCAAGGAAATCCTGAAGTTGTCAAGTTTGATGCATTATGCACATTGCTGTTGCAAGAGTCACTTTCTAGAAAAAACAGGACTAGGCAGCGTGCAGTTGAACAGGCTTTTATTGCTTCTCAAAGAAAGGGTGGTAACAGTAATGCAGCCACTTCTTATGGTTCTGCTGCGAGTGGCAAAAATTATGTTCCTAATGCTTCTGCTGGCGGTACTTCGTCTGGAAATTCTGGTGATAAGGGCAAAAAGAAGATGCATTACCATTATTGTAAAGCCAATGATCACTTGATCAAGTCGTGGCCTAAGTTAAAGGCCAAAGAGGCTAAGAAGAAAGAGGGTGGTTCCACTGCAAATGCTGGTTCCACTACAAATGCAGGCATTGTTGAGTCTTCTGTGAAAGGAGACTGTGTTGCTGATGTTGATGCAGAATGGGCTTTTAGCGCAGAGTGCACTTACAATCCTGTTGTCCATGATGCATGCTTGTCAGTTGCTGCAGATTCACATGTGTGGTATTTCGACAGTGGTGCTACAAAGCACATTACCTCACATCGTGAATTGTTTACCTCTCTCGAGTCTGTCCCTCATGGGAATTCAGTCACTTGTGCAACAACGCCTCTTATCCAGTTCAGGGAGTTGGAAAGATTGTGCTCACTGCTGCTAATGGCAGTTCCTTCACACTTGTTGATGCACTTTATGTACCTGGGATCAAGAAGAATCTCTTGTCTGTATCCGCACTTGCTAGACTTGGACTTGTAGTCAAATTTGTGGATGACAGATGTACAGTTCATGATCTTAGTTTTGGTGATGAAATTGTTGCATCTGGCCTTTTGTGCCGTGGGTTGTATAAGCTCACTTTGTATGACAAGTGTGGACAAAATTTTGCAAATGCTATTGCAAATTCAAGGGCTATTTCAGATGCAAAAC
This sequence comes from Adiantum capillus-veneris, assembly GCF_014529385.1. Classification (NCBI taxonomy): domain Eukaryota; kingdom Viridiplantae; phylum Streptophyta; class Polypodiopsida; order Polypodiales; family Pteridaceae; genus Adiantum; species Adiantum capillus-veneris. The sequence continues at coordinate 146,372,511 of NC_140947.1, forward strand.
TTTGGCATGCATGTTTTGGTCATCTGAATTTTGTCAGTTTGCAGCGTTTGCAGAAATCTGATATGGTTGCTTCTTTGCCGTCTCTTGAAGCACCTATCAAACATGTTTGTGAAGGCTGTATTTTGGGTAAGATGCAGCGTTCTAAGTTTCCAAAGGATGGTTCAGTTCGGGCCACATGCAGGTTGTAGCTTGTGCATAGTGATGTTTGTGGGCCCATGCAAACTTTGTCCTTGGGCAATTACCTGTACTTCGTGACTTTCATTGATGATTACTCCAGGCATGCATGGGTATTTCCGCTTAAAACGAAGTCCGAAGTTTTTATGCGCTTCAAACAATTTCTGGCTATGGCTGAAAATGTCTCGAAATGTACTATGGGCACCCTCCGTTCCGATCGAGGGGGGGAGTATATGTCTCATGAATTTAATGCATTTCTGGCTAGTCGTGGGATAAAACACCAATGTACAGTGCCTTATACGCCTCAGCAAAATGGTGTTGCTGAGAGGAAAAACAGGTCACTAACGGAAATGGCACGATGTATGGTCAAAAGTCAAGCTTTACCGCATTCTTTTTGGCTTGAGGCCATCATGTGTGCCACTTATGTACTTAACAGGTGTCCTACAAAAGCTTTGCAGTCTATTACTCCATATGAAGCATGGCATGATAGAAAACCTTCTATTGAGCACATGCGTGTTTTTGGCTGTTTGGCATATGCTTTGGTGCCACAAGTGCAGCGCAGAAAATTAGATGATAAGGTTGTCAAATGTATTTTTGTTGGTTATAGTGCTGAAAGCAAAGGTTACAGGTTGTATCATCCACAAACAAAACATATTTTGGTTTCTCGGGATGTAGTGTTTGTGGAAGATACTGTTCAGCCCTTGCTGTCATGTACTAGAGATAGTAATGTAAGCTCACAGGACATTTATGACACTTTGTTGCCTCTTTTCAGTGGTGGAAATACGAATGTAAGTTCCAATGAAATTGTTGCATCTGGCCTTTTGTGTCGTGGGCTGTATAAGCTCACTTTGTATGACAAGTGTGGACAAAATTTTGCAAATGCTATTGCAAATTCAAGGGTTATTTCAGATGCAAAACTTTGGCATGCACATTTTGGTCATCTGAATTTTGCCAATTTGCAGCGTTTGCAGAAATTTGATATGGTTGCTTCTTTGTCGTCTCTTGAAGCACTTATCAAACATGTTTGTGAAGGCTGTATTTTGGGTAAGATGCAGCGTTCTAAGTTTCCAAAGGATGGTTCAGTTCAGGCCACATGCAGGTTGTAGCTTGTGCATAGTGATGTTTGTGGGCCCATGCAAACTCCGTCCTTGGGCAATTACCTGTACTTCGTGACTTTCATTGATGATTACTCCAGGCATGCATGGGTATTTCCGCTTAAAGCGAAGTCCGAAGTTTTTATGTGCTTCAAACAATTTCTGGCTATGGCTGAAAATGTCTCGAAATGTACTATGGGCACCCTCCGTTCCGATCGAGGGGGGGAGTATATGTCTCATGAATTTAATGCATTTCTGGCTAGTCGCAGGATAAAACACCAATGTACAATGCCTTATACGCCTCAGCAAAATGGTGTTGCTGAGAGGAAAAACAGGTCACTAACGGAAATGGCATGATGTATGGTCAAAAGTCAAGCTTTACCGCATTCTTTTTGGCTTGAGGCCATCATGTGTGCCACTTATGTACTTAACAGGTGTCCTACGAAAGCTTTGCAATCTATTACTCCATATGAAGCATGGCATGATAGAAAACCTTCTATTGAGCACATGCGTGTTTTTGGTTGTTTGGCATATGCTTTGGTGCCACAAGTGCAGCGCAGAAAATTAGATGATAAGGCTGTCAAATGTTTTTTTTTTTGTTATAGTGCTGAAAGCAAAGGTTACAGGTTGTATCATCCACAAACAAAACATATTTTGGTTTCTCGGGATGTAGTGTTTGTGGAAGATTCTGATCAGCCCTTGCTGTCATGTACTAGAGACAGTAATGTAAGCTCACAGGACATCGTCTACTCCAAGCTTGTAAGAAGGGAGGCCTACACCAACAACTCTTGGCTTTGTGATGCAAATCCAACCAAGAGCCAAGCTCCAATGCATGCTCATCTCCTCTACCATGCTAATTACTAAGCTATGCTAAGCTATTATGAGTGATTATGTCAGGAGACATACTTCTTTCTCGTAAGTATACTCCTTCCTCTCGATCTACTCTCATACCCCGCTAGCTCTCACCATCTTCGAAGGTGTGAGAGGTCTTGGGTCTGAGACCGTGAGGGAATTGATATTGTGTTTTATAAGTGTGATCTTGGTGCTTGAAGCTTCCATCTTCATTGCACCAAGTTATTGAAGGAACACAAAGTATTGTATTGTAAGATGTCTCCCTTGATGGGGGAAACCTATAATACAAAGCCTTTTGGAGGGGAGACCGGCTCCATGTAAATCCGGTCCTCAAATGTTTTCAATAGCTTAATTCCTCTCTTTTTTAATTATTGTTCATGCCTATCTAACTAGGTGTTATGCTTTTTTGTTGCTCTCTCCATCCAAGCACTCTTGCTATGCTCATTAGGAATCTATTCTAATGAAATGCTCACTATGTCTATTCTGCTACACACAAGTTACTAGACCATTAAATGTTACATAAGTCAATTATCTAGTTTTGCATATAACACTCATCAAGAGCCAATAATGCATCTAGACTCAAGTCAACAGTGAATATCAAGATATTGGATGCTTGTGGCATGTCAGGAACAACCTCAAGTAGTGGAGACTTAACCACACTGAGCTCCTCGATCTTCACAGTGCTCTTTACAATGGCTTTGCCCTTTTCACAATGTAAAATGTGACAATATTTATTCAAAAGACTTTCTTGTGGTAATGATAGCATTCTACATTGTGTATGTCACATCCACCACTCTTGTTATGAGAATTCTTGTTGGGGTATAAAGCCCAATGTGGTATAATAAGAACTCACTATGCTCTACACATTACAGTAGAGCGAGTTCACCATATCGTCGTGCTCTTCTTCTTGCACTCTCTCTCGCGTCGCACTTCCGCTCCTACTCCTTCAACTGGTATCAGAGCTCAGATCGAGGCTCGGGGCAGCACTGCAGGAGGCTAGAGTCACCAACTCAGATTGGAGTGAAATTCGACAGGCGAAGACACGGCCCCAAATCTCGTGGGAAAACCCGAAGGACCTGGTGTTGTCAGAATTTCATTCTGAGGTCATCTCGACCACCGTTCGGCTTCGACAAAGGTTTGCGCAGGCCATTTTCGACTACGTGGTCTCGACGGGTGCAGATCCGACTCTGCAAATTTGGGGTTTTTGGCCTACGACTACAGGTGCTGAGGATATCGACACTCCCAGAGTGTTGATTTGTGGCTGTCTACACATCGAAGGATGGCTCACAGTTCTTGGAGGCGTGTCACATACGACACAGGCGCATCTACACACAGACTGTAGGCAACATCCACTAGTTCATCAAGTAGCTTGTGTTTGCTGCTTGATATTCCAGATTTCATCCTGACATTGCAGGTACTTCCACATGGGATGTATTGTCAGAGATGATGTATGTCTGTTGAGGGTTTGCTGGTTGTGAGTCACGCAGCAAACAACCGCCGCAGCGGTTACAGCATACAGTGGGAAATTTGTGGATGTATGACTTTGTGGGAAGTCTATGTACTGTCAGATTTCCTGCAGCCTTTGTTGAGGGTCAAGTGAGGTTTTATTGAGCTGGGGGATTCTCGAATGTTGAGATCCTTTCGGTGATACAGGTCTTGGAGCGATCCCTCAAGCACCCTTAGATAGGCAGCTAGGATGTATTGACTGTGAGTTAGACAGTTGGGATTGCATCTTGCTTTACTGCCGTTGAGGCATTGTCACAGTCTATGCTTACAGGACAGTGACAGGACAGTTAGAGACAGTACAGGTGCAGGACAGGTTTACCCACAGCTTACAGTGTCAGAGAGACAGTGTTTTTTGAGCTGTTTTTTGGTCTGTTTTTTAGTACACCGGAGCCATTTTACAAAGGAGACTCTGTCGAAATTTATGCAGAATCTGAAGCTTTCTTGGTTCATTTGACAGGTTGATATTGGTTCAGAGGTCAGTTTACAGGGGAAACTCTGTAGAATTTTTCCCAGGAAAGTAAACTACTGTGAAGCGTAGCTATGGCTGGATCACGGGACACTGCTCTTTACAATATCAAGAAGCTGGATGGAACCTATTTCCCATTGTGGAAGCAGCAGATTTGGCACGTGTTGGTACAAAAGAAGCAGATAAAACCTATAAAGCTCAAGGGGATAAAACCAGAAGATATGGACGAAGATGAATGGAGCGAAGATATGGACGAAGATGAATGGAGCGAAATGGATGAATTGGCACTTTCTACCATTATGCAGACTTTGGCAGAAAGCGTTTACTTCAATGTAGCAGACGAGATGTCGGCTTATCAAGCATGGTTAAAGCTGAGTGATCTTTATGAGAAGCAGAGTGCAGCTTCACAGGTATACTGGCTTAAGAAGCTTGTTGACTTGAAGATGAAAGAAGGGACACCTATGTCCAATCATCTGAATGAATTCAACACAATCTATAGTCAGTTGTCAGCTCAAGGTGTCAAGTTTGATGAACCTGTTAGAGCTATGTTCCTGTTGATCACATTGCCGGAAAGTTGGGACACTTTTCGCACAGCTTTGAGTAATTCTGCACCTCCAGATGGTTTGAACATAGCAGGTGTAGAAGGAAGTCTGCTTACTGAAGAAACCAATAGAAAGACAATGGACAAAGGCAAAGGAACAGCCTTAGTTGTCAGGGGAAGGACCAAAGAAAAGTACAAAGGTGGAAAGAGGAATCAGTCTCGTAGCAAGTCCCACAGTGCTAAAGGCAAGAGTGACATAGAATGCTACCATTGTGGCAAGAAGGGTCACATGAAAAGAGACTGCAGAGAATGGAAAGCAGAAAAAGGCAAAGAGAAAGCTGAAGACCATGGTGAGAAGAACAAGTCCTCAGTGAAGATTCAAGAAATAAATGTGACAAACACTTTTGCAGAGGATGACAGTCTAGTGTCAGGAGACATCTACTTCTTGAATAATACAATGGACTCAGCTCTTCTTACAGCATCTCATGGAAATGCACTGAGTACCTGGATTATAGACTCAGGGGCATCACTACATGTGTCTCCAAACAAGGAGTGGTTTACTTCTTATGTGACCACTAAAGATCATGTTCGGCTAGGCAATGGGCAGACATGTGAGATCTTAGGTGTTGGAGATGTTCAATTGAAGTTTCAGAATGGCTCTTCTTTCACGCTGAAGAATGTGAGACATGTTCTCGCAATTACAAAGAGCTTGATCAGCACAGGTTTACTTGATGATGCTGGCTACGTCACCACTTTTGGATAGAACATGTGGAAGATATCCAAGGGTTGTATGACAGTAGCACATGGAGTAAAGTCTGGAGGACTTTACATGATTTATGTATCAAATGTCTCTAAAAATTTAATCAATGTAACCGAGCAGCCGAACGTTTCTTTGTGGCATAGCCGGTTAGGACATATGTCCAAGAAGGGAATGGAAATCTTGTCTCGTTCTGGTTATTTGCCTGGCTTTTCATTTAATGATTTTGAATTCTGTGAACATTGTCTGTATTGTAAGCAAACACAGCAACCACATAAGCATAGAAGCAGTAGAAGAGATACACAGTTGGCACTTGTTCATAGTGATTTGTGTGGACCTATGCCTAACCTATCTCTAGGGGGAGCTTCTTACTTTATGACATTTATAGATGATTACTCGAGGAAAGTATGGGTTTACTTTCTCAAGCACAAGGATGAAGCGTTTAGTGTTTTCAAAACGTTTGTGACACTTGTGGAGAATCAAAGTGGCAAGAAGCTTAAATGCTTACGCACTGACAATGGTGGAGAGTATGTTTCAAAGGCCTTTCAGGACTTTTGTGAGTCAAAAGGTATAAAACGTGAACTTACTGCTCCTTACAATCCTCCTCAAAATGGTGTTGCTGAGAGGATGAATAGGACCATACAAGAGAAGTCAGAAGTATGTTGTCTAATGCACAGCTGCCAAATGGGTTTTGGGCTGAAGCTGTATCAACAGCTGTTCATCTTGTAAATAGATCTCCTAGCAAGGTTTTGCAGAAGGATTCAGTGCCAGAGATGGTATGGTCAGGCAAGGTGCCCTCATACAAGCATCTCAGAGTCTTTGGCTGTGAGGCATATACTCACGTTCCAAAGGAATTTAGGAACAAACTTGAGCCAAAGAGTAGAAAGTGCATCTTTCTAGGCTATGGTAATTCTGGTGAGATGGGGTACAGACTTTGGGATCCCGAATCCAGAAAGGTTGTCCGCAGCAATGATGTTCACTTTAATGAATCCAAATATCATTCTAAACCAGAGAGGGTTGAGGAGATTAGAAGAGTTGTCTTCCAAGAAGATGGACCTGCACGTGCAAGACAAAATGTCAGGGCTCAAGAGGAGCAAGGACAGGATAGAGTGGAACCACAGGTTGTGGCTGAGCGTGAGCCACCTATTGTGCGTAGATCTGGACGTGTCACGCGACCTCCTGATAGGTTTGTTCCATCTATGAACTATGTCATGTTGACTGATTGCAATGAGCCTTCATGTTACAAGGAAGCAGTGCAAATGAAGGACTCTGGGAATTGGCAATTGGCCATGCAGTCAGAGATGACAGCTCTGCATAAAAACCAGACATGGAAGCTAGTTAAATTACCACGGGGCAAAAAGGCTCTACCTTGTAAATGGGTTTACAGGTATAAGATCACCGCTCATGATAGTCAGCCAAAGTACAAAGCAAGGCTTGTTGCCAAGGGCTTTAAGCAAGAACAAGGCATTGACTTTGATGAAGTCTTCTCTCCGGTGGTCAAGATGACTACATTGAGATGCTTTCTTGCATTGGTTGCCATATTAGATTTGGTGTTGCACCAAATGGATGTCAAGACAACGTTCTTGCATGGTGATTTAGATGTGGAAATTTACATGCAGCAGCCAGAAGGGTTTGTTGAGAAAGGCAAGGAAGATTGGGTATGCCAGTTGTTAAAGAGTCTTTATGGCTTAAAACAATCACCGAGGGCATGGTACCATAAATTCCACAAGTTTATGCTTTCTCAAGGCTACAAACGTAGTGAGTTCGATCACTGTCTATATACAAAGAAGGCTAAGGATGGTAGTTGGCTGATCCTTATTTTGTATGTGGATGACATGTTGATTGCTGGCAAGCACTTGGAAGAAATTTCAGCTTTGAAGTCAAAGATGGCAAAATCGTTTGACATGAAAGACATGGGTGAGGCAAGTCATATACTTGGTATGCGCATTGAGAGAGACAAATCAAAGAAGTTGATTTGGTTATCTCAAACAGAGTATATTGACAAGGTTTTGCAACGTTTCAATATGGAGAAGGGAAAGGCATTGAATGTTCCATTGCCACCATATGTGAAACTTAGCAAACAAGATTGTCCTGTGTCTGAGGAAGAACAGGCTGAAATGGATAAGATTCCATATGCGTCTGCAGTGGGTAGTTTGATGTATGCAATGATTGCTACTCTCCCAGACATTGCATTTGCAGTGGGAGTCGTAAGTCGATACATGTCAAACCCAGGCAAGAAACATTGGGAGGCAGTGAAAGGAATATTAAGATACTTGAAAGCTACAAAGAGTATGCGTATATGCTATGGGAGTCAGGAGCTAAGTGTAAAGGGTTTTACAGACTCAGATTATGCAGGTGACTTAGACAACCGTAGGTCTACGTCAGGGTATGTCTTTACATTGGTTGGTGGAGCAGTATCATGGCGTTCTAGATTACAAGATTGTGTTACTCAGTCTACTACGGAGGCTGAATATGTTGCAGCATCAGAGGCATGCAAAGAATCAATTTGTCTTAATCGACTAGTAACAGACTTGGGAATCAAAGAAGAGATGCCTATGTTATATTGTGATAGTCAAAGTGCTATACAATTGGCTCTCAATCCAGTTTATCACTCAAAGACAAAGCATGTGCATGTGAAGTATCATTTCATCAGGGAAATGCTCGAGGATAAGAAACTTCAGCTTGTCAAAGTTCACACCACAGAAAATCCTGCTGATCTACTTACAAAAGGACTTCCCTCAGAGAGCTTTGCGCATTTTCGCAAGCAGTTAGGTGTAGGGTAGTACATCACTCCTCTACATCTCTTGTATATTAGCTTATATAGTAGCTTCTCTCACACTTAAAGTACCACATTGGACTTTAAGTGGGAGGTTGTTGGGGTATAAAGCCCAATGTGGTCGCCGAGGTAAGTGGGCGGGCCGCCAGGTATGTACACATATTCTTTTGTAAAAACCTAATAAGAACTCACTATGCTCTACACATTACAGTAGAGCGAGTTCACCATATCATCGTGCTCTTCTTCTCGCACTCTCTCTCGCGTCGCACTTCCGCTCGTACTCCTTCAAGCTTCACATCCCAATCACTTACAATATATTTGGGAATTCCATGCAATTTGAAAATCTTCTTTACAAACAATCATGCAATGTGAGTTTGTAAAGGTTGTCTTGATTGGAATGAGATGTACAACCTTAGTGAGCACGTCTAAGTGAATTATATCCTCCTTGGAGCATAGGTAATCCAATGATAAAGTCCATACGTATACGCTCACACTTCATTTGGGAAATATCAAGTAGTTGAAGACATTACCTCTGTTTGCCTTAATCCTTTGGTATATCAAGCATTGACAAATATAGCATAGCACATTTGTTGGGATTAGGGTTGCAGGAAAACATATACAACTTGGAGAAGATGAAGGAAGGTCAAGATGACTACATTGAGATGCTTTCTTGCATTGGTTGCCATATTAGATTTGGTGTTGCACCAAATGGATGTCAAGACAGCGTTCTTGCATGGTGATTTAGATGTGGAAATTTACATGCAGCAGCCAGAAGGGTTTGTTGAGAAAGGCAAGGAAGATTGGGTATGCCAGTTGTTAAAGAGTCTTTATGGCTTAAAACAATCACCGAGGGCATGGTACCATAAATTCCACAAGTTTATGCTTTCTCAAGGCTACAAACGTAGTGAGTTCGATCAATGTCTATATACAAAGAAGGCTAAGGATGGTAGTTGGCTGATCCTTATTTTGTATGTGGATGACATGTTGATTGCTGGCAAGCACTTGGAAGAAATTTCAGCTTTGAAGTCAAAGATGGCAAAATCGTTTGACATGAAAGACATGGGTGAGGCAAGTCATATAGTTGGTATGAGCATTGAGAGAGACAGATCAAAGAAGTTGATTTGGTTATCTCAAACAGAGTATATTGACAAGGTTTTGCAACGTTTCAATATGGAGAAGGGAAAGGCACTGAGTGTTCCATTGCCACCATATGTGAAACTTAGCAAACAAGATTGTCCTGTGTCTGAGGAAGAACAGGCTGAAATGGATAAGATTCCATATGCGTCTGCAGTGGGTAATTTGATGTATGCAATGATTGCTACTCGCCCAGACATTGCATTTGCAGTGGGAGTAGTAAGTCGATACATGTCAAACCCAAGCAAGAAACATTGGGAGGCAGTGAAATGAATATTGAGATACCTGAAAGCTACAAAGAGTATGCGTATATGCTATGGGAGTCAGGAGCTAAGTGTAAAGGGTTTTACAGACTCAGATTATGCAGGTGACTTAGACAACCGAAGGTCTATGTCAGGGTATGTCTTTACATTGGCTGGTGGAGCAGTATCATGGCGTTCTAGATTACAAGATTGTGTTACTCAGTCTACTACAGAGGCTGAATATGTTGCACCATCAGAGGCATGCAAAGAATCAATTTGGCTTAATCGACTAGTAACAGATTTGGGAATCAAAGAAGAGATGCATGTGTTATATTGTGATAGTCAAAGTGCTATACAATTGGCTCGCAATCCAGTTTATCACTCAAAGACAAAGCATGTGGATGTGAAGTATCATTTCATCAGGGAAATGCTCGAGGATAAGCAACTTCAGCTTGTCAAAGTTCACACCACAGAAAATCCTGCTGATCTACTTACAAAAGGACTTCCCTCAGAGAGCTTTGCGCATTTTCGCAAGCAGTTAGGTGTAGGGTAGTACACTTAAAGCTTGTATATTAGCTTGTGTAGTAGCTTCTCTCACACTTAAAGTACCACATTGGACTTTAAGTGGGAGGTTGTTGGGGTATAAAGCCAATGTGGTCGCCCAGGTAAGTGGGCGGGCTGCCAGGTATGTACACATATTCTTTTGTAAAAACCTAATAAGAACTCACTATGCTCTACACATTACAGTAGAGCGAGTTCACCATATCGTCGTGCTCTTCTTCTCGCACTCTCTCTCGCGTCTCACTTCCGCTCGTACTCCTTCAATTCTTGCAATCCTGTGACTAACTGCGACTACGACTGTGACCTCTTTGTATGGGATAACCATCACAACCATATATGCATTACTATGCCCACTAGTGTCAAGAGACTGATGTCTAATCTCTTCCATGAGCAAAGCACTAGTGACATCACTAGAAACAAGATTTCCCTCGGGGCAGAGTTACTAATGGCATTGTTAAATGTGTCCCACGATAAAGACAAAGAGCATAGTAATAAAATGGCTTTCATTTCATATCAAAACTGAGTCCCTTAGATGTAAGTTGTGAAAACAAGTTATTGAACTCATTCAAATGTGAACGGACATTGTTAAATGTGTCCCACGATGATCAAGCACTAGTAACATCACTAGAAACAAGCTTTCCCTCGGGGCAGAGTTACTAATGGCATTGTTAAATGTGTCCCACAATGAAGGCAAAGAGCATAGTAAGAAAATGGCTTTCATTTCATATCAAAACTGAGTCCCTCAGATGTAAGTTGTGAAAACAAGTTATTGAACTCATTCAAATGTGAACGGACGTTGTTGTCCTCTTTTATGTTCAAATGCATGAGATTTTTCATCGAAAAACCTTTCTTCGATGCACTCTTGCCATCCCAAGTTGAGCATAATGACTTCCATAATTCTTGCAATGTTCTTATCCATAATAGTAAAGAAGATGGACTCACCAAGATGTAGCACGAGCATCAAGATCTTCCCATTAATCATCAATGTAAACACCCTCTTTAAGCTCTTACAATGGCATTGCAAGGCCCTTATTGACCAAAACGTCAATTATATTTTGCTTGTATATCGTGAATTTTGTGCCATCAAACTTCTTCATATAATACTCTTCTTTCTCAAAAGGTTCAGCCATAACTAACAAAAGCAAATGCAAGAGCGTGAGACTAGGAATTTATGGCAACATTTTGCAAAACTTTTGGTAGAGTCTCCTCTATATAGAGTTAAAAATTTCAACCAAAACTTAGCATGAAACAATGCATAAGTTGTAAAACAAAACTGACAAGGCATAAAATCTCACATACTGCTCAAAATCGTTGTCGAAAGGCTATCAATTTGGTGTCAAAGCACCTATACCCTTCTATACATATCTTATGGCATGGCCACAAATGGGGATCTCCAGCAACCTAATTCACCTCACACTGGGTAAGCTGGCCCCCAATGCTCGGCTTAAGAAAACCTCACACAATGACCCTCACAAAAGGCCATGCAGACCATGACTAACCACAATGTCGAAAAGGATTCTTCTAGACCAAGTCTCAAAAATAGTCAGGACTACCAAAACAAGCCAAAATTGGCTCCAGAATGGCATACAGAGGTAGTATCTACAACACAACATACATATGTCTTAAAAAGCAAATGAAAGGCATGCCCTCAAAGAGGGGTTAACAGGTGTGCAAGAAAGGATCATATAATTTAGCTCTGTGTGGGGAAGTAGAATGCTCTCAATAGAGCTCAAAATACAAAAACCATGCCAACATACACATAAAACTCCCATTGGAACCAACTTCATTGTAAACTATTGTCATAATAATCAATATCTAATTCTCCTAAATGATTTTCTCATATTAAACTGATCATTTAATGTGGGGAGGTACCAGGGGAGAAAAAGCTAGAATATTGGTTAAGCTAGCAGACCGGCCACAGTAGCGATCCAAAGGAGGGAAAATAGGGATCAAAAGGCCCATCTGCAAAAGAGCCATGTGCAACAATGGGCTAAAAAGACCCTAAGGTTCAGCCCATTAAGACTTCCAAAATGCTAAGGTTCCAAAATCCAAAGGTTGTGTCCAAAGGTCAACCCTAGGGAAAATTGGATGCTTAGTGTGTGTACAAAAGTCTTCTTCAAAGCCTACAAAGGAGGGGGCGAGCCCATTTAGTAGGGGATGAGAGAGAAAGCCACACACACACACACACACACACACACACATACAGGCTCCCTTTACACAAAGGGAATTAGGGACACATGTCAGCTCCCTAGGCCAGATGTCCACAAGGTGTGCCCAATTCCTATTGGAAGACCCTTGAAGTGGACCAATGAGAATTAAGCTATAGTAAATCTAGTTTAATTAATTTAAAAACATTTAATAAAAGAAACCAATGAGAATTAAGTCTCCTAAAAGACTATTGGGCAGTCTCCCAAGGGGTCCAATGAGCATTCAGGAGCCCAATGGCTTGCCTGATTCCTATTGGCCAGGAGGCAAAGGGGTCCAATGAGAGTTTAGTTTAATTATTTAATTACCTAAAGCTCTCACAAAAGGGGAAAGGGGGACACATGTCAGAAGGCTATCACTTATGCTGCTTAACACCCATTGGCTTGACTTGGGGAGGTCCAATGAGGCAAAAGCCATACCAATTTAGCAGGAACGGCTCGCCCAAGAGAGAGAGAGAGAGGGGGCTGATTTTTGCTTGGCATTGACACACACACACTCACACTTGACCATGTGTGAAGAAAGAATACTCTATCTCCTCCCAAGCTTTAATGGAGAGCTCATCACCTACTCCAAGCTTGTGAGATAGAAGCCTACATCAACACTCTCTTGGCATGTGGATGCAAATCCAACCAAGAGCCAAGCTTCAATGCATGCTCATCTTCTCTACCAAGCTAATTACTAAGCTAAGCTATGCTAATATGAGTGATTATGTGAGGAGATGTACATCTTTCTCGTAAGATACTCCTTCTTCCTCTCAATCTACTCTCATACCCTGCTAGCTCTCACCATCTTCGAAGGTGTGTGAGGTCTTGGGTCTGAGAACGGGGATAATTCAAGTTGTGTTTGATTAAGTGTTTTGCTTAGTGCATGAAGCTTCCATCTTCATTGCACTAGCTAGTCTTGAAGGAACACAAAGAATTGTATTGTACAATGTCTCTCTTGATGGGAGAAACCATGATACAAAGATTTTTGGAGGGGGGACCGGCTCCATGCAAATCCGGTCCTCAACTGTTGTCAATAGCTTAATTTCTCTCTCTTTTGAAAGTATTGTCGATGCTATCTAACTAGGTGTTATGCTTTTTGTTGCTCTCTCCACCCAAGCAGTCTTGTAATTCTCATTAGGAATCTATTCTAATGAAATGCCCACTATGTTCATGCTAATTTCCGCTACACATAAGTTATTAGGCCATTACATGTTACAACTATCAAAGATGCTTGCAAATTTGACGTGTCTAAATAACCTGTGGCTGTCCTTATGCATGTAGATAAATATCTAAGAGCTGTCTCTAAGAAGTGAATGGCTGTGTATGAGCAATACCATAGAGAATATACATTATCGCCAAAACAGGAATATGAAAATCCAAAAAACTTCTCTCAAAAGCACATAGAACTACTACTAACGGTAATCAATAATGTGCCTCCCACTATGTCATAAAATCTAATATCTAACCAACCCAAATGATTCTCTCATTTTAAATTGATCACTTAATGTGGGAGAATAAACGGGAACAAGTGTTAAGATATAGATATGTGCTTATAGATCTATCTCAACACGGGGCCAATGGTAAAGGGGCCCAAATGAGAGATGGTCTATCAAAGAGCAAGGCTATCCAATGGAGCATAAGACCTTAGGGTTAGCTTCATTGAAGACCTCCAATAATGTGTGTAAAAGTCCTTTGACCTTAGGTAAGCTAGGGTTGAGCTTGAGGTGGGAACCCAGCCCAAGCTCGAGGTGCTTGTCGTGCTTGAGGTGCTTGATTAAGATGCTTGAGATGCTTGACTGGCTCCATGCTTGAGGTGTTTGACTTGCTGCATGATTAAGGTGCTTGAGGTGCCTTGAGATGCTTGTGGGAACACCCCCTACTTCAAGTGCTTTGTCATGCTTGATGACTAAGGGGCTTGCTCATCCAAAGTCAAAAAGATCCCTACAAGGAGGGGGGCGAGCCTACAAGGGGGGGGGATGAGAGAGAACACACACACACACACACACACAAGGGAAGCCCCAGCTTGAAGAGGCAGCAAGGACACTTGTCAAGTTCCTCCTCATGTTGCCCTCATGGTGTGCCTGAAGCCTATTGGTTGGCCACCCAAGGGGTCCAATGATAATTTAGGATATTTAATTAATTGATTTTGCATTCATCAAGTCCTCTCTCTCAAAGGGGAAAGGGGGACACTTGTCCCAAGGCTACCCTTGTTGCTTGTAATGGCTCCTGCTTGTGATTGGCTAGGCCTGGAGGGGTCCAATGAGCTTTCATCATGAGCTACAAGGGGGGGTCGACCATGCAAGCTAGGGGGTTGCTTAGGGGGTATACTCACCCACACACACTCACAATCACTCTCATTGTGTGCTAGGAAAAGTGCAAGAGCTCCCTCTCCTTCCCCAAGCTAGTAAAGGTTGAGAGCCTACACCAACACTCTTGGCTTTGGAGTGCAAATCCAACCAAGAGCCATGCTTCAATGCTTAAGCTTGCCATCTCCTTCTTCTTCATTACTATGCTATTATGTATGCTAGCAACAAGAGTATGATAAGTGAGGAACTACTTCTTTCTCCTATGAAATGTTTCTTCTTCCTCTTCCCTACCCTCATTCCCTGCTAGCTCTCTCCACCTTCGAAGGTGTTTGAGGTCTTGGGACTAAGGCTTGGCATGGTTAAATCTTTCTTCAAGTTTATGTTATGCTATGTTTGTGATGCATGAAGCTTTCCATCTTCATTGCATCACCTAGGTCACAAGGAACACAAAGATTGTATTGTAACAAGTCTCTCTTTATGGGAGAAATCATAATACAAATGCCTATTGGAGGGGGGACCAGCTCCACATAAATCCGGTCCTCAACTGTTGTCATGTTCTCTAAATTCACTCTCTTGCAAAAGTATTGTTCATGCCAAGTTAACTAATTGCTATGATAATGTTGCTATCTTCAATTATGTTCACCCGCTATGCTCACAAAGACATTACTCAAAAGTATTCTCATTAATTTCCGCTACCCTCAAGTTAAGTAGGCCAATTCCATTACATTGGTATCAAAGCATTTGGTTTCTCTTTTCTTGCTTAAGAAGAGAGGTCCTTAAGTAGCCTATAAATGGTTGATGTTGTTCATTATAATAGGGTAAGTGGAACTGGGATCTATTATCGGTTTTGTTGAGCCTACTATGTGGAGGATGGTGCACACCTCGGGAGCTTTGGACTTAATAATGGAGTCTTTTTAGACTTGCCTACGGCTTTACCATTATTGAGCCATAAGAAGTCCGAAAGGAGCTAGCCCTTGGCAACTCTGCTATGTTAGACCTACTCCTCTACTCTCTATAATTAACCACTTTGAGCCGTGGGTGTAGATACTTAAGAGCCGATTTTCAAAGGCTAAGAGGAGTGGCAACTAAGGTTTTGAATTGCCAAAGCATACACTAAGTACATACATAAATTTTGTTAACATGGCTGACAATAATCAAGAGAGTAGAATGAACATTGATAACTTTGATTTTGCACATGAAGGTGCTAATGATGATGCTCCCATGTTTGTGAATTATCTCGTCACTAGGTTGCAGCAAGCTATGGGCAACCCTGCTTTGCAAGCCGAAGTTACTCAACAACTTCGTGCTTATGGAATTTCCCTTCCTCTCCAAGAGGAGAGAGAGTTTAGGAGGCCTCTTGAAGAGACCCCCAAAAGAAGACTCTCTCCCATTCGAGAGGAGGAATCCAAAGAGAAAGAAAGCAATGAAAGTCTAAGTTCTTCTGAAGACGTGGCTCCACGAAGATGGCGGTCTAGACGATCGCCTACTCCTCCCAAGAGGAAAATATCAACACATAGTCCTTCTCCTCATCACTCTGAAAGGCAAGAGAGGAAACAAAGGAAGAAAAGGGCTAGGAAGAGATCACCCTCTTCTCCTTCTTCTTCACCTTCCTCCTCTTCTGACAAAATTTATGGCTATTCTCCTAGAGAATACAAGAGGGGAGGACATCGCAAATCATTTCCTGCATGGTGAAGGTCACAAAAGCTAAAGAAGTTCAAGGAGGGAGGAAAGAGTATCTCTTTTCTCACCTATGATGGCACCTTCGGTGCTACCGACAAAGTGTTGGCCTTCATCCAGCAATTTGATGCGGCCTTTGGAGATGAGGGCTTCACAGAGTCCTCCAAGCTACGCCATGTAGCTATGCACTTCCAAAAATCAGCTCGTCAATGGTGGGCTAGCCTTCGTGGAAATGGTGAAGCCCCAAAGACATGGAAAACTCTACGAGTTTCCATCATGAAGCAATTCCTTGCAAGCGATGCAAAGGACAAAGTGTTTACCGAATGGCGCAGCTTGAAGCTCCTCTCTCATGAGTCTATCCACAAGTATGTAGACAAGTTTTGGGATTTACATCTCAAAGCTACTGTCTTTCAAAAGATAGACTTTGCCGAGCAAAGACAACAATTCTGTGCGGGATTACCTGAAGAGATGGCCGAATACATCAACTCTCAACGGCCTGGTACTATTACCGAAGTAATCCATCACACCATGGTTGCTTCACGCATCGATTTCCATGAAGGGGCTAGACGTAATTTCAAGCCCATGGAAAACAAAGATAAAAATGATGCAAAGGGGAAATCCAATGCTCAAAATAGTTCCCAAGGTACTTCCAACAACAACAACAACAACAATCGGTCCAAGGAGAAGGGAGTTTACAAAGGTAAAAACAAACTCTCTCCTGAAGAGCTTGAAGCTTTTCGCAAGGACCATAAGTGTTTCAAGTGTGGGGAGCAAGGACATGGCTATCGTTCTTACCCCAAGAAGAATACTCGCAATGAGACTCCTAGAGCTTCCACCATCGAAGCTCCAAAAGAGGATGCTCGTTGCAAAGGATCATCACTTTCCTATGCTTGGGGAAAGGTAAGAGAGCATGATGCCTTCATCTTGTTTGACCCTGGCTCTTCTCTAAACTTCATATCAATGGAGTTGGCCACCAAGTTGGGCATTCAAGCTTTTGAGATGGGAGATATAGTAACAGCTAATGCAGCTTTCAAGGGACAGCAAGCCTCCGTTACTCCCTTGACTGGGAAGTTGAGGCTTCATGTCCAAAGCTATGTCGATAAAGAAGACTTCTTCATCTCTCCTCTCCAACATGAGGATGTTATCCTAGGGGCGCCATGGTTTGATCGCATGGCAGCCAACATGAAGTTCCCTGAAAGGAAAATCTACTTCACCTACAGGGGAAAGAACATGTATATAGATGCTAGTGAGTGTGGTCGCACTATTCCACTTGTAAATCCTCTTTCTTTTGATAAATCAATGAAGAGCTCAGTTTCTGCGTACATGATTTATGTCAAAGAGTCTCTAAAAGCTAATAATGTTTCATCAAATGTAAATGATAGGAATCAAGAAGAGTTAGACTTGTCTACTTTTCTAAAAGGATTCCAAGATGTGTTCATCGATGATATCCCTATGGACCTACCTCCAAAAAGAGGGGATGATGACCATCGTATTGAGCTCCTTCCAAGAAGCTCACCGCCTAACAAACCTCCTTATCGAGTCTCACAAGCTCAACAAGAGGATATCATGAGGCAAGTACAAGAGCTGGTAGACAAAGGGATAGTGAGGCCTAGTTCCTCTCCCTTTTGTTCCCCAGTCCTTTTAGTGCAAAAGAAAGATGGTACATACCATATGTGTGTAGACTATCGAGCACTAAACCATATCACTATCAAAAACAGATTTCCCGTACCTCGGGTAGAAGATCTGTTTGATAAGCTACAAGGATCTACCTACTTCAGTAGGATTGACCTTAAGAGTGGCTATCATCAAATAAGGATAATGGATGAAGATATCTTAAAGACCGCGTTTCGCACAACGTTTGGTCTTTATGAATATCTAGTCATGCCTTTTGGCCTGACTAATGCACCAGCTACGTTCAATCGTTTGATGGAAAAAAAATTTAGACCATATCGCAAATTCACTAGAGTGTTCTTTGATGATATCATCATCTACTCCAAGTCTTTGGAGGAACATAAGCAACATCTCCAAGTGATTTTTCAAGCATTGAGGGAGAACAAGCTTTATCTCAACCAAAAGAAAAGTGAATTCTTCCTTCAAGAGATTCAATACCTAGGTCATATTATCTCTAAAAATGGTATCCAAATGGATCCATCAAAGTTAGAGGTAATAAAAGCATGGCCTAACCCAAGAAATCTACATGAGCTAAGAAGCTTTGTTGGTATGTGTGCATACTATAGACGCTTCATAGCAAAATTCTCTCAAGTAGCAAGACCACTACACGACTTAACTAAGAAGAACGTTAAGTTTGTATGGACTGCTAAGGAGCAAAATGCTTTTGAAAATCTCAAAGAGAAGCTTATTTCCCAACCAGTCCTAGTGCTTCCGGATCTCTCAAAGCCATTTGAGGTCCAATGTGATGCTTGTGGTGATTGCCTTGTAGCAGTTTTGCTTCAAGAAGGGCATGCCATAGCATATGAGAGCCGAAGGCTCAATATTGATGAACGAGTCTTGGGCATTTATGAGAAAGAGCTTTTAGCTGTTCTACATGTCCTAGACACATGGAAGCACTACCTATTGGGGACTCCATTTATCCTACGAACCGACCACCAAAGTCTCAAGTATTTCATGATGCAAACCAAGCTTTCCAACAAACAAATGAGGTGGGCAAATTTTATTTCGCAATTTAATTTCCATATTGCTCACATAGCTGGTAAGCACAATAAAGTGGCCGATGCACTTTCACGACGACCAAAGGTCAATGTGGTGTCTATAGCTACTCACAATGATCTATCCTTTATGATAGATGAGTATGCTACTGACCCTGACTTTAGAGACATAATGTCAGCCCTTGCTTTGGGGAAGAAAGAGGAACCATTCACCTTGCAGTATGGTTATCTTCTCCACGGCAATAGGCTATGTGTTACCCATTCCCTTCGTGAGAAAGTTATGTATGAATCCCATGCTCCTCCATATGCGGGGCATAGAGGTATTCAACCTACTCTCCGAGGAGTAAAGACGTATTTCTATTGGCCTACAATGAAAGTGGACATACAAGAGTATGTTTCAAAATGTGTAGTATGCCAAAAGACCAAGTATGATAGAGGGAAGCAACCTGGATTACTCCAGCCATTGCCTATTCCAAATTCACCATGGGAGAGTATATCCATGGATTTCATCTTTGGATTACCCAAGTCTATCCATGGGAATACTGGAATATGGACAATAGTCGACAGGTTTAGCAAGCAAGCACATTTTATTCCTGTCAAAAAGACTATTAAGGCACATCAAATGGCAACTCTCTTCATATCTCAGATTTTCAAGCACCATGGAGTACCCACATCCATCATGTCAGATAGAGATCCTAGAATGACCAGTAATTTCTGGAAAGGTCTCTTTGAAAATCTAGGAACAAGATTGAATTTCTCTTCGGCCTATCACCCACAAACGGATGGCCAAAGTGAGATAGCCAATCTTGCATACTCGATCTACTCAAGACTTATGTTACTGAAGTAGATCAATGCTCATAATGGGAAAAGTACTTACCTCTTGTAGAGTATGCCTACAATAATACTGTACATACTTCTACGGGGAAAGCACCTTTTGAGATCATTGAGGGAAGACCAAAAAGTCCCTTGCTACTCAAAGTACATGGGAAGATCTTCGCCGTCGATGAGTATAGCCATGACCTACAACAATCTTTTCAAAAGATTAAGGAGGCTATATCCATCTCTCAACAAAGGCAAAAAGCTGCTGCTGACAAGCACAAAAGAGCTTTAATGTTCAAAGAAAATGATTGGGTCTTACTCAAATTTCCTAAGGCTCGATAACGACGGGCAAAAATCCTACGGGCCATCAAAAGTATTATGCTAAACTAGCAAAAAGATACTATGGTCCTTTCCAAATCTTGAAGCCCATCAATGAGACGGCTTATTAACTCAAGTTGCCCAACCATTGGCTTATACACAATGCCTTTCATGTAAGCCTACTTAAGCCCTATAAAGGAGAGCCACCAACTAAACCAATTATTGAAGACCCTCCCGAAGTTGAAGACCAAGAAGAGGTGCTACAACCCGAAGCTATTCTTCGGCATGAAGACAAGGTACTGAGACATGGTAAGATTATCCGACGGTATCTTATTAAATTCAAAAATTATCCTTTTGAAGATGCTAGATGGATGCAAGGAATACAGCTTAAGGATAGTATGAACCTTATCAATGCTTACAATGCTACATTAGAGTAAGCAAATGTACAAATTTCTTTTAAAATGACTCATGTTTTTGTCTTATAATACTAGTCCTCTTTTTAATTGTGCACAAATTTAACTAGTATGCATGCTTACAATCATGTTTGTGATGACGACGTCTCTCAAACACCAAGTAGAATTTGTCACTCTACTTTGGGAGAATGAAATGGACTAAAGATCAGACATGCTTGCGGTAGCTATGTCTCCCAAGCACCAAATGGATTAGTCATCCATCTTGGAAAGATGTTGTAGGGTAAAACGGGATCCTCTACCCTCTAAGTAAAATTGACTGATGACTACGGCTTTATCTCTTTTACCTCATAGTCAAGCACGACTATGATTTCAAGAGAGAGGTAATGTCATAAAATCTAATATCTAACCAACCCAAATGATTCTCTCATTTTAAATTGATCACTTAATGTGGGAGAATAAACGGGAACAAGTGTTAAGATATAGATATATGCTTATAGATCTATCTCAACACGGGGCCAATGGTAAAGGGGCCCAAATGAGAGATGGTCTATCAAAGAGCAAGGCTATCCAATGGAGCATAAGACCTTAGAGTTAGCTTCATTGAAGACCTCCAATAATGTGTGTAAAAGTCCTTTGACCTTAGGTAAGCTAGGGCTGAGCTTGAGGTGGGAACCCTGTCATAATAATCAATATCTACTTCTCCTAAATGATTTTCTCATATTAAACTGATCATTTAATGTGGGGAAGTGCCAAGGGAGAAAAAGCTAGAATATTGGTTAAGTTAGCAGACCGGCCACAGTAGGGATCCAAAGGAGGGAAAATAGGGATCCAAAGGGGGGGCCATCTGCAAAAGAGCCATGTGAAACAATGGGCCAAAAAGACCCTAAGGTTCAGCCCATTAAGACTTCCAAAATGCTAAGGTTCCAAAATTCAAAGGTTGTGTCCAAAGGTCAACCCTAGGGAAAATTGGATGCTTAGTGTGTGCCCAAAAAGTCTTTCTACATCCCTACATGGGAGGGGGCGAGCCCCAAAGCTAGGGGATGAGAGAGAAAGCCACACACACACACACAGGCTCCCTTTACACAAAGGGAATGAGGGACACATGTCAGCTCCCTAGGCCAGATGCCCACAAGGTGTGCCCAATTCCTATTGGAAGACCCTTGAAGTGGACCAATGAGAATTAAGCTAGAGTAAATCTACTTTAATTAATTTAAAAACATTTAATAAAAGAAACCAATGAGAATTAAGTCTCCTAGAAGACTATTGGGCAGTCTCCCAAGGGGTCCAATGAGCATTCAGGAGCCCCATGGCTTGCCTGATTCCTATTGGCTAGGAGGCAAAGGGGTCCAATGAGAGTTTAGTTTAATTATTTAATTACCTAAAGCTCTCACAAAAGGGGAAAGGGGGACACATGTCTAAAGGCTATCACTTATGCTGCTTAATTCCTATTGGCTTGACCTGGGGAGGTCCAATGAGGCAAAGGCCAGACTTATTTAGCAGCTAGGGCTCGCCCAAGAGAGAGGGGGGGCTGATTTTTGCTTGGCATTGACACACACACACTCACACTTGACCATGTGTGAAGGAAGAATACTCTATCTCCTCCCAAGCTTTAATGGAGAGCTCATCACCTACTCCAAGCTTGTGAGATAGAAGCCTACATCAACACTCTCTTGGCATGTGGATGCAAATCCAACCAAGAGCCAAGCTTCAATGCATGCTCATCTTCTCTACCAAGCTAATTACTAAGCTAAGCTATGCTAATATGAGTGATTATGTGAGGAGATGTACATCTTTCTCGTAAGATACTTCTTTTTCCTCTCAATCTACTCTCATACCCTGCTAGCTCTCACCATCTTCGAAGGTGTGTGAGGTCTTGGGTCTGAGAACGGGGATAATTCAAGTTGTGTTTGATTAAGTGTTTTGCTTGGTGTATGAAGCTTCCATCTTCATTGCACTAGCTAGTCTTGAAGGAACACAAAGAATTGTATTGTACAATGTCTCTCTTGATGGGAGAAACCATAATACAAAGCCTTTTGGAGGGGGGACCGGCTCCATGCAAATCCGGTCCTCAACTGTTGTCAATAGCTTAATTGCTCTCTCTTTTGAAAGTATTGTCGATGCTATCTAACTAGGTGTTATGCTTTTTGTTGCTCTCTCCACCCAAGCACTCTTGTAATTCTCATTAGGAATCTATTCTAATGAAATGCCCACTATGTTCATGCTAATTTCCGCTACACATAGATTTTAGGCCATTAAATGTTACATTGGTATCAGAGCTCAAGGTTTCTCTTTTCTTGCTCAAGAAGGGAGGTCCTCAAGCTAGCTACAAATGGTTGGTATTATTAATTGCCTGTGAGTAAGTAGAATAGGGATTTTTCAGCCTTGCAGTGCGCCTGCCTTTGTGCAGTTAACGGGGCATCACCGTCGAGAGCTATGGTCTTAATAGTGGAGTCCTACGGGGCTTGCCTACGGCTTAACCACTATTGAGCTATTAGAAGCTTGACAGGAGCCGGTGCTGTTTTGGTGTCGAAAGACCCTCTCTTCTATTCCTTGCAATTAATGGTATTCGAGCCGCGGGTACAGTAGCTTGAGTGCTTTTTCTAAAGGGGTAAAGAGGAGTAGCAACTAGGGCTTGAAGTGCCAAAGTACACCTAAAAAGTTTACACCTAAAAGTTGTTAGAATGGCTGACAATAGTAAAGAGAGTGAAATTAATGTTGATAACTTTGATTTTGCTCATGAGCAAGCTACTAATGATGCTTCAATGCTTGTTAACTATCTTGTTTCTAGGCTTCAACAAGCCATGGGCAATCCATCTCTCCAAAGTGAAGTGCAACGGCAGCTCCGTGCTCACGGGATTCTCCAAGCTCATCACCATGACGAGAGAACACCTAGGAAGCCTCCTTGTGAGACTACCAAAAGAGGTCTCTCTCCGATTCGGGAAGAAGAAGAGAATCCATATGAAGGGCTCAAGAACTTACTTCTTGATGATGCATCTCCTTCCCAAAGGAGAACTCAAGAGCCTCCACCGAAGGAACGAGAAAGAAGCGAGTCTCCCGCCACCTCGGCGGAGATGGCTCCACGAAGACGGCGGGCTAAACGCTCTCCATCACCACCAAAGCGGAGAAGACCATCACACTCTTCTCCACGCCATAATTCAAAGAGGGATGATAAAAAGCAAGAGAAGAAAAAGGCGAGAAAGAGGACACCCTCTTCTCCATCTTCTTCATCCTCTTCCTCTTATGAAAGCTATGGTGAAGACGACAAAGATCAAGACAAGAAAAAGGCGAGAAAGAGGTCACCCTCTTCTCCACCTTCTTCAAATTCTTCACCTTCTGAAGAAAGTGATGGTGCAACTTTTGAACCATCAAAAAGAAGAGGCCATAGGAAATCCTATGCCGCATGGAAGAGGTCGTCCAAGCTGAAGAAATTCAAAGAGGGAGGGAAGAGCATCTCCTTCCTTACCTATGATGGCACCTTCGGTGCTATAGACAAAGTTTTGGCCTTTATCCAGCAATTCGATGTGGCATTTGGAGATGAGGGCTTCACGGAGTCCTCTAAGCTACGCCATGTAGCTATGCACTTTCAAAAGTCCGCCAGACAATGGTGGTCTAGCCTACGAGCCAACGGTGAAGCTCCACGAACATGGAAGGCTTTAAGAGCTTCCATTATGAAGCAGTTTTTGGCCACCGATGCCAAAGACAAAGTACTCACCGAATGGCGAAGCTTAAAGCTCTCTCCCAATGAATCCATCCACAAATATGTAGACAAGTTTTGGGACCTACAACTCAAAGCCACTGTCTTCAAAAAGTTGGATTTTGGAGAGCAAAAGCAACAATTTTGTGCGGGCTTAACCGAAGAAATGGCGGAGTATGTCAACTCCCAAAGGCCACGTACCATATCGGCGGTAATACACCATACTATGGTGGCCTCGCGAATCAATTTCCAAACGGGGGGTAAAAGAAATAATAAGCCCCCGGAAAACAAGGGTTCCAATGAGCCTAAGGGGAAGGACAATGTCCAAAAGTCTCCTAAGGGCAATTCCAACAAAGCTAAAGAGAAGGGAGTTTACAAAGGAAAGAATAAACTCTCTCCTGAAGAGCTTGAGCGTTATCGTAAAGATAACCGATGTTTCAAGTGCGGCGAACAAGGGCATGCGTACCGCGCTTGTCCCCAAAAGAACAACCGCCAAGATCCTCCTAGAGCTTCTTTGGTTGAAATCCAAGAGGAGGAGATTCACAAACTCACCACAAAGGATCTCCTCTATGCCATGCTTGGGGAAAGGTAAGAGAACATGATGCTTTTATTCTCTTTGACCCTGGTTCTACTCACAATTTCATATCTATGGAGTTAGCCACCAAGCTAGGCATACAATCCTACGAGATGGGAGATATCCTACCCGCAGACAGTGCCTTCAAGGGGCAAGAAGCTTCAGTCACTCCCTTAATCGGGAAATTGAGGCTTCATGTCCAAGGCTATGTGGACAAAGAGGACTTCTTTATCTCTCCTCTCAAGCATGAGGATGTAATCCTAGGGGCACCATGGTTTGACCGCCTGGCTGCCCATGTTAAATTTCCTGAAAGGAGAATCTCCTTTAAGTTCAGGGAAAAGGACATGTATATAGATGCTAAGGAGATGGGTAACACCATCCCCATTGTACATACACCAGCTTTCAACAAGTCAATAAAGAGCTCTATTTCCGTGTACATGATTTTTGTTAAAGATTCTCAAAATGAACCTAATGCTTTAGCAAAAGAAAATAAAAGCAACCAAAAGGAATTAGAGTTATCCAATTTTCTCAAGGGGTTTCAAGATGTCTTTATTGACGACATCCCTTGTGAGCTACCTCCTAAACGAGGTAATGACGACCATGCAATTGAACTTCTTCCAGGAAGTTCACCGCCTAACAAACCTCCTTATAGAGTTTCTCAAGCTCAACAAGAGGAGATTATGCGGCAAGTGCATGAGTTAGTTGAGAAGGGCATGGTTAGGCCTAGCTCATCTCCATTTTGCTCACCTGTGCTATTAGTGCAAAAGAAAGACGGCACATATCGTATGTGTGTCGACTATAGAGCACTAAATAGGATCACTATCAAGAATAGGTTTCCCGTTCCACGGGTAGAAGACCTATTTGATAAGCTACAAGGATCGACCTACTTCAGTAGGATTGACCTAAAAAGTGGCTATCATCAAATAAGGATAGTTGATCAAGACATTGTAAAGACCGCATTTCGTACTACATTTGGTCTTTACGAATACATTGTCATGCCTTTTGGCTTGACTAATGCACCAGCCACATTCAACCGCTTGATGGAGAAGCTGTTCAGGCCTCATCGAACCTTCACTGGAGTGTTCTTTGATGATATTATCATCTACTCTAATTCATTGGAGGAACACAAGCAACACCTCCAGGTAATATTTCAAGTTTTAAGAGAGAATAAACTTTATGTTAATCGAAAGAAAAGTGAATTTTTCTTGCAAGAGATTCAATATTTAGGTCACATTATCTCTCAAGATGGAATCCAAATGGATCCATCCAAGTTAGAGGTAATAAAAGGATGGCCTAAACCAAGGAATCTTCATGAACTAAGAAGCTTTATAGGTATGTGTGCATACTATAGACGCTTCATAGAAAAGTTCTCACAAATTGCGGGACCATTACATGACCTAACAAAGAAAAATGTTAGGTATACGTGGTCTGCTAAGGAGAACAATGCTTTCGAAAAGCTTAAAGAAAAGCTTATCTCTCAACCTGTGCTTACACTACCGGATCTCTCAAAACCATTTGAGGTCCAATGTGATGCTTGTGGTGATTGCCTTGGGGCTGTTTTGCTCCAAGAAGGGCACGCCATAGGCTATGAGAGTCGAAGGCTCGACTCTATTGAGCAAGCTCTAGGCATATACGAAAAAGAACTCCTTGCAGTTCTACATGCCTTAGACTCATGGAAGCACTATTTATTGGGGACTCCTTTCATTCTACGAACGGATCACCAAAGTCTTAAGTACTTCATGACGCAGACCAAGCTCTCCGACAAACAAATGAGGTGGGCAAATTTCCTTTCGCAATTTCATTTTCATATTGCTCACATTGCTGGCAAGCATAATCAAGTAGCCGATGCACTCTCAAGACGACCGAGAGTGAATGCGGTTTCCATAGCAACTCACAATGATCTATCTTCAATGATAGATGAGTATGCTATTGATCCCGATTTTAGAGATGTGATTTCAGCCCTTGCAATAGGGAAGAAAGAAGAACCATTTACTTTACAAGATGGTTATCTTCTCTATGGCAATAGACTATGCGTTACTAACTCACTACGTGAGAAAGTAATGTATGAATCTCATGCTCCCCCATATGCGGGGCATAGAGGGATTCAGTCTACCCTAAAGGGAATTGAAACATATTTCTATTGGCCTACCATGAAAGTGAACATACACGAGTATGTTTCCAAATGTGTGGTATGTCAAAAGACAAAATTTGATAGAGGGAAGCAACTTGGATTGCTTCAACCCTTGCCAATCCCTAATTCACCGTGGGAGAGCATATCCATGGATTTTATCTTTGGATTGCCTAAGTCTATCCATGGGAATACGGGAATATGGACGATAGTAGACAGGTTCAGTAAACAAGCTCATTTTATACCTGTCAAAAAGACTATCAAAGCCCATCAAATGGCAACCCTCTTCATTTCACAAATTTTCAAGTACCATGGCTTGCCAATGTCCATAGTGTCGGATAGAGATCCTAGAATGACCAGTAATTTCTGGAAGGGTCTCTTTGAGAATTTAGGAACAAGGCTAAACTTCTCTTCGGCCTATCATCCACAAACTGATGGCCAAAGTGAAATAGCTAATCTAACCATTCTTGATCTACTAAAAGCCTATGTAACGGAAGTAGATCAAAGATCCCAATGGGAGAAGTACTTACCCTTAGTAGAGTATGCTTACAATAACACTGTACATACTTCCACAGGAAAAGCACCTTTCGAGGTAATTGAGGGAAGATCAAAAAGTCCCTTGCTACTTAAGGTACATGGGAAGATCTTCGCTGCAGATGAGTATAGCCGAGACCTACAAGAATCTTTCCAAAAGATTAAGGATGCTATCTCTATCTCACAGCAAAGGCAAAAGGCTGCTGCTGACAAGCACAGAAGAGCCCAAACCTTTAAAGAAAACGATTGGGTCTTGTTAAAGTTTCCCAAGGCTCGATTAAGGCACACGACGGGCAAGAATCCTACGGGCCACCAAAAGTACTATGCTAAACTAGCAAAAAGGTATTATGGTCCCTTCCAGATTCTTAGGCCAATCAATGAGATGGCCTATCAACTTAAGTTGCCCAATCATTGGCTCATACACAATGCTTTTCATGTGAGCCTATTAAAGCCTTACAAAGGAGAGCCACCTCAAGAACCAACTATTGAAGACCCACCGGAGATCGAGGACCACGAGGAGGTGCTGCAGCCCGAGTCCATTCTCCGACATGAAGACAAGGTATTAAGAGGCGGTAAGACTATCAGACGATATCTTATTAAGTTTAAAAATTATCCTTTTGAAGATGCTAGATGGATGCAAGGCATACAATTAAAGGATAACCTAAACCTTGTCAATGCTTACAATGCTTCCCAAGAGTAAGCAAATGTACAAAATGTTAAAAATGAACAAAAAATTTTGTCTTATAAGACTCTCTTTTTCTTTATTTGTGCACAAAAATGAAGTAGTATGCATGCTTAGATCAAGTTTGCGGGGACGACGTCTCCCAAACACCAAAGTAGAGCTTGTCACTCTACTATGGAAGACTGATAGGACTAATGTGCAGACATGCTTGCGGCAGCCTCAGGCTCTCAAGCGCCAAATGGACTAGTCATCCATTATGGAATGATGTCGTAGGGTAACATAGGGATCCTCTACCCGCTAAGAAAAGGACTCATGCATATGCTTTATCTTCTCTACACCATAGTCGAGGACGACTATGATTTCAAGAGAGAGGTAATGTCATAATAATCAATATCTAATTCTCCTAAATGATTTTCTCATATTAAACTGATCATTTAATGTGGGGAAGTGCCAAGGGAGAAAAAGCTAGAATATTGGTTAAGTTAGCAGACCGGCCACAGTAGGGATCCAAAGGAGGGAAAATAGGGATCCAAAGGGGGGGCCATCTGCAAAAGAGCCATGTGAAACAATGGGCCAAAAAGACCCTAAGGTTCAGCCCATTAAGACTTCCAAAATGCTAAGGTTCCAAAATTCAAAGGTTGTGTCCAAAGGTCAACCCTAGGGAAAATTGGATGCTTAGTGTGTGCCCAAAAAGTCTTTCTACATCCCTACATGGGAGGGGGCGAGCCCCAAAGCTAGGGGATGAGAGAGAAAGCCACACACACACACACACAGGCTCCCTTTACACAAAGGGAATGAGGGACACATGTCAGCTCCCTAGGCCAGATGCCCACAAGGTGTGCCCAATTCCTATTGGAAGACCCTTGAAGTGGACCAATGAGAATTAAGCTAGAGTAAATCTAGTTTAATTAATTTAAAAACATTTAATAAAAGAAACCAATGAGAATTAAGTCTCCTAGAAGACTATTGGGCAGTCTCCCAAGGGGTCCAATGAGCATTCAGGAGCCCCATGGCTTGCCTGATTCCTATTGGCCAGGAGGCAAAGGGGTCCAATGAGAGTTTAGTTTAATTATTTAATTACCTAAAGCTCTCACAAAAGGGGAAAGGGGGACACATGTCTAAAGGCTATCACTTATGCTGCTTAATTCCTATTGGCTTGACCTGGGGAGGTCCAATGAGGCAAAGGCCAGACTTATTTAGCAGCTAGGGCTCGCCCAAGAGAGAGGGGGGGCTGATTTTTGCTTGGCATTGACACACACACACTCACACTTGACCATGTGTGAAGGAAGAATACTCTATCTCCTCCTAAGCTTTAATGGAGAGCTCATCACCTACTCCAAGCTTGTGAGATAGAAGCCTACATCAACACTCTCTTGGCATGTGGATGCAAATCCAACCAAGAGCCAAGCTTCAATGCATGCTCATCTTCTCTACCAAGCTAATTACTAAGCTAAGCTATGCTAATATGAGTGATTATGTGAGGAGATGTACATCTTTCTCGTAAGATACTTCTTTTTCCTCTCAATCTACTCTCATACCTTGCTAGCTCTCACCATCTTCGAAGGTGTGTGAGGTCTTGGGTCTGAGAACGGGGATAATTCAAGTTGTGTTTGATTAAGTGTTTTGCTTGGTGTATGAAGCTTCCATCTTCATTGCACTAGCTAGTCTTGAAGGAACACAAAGAATTGTATTGTACAATGTCTCTCTTGATGGGAGAAACCATAATACAAAGCCTTTTGGAGGGGGGACCGGCTCCATGCAAATCCGGTCCTCAACTGTTGTCAATAGCTTAATTGCTCTCTCTTTTGAAAGTATTGTCGATGCTATCTAACTAGGTGTTATGCTTTTTGTTGCTCTCTCCACCCAAGCACTCTTGTAATTCTCATTAGGAATCTATTCTAATGAAATGCCCACTATGTTCATGCTAATTTCCGCTACACATGAGATTTTAGGCCATTAAATGTTACAAACCCAGCCCAAGCTCGAGGTGCTTGTCGTGCTTGAGGTGCTTGATTAAGATGCTTGAGATGCTTGATTGGCTCCATGCTTGAGGTGTTTGACTTGCTGCATGATTAAGGTGCTTGAGGTGCCTTGAGATGCTTGTGGGAACACCCCCTACTTCAAGTGCTTTGTCATGCTTGATGACTAAGGGGCTTGCTCATCCAAAGTCAAAAAGATCCCTACAAGGAGGGGGGCGAGCCTACAAGGGGGGGGATGAGAGAGAACACACACACACACACACACACAAGGGAAGCCCCAGCTTGAAGAGGCAGCAAGGACACTTGTCAAGTTCCTCCTCATGTTGCCCTCATGGTGTGCCTGAAGCCTATTGGTTGGCCACCCAAGGGGTCCAATGATAATTTAGGATATTTAATTAATTGATTTTGCATTTATCAAGTCCTCTCTCTCAAAGGGGAAAGGGGGACACTTGTCCCAAGGCTACCCTTGTTGCTTGTAATGGCTCCTGCTTGTGATTGGCTAGGCCTGGAGGGGTCCAATGAGCTTTCATCATGAGCTACAAGGGGGGGTCGACCATGCAAGCTAGGGGGTTGCTTAGGGGGTATACTCACCCACACACACTCACAATCACTCTCATTGTGTGCTAGGCAAAGTGCAAGAGCTCCCTCTCCTTCCCCAAGCAAGTAAAGGTTGAGAGCCTACACCAACACTCTTGGCTTTGGAGTGCAAATCCAACCAAGAGCCATGCTTCAATGCTTAAGCTTGCCATCTCCTTCTTCTTCATTACTATGCTATTATGTATGCTAGCAACAAGAGTATGATAAGTGAGGAACTACTTCTTTCTCCTATGAAATGTTTCTTCTTCCTCTTCCCTACCCTCATTCCCTGCTAGCTCTCTCCACCTTCGAAGGTGTTTGAGGTCTTGGGACTAAGGATTGGCATGGTTAAATCTTTCTTCAAGTTTATGTTATGCTATGTTTGTGATGCATGAAGCTTTCCATCTTCATTGCATCACCTAGGTCACAAGGAACACAAAGATTGTATTGTAACAAGTCTCTCTTTATGGGAGAAATCATAATACAAATGCCTATTGGAGGGGGGACCAGCTCCACATAAATCCGGTCCTCAACTGTTGTCATGTTCTCTAAATTCACTCTCTTGCAAAAGTATTGTTCATGCCAAGTTAACTAATTGCTATGATAATGTTGCTATCTTCAATTATGTTCACCCGCTATGCTCACAAAGACATTACTCAAAAGTATTCTCATTAATTTCCGCTACCCTCAAGTTAAATAGGCCAATTCCATTACACACTATCAAAAAACTTTATTTGTGCTTCTCTCTCTACAATGATAGAGAGCGTGTGAGAGTTCGTAGTCGATGTCATCCAAGTTGATGCCGATGTCGGGTGTCACTCCTCCACGGATGAGGCACCTCACCCATGCACATCGATGGCAAAGGAGAAGCAGATTTTGCAATCTGCGGAAACGAGTTGTCAATGCCGAGAAAACACTGGGTGTCAATGTTGAAGATCAATGGGATACAAGGAGATTGATGGTCAAAAAAACCAAATCGATGTCGTAAGCCGAGAAGCATCGAGAGTCAAATCCGATGCCGAAAACATCGATTGAAAACTATCTTTTGCAATGTTGCTCAAATGGAGATTTGGAGAGCATAAACGGCTTTTAACGAGGTTAAAATTTCAAGACACCTATTGGAAATACTCTTGGCATGATGAAGAAGCTGCAACAACAATTGGAACCAAAATTTGACTTGAAACTACGTGCACAAATGCGAATTTCAGCTCTCTCTCACCTGCTCTAAGCTCTCCACAAGACCTTTGCTATGAGCTTTGATACCACTTCTAGGGTGTGCGGTGTGTGTAGAGTGCAAAGGAGAAGAAGAGAAAACACGTAGAGTGGGTGGAGCTATTCTATTGACTATAAAGAATAAGGTTAGTGATGGGTTAGTAAGTTAGTGGCTGTTCAGTTGGTTGGCCTAAACCCCAACAATGATGCCCTGTATAATACTTTCTATCACAATCACAAGATGAGGATGAAGGAAAGGAACCTCACAAAGGGATATGGAATGCACTCCTCTCTCAAATTACACCATTCTCAAATTCACAACACCCCACCTACCCTCGACTAACTGCAATCTACACATTCATATAGACTAGCATGACAAACTCCCATGCAAATCCAAGTAGGATATAAAATTATGAAAAAACAAGCCCAAAAACTGTTGAAATCTATGATGTTTAACGCTATCGCCCTCAAGTTTAGCTTATTCAATTTGCTAGTGCATACCCTTGTAGGGTAACCATAGGCACTTCTGTTACTACACATAGTATTGGGGCAAATGAAACCCAAACCAAGAGGAATTCAAAACCCAAATAAATCTAGCCAAAAAATAAGAAAATATTCAGAATTTGAAGACAAAAACTTGAGGGAATATTTTCACTTCCACATATGAAAAATTAGGGCTTCTATCCACAAGCCCTAGCCTTGACTACAAATGTGTGTGTGTGTGTGTGTGTGTGTGTGCGCGTGAGAGAGAGAGATCAGAGAGAGAGAGAGAGAGAGAGAGAGAGAGAGAGAGAGAGAGAGAGAGAGAGAGAGAGAGAGTATAACTCACCAAGCCTGCTCAAATTAAACCCATAACACAAAAAGACACATTTTCAAAGATCAAACACCATCTCCATCTGCTATAAAAGGAGGGACAGACCCTCAACTTGGATAACAAGCCCCATAGCTGGCAACGATGCTCTTTCATGTAAGAATGCCTCTATCACATGCAAGAATTAGGGTTGATTTTCCTTCGTGTTCTTCCCTCAAACCTCATCAACACTCACTACCATACATATGTGGTAGTGATGTGTTTCAACAAACTTAGGACCACCAGGGCATTTTTTCCCTCACTAGGAGGTTTTCCCCCCGTGCATTGTATATACGCCCATCATTCTAGGGTTAAATTATCTTTCCATTGT
Organism: Adiantum capillus-veneris; assembly: GCF_014529385.1. NCBI lineage: Eukaryota > Viridiplantae > Streptophyta > Polypodiopsida > Polypodiales > Pteridaceae > Adiantum > Adiantum capillus-veneris. Next base: position 146,405,562 of record NC_140947.1, read on the forward strand.
GCACTAAGAAATACACTCTTTGTTGTGTGACTTGAACTTCTTTATCTTCTCCAAGCTAGGTGTGTTTTCCAGCAACCCTATTTCCAATAATTGATATCAAAGCAGGTTGCGAGCATAAAAAGCGAAATGTTTCAAAATCGAATCAAGTTTTCATTTAACCTATTAGAGTTTGGAAACGGTTGTGCTTTCCACTTTAAAACATTACAACATTGCACAACAAGTATTCTATATCAAATGATGAAAGTACTTTTAGGTGTACTTGGAAAACCATTTATCTGTTTTTCAAAAGAGACCCAAAAATCGAGGACTTATAGGCCTTGGGGAACTCCTTAGTCGACTCCTCCGTGGTTAGTCTTTATGCCAGCTTTTCCACTTCTTGGTGCTCTTCTCTTACTTGAGGGCTTGGTGTAGTTGTTGGAATCTTGTCCTTTGCTGGTCTTTAGGTTCTTCATCATAAGAGTCATTGTATCCCTCATTTCCATATTCAAACATTAGAATATACAATCTTGTAGGTGGTGCAGTCTTAAGGGGCGAGCTCTCCCTATCTGACATTGTGTCAAACTTATGTTCTCAACTTGAAAAGCTATCCTCCTCATCTTCAAGGAGTGGAGATTGAAACTTGGAGATACCCATCAATTATGCCCCATTGCTCGATGGTTTTTGTGGGATTTCCATAGGAGATCTGGCCATAGTGGCCGGCGGTACTTCTTCTTTGCTTGCTTGAGGCTATTTTCTAATTTTTGCTTCTTCATCACAATGCTTAGAGTGGTGAGAATGTTCAAAGGGGAAGAGAGTGAAAGACTCCAATTCTCGTTCTTTATGTACCCTCTTTCCAAATCTTGGTCCAAGTGTTGGGTCATCTACTCATTAGCTAACTATAATTTGGGGTTTGTGAACCTATCAAGATATGCTAAGTGAAAATGCTAAATGTGTATTTGCATAGGGAGTCCTATGTCCTAAAACCACAAATCCTTCCAAGTAGGCCTTTTGGTCATGTTGCTTGAAAGTGGTTTGTTGCTGGTCTAGGCCATGTGTTAGATGTGTAAGCTTCAAATTCTTCTAGGTTAAGGCTGGAGTGATAGATATCTATCACGATTACCCTTGTAAGTCAATATTGTGGTGTTGCCCCTTTCATCTAGGTTGTGGATAAACTCATATGCTTGTTGGTGGTTTGGACCACATGGCTCAAGCTTAACGTAGTCTTGGATCTTGAACAACTTCCACAAGTTCTTGGCTTCATGCAATTTCCATGTGGAGGTGTTTCGCACTTGTTTGATGACTTCCTCACTAGTGGGTGTTTTGAAACACCCCCTTAGGATGTTAGCTTCATTCTTGTCAAGTTGCTCTTTGTCTATCCAACACTTGGTGGTATACTGCTCGTTGTATAACTTGTAGGCATCGACACCAGACTGCACCTCTTTCCCTTGTGACGCTGGTGATCCCTAAATTTGGCTTTGGTGGGGTTGCTTTTGGTGATGCTCTTCCACCCTGTGATGCTCCTCCACTTGTTTACTACCTTGTGCCTACCATCTTCTCCTTCTGCTAGTGTTAAAGCCAAGTTAGCACTTTGGCAAACAATGAAGATATTTTCAAAAAGTTTCACAAGAACTTTGGTATAAAAATTGTCTTGGGAAATTTTTATGGAGGCAAATGGTTCTCTCTTCAAGCCACACTAGTGCAAGACCAAAGCCTCAAAGCACCCAGGTAGTTAAAAAGCTAGCAAGGCCGAAGCCAACACAGATGCCATCATCGCTCACGTGGGGTACTTGTAAAAAACTCAAAAAAATTACCTCCCCTTGTTCTCTCTCTTGCAAGAAATGCGCACAGCTAATCGATATGAAGTCAGGGCCATTGTACCATGAGTATTGGGCCATGAAATGTCTAGAAAACCTCTTTCTCTTCTTCTTTGAGTACTCCCACAAGTTTCCAAATGCCCAAGTGTTGAGTCCTTAAACCCTTCACACGGTTTTTCAATCCCCATCAGGTAATTTCCTACGGCTCAAATCATTTTGGCACATTCATCAATTTTTTGTACTTTGACAACCCCCGGGGTAAAATGGGTCTATCGAAGTTGATGATGTGCTTAGAATTTCCAAATTTAGCCTCTAACTCCTTCAATAGGATCAAAGCAACTTGGACACCATTGATGTTTTTTGTTATATTTTTGTCCCCTCAAATTTTATGAGTCCTTTGAACAACCTTGTTCTTATTTTTGAGGCAAAATTGACCCCCAAATCCCACTATCTCGCTCATATCATTTTGGACACAGCTAGTCCTTTTGTTCCTAGATGGGTAGTACAAGTGTCTAAGACTCGAACAATATGTTTGGCATGGTTTTTTTTCCACTTAAAATTGTAAAAAAATGCTCGTGTCATTCTGTGCAATAGTAGCCTTTTGGCTATTTTTTGTCCCAAAATGGTTTACTTGGTCTTTGTCTGATGGCATCCTGGTGGTTTTTGGAGATCTTGATTTAGCCTTATATAGCTCAAGATACGCTCTTTTGCCTTAGTGAGCTAAGAACAACCTTTTTGCAGATTACATGGTCTAGTTTTGTCCATCTACACTCTAATCATCTTTTGCTCTATTGTCTAGGTGGCATGTTGGTGTTTAATTCCTCCAATTGCTTTCTTTCAATTGAAACCTGGCCTTTGGTAGCTTGATTTGCATTGCTTGCAACCACATGTGCCTGATAGTTGGCTTTTCCTCCTTGTTGTGACAACATGTAGGCTTGACACCCTATATAGATATATACAAGTTTTAGTGTATGGGTTGGAAGAATAAAGCGCTCGAGGGGTGCACTTATAAGAAGCCGTTTATATCTCGTACGTTCAAATGGTATTGAAAACCCCGTATACTTACATATTGTGAGGCAATTAAATGACCGAGTTTTCCTCTTAACTTATGGGCTTTTTCTAGTTTCTTTTTATAAAATCCCTTTTGTAAGTAAGATAATTTAAAATAAAATTAAGTTTTTTTAGGTGCACCCCCCAAGATAAAGTGTGCCTAAAGCAAGTTTCATGTATCGTGAGACCCAGTATGCGTGATAGGTAGAATGTTGTGAGAAAGAATGAAATGGTCACTACACTTTTGATGGTGAAGAAACTAGACTACTTCCGCCTTCTCTATTTGTTCAACTCTTATGCTCACTATAGTGCATGAGAGACCACAGTAGCATCTACTCATCCAGTTAGATAGATATATCATGCCAAAGGGAGAAAAATATATCCATGTGCATAGAGTGTAGAATGAAAGGGTCAATGTGCTTTTGATGGTGAGGAAACTAAACTACTTACATCTTGTCCATTTGTTAGACTCTTATGCTCACCATATTGCATGAGCAACCACAATGACATCTACTTCCACTAGATGGATATATCATGCCAAAGGGAAGAAAATACATCAATAGTGCATAGGCCTATCATTGGATAGATAGTAGCCCGAATTTTGACCCTTATGCTACTCCGTGCTTTGGAGAGTGACTTGACAATGTTGTTGGGTAGTGTGGATCCCAAATAATAAGACTTATAAATCTTTAGTTTGTCCTTTGATGGTTGGCCCCACTTGGATACTAAGTTTGGCTTGTTTTATTTGGTGTTTTGTCCACTAGTTCCTTCTTCCTAGGCACCCATCGGTGTTGAGTGGCATTACCCAATCTTGAGGATATTTTTGCTTTGGTTAATGGGGTTGATTTTGAAACATGGGAAGGTGAATTTGATGGGGTTCTTCTCTTGAGAATCCACACTAGCTCGTAGCCTCCATGGTATGTTGGGCTGGTAAAATTTTATTTGGCATCCACCTTTGAGTGAACCTCGTTGGTTTGGCAGTTTGTTGGCCCATGGTTTTGGCTAACAATATTACTTGCTAGGGTTGGTAACCTTGGTGGCTGAGTGGTTAGGATGAGCATTGAAGTTTGTGATTGTGCAAGGTTCCTTGATCAAGAAATTTTAGAAGTGTAAGCCTTGTTATTATGCCGACCACTAAGAAAGAGTGATAACCCTTGGTGAATAGTTAGTGGCTAGCAATTTGAGATGAGTGTGATTGGAATTGATGATGTGATATTATTGGTTTGTAGAGGCACTTGGATCACACCCTTGCATATCTAAAAATTGGCTTGGTTGGCATTCCACTCGATATTGCATTTAGTCGGGTGCATCCAAGCTCAACCCAAGATAACAATGTTGGAGCATTTGTAGGATGGTGCAATATGAAATAGTGAAGAGCTTGTAAATGGTGTGTGATAAGGTAAAGAGTGATTGTGCCCATGGTAATGATCAACATGCTAGCAAAGTTTTGAAAGGTGATTTTTGTGGTGTGATCTACATTTGGCAATTGATAGGCATCATAAGAGAGGATGTTTGTGTCGACGCTAGAGTTGAGTAGTGTTGTGATGAGATGTGAATTTACTTGTAGTTTGATTACAAGAGGTGGATCTTATTCCTTGTTGGAGGGTGTGCTCAAGGAGTATATGTCAGCAAAGCTTAGCTTTGCGAGCTCTCTGCTCCCCCTCTTCTTGTGCTTGTTGCTTCATCAAGGCCTTTTGCTCCTCCTCGTTTTTATGCATACAATTGTTGAAGCATCTCACTAGTTAGCAACGAGCCTTTGCAAAGCGAACAATTCCCTTATTAGTAATGTCAAGTAGCACAAAAGTGCCTAGTCCCCTATGGTAAGTTTGCATTTATACTTTCAATGTGCATAAGGAGAACTATCTTGCCTTTTTGAGTTTTCGGGAATAGAGGTGTTTGTCAAATCGGGCCTTCCTTAAACATTTTCCACATACATATCATGGACAACCTTGAGCCTAGTCTTGTCTAGTTTTTTGAGCTTGTCTAGCCTATTAGAGAAAGCATGGGCAGGTCATTCTAAGGGAACCCCTACTTACAAGGTAGGGAAAGGAATTCTATAGGAAATAAAGCATTGAGTCCACATACTAACTTGAATGGTATTGTTCCTTCCAATTTTTTGCATGGAGTCTAATAGGCTCACAAGATGCTTGGGCAGTTTTGTCACCAATGTTTTTCTCTCTCCATCTACAGTCTTTGTGAGAGTCGCACACATCATCTTGTTTTTATTTTCTGCTTACCCATTACAATGAGGAAGGTAAGGTGCCAATCGGTTATGAGTCACAAGAATATCTTCAATAGAACCCTAACTACCTCGTTGAGGAAATGTGAGCTAACAATCTTGATGGGTAGGCCAAACCACACAAATATGTTTTCAGACAAAAATTAAGCCATGGTAAGGGCTTCATCCTTGGTGCTTGGAATTTCTTTTTCCCATTTTGTAAGTTAATCCGTAGTGACAATTATGTATTGCTATTTAGTGTTTTTGGTTGGATGAAGTGGTCCACAAAATCAATAGCCCATTTTGAAAAGCACCAGGGATGATGATAGAGATCAGGGGTTGTTGATTATAAATGGTTGGGACACAAGCTTTGCGGAAGCCCAATGGGTGCACCTTGTAAATATGTATGTGTATCATATGCGCTCGATAGGAGGGTATAATATAGTTCATATCAACTACCAATTTACACTTACAAGAGGGGCATTAGTTCAAATTCTAAAAAAAGTTATAGGTTTATGAAGAAAGAGGGATAGCTTTATTCCCATGTGTAAAGGGAGTTTTTAACTAGGCCCTGATTACACATGATATAGAGGATTTTGTAAGGTGCACCCCTCAAGTCTGGCAATTATCACACGGGGCTACATAGGCATTGGAATCCATATGTAGAGTGGGCCACCGTTAGCCAAATTTCAAAATCAACTTGGTGGTAACCTCCGGTGAGAAATGGCTTGATCCTATACACCCATGGGCATTTTTGAAGACTATATATAACACTTTTCAAGGACACATAACATAAGGTTGGAGTGAGGGCCAATGTGGTGAGTTGATGTCATAGTTTGAAGGATTTTTATAACTTGTGTTGTGTTGTTTGACTTTACATGGGTTCATGTTGAGCATATCATCCTTGAGGCAATGATAAATGTGCATGTTATATTTGGGTAGCTCCAAAAGGTGGTACAAACTAGAGTTCTTGTGGAGCTTAGTGGTTCAACAATGGATGCAAATTTGTACAAAGGCCGTTGCATCTTACTTCAGGGAAGGCCACCCTATCCCTAGAATTTAAGCAACCTAGTCATTTGATATAGGGCTATGTTTTGACCACAAGGAATCAAGTGGGCACCATGCAAAAGATGTACATTCTCGTCAGGGCATGGAATTTTCTTTCAGACCAAGTCCTCATCTTTGTAATACAAATGGCCCGCTATTAGCTTGTAGGAATAGTTGGCCTTTAGGAATTATGGAGCATGATCTCCAAAGTGTCGAGGGATTGCTTCCTTGGTGAAGAGAGTCACAATATTCTCACTCCACTTTGGGATCCATTCAACCGCAAACAATAAAGCATCTGGATTATCATTTTTCCTCTAGTGGGATCCCCACTTGAGGTTAATTGAGGGTGATGCTCTACCCGTTGGTGTTTGGTTACTTTTTTTTTTACTACTACCTTGAATTCAAACTCAAGCAAGATAATGAACCAATGTACTATCCTACCCATGCTACATGGTTTATTCACCAAATACAAGAGGGCTTGATGATCAACAAAAAGACAAAATTATTGGCGATTAAATAATGCCATTTAATTTGACTGAATTGATCAAAGAAAGCCCATCTAGCTATGGTCATATAGATTTTCTCAGCTAGATTCAACTATCGAGGACTGGCATGGTAAATAAGAAAGTCCATGTTGTCCTCACCCAATGGGGCCATATACAACCAATGTCATGAGTACTAGCATCAATATGTACATGGAAGATTGTGCCCCATTCAAGTGTTTTTAGGATGGGAGCACTTATGAGTGTTGAATTGAGCCTTGAACATCCCACGGGCTAGCAACATTTCACACGTTTACAATAATTGAGATTTTATCAAGATTCATGGTAATTCTATGTTTTGAGATGATTTTGTTAGAAATTTTGCCATGCCTTACGATGAATTTACACTTGTTTTGGATTCAAAAAAATTATGTATATGCGGTGCTAGATAAAGACTAGGATTTGGTGGCGAGTGTGGACTTTTCCCTCCTAGGAATCCCCATAAATACTTCTAACAAATCCTAAGGTATATCCGGAAGGCATGGCACATAAGTCTCTGGAAAGTGGCTTGGTAGTCCAAAGGGCGTAGCCTAATAATCAAATATTCCCCATGCTATAGAAAATTCCATCTTATGTTGGCATCGAGGTGCTATTACCACCTGATTGTAGCCAGAAAAACCATCCAAGAAATTGTAGAATTCTTTCCTCACTACTTGTTCATGTGGTTGGGTATGAGTCGAGGATACTATCGCAAATTGCGGCGGCATTCACTTGCTCGAGGTTAACACAAACCCTTAGCTTACCATTTTTCTTTGGTGTACCACAATTGGAAAAACCCACTCTGTGTGTAGACTTTGCATCCATGAGCTTATATAACTCCTCCTTGATTTTCTTTGTGAATGTCTCATTGTAGGTATATGGATGTTGTTTGTGTGGTTTGAATCATCTTTGAGAGGGATGGTGTGCTCAAAGATTGAGGGATGCACCCCTTTTAAATCCTTGCAAGACCAAGCAAAATCATCCATTTACTCCTTGAGACTGGAACTAATAAAGTTTCCTCTTCCTCATTGAGATATGTGGCTATCTCTTGGGTGGTTCATCCGATTCTGACATATTTGCTTGTTTAGCCATTTCAAGACCATTGTAAGATTCATCTACCACACCAACAAGTTTACGCTTGGGTAATCTGAGGATAATTTTCCTCTCATGAATAGCGCAAACTTTTGAAAATGAGAGGGTAGATCTGAATTTGGTTCTCCTTCACTAGTAGTCCACTCCACTAATTCTTGCCAAACTTCCTTTAGGTTTTGTTTTCTATCCCTGATGTACTCCCTTCGATCTACTTTGGTAGTTTTTTTTTCTCTTTTCTAGAGATTTCAAACTTCTTTGAACCCATGTCATCTCCCTTTATGTTAGGTTTCTTCTTGGCTTTGATTTTGCATGTAGGGTTCTTTCTTTTTTGGCTAGGTTGGTGGTTGTTTTCCAACCCACTCACTATTTCCATTGAATGTCCTTTTTGATGCAATCATATGCTTTCACATGACATAGATATTTTGTTTTGTTTGCAAATGCTTTTGGCCATTTAACCACCCTCAAAAGTGCTCATTTTTGTCTGTGTTTTTGGTACTCCTTGAGATGTTTGTCCTGATTGGGTAAGAAGCCAATGATTGGGTAAGAAGCCAATAGTAAAGAGTTGTTTCATTTGGGTGACCTCATTGTATGTATTCAATTCTTTATTTGAGTTTCCAAGGCTTGAAGAGATTTCATATCCATTTTAGGATGCTTCTCTCTTGGTTCATTTACATAGTTAAGCACAATGGTGTAAGTTTTCTTGCATTTCCAACTATGTCAGGTCCTCAATAAAGGACACCATTCTTATGGAGACTACATCATATCCATCCTCATCATAGAACCTAGTTTGTAGCTTTAGGACACAAGTATCTATAGTGGCTAAAATATGCATCCACCCTTGGTTGACAAACTTGGAACGAGGGAAGTCCTAATAGACATAATCATTGTTTGTAGAAATCATTGCATCTATCTCCACCACTTGGATAGTCATAAGATTGTTATACTCCTATTGGAACAAGCATCCCTTTCTCTAGGCACTTGGGTTTGAGACCTTTTAAGCATTGGGGCTCTAGCCTTCACGAGGTTCTTGATCATGACAACATCACTAGCATAGTCATAATAGCTACTCGTATCCTTAAAATCAAGGCAAATGGGTAGGATCGTACTTCCCATCATAATAGCTAGCTATTGGGACTAAGTTTTTAGTTTCATTCCCCTTTTCCTCGAGAACTACCTTAGAGCCATAACTCTAGGAGTTGATCTAAGCCTAGTGGTGAAGTTCAATGAAAATTTAGATCAAAAGAACACAAATTAGTCCCAATTTTGGCTTTATTAGTCAGAAGAAAGGAAGGAGGAACTCCTAATTGGCTACTACATGATACCCAGGGACATCACTACCAAAATATGCTAATAGATCGCACCAAACGAGACCACGGGTAGGACATATAAAGAACTACCATCGTTCTTAAGTGTGTCTGCTCTTTGAGATTCTAGACGGTTGAAAGCATGCATATCTCTATTTGTTGTGCAAAGTGGCCAAGGCCCTTGTCAAAGACATGCTAAGATGGACTTATTTGAGACAGAGATGGAACAAGGGGAAAGGTGCCATAACTACTTTCAAGGAGCTTTCAGGTAGATGAGCCTGCTTGTCCATGCGGTCAACATAGTCATGACAAGCCAAAGTCCTTTCTCCCTCTCCCCTAGGTTGGGGGACACTCCCGAAATTCCTCTTTCGCTCACTAGCTAGCGATTGGTCTTCAAAAATGGGCTAAGGACTTACTTTCCAGGAGCAATAATTTCTTAGCACATTTTTGAAGACTGTCATTGAAATTGATTGATTGGATGACTCTTGCATCAATTGCCAATTGACATGGAGCCATATCAGTGTCCTGAGCAAACCCTTTCCTTCTCTCTCATGACTAAATGATAGCCCTCTTATCAAGAAGCATCAAGCGTCGCAATGATTGTAAGCTAAGGTGAATTAATTGTGAAGCGTGTGTGAACAATGTGAGCTCTTATGTTCTTTTGTGAATCTTGTGTGAGATGGATGTGAGTTGTGTCAACATGAGACAATGTATTGGGGTATATACCAATGGTTTTGAGTTCAAGTCGCATTCGGGTCTCGGGGAGGGGGATTTGACGTGGCTTTTTTGTTTGCCATCGATGAAATGGATGGCCCACATCGTCCAATGATCATCGGTAATTGTCAATTGATCCCTCGTGAAATGAGGGGCCGGCTGGTGTCTTTCAAATCGGTGGCTCTCCTATTGGAATCTTGTAAATTAAAGAATATGCAGAGACAGTGTTCAAGGAAGTTGGAACCTTGAAGTTTGGGTCAAAGCAGGGCGGTCAAAACAAGTGCTCGGGAAGAAGCCCTTTTTTTCCTGAGCCTCCGTCTTCATCGACCGCTCCCCTCTCTCCCCTGTTCCTTTTGCTGTCCTTCATTTCTTCGACGTGCTACTTGAGTCTCCGTCCACGCAAGCAAGCTCTGCTTCGATCTATACGTGCTGAACTCTCACTTCGCCTTTTGGCTGCGGCCCATTTCCTTAGCGAGCTCAGGTTACTACTCCTAGCCCAGCAGATTCATTTAGACTGGGTGCTTCGCGTAATTCTGTTGGGGCTCCGCTCCGACTGCATGCATCGGAGGGTTCCCTGGTTTTTTGAAGAGGACTGTGCATGTGGCAGGTCATGTGAACCTTAGAGCCTTTGCGCTGGATTGGCCAGCATTAGTCGCTTCAATCATGGATATCAGATAGGAATGGATTTACGGCAGGTCCTTCAGTGGAGCTCAGATTAGTACAGGTTTAGCGCAAGTGGTGTTTTCGAGGCCGTCAGTATGGGTGGCCTTTGTTCAAGGCGAGCCACCGTTGACAGCCTCTCAATCCCTCCTTCAGGTGGTGTTCATCAAGGGCACATAGTGGTGTCCAATCATTCTGGACCATTGCCTGCATATAATCACTCTGGACCATTGCCCTCGATGAATCAGTCTGAGTCTTTTGAGAAAAGGAAGATGTTTCTTCTAGCAAGACGCAGGAGCGGAAATACTGAAAATGAGAGTCATGACAATCAAGCCTATGAAGGCCAGCATGCTGACAACTTAACAAGCCAGTTGCCTCTCAAAGCTTTGGGCTCCCAAGATGGCTTTCACAGAATGTTTCCTAATGGGCCTCCTTTCAGGATGTACAGCGGTTCAATTGACACTGAAGACTTCAGTGAGGATTTCAGTGAGACAGGTGATAGTGGGGATAAGAACAAGTTGGCCCGTGCCCTCTCTGCCAAGGCTAGATCTGCAAGATCAAGGACTACCACAGTCGCTAAGAAAGGTGCAGCAAAGGTAGTTTTTTTTCTGGGGAGGGTGGGATGAACTCACATGGAATGCTCTTGGTTGTGATCACTATTATCTATATTCTGCTGCGGTCTGGGCTGAATATCCTTCAAGAAAGTGTATTTTTAAAGTTTTCTGAACTAGTGCTGTCTCATGAAATGTTTATGCAGCATTGGTGCTTTAGATTGTCAACGACTAGGCATTTTCAATTTTTCTTGTGTACATATGTATGTGTATTATTATTGCATTCACTTGAACATACTTGGATATCTTCATATTATTGGTAAAGTTTGTACATCTGATAGATACAGTTGTGCGGTTATATAGTTATATAGGTAAATAGATAAATATAACAATAGGTAGATGCTAGATTATACATTTTTTACTTATGTATGAAAAATACATAGGGACATGCATACCTGCTCACACTTTTGTGTGTTTGTATTGTATGCTTGCGTGTGTGTGTGAGGTAAATATATAAAGATAACGATAGGTAGGTGCTAGATTATACATTTTTTACTTATGTATGAAAAATACATAGGGACATGCATACCTGCTCACACTTTTGTGTGTTTGTATTGTATGCTTGCGTGTGTGTGTGTGTGCGCGTGTCTATATATAGTTTGTGTGTGTGCGCGTGCGCACACACACACACACACACACACACTGACTATATATAGACACACGTTTAGTTGATTGTGTGGATGCTGTAGTTGATGGGGATATTGTCTTGTGGATGATTACCATGAGTCTATATCTTATACTCTCAGTCAAGGTTAATCTAGGCATTTTTTGAATCATCTTCTATCAAGTTTTGGATTTTTTGGTCCGCTAAGTGAAGCCTTTCGACTTTTACATCAAATGGTAAGTCAAGTGAAATATAAGTTTTGCCACTTAACTTAGCGGACCAAAAAATCCAAAATTTCAATGGCTGCTTGCTCTTCAAATGGTTTTGCCACTTGACTTAATGCTTACCAGTTTATATTACTCTTATCGTTGCCGCATGCAATTTGTGTCTGAATGTTCTGTTCCATGTGAGACAGGTCAATGAAGTTGGAGCCCTTCTTGGAAGAGCTGGTAACGTTGGTTTGGGAAAGGCTGTTGAAGCATTGGATACTCTCGGCAGCAGTATGACAAATTTAAACTTTGGCAGTGGCTTTACTTCTGGTGCTCCTCCAAAGGGAAATAAGATAGGCATCCTCGCATTTGAAGTGGCCAACACAGTCGTTAAGGGTTTCAACCTGAAGCATTCCTTGTCTCTGGAGAGCATGAAAATACTGAAAGAGGAAATATTTCGCTCGGAAGGAGTGCATCGCTTAGTTTCAACAGACACAGCAGAGCTTCTCAGAATTGCTGCTGATGATAAAAGGTGACTTGGCAATCCTTTTGTTGCTAGGAAGATACTTCACGAATCACAAAAGACTTAAGTTATAAGTATTTGGCAGTCAAACTTTTTGGCTTAACGTCGTCTGCGGTGGGATGCTTACTTAAGTTTAGAACTAAAGTCAAACCTTTTGGCTTCACAACTTTTGTGCTGTGATGTTTACTTAAGTTTAGGCATGCCCAGAGTGTGCACTCGATTCATGTGATTGCAGCAAGTGTGTTTGCACATGCTTTTTAAATATCTTATCAGTTGCAAGAGTCTACAAGGAATTGGATAATCTTCGGCAGGGACATGCATCGACAAAAGGTCTTTGCAGCAGCAGGACACTCAGAGTAGGGTTTTGTCGATCCTATTTGGTAGAAACAAAAAGGGACATGCATCGACAAAAGGTCTTTGCAGCAGCAGGACACTCAGAGTAGGGTTTTGTCGATCCTATTTTGTAGAAACAAAAAGTTGATGATCAAAAGGCACATGGCATTTGAAAATTCGTACAGTATTAGCAGACACAATGACTGAAGAAACAGTACGTGCCATACTCCTTTATAATAGCATTGGCGATACAGGGAGGTGTAAGAGGCAATATCTCCTATTAAATACATGCACCGTGGGGCCTCTACTACAAGAGTGTGGACAATGTTACCGATTTGCCTATCCTTCGCGAGCATCAGATTTCAGTAGAGCATAAGAGCAATAAATACGTCTCCTTGTGGGCTTTCTTAAATATACAAACATCTCAAAATGTGACGAGACCTGGGTTGGGAGAAGCATGATACAATTAGAATTTGTCACCTCTCTGGTCATCCTCTGGGCGGAGCTGCTACTGCCATGGTATATCCTTTTTGCGGGGGGGGGGGGGGTGTTTAGGAAGCAAGACCTTCATACTTTTGTCATTTTCATCTATGATAGAGTGAGCATAATACCTTTACTTGAAGAGCGATGCACACTTCTATTGCATTGAATCTGTATGTACATTTGATGTGCTAGCTCCATCATTACCCCTCCTTTGCACACGTTGGGTTGGGGCATACGTGGGCTGTAATCCAAAGGCCTGAAGGTAAATCTGCAATACATTTGATGACTCCAAAAGTTCACACTCTTCCAAATACTTTACTTCCATATGTGGATGGTTCATGAACTCCACCAAATACTGTCTTGCAACTTGTCCCTTAACTTTTGTTTCTTTTGGCTTGTGCTCCAAAAGTCTCGGCTGAATCTTCAGATTTCTCTTCTTTTTCAGATTCCTGTGAAGCTTTAGGAGCCGCTTTTGCAAAAGACCTCTTTGCTACTCTTTTCTTTGACATACCCCCTTTCACGTTGCCCTGAAATCCAATGTCTTCTCCCTTCAACAAGGTATGACCTGTGTTGGCAACTTCCATAAGCTGAGTAAGGGTAGCCACTTTGTTCTTTGTACAATAATTTCTCAGCCCTTTACGCAGCCCACAACAATACTTCTCAATCTGCTATGTCAGTGTCACTGAGAGCAACGCTTCACAGAACCTCCGATTGTACTCCTCTAAGCTCTTGCAACAAGTAGTGGCAGTAAGTTGGTGCCAATCTGTCATGAGATCGGCTTCAAATTCATTTGACAGCCAGGCAGATGCAAATATTTTCTTGAAGTATACCCATGTGGCGGGTGCTTGTCCTTGCATCAACAATGTCGTCCACCATGTAAGCGTATTGTCTTTCAAGAAAGTGGCAGCTTTCCTAACCTTAGAGGTCTCTGTAAAATTCCCTCCTGCATAATCTGTATCAAACTGTTGGAGGAAAGTAAGAGCCTTTGCATTATCCTCAAGCCGCTGAAAGTGCTAATCTTTACAGCTGTACCACCTTCTTTGTAAGCTTTTGACTTTTCCAATGCCCCCAAATTGTCATAAGGAATTGTCTGCAACATGGGCACTGTAGTAGGGATCATCGACATTCCTTGGCTGTCACCAACGTGTGACTACTATCTATCCTTTTTGTTGATTTCTTTCTTATTATCTATTTACTTTCACTTTTTGGAAACACCCCTCGGAAAATCTAACTGCCCTGCATTGCATAGCTAGTGTGGAATTGTCCAGAGGGAGTCCAGGCCTGAGGGCAAGAGAGCACTAAGGTTGGACAAGGACTATGGTTAGCCAAGTGGGGTCATTGACTAGCCAAAGTGGAATCCTTTGCTACAGAGGCTACATTTCAGTTCTGGATGTGGCCGCAGTGTACAAAGAAGGTCGGATGACCTAGAAAGATACAATGGTAGCATCTCCTAAAATTTAGGGAACTGCTATTTTGGGACCTGAAAATGTGTTGACGTCATTACCTCCGGAATGACAAAGGGAACATTTTCTTACTCTGCCGTGAAGTCAACTGGGCAGCCGGTTGGGAGATTTTTAGGCGGCAACCCCGAAACGGGAAAATGCTTATAAATGTGCCAAGTGGCACCTTCTGGTGCACTTGCCTCATGCAACAAGAAGTGGCGCTGAATTTTAAGCTGGGAGAGCCTCATTTTCAGTTTTGTCACAGGTTAAGAGCTATGGAGTGCTTGCTTTCCCTCTTATGCACAGTGCGGTGCCAGGAGTGATGCCCTGCACGCTACGCACTGCCCTCTCTCTCCCCTTTGGCAGTATGTTATGCCCCTCTAGTGGGCTCTTCATTTGACCAATGTACAGTTGTGTGGGTTCATGCGCGATTGCCGAGGCAAGAGCCTCTTGCACAGGTACTGGATTAGCTAGCGGCTAATCCCCCCGCAGGTACAGGTGAATTCGGAGAGGTTTCACGCTAGAAATCTCGTCCGATTCAAAGGGCAAGTAGCCCTACAAGTGCGGGAGCTCGAGGACTTGCTACGGATGCGACCGGCACGCGAAACGGAGCCCGAAACAGTGAATTACAGCCTGCTGTGTATTTTTGCAGGTTTAGGGTTTTGGCCCTAAACGGACCCTAATACCCCCAGGAGGTTCGGGGACGCAAGGGGACCGCTGTACAGGTGATCTGGCGCATTTTCAGGGCTGAAAACAGAGAATTCAGCGTGCTGCAGATTCTCGCCAGGTTTTGCAAAGTGCCCGTATGCGTCGGGAAAGTCAGTCAATGCGTGGGAATACTGATTGTGAAGGGTCCTAGTACAGTTATGTTGCCGAAATCAGGCCGGAACAGTTGAAATTCAGCCAAGTTTGTGCGGGGCAGCTTGTAGGGATCCAACTCTGTGTCGGCACTCCTCATGCTCGCTTTGGTTGAAGTAGAGAAGCAACCAGATATCTTAGCAGCATTCACTGTATCAATACTACCATACTTTGTTTTTTTAAAGTTTTTGGTCAGCTTGGGTGGCTTTTACCCTGCAACGCATGCTATGGTGCCCTTGTCTCTAATATAGCTGGTTGTTGCCCTCGCTTGTTTGGTGCTCGGACATTGAAGAGTATTAGGGTGCCTTGATGGCCTCCCTCCATGCAAATCCGGTCCTCAACTGTTGTCATTAGCTTAATTTCTCTCTCTTTTGAAAGTATTGTCGATGCTATCTAACTAGGTGTTATGCTTTTTGTTGCTCTCTCCACCCAAGCACTCTTGTAATTCTCATTAGGAATCTATTCTAATGAAATGCCCACTATGTTCATGCTCATTTCCGCTACACACAAGTTATTAGGCCATTAAATGTTACAAAGGTGCCTCGTCTTGAGGAGTTACTGCGGTGACAATCATCATTCGAGTCAGTAGAGTCTGCACTTGAGGTATTTCATTGTGTGTACATTCCATTTACGCAATCTAAAGCAAATACCACATCAGCAACGGTGTGGGGGGCCTTCCAAAGGTTGGTTGGGACCCCATCGGGTGTCATTCTCCTCTCTCTCTCTCTCTCTCTCTCTCTCTCTCCACATCTCTACCGCACTCTCTCATTCCCTCTCTCAGGGAAAAATAAAAGGAATCATTATTCATGCTAAGAGGAATCACTAACGCAAGGAAAGAAAGGAAAAAGGATTTGTGGAGGTGTAAAACCTAGATCTTTAGACTTCACCATTTCAATATTTCTAGGGTTTAGGACAGCCTAGAAAGTGTTATGGCACCCTTGTGGGCCTATCGAAGCAGTTTAGATTAGTTGCATACCCTCTGGTTGCACATGAGCATAGCCAATGTCTGCTACGTGTAGGCACTGGGGAGTGTTTCCATACAGTTGCATTAGTACCCAGCCTAGGTATTTATCTACATGTGAATCACCTCTTATTAGTAGTTATCAACTTATCAATAAATGACATTTTTGCATCATTTTGGAAATCGTGGGATTTTAAGTTGCATTGCCCAACCCAGCTTGAAATTCATATATAAGTGACCCTAGGGGTCACTTCTCAACCATAAGTCAATACATCACCAAATTCCCGTAGTATCTCAGCACCTCAAGCGTTTTTTGCACCAGATCAGCCCATCAGCACCATCGTTTTCAATTTTCAGCCATAACCTCGCCGCACCATCGTGGATCCAACCATTAGCATTACATCACCAAATTCCTGTAGTATCTCAGCACCTCAGGCGTTTTTTGCACCAGATCAGCCCATCAGCACCATAGTTTTCAATTTTCAGCCATAACCTCGCCGCACCATCGCAGATCCAACCATCAGCATTAGGGTTCTCAGTTTTCAGCCCAAGACAGCAAATCAAATCAGCGTTTTTCAGCCCTCATCATCAACATTTTCTGCCATCAGCAGCCAACGTTTTTCAGCCCTCAGAATCAGCATTTACAAGCCTTTTCAGCAGCACAAACACTTGCAGATCAAGACCAGCCCTAGCGTTTCCAGCCATAGCAAATTTCAGCTGTAAGGTGCAGCAGAAGTGAATGTTGAACTTTGCTCAAGATGAGTGCTCCGAACTGTGCTCAAGGGTTCCTTTTACTTACGGAAGGGAGAGCCTTCCGGTCCTTAAATGAGAGAGTGCAATGGACACAAACAAAGTGGATGAACACTGTGAATGAAGGTACATGAGACTGAGAGATAGAGAGAGAAGAATACGACACAGGGGAGTTGTAAAACCCTCCTCCAAGGGCCTCACTCTCTATGGTGAGAGCGCTCTACTTATGATTACACAAATCTCTACAATGCTTGGACTTGCCGACGATGTCGACGACGATGAGGACGACGACGAGACGGGCTGAAATCTGGAAATGCTAATGGCTAATCTACAAATCTTTATCTACTGATTTCTGACTCTATGTCGGTGACGATGTCGATGACGACGATGCGACGATGACGCGCTGAAAACGCAGATGTTGAAATCTGCATTTTCCGAGCTGAAATTGCAAACTGTGCTGGATCTGACCGTGTGGCGAGGATCTGCTGCGGGAAGGTGAGATCTGCAAGGTTCAGGACTTCTACTGCGGGATCTGACTGCTGAAAACTGAAAACGCTGGTGCTATTGTGGATACCGTCGCGAAGGAACTACAAAACGCTAGGTCGCCTGCTGCTCCAAAAATGCTAGGGCTGAATTTTGCTAACGCTAGGGCTGATCTGCTGTTGTGGGGGAATCTACTAACGCTAGGGCTGATCTGTTGTCTACTGTCGTCGTGAATCTGCAAATGCAAAAACGTTGGCTGATCTGATGCAAAAACGCTATGCCTTCTGCAATTTTGAAAACGCTAGAGTTGTCACGCGGGTTGGTCTTGTTGAGAAGGTGTCTATTGAACGTGAAGTTCCCGCTGCCTCTTCTGCCAAAAAGTGCTAGCGCTAGGTTTGCTTATATACAAACTTAGCAAAATTGCCCTACCTACTTTCCAACAAAAGTCACTTAAAAATAATAAGTGAAAAAAGTCAAAAATAGGAAAAATAGGTCTATGCAATGTAAAAATGCTACTAATGGGATCTGACTGGAATGTTGTGTGCAACCAGAGGATATGCATCTAATCTAAGTGTCCGGACATGCACGGTCTGCGAATAGACTCACAAAAGTGCCAGATCACTTCCTATTCTAGACTGACTTGACTAAACTGAACCCTGGTCATGATGTAGCTTGTCCACGGACACATATAGTTGGATGTGTCACGTGACATCCCCTCCTTTTTAAAGTGAGGTACTGGTACTGAACTGTATGGCATCGAGGGAGATCACCAATAGCATCCGGAATCATGGAAGGGACTCTTCGCCGATCCACTCTGATGTGTGGATTGTGCGGTACTTGAACTTCATAAAGGTCTGCAACGCTTGCTTCTTTGGGCCGCGCCGAAAGCGACACAAAGACATATGTGGCTCCTTCAATGCTTCAACTTCGTTTAGAGTCATGCTTCTTCCTTCTTCAAGAATCGTCATGGCTGAAAATTCCTGAAACCACTTCCAGCACAAAAACATGAACATACCTATTCCATGTAAAGTGACTGGAAAAAATCTTGTCTTCCTAAAAGACTGTGCATGCAATGTAGATGAACAAATAGACGGAGTGTCAAACCGTTCACCACACACACGCAAACAATGAGATCGACTCTTGTCTTGCTGATCTAAATCAATCAACTGTGGAAATTCACAACGCAAATGCCCATGCTTGGTGCTCATACTTTCATGTGCTCTTTCTACAACTATGTCGTGCCAAGGAAGAGACATGAAATGTGACTTCCTTAAATATACTTTTCAGCTTTTCATGAACAATCCGCATACATCCGTGCTCATTCATGAGTGAAACGTGCTCAACGTACAATATGTCATGCCTAGGAAAAGGGATCACATAAAGACGCTGACTAAAATACAGGAAACGGTCACGAATGAAACACTTGAACAATGCGTGCTGACAAATCGTGCGAACACATAGTACTTCCTGTGAGGATTCTTTGGACCTAGGCTCGAGAGCCAAGATCGGTTCTTTCTGAGGGGGTTCTTTGGACCTAGGCTCGAGAGCCAAGATCGGTTCTTCTTGAGGGGGTTCTTTGGACCTTGACTCGAGAGCCAAGATCGGTTCTTCGTGATTGATCGAATCTGCAATGAGGTTAGCTTCACTAGAAACAGTATCAACTAAACCATCATCCTTGTGAACAATCACGTCTTGATCATACAAATCATCATGCTTGTGAGAAATCACATCTTGCTCATGCACATCATCATGCTTGTCATTGTCATCCAAATCATCATGCTTATCATTATCATTCAATTCATCATGCTTATCATAATCATGCAATTCCTGTGGGTCATGCTTTGGAGACGAAGAGACGGAGAGAGTGTCCTTTTCCCGAATCTCTTGCATATGTGCTGCACTTGAGAAAAGAATCACAACATCTCTTTCATGTGTCGATCGTTGATGGCTTTTCTTACTTTGTTCTCGCGATCCATTTCTGCTTTTCTTTCTGCGCTATCACAATCAAATTCTGCCATTCTTTCTGATCTTCTTGCTTCATGTTCTAACTTCCTGTCCATCATCATCATGTCGAAAGCCTCCATAGGAGTTAGTGCAATCCTTTGCGTAGATGGGAAGGAAGAGGGTCGAAAAAACCTCTTGGTGGGGAAAATTCTTCTTCGCCTCCCTCACGCTCATCATTTCCAAGCGAAGTATCCATTCCGCTTCGAGTGATGACCATCCACTGAAGTCGTGGGTTCTTGTGGTCTTGGGTTCTTAAGTTCACAAGGAACTTGGGTTCTTGTGGGTCTTGGGTTCTTAAGTTCACGAGGAACTTGGGTTCTTGCGCGTCTTGGTTCTTGAGGTTCTTGAGGGTCTTGAGGTTCTTGGGTTCTTCTTTCGCTTGCAATCTGTGTTAGAGAAGGAACGTCTCTTCACCCGAGTTCTGCTCTTTTTCGCGGACGCATCCCTTGGCAGCCTTGCGCTCACACCAAGGTTGCTTTTTCCCACCTCACATCGATTGGCCGGCCGTTTAAGTGCACGGTCCGCTCTCAATGAGTGAAAAGAGACACAAGGGGAGGCTGGACAAGCCCTTCTTTCTTGGGTTTCGTGTCACTCTTCAAAAACACGATTAGGAATCGACACACCCAAGAGGACTTGGGTTACGTGCAACCGCAACAAGCAAAAAAAAATTATGTGGTTCTTGTGGTTCTTTCCTTGACTGATACAGAACACTGTCAAAGCTCTGATACCAAAGTAAGCTACAACGGAAAGGAATGTTGAACTTCGCTCAAGATGAGTGCTCGGAAGTGTGCTCAAGGGTTCCTTTTACTTACGGAAGGGAGAGCCTTCCGTTCCTTTAGTGAGAGAGTGCAATGGACAAAAACAAAGTGGATGAACACTGTGAATGAAGGTACATGAGACTGAGAGATAGAGAGAGAAGAAGACGACACCAGGGAGTTGTAAACCCCTCCTCTAAGGGCCCCACTCTCTATGGTGAGAGCGCTCTACTTATGATTGCACAAATCTCTACAATGCTTGGACTCGACGACGATGAGGACGACGACGAGGGGGGCTGAAATCCTGAAATGCTAATGGCTAATCTACAAATCTTTATCTGCTGAATTCTGACTCTATGTCGGTGACGATGTCGATGACGACGATGCGACGACGACGCGCTGAAAACGCAGATGCTGAAATCTGCGTTTTCCGGGCTGAAACTGCAAACTGCGGTGAATTTGACCGTGCGGATCTGCTGCGGGAAGGTGAGATCTGCGAGGTTTGGGACCTCTACTGCGGGATCTGACTGCTGAAAACTGAAAACGTTGGTGCTACTGTCGATTCCATCGCGAAGGAATTGCAAAACGCTAGGTCGCCTGCTGCTCCAAAAACGTTAGGGCTGAATTCTGCTAACGCTAGGGCTGATCTATTGTTGTGGGGGAATCTGCTAACGCTAGGGCTGATCTGCTGTCTACTGTCGCCGTGAATCTGCAAATGCAAAAACGCTGGCTGATCTGATGCAAAAACGCTAGGCCTTCTGCAATGCTGAAAACGCTAGAGTTGTTGCGTTGGTAGGTCTTGATGAGAGGTTGCCTATTGAGCAAGGTGCTCCTGCTGCCTCTTCTGCCAGAAAGTGCTAGCGCTAGGTTTGCTTATATATAAACTTAGCAAAATTGCCCTACCTACTTACCAACAAAAGTCACTTAAAAATAGTAAGTGAAAAATATCAAAAATAGGAAAAATAGGTCTGTGCACTGTAAAAATGCTACTGATGGGATCTGACTGGAATCTGATGGTCATGTTGTGTGCAACCAAAGGATATGCATCTAATCTAAGTATCTGGACATGCACGGTCTGCGAACAGACTCACAAAAGTGCCAGATCACTTCCTATTCTAGACTGACTTGACTGAACTGAACCTTGGTCATGCTGTAGCTTGTCCACGGACACATAGGGTTGGATGTGTCACGTGACATTAGCCTTTATCACCAGCAAAATGCAGAATTCAGTCCTGAGGTACTAGCGTTTTCAGATTCTAGGATCCCCTCTTTGGATCAGCCCCAAGTTGCGGATCCAAGCAGAGTTCCACTAGCATTTTCAGTTTTAGCATGTAGTCTCTTCCGTACCGTCAATCTCCCGCATTCAATGCATGATCCCATGAGCATCTAGAACCATTGTATCAGCATTTGTGCAATCTAAAGCAAATACCTCTCTAGCGATAGAGAGGGGGACGTTGGGGGTTTGGGACCCCATCTAGTGTTAGTCTTCTCTCTCTCTCTCTCTCTCTCTCTCTCTCTCTCTCTCTGAACCTTCATTCACAATATCACTCCCTTTTCTCTCTAGTCTTTGCACATCTCTCTCTCTCTCTCTCTCTCTCTCTCTATGTGTGAACCTTCATTCACAGTATCACTCCCTTTTCTCTCTAGTCTTTGCACCTCTCTCATGAAGTAAAAGGAACCTTGAGTATGCATTGAGCACTCATCCTCAACATTCACGATCAATCACTTCTTTTGCACACAACACTAAGAGTGGAACTCCACCACTCCGTGTGTCGTGTGGATTCTCTCTCTTCCGGTTCAATTATTTTGAAGTGCTAAAAGTTTGTTCCAGACTGTTCTTTACACTTGGCATGTGGGGATGTCCCGTTACAGTGGTATCAATGCTTCAAGCGTGTGCTTTTTTGACACCATACCGGTCCTTCAAGAGCAAACAGAGCAAGATGGCACTTCCAGATTCTACAAACAAAAATTCATTTTTCAAAAGAGAAACCAATCCTACGTCAACCTACAAATGGAAGCTATGGCGTTGGATGAAGAAGAAACGACGAGTAAAGGCATAGAAGAAGAAACAAGAGTTCGTTTTTGCCCTAAAAAGCTCTAAAAGACTGTTTCTTTTTTACTGCTTTTCTATATTGTAGAGGCCTCTAAAAATCTCATCGACGGACGAGAATTTGGATATCAACTAGAAGTGAAGTTGACCCTCTCAACGAGCCCTATGTCTTGCTGAGAGAATTTGATTCCGAAAAATTAGGGTTTTCAGCAGCAAATTGGGCTTTTTTGTCACGAGGACGTGGCAGTTGCTAACCTTAGTTGTTGGTTTCTTTTCGATGATTTTTATTTAATTTTTGAGACCCTCTTTTTGAAGTCACAACTACCCGAACATTGTGTGGCCAGTGTAAAACGGCCGAGGATCGAGAGTTTCACCTGCAATCGGGCCAATCAGCACTACAATCTGAACAATAGAAGGGTGTCTAGGCTCAGTTCAAAGTCATTTAGGCCCCTCGCTACACTTATAAGTTGGTGGGTACTAGGAAATTAACTCAAAAGAGGCATAAGGGTCACATTGCGGCTCTAGATGCATTTGCCAAAAGCATCAATAAGAGGGGCCGCCCATTTCAAGAGAGGGGGTTGATTTTTACCCATAAGTGTGCTACATTGTGTGTGAGAGTAAAGGGTGCAGGTGATCACAGCTTTAATGGAAAGCTTGCCTTCTCCCTTACTCTATGTAGCGCCACAATTTGCTCTCGCGCATCTCTCTCTCCCCTTTGCACATATGTTAATGCCCCACAAGTTGGGCTTCTCAGATGACCATGTACAGTTCGGGGGGTTTTATGCGCGTTTGCCAAGGCAAGAGCCTTTTGTACAAAAAACAGGATTAGCTAATTGTTAATCTCCTTTAACTACACACACTTCCATCGTGAAGGAATGCGAAAACAAAGTTTTCCCGCGTGAAAACTCGTCCGATTTACAGGGGAACTGTCCCATTGCGTGCAGGAGCGTCTGACACACGCGTAGACGTATTCACTCCGCCCAAAACAATCCAAAACAGAAAATTACAGCCTGCTGTGTTTTTCTGCAGGTTTAGGGTTTCGCACCTAAACTGCAAGACATTGCCAAGGGAGCCTCGGGAAAGCCGTGGGATGCTTAAACAAGGCTTTGGGCACCTGACAGTGACAAAACACGGAATTACAGCATACTGAAATTGACTTGTCATTGGAAAGCTTCCATACCGCAAGGGAAAGTGTCCTTGACGTGTACTTTTGACCTACTAGAATTTTTGCGCCGTTATGTTGGCGAAATTGGGTCAAAAACCAGCAATTACAGCCATGGATAGGTTTGGACAGCTTGGCGAGGGTTAGGCGAGAGCTTTTGCATCGTTTTTTTGCCAGGGGAGCCTCGGGAAAGCATTGGGTGCTTGTAGAGGACAATTTAGAGAGATTGCCCGCGAGGAATCTCGTCTAATTCAAGGGGCAAGTGACCCTACACGTGCGAGAGCTCGGGGGCTATCCATAGAAGTGATTGGCACGCAAACTGGAGCACAAAACAGAGAATTCATGGTGCTGTAATTTCTCACTAGGTTTTAAAAAGTGCACTGAAATGCGTGGAAAGTCATTGTGTACGTGGGACTTTGTCCATGGAGACTTCTACTGTGGTTATGTTGCCGAAATCAGGTTAGAGTAGAGGAATTTCAGCACAATAAAAGTGGGACAGCTTGTAGAAGTTTACAGGTATTTCTCAAGTTTGATAAGAATAAAGAAATACCGAAAGGGGCGCCAGCCTTTAAGACCAACAGGTGTCAACGTCTACTTGTGGTAGCGCTCTAGCTTCCAAGCCGTGTGTGTTTGAAGTGTCAATTCCCGTTACACATTTTTATTTGCAAAGTTTCTGTGTCCTAAAGTCTAAAGTAAAATTTCAGGTGAAAGCCAAAGTCTACCGCCCTACGGGCCGGTTTCATGGTTCCATCGCCAAGACAGAATCACTTTTTTCTCAAGAAGTGAGCCTCAGTTGGTTTGCGGCGGAGACACTCAGTCAGGTACGCGGGATTACACTATAGCGGACAAAGGGAAAGGCATCATGGAAGAGGGTTCCTCTTCAAAGGCAAGGCAAGCAATTCCAACAGTGTTTGAGGTTGGCGAGAGTTCACGGCCATGCCTGTCTATACCTTTTGTGTATGTGAATGCTCCACCAATGCAGGGCTTTATCACCAATACAGGTGGTTAGGACGCCAATTCCACAGGTTTTGTCAGTTCAGCCCGCCACCTTTCAAAATCCACATGTTGCATTAAATGGACAGGGAACCAATTTCTAGGCAATGCATCAGGTTTTTCGACCACCCACGGTACATCCTAGGTATTTCGGGGGTGGATCTGAGTTCCAAAGTATGGCTGATTATGCACCTGTAAACCAGTAATATATGCCAGGAATAGTGTTTGGGGGTATGCAAACCATGATGCCAAACCCCATGTATGGTAATATCGGCATGTAGAAAGGCTTTCCGAGCAATCAGGGTCAGTTTGGGGTGCCACAGGGCAATTTTGGCATGGCTGGTTTTTCTAGGCAGCAGCCATATATGGCACTTACGATGCAAAATGTCAATGGCCAATGTAACCGGCCTGTTCAATCCAAAAAGGGCGGTAGACTTTACTTCAAACCTTGATTTAGCTTTCACCCATTATTAGTCGTCTATTATACCTGCGCTATAGTGACACAAGAGAGGGGAATGGGATACAGATGCTAGAATGCACCTGTATGAGAAGACCGACACCAGATTGGCCCCTAACTTAGGTGCCCCTTTCGGTATTTCTTTATTCTTTAAAAGAGGGAATAAATGCTATGGATCCCTACAAGCTGCCCCGCACAAACTTGGCTGAATTTCAACTGTTCCGGCCTGATTTCGGCAGCATAACTGTACTAGGACCCTTCACAGTCAGTATTCCCACGCATTGACTGACTTTCCCGACGCATACGGGCACTATGCAAAACCTGGCGAGAATCTGCAGCACGCTGAATTCTCTGTTTTCAGCCCTGAAAATGCGCCAGATCACCTGTACAGCGGTCCCCTTGCGTCCCCGAACCTCCTGGGGGTATTAGGGTCCGTTTAGGGCCAAAACCCTAAACCTGCAAAAATACACAGCAGGCTGTAATTCACTGTTTCGGGCTCCGTTTCGCGTGCCGGTCGCATCCGTAGCAAGTCCTCGAGCTCCCGCACTTGTAGGGCTACTTGCCCTTTGAATCGGACGAGATTTCTAGCGTGAAACCTCTCCGAATTCACCTGTACCTGCGGGGGGATTAGCCGCTAGCTAATCCAGTACCTGTGCAAGAGGCTCTTGCCTCGGCAATCGCGCATGAACCCACACAACTGTACATTGGTCAAATGAAGAGCCCACTAGAGGGGCATAACATACTGCCAAAGGGGAGAGAGAGGGCAGTGCGTAGCGTGCAGGGCATCACTCCTGGCACCGCACTGTGCATAAGAGGGAAAGCAAGCACTCCATAGCTCTTAACCTGTGACAAAACTGAAAATGAGGCTCTCCCAGCTTAAAATTCAGCGCCACTTCTTGTTGCATGAGGCAAGTGCACCAGAAGGTGCCACTTGGCACATTTATAAGCATTTTCCCGTTTCGGGGTTGCCGCCTAAAAATCTCCCAACCGGCTGCCCAGTTGACTTCACGGCAGAGTAAGAAAATGTTCCCTTTGTCATTCCGGAGGTAATGACGTCAACACATTTTCAGGTCCCAAAATAGCAGTTCCCTAAATTTTAGGAGATGCTGCCATTGTATCTTTCTAGGTCATCCGACCTTCTTTGTACACTGCGGCCACATCCAAAACTGAAATGTAGCCTCTGTAGCAAAGGATTCCACTTTGGCTAGTCAATGACCCCACTTGGCTAACCATAGTCCTTATCCAACCTTAGTGCTCTCTTGCCCTCAGGCTTGGACTCCCTCTGGACAGTTCCACACTAGCTATGCAATGCAGGGCAGTTAGATTTCCCGAGGGGTGTTTCCAAAAAGTGAAAGTAAATAGATAATAAGAAAGAAATCAACAAAAAGGATAGATAGTAGTCACACGCTGGTGACATACCCCCCTCTTGAAATCTCGAACGTCCTCATTTGCATCTATGTCGTACATGCTTACTGTCAACACTGATGTATTCAACACCTGTCGACACATATACGACACATACATGCTCATTGTCAACCCTGGTGTATTCAACACCTCGTCGACTCATGTATTGCCTACGTGTGAACCCTGTCCCAATGACATAGTGGTAGCTTCGCACTGTGCCATTGCTTTGAGTCACTAACTTTCCAATGACAAAATGGTAGCTGCACATTTTGCCACTGTCTTATAGTACACGTTGGATCCCGTAACACTTTCGAGCATACCCAAACCGACAGTTTAAGAATGCAGTTACACATGTACTCTTCAATAGAAGCAATCACTGTATCCTTGACAAACTGACAAGAAATACTCACTTCTATAGCACTAACCAAATTTTTGACATTCCATAAGAGCAATTGCCAAACTGACAATCTGTACAGCTCTAACATTCATGTAACAGGTATTTGATTTCAGCTCACTTTAAATACCATGTACATCATTTGTTTCAGAAGCCATTGTCACACTGACAATCCATGTAGCTTTGAAACTCAAGGGGTCAAAGTAGGTTG
The DNA here is from genome assembly GCF_014529385.1 of Adiantum capillus-veneris. Taxonomy (NCBI): domain Eukaryota; kingdom Viridiplantae; phylum Streptophyta; class Polypodiopsida; order Polypodiales; family Pteridaceae; genus Adiantum; species Adiantum capillus-veneris. The sequence continues at coordinate 146,432,648 of NC_140947.1, forward strand.
CAAATCGAAGGCTTCCAGGTAAAGTGATAACACAGTTGGTGACTCTGCAAGTTCACCTTCTTCCATCCACTTAGCATCCATTGGTGGATAGTTTCTGAACTTTACCAAGTAACGCCTAGCAACCTTGCCTTTCACTTTCCTTTCTTTGTGTGCCAAAATCTGTTCCGGGACCAAGATCTCGTCAAGTTCCTCGACTTCCGGCTGATCTTCAACTGGCATATCTTCTGGCACATCACCCACATAGGGTCTGAGAAGACTCACATGAAACGCATTGTGAATCTTCCAACTGTCATGCAATTTCAGCCTATATGCAACATCACTGATTATGTCGCATACTTGAAAAGGCCCATAGTAACGCATGCTGAGCTTTGGAAACAGTCTTTCCTTGCCCTTCATCTTCTTTAACCTTGCCTTTTCAAAGCGTAAAAGCACCCAATCACCAAGTGAATATACCACTTCACGACGGTGACGATCAGCTACTTTCTTTTGTTTTGCCTGAGTCCTTTCTAAGGCCACTTTGACCTTCTTGTACATTTCATCCATGTCCTGAACATACTTATCTGCTTCAAATATCTTGTCCTTTGTATGCAGTATGGGAGGCACTTTCTTGCCACCTTCAACTATCTCAAAGGGTGCCTTGCCAGTTGATGAATGCACTGTATTATTGTATGCATACTCCACCAATGGCAAATACTGCTCCCACTTTCCTTTATGCTCTGACACATAGCACTTCAACAGATCTAGGACAGTAGAATTTGCCTCTTCTGACTGCCCATCTGTTTGAGGATGAAATGACGAAGAGAATTTGAGCGTGGTGCCCATATTCTCAAACAAACCTCTCCAGAACAAACTTGTCATGCGTGGATCACGGTCGCTAACAATCGACTGTGGCATGCCATGATACTTGAAAATATTGCTCATAAACAAGCGTGCCATCTGATCTGGCTTTATCTTCTTCCTGATAGGAATAAAATGAGCCTATTTGCTGAATCTGCAAATAATGGTCCAAATACCATCGTTTCCTGTCTGCGTTCTCGAAAGATCAAAGATAAAATCCATAGCAATACTTTCCCATGGTTTATCTGGAATAGGTAGTGGTTGCAATAACCCTGGTGCCTTTTGCCTGTCAAACTTGACCTTTTGGCATATTAGGCATTCTCGCACAAAGGCATCCACATCCCTTCTCAATGTAGGCCAATAGAAGAATGTCTCAACCGCTTTAACTGTAGCATCGATACCATGATGCCCTGCATACGGTGGGACATGACTCTCTTCCATCACTTTGCGTCGCAATGGCTTTGATCTGCCATGCATCATCATGAACCCGTCTTTAAGAAGATGGTGTTCATGACGTTGTCCATCCATTAGTTGCTCGAAGACCCTTGCAAAATCTTCATCATTTGCATGCTGTTCTCTCATATCATCAAGTTCATGATGATAAGGAATTGACACAGCTGAAATTTGTGGCTTCCTTGACAAGGCATCAGCCACAACGTTCTTCTTGCCTTCCACATGCACAATCTGAAAATGAAACATGGACAAGATATTTGCCCATCGCATACGCTTCTCAGATAACTTTGTCTGTGTCAAGAAGTACCGCAAGGTCTGATGGTCCGTTTGGACAACAAAATCTGCACCTAGCAGGCAGTGTTTCCAACTTAAGAGCGCATGAATCACAGCCAGTAACTCTTTCTCATAGACCTGCATGGTCATCTCTGGCCCTTGCAAAATTCTGCTCTCATAGGCTACTACCCTGCCATCTTGCATTAGCATTGCACCAATGCTACTACCGCAGGCATCACACTGGACCACAAATGACTTCCTAAGATCTGGCAACACAATGACTGGATCTGAAGTCATCTTTTCCTTTAAGAGATTAAAAGCTGAAATCTCTTTTTGTGTCCATCTAAAGGTGACTGCCTTCTTTTGAAGAGCATGTAAAGGTGAAGCAATCTCAACGAAATTTCGGATAAACCTTCTGTAATAGGAGCATAGTTCCAAAAAGCTTCGGACATCATGCACCGTCTTCAAATTTGGCCATGACTTGATCGCTTCAACTTTTGCAGGATCCATTCTGACACCATCCTTTGAGACAATGTGTCCCAGAAAGTGAATCTCTTCCAGAAAAAACTCACTTTTCTTTGCATTGATGAGCAACCTATGACTGCGTAGCTCTCTGAACACAATGGCCAAGTGATGCCTATGCTCCTCTTCATTCTTTGAGTAGACTATCATGTCATCAAAGAATGTACCAACAAACTGCTAAGAATGTACCAACAAACTGCTGGTGTGGACGGAAAATTCTGTCCATCATCCTATTGAACGTAGCAGGAGCATTTGTGAGACCAAAGGGCATCACTAAAAATTCGTAAAGGCCAAACGTCGTTCTAAAAGCAGTCTTGTGCACATCCTCTGATCTAATGCGGATCTGATGGTACCCACTCTTTAGATCTATCCTGCTAAACATAGCCGCTCCTTCTAATTTGTCCATAATATCATCAATTCTAGGTATAGGGAACCTATTCTTGATGGTATTCTTGTTCAGTGCACGGTAGTCTATGCACATACGCCATGAGCCATCCTTTTTCTGCACCAACAACACTGGAGAACAGAATGGAGATGAACTGGGCTGAATCAGCCCCTTTTCTAACAACTCCTGTACTTGGCCCATTATCTCTTTCTGCTGAGCCGCACTAACCCTGTACGGAGGCTTATTTGGTGGGCTACTGCCTGGCACCAAATCTATCGCATGGTCCTCGGGTCTCTCTGGCGGTAATTGAGACGGTAATGAATCGGAAAAACAGACACTATACTGTTGTAAAAACATTGGCCTTTCTTTATCTAGCACAGATAAATTTGATTCATCACAATCTGACACTTCACGTGCAAAAACCAAGTACGCAGAAAGATGCTTTTTCATTACAGAAGTAATAGTAGAAGCTGATACAGTAGAAATAGACTCCCCTTTAAGCTTTACATCCAGAATGTGAGTCTTTCCCCTGCTTTGTACAGTGATCTTTTTGTTGTAGGCATCCATGATTCCCTGTACACGAAACAACCAAGGAATACCTAGCAACACATCACATCCGTCCAGTGGCATGATATAAAATTCTTCAGCATCTACATAGGACTGGATATGTAGACGCAACTTTCCAATGATGGGTGTCACAGCCTCTGTATGACCAGGACATGCCAAACCTGCCTCTGCTGTATACCCCATCTCTTCAGGTCTGATTCCCAACTTTGAAGCCAATTCTGGGGAAATAAAGTTGGCTTTGGCACCTGGATCAAAGAAGATAAGCACTGTTTGATCCGTGACCTTTCCCCATGCTCTGCAAAGCTCACTTGCATCTGAATTTGACTTGTCGCCCACCATATCTGGCACTAGACCAGCCATGGGCTTCTTTCCTTTCTTGTCTTCCTTGTCATCAGAATCAGCTGGCCTTTTCTTTGTAGGACAATTGTAAGCAATGTGGCCAGGCTGCTCACACATAAAGCATTTGTTTTCTGTCCACATGACCTTCTTTTGCTCTTCTGACTTGCGAGGAAAACGTCTTTTCCATTTCTTCGCTGGTCCCTTTTCTGATTCAGCCGTAGCTTTATCTTTCCCTGCGTTTGCTGACTCCTGAGTCCCTTTAGGAGCCTCATTGGGAACGTGCTTCTTGGCTGAATTTTTCTTGCCTGATCCTGCCTTGACGCCAATGTTAAATTCACAATCTTCTCCCTTGAGCAAACCATTGCCAGTGTTTGCTACCTTGATGAGCTGCGTCAATGTAGTGACTTTTGTCTTCGTGCACTACTTTCTCAATCCTTTGGGTAGGCCACAACAGTATTTTTCAATCTGTTCTGTCAATGGCACAAACCTATAGGAAGTTACTGGAAGTAGAGCTTTCCAAAACTTCCGATTGTAATCATCCAGATTTCTGCAAGTGGCAGCATTTAGTTGGTGCCATTCTGTCATGACATCTGCTTCGAAGTCATCAGATAACCATGCTGTTGCAAAAATCTGCTTAAAGTAAATCCATGTGGACGGAGCTTGCCCTTGAAGCAATAAAGTTGTCCACCATTGTCCCGCATTCCCTGTCAAGAAAGTGGCTGCCTTGCGGACCTTTGAAGCCTCTGTAAAGTTTCCCCCTGCATAGGCCTTGTCAAACTGTTGGAGGAATGAGAGAGCCTTCTTCCTGTCATCAAACCCTATAAAGGTCGTGAATGTCACACCTTTGCCACCTTCTTTGTACGGAGTTGGCCTCTCCAGCGGCGTTAAATTGTCATATGGAAGTGACTGAAACATGGGAACACTATTAGGGTTCATCTGTGTTCCTTGGTTGCTATTAACTTGACCTGGAAATGCCATATTTGGCTGCTGATTTGTAATTCCAGCCATACCAAAATTTGCCTGTGGCATCCCAAATTGGCCCTGAGTGCTCTGAAACCCTGGTTGCATACCCATGACACTTTACATGGGGTTAGGCATCATCGTTTGAGCACCCCCAAATACTGTTCCTGGCGTATAAAACTGATTTCCAGGTGCATGACCAGCCATGCTCTGGAATACCGATCCACCTCCAAAATAGCCAGGGTGTACTGAAGGTGGTGGGAAGACCTGTTGCATAGCCTGTAGGTTGCTTCCCTGCCCATTAGAACCAGCTATAGGCTGCTGAAGGGTGGCGGGCTGAACTGGTACAGCTTGAAAAACTGGCATCTCAGCCACCTATTCTTGCACCTTAGGCATAGATTGTGGAGACTGCATGTTCTCCGTCAAGTGTCCAGGTGTTTCCATTGACTGTGTGGTATGAATCACCTGTGCTCGAGCCTTAACAGGCTTTTGAATATGATCCAGTGACCCAACTTGCTGAGACGGAACAGGAGGTTGCAGAAAGGCTAAAAACCTCGGGTTCTGCATTACTTGTGTGAACATAGCCACAGCAGTAGCCAACTGGCTCCTGAATATATCGTCATCTGTCTGTGGTGGTCTTGAGGACTCACCCACTTCATGTGTCTGTTGACCATGTGAGGAGGAAACCTCTTCAGTCACATCATATGGTCTGTCAGCCATAATTGCCATTCCCTGTGTCTGGTCTATGATCCCCTGTATCTGCAAGCCCAAAACTGACCAAGGCTCACTTCTATGGGAAAAAGTGATTTAATCCCGTCGATGGAACCATGTAACCGGCTTGTTCAATCCAAAAAGGACGGTAGACTTTACTTCAAACCTTGATTTAGCTTTCACCCATTATTAGTCGTCTATTATACCTGCGCTATAGTGACACAAGAGAGGGGAATGGGATACAGATGCTAGAATGCACCTGTATGAGAAGAAGAGCTTTAGGTAATTAAATAATTGAACTAAACTCTCATTGGACCCCTTTGCCTCCTGGCCAATAGGAATCAGGCAAGCCATTGGGCTCCTGAATGCTCATTGGACCCCTTGGGAGACTGCCCAATAGTCTTCTAAGAGACTTAATTCTCATTGGTTTCTTTTATTAAATGTTTTTAAATTAATTAAACTAGATTTACTCTAGCTTAATTCTCATTGGTCCACTTCAAGGGTCATCCAATAGAAACTGGGCACACCTTGTGGGCATTTGGCCTAGGGAGCTGACATGTGTCCCTCATTCCCTTTGTGTAAAGGGAGCCTGTGTGTGTGTGTGTGGCTTTCTCTCTCATCCCCTAGAAGAAGGGCTCGCCCCCTCCCATGTAGGGATGTGCATTGACTTTGGAGAGCACACAAAGCATCCAATTCCCCCTATGCTTTAACCCTTTGGACACAACCTTTGAATTTTGGAACCTTAGCATTTTGGAAGTCTTAATGGGCTGAACCTTAGGGTCTTTTTAGCCCATTGTTGCACATGGCTCTTTTGCAGATGGCCCCCCCTTTGGATCCCTATTTTCCCTCCTTTGGATCCCTACTGTGGCCGGTCTGCTAGCTTAACCAATATTTTAGCTTTTTCTCCCCTGGCACTTCCCCACATTAAATGATCAGTTTAATATGAAAAAATCATTTAGGAGAATTAGATATTGATTATTATGACAACCTCCGGGGCTGTTTTAATGCATCTTTGGATCCTTCTCGGTGTGGGACTGTGGATGGCCACCGAGGGGCTGATTTGCACTCCTGATGTGAGAGGAATGAAGGGCTGAAAACGCAGATCTTGACGATGCCGATTGAAACCGACCTGTTCAATCCAAAAAGGGCGGTAGACTTTACTTCAAACCTTGATTTAGCTTTCACCCATTATTAGTCGTCTATTTTACCTGTACTTTCAAGACACAAGAGAGGGGAATGGGATACAAATGCTAGAATGCACCTGTATGAGAAGACCGCCACCAGATTGGCCCCTAACTTAGGCGCCCCTTTCGGTATTTCTTTATTCTTCCAAAGAGGGAATAAACGCTGTGGATCCCTACAAGCTGCCCCGCACAAACTTGGCTGAATTTCAATTGTTCCGGCCCGATTTTGGCAGCATAACTGTACTAGGACCCTTCATAGTCAGTATTCCCACGCATTGAGCGACTTTCTCGACGCATACGGGCACTTTGCAAGACCTGGCGAGGATCTGCAGCACGCTGAATTCTCTGTTTTCAGCCCTGAAAATGCGCCAGATCGCCTGTACAGCGGTCCCCTTGCGTCCCCGAACCTCCTGGGGGTATTAGGGTCCGTTTAGGGCCAAAACCCTAAACCTGCAAAAATACACAGCAGGCTGTAATTTACTGTTTCGGGCTCCGTTTCGCGTGCCGGTCGCATCCGTAGCAAGTCCTCGAGCTCCCCCACGTGTAGGGCTACTTGCCCTTTGAATCGGACGAGATTTCTGGCGTGAAACCTCTCCGAATTCACCTTACCTGCGGGGGGATTAGCCGCTAGCTAATTCAGTACCTGTGCACCTGTGCAAGACGCTCTTGCCTCGGCAATTGCGCATGAACCCACACAACTGTACATTGGTCAAATGAAGAGCCCACTAGTGGGGCATAACATACTGCAAAAGGGGAGAGAGAGGGCAATGCGTAGCATGCAGGGCATCACTCCTGGCACCGCACTGTGCATAAGAGGGAAAGCAAGCACTCCATAGCTCTTAACCTGTGACAATTTCTGCAAAACAGCCCCTCCTCTCTTCAAATTCAGCGCCAACTCTCTTGCATTAGAAACTGCACCAGAATGTGCCACTTGGCACATTTACAAGCATTTTCCCGTTTCGGGGTTGCCGCCTAAAAATCTCCCAACCGGTTGCCCAGTTGACTTCACTGCAGAGTAAGAAAATGTTCCCCTTCTTGGGGGGTCCAAGTCTGTAACAGTGGTATCAAAGCCTCAGGCGTGTGCTTTTCTCAAAGCATACCGGTCCTACCAAAGAACAGACAAAGCACATTGGCGCTTCCAAAGTTTATTGGAAATTCTATTAAAGAATCTTCGTGTCCCGACCTCGGACTTATTAGCCACTCCCACCCTTACTTCATCGTGCATCGGACGCGCTCTCGTCTTCATCGCTCGGTCTTACAGGGCATAAGCCATAAGGAATTCTAGATCACTTGCAAGAGAAAAAGGAGTTCGTTTTTGCCCTAAAATTGTTTTTTTTAACGCATTTTTGTGTTGTAGAGACTTTTAAAAATCTCTTCGACCGTTGAGGATTTGGATATGCGACAGAAGGCAAAGTTGATCCTCTCAACAAGTTGACACAAATAAATTTCATATCCAACAACTTTGGAAAATTAGGGTTTTTGTAGAAAATTTCCTCGTGTGGAATTTAATGTTTTTAGAAGATCTTGTTATGTTATTTGTGGATAAATAACTACACAAATAACAGGTAATAGGAGCAAGGAACTCACATCTGTAAGCATTGGGATTTGGGAAGCATGGAGCTAGACATCCAGCAATGAGTTGAGCCATCTCCTTGAAATTTTACCTGTTTTGCATGTGAAATCGAGGATGAGATGGTGAGGAATTTGCATATGAAAGCAATTGGGAGCAATGACGGTTCAAGAATGAACCCGATCACGATTCAAGACAAGAATCATTTATTTTGAATGATGATGATGATTGATGGTGAATGATTGAATGAGATCACCGGATACTGTGGTGAGTGTATCAAGAGTCCCCAAGGGATGAGATGGCCACACAGGGATCTAAGTGCATCAAGATTTTTGAACCGATGAGATGACTAGACTGAATGATTGAAACACTTTGTTTAGTATGAATTAAGTGTGTGATTTGTGAATTGGAATTTTGAAAATGAATTTGATTTTTGAACAGTCATGTGATTGTGTTTGAGTGCAGGATTGAAAGGCGAAATGACTGCAGCATTTCGATCTTGAGAAATATATGGACATAATCGCAATAAGAATTAGTTAATCCGACATCAGTGAGGTCCGATGTGGATCGAGATACGATTGCTAAATACATTGCCAAGAATCCTGGTCCTAGATCTGGATGGATTTTTATGTGATATGATCTGAATGTGATGTGAATGTTCAGTGATTGTCGTCTTTGTGCAGGTGCTGGATTTGTGTCGTCTAGTGCGTCGGTACTTACAAGTCAGTGTCTACTGAACTTGTTTATGGCTTATGTCTGATTTTGCAGGCGTAATGGAGGATAATTAGAATTCTTTCAAGAGGGGGGTCACAAACTGATGATGTGGTAGTACGGACATACCTGCAAACTGCGCTTTCATGCTGACGTGAATTGCCGTACGGATTTTCGTAAAAAGCACTGGCAGACACTGGCGTTGTAGCAGCAAGGATTTCCGCGATTCACGCTGGCTCCTTTTGGGCCAAGGAGCTTTTGAGTTTGAAGCTTTTCATGTAATTGCTTTTCAATGGCCAAGGGCCTTGAAATATGAACCCAAGGCTACTCTTTCCCTCAGTTAGCTGACGAGGTTCTGAGCAGAGAGGGCTTGCGAGAATTGTAACTTTGCTCAAGCATTAATATAAAATAAATACCGAAAGGGGCACTAGATTTTGGGGCCAATACCTTTGGGCACGGAACTACGTCGGGCTGTGTCGATTCTATTTTTGAAGTGTGAAAAAGTTGTGAAGTGTTTTAAGCGATTCTCTCGTGTGTCGTGCTAGATTACCGACTTGGGGTGCCCAAGTCTGCAACAGCCTAAGACAAAGTACAGGGACTGACTGAAATTTCAGCACTTTGCGTTGACATGCTAATGTGGTGGGCTGTACGGATTTTTGCAAATTGCGTTGGCTGGTTTCTGTAGCTTTTTGCGTGGGCTTTTGACTCTTGATAACAAATGCTTTTGGAGAGCTTTTAGAGCTGATGCTTTTGGGGCATCCCTTGTACTGTTTATAAGGACCCTTGGGGCCTCATTGTGGAGAGTATCTAGACGCAGATTCTCGGAGAAGAGGACTTTCGGGAGTTGTAATTTTGCGAAGCAATAATGAGGAACGAAAGGGTGCGAGTCTCTGGGGCCAGTGCATTTGGCGACATAATTCCGCCATTCCGTGTCAACTTTCCTCTTCTCTCGCTTCAAGTTCAATGTGTTGCTACTTGTTTCTCGCTTGGAGTGTCCAAGCCTGTAATAGTTTCATTGTAGTGTGTTTTCCTTTCGTTTTTGCCCTTTGTTGTTTTGTATGCTTGCTTGTGAGTTGCTCTTTTTTTCGTTTTCTTGTTTTTCATGTTTTTCTTTTCACTTCCTTTGCGTGTTTGGATGTTTTATTGAATGGTGTGGGGGGTTTTTGTGTGTGTGCACGGTTCATTGCTTGCCTTACGTTTTCCCATTGTTGGGTTGGACTTTGGCAGGTGGGTTCTTAACTTCTTAGGTGGGTGGTTCGATGGTGGTGTAGGGTGTCTTCACCTCATTTGCAAATATTGCCTTGCCATCTTGTTTTTGAAGGTTGCAACTTCTATAGCCCTGTTGATTGCTGTCAAGGGTGGTTGGATGCACTCTCTTGCGGTCGGATTGGTGTTATTTTGAAGGCTCTTCTCCCTTCTACTAGATATCAACCTCAATGTAGACCAAGGTTGTCTACGTATGACGGACGGACCCTTGTACCCGACTTGTCAAGACTCATATGGACTTTCAAACTAGCATGTTAGGTGTATGGTTAGTTTGATTGTTTTCCAATTGTTTTGGGTAAATTTGGATCCTTGTGAGGCTACTATTCTCGCATGACCCATGGACAAAGGCCCAAGGCTCAAGGTCGTGGGGCCAAAGTTTAAGCCTCATGTGTTGCTAAGATGCCATTTGGGTTTCAACTTTGGTATCGTAAGCTCAATTCTAGAGTCACTCTTTCTTTTATGGAACGTGTCGTACCAGCTTTGTCTAAGTCCATTTCATATTGTATTAACTTCGGACTATACTAGCATCGGTCTCTTGAACGTGTCAAACCTTGGTTCGAGACGGGCCCGTAGGTGTTGTAAGCGCCCCGTATGACGTAGAATGCTTATTTAATTTTCATCTTTTAAAGAAAAGTCAATTACAATGTCATGGACACATCTAACCCTATGTGTACGTGGATAAGCTACAGCATGACCAGGGTTCAATTCAGTCAAGTCGGTCTAGTCGGTCTTTTTGTATTAATCAATCATCAAAGTATAAGAGAGCGGTTAGGGTTTCACTCTCAGACTCTGCGTCCAGATGCTCTGAGAAGTGAGGCCCTCACCACTAATTTAAAGGTTACAAGGGATGCCCAAAAGCAGAGCCCCAAAAGCTTTTAAAATCAAAAGCATTAGTTCTCTCTCTCTCTTAGAGAGTCTTTTCTCTTTTTTTTTTAAAAAAAAAGCAAAAGCAAAATTTGCGTCGCTCATCATTTTCCAAAATTTTTTTAAAAAAAATAAAATAAAAAAAATAATCCGCCTCCACGATTTCCGGAATTTAGGGTTTTTTTGGCAAAAATTAGGGTTTGCAGGAATTTTAGGGTTTCTGGCAGAAATTAGGGTTTTTGCTGTCCGCCACGTCATCACTTTGTGACATACCCCCCTCTTGAAAGCATTGTAATCGACCGCGATTACGCCTGCAAAACCGACAAAAGCCATAAACCGTCTTAGCAGACACTGACTGTTAGTACCTACGTACTAGGAACACACATCTAGCACATGTACAAAATCGACAGTCACATCACACGACATCACAGGACATCACCAGACATCACAGGACATCACATGACATTCAACATTCATTCGGATCTTAGACCATGATTTATCGGCAATGTAGCTAGCAATCACATCTAGGTCCAATCGGGACCTCATCGATGTCCGATTGACTAACCCCTATTGCAACCATGTCTATTCGAGATCAATCAGACCAAAATGCTGCAGTCATTTCGGCTATCAGTTCCTGCACTCACAAGAAGTCAAGAACAAATCAGTATCATAATCAGGAATTCCATTTCATAAAGTCATCCAGCAGAATACTGTCAGCTCTCAGTATCCCTGAAGCTCAAAGAGACATCAGTGACTTTAGTATCAAAATCGAGGCATCTGTTGACAAAGGAGTGGAGCGACTCCCCTCTTGTGCATCCCACTGCACCAGATCTTCGGCCAAGCTGAGTTTCTGGGTTCCGTTTGGAGTAGACTATGCTAAACCAAAACATCGAGGTAAAGTTTCACAATCCGAGGAGTATCTGCTAGGTCCTCCTCCTCCATCCACTTCGCATCAAATGCAGGAAAGTTCTTGAACTAAACCAAGAACCGCCTTCGGACTTTACCTTTCTTCGTATCATTATGTGCCAAAATCTGTTCAGGAACAAGGATCTCCTCGTTTTCTTCCACTTCGGGTTGCTCATCAGGCTCCCCATCATCAGGCACATCACCCTTAACAGGGTTCAAGAGACTCACATGCAATGCATTATGAATCCTCCAAGTATCTGGCAGGTCCAATCGGAAGGAGACATCATTTATCTTGTCAGTAATCTGGAAAGGTCCGTAGTATCACATACTAAGTTTTGGAAAAAGCCTCTCCTTTCCCCCTTTTTTTTTTCTTAGGCGTGCCTTCTCTAAAGTAAGAGCACCCAATCATCCTCCTTCAGTTTCCAGTCGCGACGATGGCGATCCGCTGCCTTTTTCTGTCGTTCTTGAGACTTCTGTAAAGTCTCGTGAACCTTGGCAAAAGCCGTATCCAAATCTCGCGAATATTCATCCGCTTCAAATTTCTAATCTTTCGTGCTCAGGAAGGATGGAACCTTCGGAGCAGTTTCAACAATCTCTCATGGCGTCTTCCCCGTCGAAGAGTGTATCGTGTTATTGTAGGCAAATTCCACCAAAGGTAAGTTCTTTTCCCATTGAGTCTTCTGATGCGAGATACAAGACTTCAATAAATCTAAAATCACTGAATTGGCAATCTCAAATTGCCCGTCAGTCTGCAAGTGGAACGATGACGAGAACTGCAACCGCGTCCCAATGTTCTCCCAAACTGCCTTCCAAAACAAACTCATAAATCTGGGGTCTCTGTCGGAGACAATCGTCTCAGGCGTGCCATGTAATCGGAAAATCATCGTGATCATTCTGTATTCTCGAGAGATAAAAAAAATTAAAATGAAATCCATTTCAATATTTTCCCAGGGGCGGGTGGGTGGGTATGGGTAAAGGCTGTAACAATCCCTGTGCCTTATGCCTGTCAAACTTGACCTTCTAGCATACCAAGCAACTGCGCACAAACTCTTCCACATCCTTCTTCAGTCTCCGCCAAAAGAAATCTCTCTCTACCCCTTTCATGGTGGTAGCAATGCTGCGGTGACCCGTAAAAGGTGGACAGTGGCAATCAGTCATAACCTTTTCCCTCAACGGCTGTGTAACGCACAACATAGTCTTTTTCATCAAGTAGCCTTCTCGAAGGGAGTATCCAGCTACTGTCTCCCCATCCCGTATCCGTGTGAAAATATCTGCAAAATCTGTATCTGTGGCACACTGATCGACCATATCCTCGAAGCTCCTATGATGTATCGCGGAAATAGCCAGAACCAACGGTTTCCGAGACAAAGCATCTGCCACCACATTCTTCTGTCCCTGCACATGGACAATCTGGAAGTGAAACTGTGACAAGATGTTCGCCCACCGCATCTGCTTTTCCGAAAGCTGCTTCTGTGACAAGAAGTAGCGCAAACTCTGATGGTCTGTAAAGACAATAAAATCCGCTCCGAGTAGGTAATGCCGCCACTGAGTAAGAGCATGGATAACCGCCAAAAGCTCTTTCTCATAAATCTGTGCTGTCATCTCCGGCCTAGAGAACAAACGGCTCTCGTAAGCTATGACATGGCCTTCTTGCATCAAGACCGCACCCAGACTACGACCACAAGCATCACAATATACTTCGAATGACTTCTGCAAGTCCGGCAAAGTCAAAATAGGTCCCGTAGTCAATTTCTCTTTCAATGTCTGAAAGGCAGTCACCTCTGTGGGTCCCCACGAAAAAGGTACTCCTTTCTGTGTCAAGATATGCAAAGGGGAAGCAACCTCTGCAAACTTTCGTATGAACCGCCTGTAGTATGAACATAGTCCCAAGAAGCTTCTAACTTCATGGACATTCCTCAAATCGGGCCAATCACGGATAGTCTCTATCTTGGCCGGGTCCATTTGCACTCCTGTTGTGTTGCTGACACAATGTGTCCCAAAAAGTGTATCCATGGTAGGAAAAAAATTCACTTTTCTTTGCATTAATCACTAGCGTGTGATCTCGTAATGCCTAAAAGACTTGAAGCAGATGATCTCTGTGTTCTGCCTCATTCTTCGAGAAAAACAATGATGTCGTCAAAGAAAGTGCCAACAAATAGCCTGTACTCTCGAAAAATCCTGTCCATCATCCGGTTAAATGTCGCAGGAGCATTGGTTAAGCCAAAAGGCATCACCAAAAACTCAAATAACCCAAAAGTCGTCCGAAAAGCTGTCTTGTAGACATCTCCTGGCGCTATCCTGATCTGATGATATCCACTCTTCAAGTCAATGCTGCTAAAGCACGAGGATCCCTGTAACCTGTCGAGTATATCATCGATCCTAGGAATCGGAAATCTGTTCTTGATGGAGATTTCGTTGAGAGTGCTATAATCGATGCACATTCTCCAAGATCTGTCTTTCTTCAAAATCAACAACACTGGAGAGCAATACGGTGAAGTACTAAGCTGGACAAGACCCTGTTCCAAGAGGTCTTTCACTGAGTTCATAATCTTTTCATTCTGTACTCGGCTCACACAATAAGGTGGCCGATTCCGTGGTGTGCTTCTAGATATCAGATCAATGGTATGATCTTCAGGCCCTCTCAAAAGCAATCGGCATGAGCGTGGAGAAAAAAATCTTGGCGTTCTTTTCTTCAGGTCAAAACATATTCAACTTTTATCCATGGTTCAGTTCTCCCAAAAGAATGAGTAAGAAAACTGAAGTTCATCAAGTACAATCTCTAAGCCCTTCATTTATCAAAGTCGCTTTCTCGGCCCGGTAGTCAACCACGGCGTAGTTCTTGTGCTACCAAGGGATCCCGAGTAGAACGTCACTCACGTGCCGTGAACACCCCTGTCATTGCAAACGAAGTTTGCCAATGCTCGGTGTAATGGCAACATCCCATCCGGGTGCCAGTCGAACTACCTCCGCCAGTGGCGTCAGTCTGTCGGGCGCAGTTCCAAATCGAGCCGCCAATTCCAAGTGAAAAGAAGTTGGCCTTGGCTCCTTCAAAAGAGCTTCTTGATCCTTCACTTTGCCCCAAAAAAAAAACGGCAAAGTTTGTACTTTCATTCATTTGATTCGGTGCAAGTCCCACGCCATGTGGTACCAGTTCTGCTTTTCTATCTGCCTTTTCTGTCACATTCCTCAGCTGCTCTCGAACTCTCAGACCTGTCGTCGTCTTTATCATTCTGTTCTTTCTGTGCCTTATCAGGGCACTTTGCGGAAATATGTCCATGTTTCCCGCATCCAAAGCACTTCCCCTCTTTGATGAAGCGAGCTCTCTCCTCAGGAGTAAGCTTGGGTCGTGCATCCTTTTTTTTTCTCTGGGTTGCTCTTTTTCATTCTACTTTCATTCCCAGAAGTCTGTTTGGCTCGTTGTGTCATGGCCTCATCTGTGGGGTAGGTCAGACTGCCAGAGTGAATGGCAAAGCCCTGCTTCGCATGACTCATCAACTCCTGAATAGAAGCTGACTTCTGTTCCAAGCAGTGATCTCGGATCTCTGTAGGTAGACCCAAGGTAAACCGCTCAATTTGTTCTCTGAACGAGATCTTCTTGAATGAAGAGGCGGGTAGAAAAGAGCTCCAGAATCTTTCACAATAAGAATTCACTGTATCGCTCTTGGTCATCCGGAGATGGTTCCAAGCAGCTCGTATATCTCGCTCAAACTCTTGAGTCAACCAAGAAGAAATAAAAAGCCTCTTGAATTTTAGCCATGTAACTGGCACAGTCTTGCTTAATAGAAGCGTGGATCACCAAGTACGAGCATTCCCCTCAGAGTAAGAGGCAGCTCTCCGAATCTTGGAGTGCTCTGAATAGCGTCCTCCCGCGAAAGCGATGTCAAACTGCTGTATAAGAGACAAAGCCTTCGAAGCATCTGAGTATCCTGAAATGTATCAAACTTGATCGAGTGGCCACCTTCCTTAAACTCTCGGACTTTCTTGCTGTTATCTTCGAGAAAGTCATACTGGTTGGCTTTGTAAAAATTCTTCTTGTTCGCATAAAACTTTCCGTCATCGGAATCTGAGCTATCTGTAGACGAGTCCTCAGTAGAACTGTCAGTCTCTGGGCGAGATGTAGCCTTCTTTGCCTTTTTCTTGCCCGTTCCGAAGCTTTGTGTCTTGCTTCGCTTTTTGCTTTTTTTCTGTCTTCTTCGCTCTAATCCGAGGAGCTAGAAGAACTGTCAGAAGAAGAAGAAGAAGAACTGGGTACTCCTTCAAATCGAACACGCTTCTTCCGTTTCTTTGCTTTGTCGAATGTCGACTGACGACCCAAATATCCCGGGAAGTCAGTACCTTTGTTCTGCTTTTTGCCGTGCTTTTTGTCTTTCTTTTGCACGTCAAAAAGCTGAGCAATCCGTGCATCAATCACGTTCTCCAGTTCCTTCTCCGTATATTTCTTGGAGGTAGAAGGTTTCTTGAGAGCGGGTTTCGGGAGTGGTGTTGTGGTTCTCTGCCACTCCATCTGTACCTCTTTCAAAGAGGTCTGGTTCATATATTTTGCCATCTTCGGGTCCTTGGCAAAATTGAGCATCATCTTTGTTGCATCACCAATCAATTGACGACGCTCTATCTCTCACCGCTCCGCCTAAGTAGGCCAAGGCGGGCCATACTCTCTGCCTGAATCTTCGTTGTGATCCCAGCCCGCTCTCCAGATGCAGAGGGAGTCGACTGATCATTGCCTGAAGCCATAGGTGCCGCGGAAAAAAATTTCGGGGATCGGATTTCCCGTAGAAGAGAAATCGGCCGTGCTCTGATACCACTGTAACAAACTTGGACACTCCAAGTCAAGAATCAACCGCGACAGCACCAAATAACCACTTCAAAACAATTCACAGATCACAATAGATTTGCACTGGCCCGGCGGAGTTCCGTGCCTAGAGATATTGGCCCCAAAGACTGGCGCCCCTTTCGGTATTTCTTTTTGTATTAATCAATCATCAAAGTACAAGAGAGCGGTTAGGGTTTCACTCTCAGACTCTGCGTCCAGATGCTCTGAGAAGTGAGGCCCTCACCACTAATTTAAAGGTTACAAGGGATGCCCAAAAGCAGAGCCCCAAAAGCTTTTAAAATCAAAAGCATCAGTTCTCTCTCTCTCTTAGAGAGTCTTTTCTCTTTTTTTTATAAAAAAAAAGCAAAAGCAAAATTCGCGTCGCTCATCATTTTCCAAATTTAAAAAAAAAAAAAAAAATAATCCGCCTCCGCGATTTCCGGAATTTAGGGTTTTTTGGCAAAAATTAGGGTTTGCAGGAATTTTAGGGTTTCTGGCAGAAATTAGGGTTTCTGCTGTCCGCCACGTCATCACTTTGTGACAATTAAACCTATTTTCCCTATTTTTGACATTTTTGACTTATTATTTTTAAGTGACTTTTGTTGGAAAGTAGGTAGGGCAATTTTGCTAAGTTTGGATATAAGCAAACCTAGCGCTAGCACTTTCTGGCAGAAGAGGCAGCAGGAGCACACGCTCAACAGGCAACTTCTCAGCAGAACCCCAAGAGGCCTAGCGTTTTTGTATCACAGCAGAAGGCTTGCGTTTTTGGACCAGACCAGCCAACGTTTTTGCATTGGCAACAGCTTGGCGACAGCAAGAAGCAGAAGACTCCCAGCGTTAGCAGATTACCCACAGCCAGACCATTTTCAGCCCTAGCGTTTTGCATCTGCCAGGCATTTCAGCATTTTGCAGATCTACCGCGACGGAACCAACACAAGCACCAGCGTTTTCAGTTTTCAGCAGTCAGTATCCGCAGAAGAAGTCCCCAACCTCGCAGATCTCACCTTGCCGCAGCAGATCCTCGGCGCACAGTCAGATCCCGAAGTTTGCAATTTCAGCCCGGAAAACGCAGAGTTCAGCATCTGCGTTTTCAGCGCATCGTCGTCGTATCGTCGCCATCGACATTGTCATCGGCATAGAGTCAAAATTCAGCAGATAAAGATTTGCAGATTTCAGCCATTAGCATTTTCAGATTCTCATCGTCGTCCTCATGGTCATCGACATCATCGGCAAGTCCAAAGCATTGTAGAGATTTGTGCAATCATAAGTAGACCGCTCTCGCCATAGAGAGTGGGGCCCTTGGAGGAGGGTTTGACAACATCTCTGGTGTCATATTCTCTTCTCTCTCTATCTCTCAGACTCATGCACCTTCATTCACAGTGTTCATTCACTTTGTTTGTGTCCATTGTACTCTCTCACTAAAGGAACGGAAGGCTCTCCCTTCCGTAAGTAAAAGGAACCCTTTAGCACAGTTTGGAGCACTCATCTTGAGCAAATTCACTTCCGCTGCACCTTACAGTTCATCATGCAACTTCTCAGCAAGGCCCCTCAAAGACAAAGACCTAGCGTTTTTGCTACAAACAACCCAACGTTTTTGCATGCAATTCGGCCCCTGGTGTTTTTGCACAGCAGATCAGCCCGGCAACAACAAGATGCAGCAGATCATCTCTAGCGTTAGTAGATTCGCACAACAGATTTCCCCGCAAGATCATTTTCAGCCCTAGCGTTTTTGCATCAGCCTGGCAGTCCAATGTTTTTGTAGATCTTCGCGACAAGACCTTAGATAGCATCAGCGTTTTCAGTTTTCAGCAGTCAGTACCCGCAGTAGAAACCCCGAACCTCTTAGATCTCACCTTCCCGCAGCAGATCCTCGACGCACGATCAGATCCATCGAAGTTTATAGTTTCAGCCCGGAAAACACAGATTTCAGCATCTGCGTTTTTCAGCGCGTCGTCGTTGCATCGTCGTCATCGACATCGTCATTAACATAGAGTCAGAATTCAATAGATAAAGGTTTGCAGATTTTAGCCCTTAGCTTTTTCAGATTTCAGCCCGTCTCATCATCGTCCTCATTGTCGTCGACAGCGTTGGCAAGTCCAAGCATTGTAGAGATTTGTGCAATCAATAGTAGACCGCTCTCGCCATAGAGAGTGGCCGAGGGGCCTAAACCCTAAGAAGAACAAGTAATAGAAGAAGTCTTACCAACTTATGGGGACCTCGTCCGATGGGGCCCCAAGTGACATAAAGGAGTAAAATAAAGCAGGACCCATACACACACTCTGAAAGTCTTGCGTGGCAGCTAATGACGTTGCAGCTGTATGAAAATTCCGAAAATTGCGCTGACATGATGACATGGCAAACTGTACGGATTTTCGCGTTTTGCGTTGACTGTTGTACGTAATTCAATGATTTACGCTAGAAGGCTTTTCATGTAAACTGCTTTTCATAGGCCAGGGGCCTTTAAATATGTGCTAAGGGCTCATTCTGTGGCATGCTTCCTGGCGAAGGTGTAGAGCGTGGAGTTCCGGCTTGTATTGTGTTGATGCAATATAAAGAAATACCGAAAGGGACGGCAAGGTTTGGGACCAATACTCTCTGGGGTGGAATTCCGCCACTCCGTGTCTCGTGTCGTCTCTCTTTCAGTTCAGTTGTTATTGAAGTGCTAAAAGTTTGTTCAGTCTGTTCTTTTCTATTGGCACGTGGTGCCCGTCTTGTGACACTTCCAAGGACTTGGAAAGCTTTCAAGAAAAATTTTGCCCGAAGTTATATTGTTTCTGACATCTTCCTTCAGAGTGCAACTTCTGGCAAAGTGGGGTATCCTGAAATGCTTGCCATGAAAACCCTAGCAGATTTTAACTTGAAATTTCTTTACATCTCTCAGCAGGTGCCTCTTGTTGATAACCTCGAAGGTTCGGTGTGACTGCTATGACTCACCGCCACATGAACACTGTATGTCCAAGAGCTGATGGACCATACTGTGGTCGGCTATGACCTTATGAAAGGAATCTAACCCTAATTTTTGGTGCAGGTTTCAGGATGGAAAGTCAGTCGACTTTTCGAGCTCGATCGATGTTGAGATTGCTTTTTAAGTTTGAAATCTGTTTGAGAATTGGTTTGGTGATCTTGTTTGGAATCTGTTTGAAATGGATGGTATCTGTTTTGAACTTGTCTTGGTGCCGATTTGAATTGTTTGACTCTGGTTTTAAAACTGGTTTCAATGATTGGTGATTTTACTCCCGAGTGTAGTAGTGAGAAATGATGTTTGAGAATGCTTGTTCATACTCATGGCTCGGACTTGGATGGTTATGCAGGAGGAGTATTAAGAAGTCTAAGCAGTGGTTACTCTTAGCACCTCCAAATGACGCAGGCTGCGCTCTGGTGGGCGCTTGGTTGTAAAAGGCCTCTATATCTCATGGCCTGGACCTTTTTAGGTTATTGCCGGGAGGAGTGATGAGGGAGTCGTTGAACAGCTCATGGCTCGGACCTGGATGGTTATTTGCGGGGGGAGTGTTCATCGGCGGCTTTATGTTTCTATGTCTTGTAACATGCATATGTGAGCATTTGTGCTGCATTGTGATGTGCCAACCATTGAATATTCCTAATTGGATGAGATTGCCTAGGTATATAATTTTAGTGCATCAAGACACCCGTGGAAGATCAATGCGGTCCGGATGTGATGGCTAATTTTACTACGTCAGAATATCAAGAGTTCCGATCTGGACGAAAGGAGAAGCCAACTCCTTGATCAAAAGAGCCGAAAGGAGAAGCTAACTCCTCAATAAAAAGAGCAAATTGATTGTCCCTCGGAATTTTTGAGCTAACTTGAGTTGTTTTGCAGATTTGCTGTAATCGCGAACGATTACTCTCTTTCAAGAAGGGGAGACATACTATTGACGTGTCAAAGCCCTAAAGAATGGAGCCAACTTGCAGATGTTGGCCGAGGGGCTTAAACCCTAAGAAGAATAAGTAACAGAAGAAGAAGTCCTATCAACTTATGGGGACCCCGTCAGATGGGGCCCCAAGTGACATAAAGGATTAAAATAGAGCAAGACTCCCACACACACACATTGAAAGTCTTGCGTTGGAGCTGTACGAAAATTTCGAAAATTGTGCTGACTTGATGATGTGGCAAATTGTACGGATTTTCGCATTTTGCGTTGATTGTTGTACGGAATTCCGTGATTTACGATGGTAGCTTTTTGGCATTGCTTTTGGACCAGAAGCTTTGAGTTTGAAGGCTTTTCATGTAAACTGCCTTTCATAGGCCATGGGCCTTTAAATATGTGCTAAGGGCTCATTCTCTGGCATGCTTCCTGGCGAAGGTGCAAAGCGTGGAGTTTCGGCTTGTACTGTGTTGATGCAATATAAAGAAATACCGAAAGGGGCGCCAAGGCTTGGGGCCAATACTCTGTGGGGTGGAATTCCGCCACTCCGTGTGGCGTGTTGTCTCTCTCTTTCAGTTCAGTTGTTATTGAAGTGCTAAAAGTCTGTTCAGTCTGTTCTTTTCTATTGGCACATGGTGCCCGTCTTGTGACAAAGGGACTACCCAGTTCTTCTTCTTCCTCTTCTTTTGACAGTTCTTCTAGCTCTTTTGACTCGAGCGAGGAGGACAAAAAGGGCCAAAAGAGAAGTAAAAAGCAAAGCTTCGGAAAGGGCACGAAAAAGGCAAAGAAACTCAATTCCGCTCAGTTTCTAATAGCTCTACAGAGGAGTCATCCTCTGACAGTTATGACCATATGTTTTATGCAAAGAAGCACTATAGAGCCAACCAATATGACTTCCTCGAAGACAAAAGCAAGAAAGCAAGAAAGCAAAAGAATTTAAAGAAGGTGGACAATCAATAAAGTTTGAATCCTTTTCTGGATTCCGAGATGCTCCAAGGGCTTTGGCCTTCATCCAGCAGTTTGACATAGCATTCTTTGAGGGCATTACTCACCTAATCGAAGTCCGTTTGCATTTTTTAAGTACACGAGTCATATTCGAAGTCCGTTTGTATCTTTTCGACTATTATGCCGTCGATAGCTCTAACCTAACTTATAATCTCACCTAACATATGACCTAAACCTAAGCTAACCAAATCTAATATAAAAACAACACAATGGTGAAATGTTTAGCAAAACGACAAGCCATACAGCTTGCCCACAATGCATATGCAATGTGGGCAAGCTCTATGGCTTGCCAATTTGTCAAACGGCTCACCATTGTGTTGTTTTTAGAGTTACGAAGCGATTTTCTGGCTTGAAAATCGCTCGTAGACATATAGACAACACAGTGGCGAGCCGTTGACAATATGGCAATCCATAGAGCTTGCCCACAATGCATAAGCCTTGTGGGCAAGCTTTATGGCTTGCCATATTTCCAAACGGATCGCCATTGTGTTGTTTTTATGGACATGAGGTAATTTTAGCGCTTAAAAATCGTTCGCAAACATATAGACAACACCATGGCGAGCCATTTGGCAATACGACAAGTCATAAAGCTTGCCCACAATGCATATGCATTGTAAGCAAGATCTATGGCTTGCCGTATTGCAAAACGGCTCGCCATGGTGCTATTTTAGGACTTGAAAATCGCTCGCGGACATATAAACAACACAATGGCGAGCCGTTGGCAATACTGAAAGCCATAGAGCTTGCCCACAATGCATATGTGTTGTGGGTAAGCTTTATGGCTTGCCGTATTGACGAACGGATCGCCATTGTGTTGTTTTTAATATGCGCTGTGGGTAAGCTCTATAGCTTGTCGTATTGTCGAACGTAGCTTAACCTAACTTAACCTAATGTAGCTTTACCCTAACCTAACCTAACATAACCTAACGTAACTAAACCTAACATATATTAACTTAACTTAACCTAACATATCAAATAACCTAACCTAACTTAACGTAGCTTAACCTAACCTAACCTAATATAACTTAACGTAACGTAGCTTAACTTAATCTAACCTAACGTATAAGATAACCTAACCTAACCTAACGTATAACCTAACATAACAATGCAGCTTAACTTAACATAACCTAACCTAATCTAACTTAACTTATAACCTAAACGTAACCTAAAACATAAACCCCATCAACTACATAATTTGAAAAACGACATAATTCAATAATTTTTTTTTTCAAAACAAGATTTTTTCATAGCCTTAAACAAATTTTTTTCATAATTTCAAAAGAAATTTTACATAACAAATCCTAACTTCTTTTAAAGCATTGAAAGTTTGAAGCATGAAATTTTCTTTCCTTAATATACAAAGTAATATAAATAAACTTAATATGCATTTAAAGGTTTGAGCACTCACATTCGTCCTATTTAAGCAATGAAAGTTGTTCTAAAAGTCTTGGAACCTGCAAAAACGCAAAACCCTAAATCTACAAGTAAACATGAAAACAATCTTACCTTAGTGTTATGCGCTAACCCACAAGCAAGATTAGCACCTCCGACGGCGTGTATCGCAACAGATCTGTGAGAGATGGTGAAGAGGAGAGCTTGAGAAAACGTGCAAGAACTAAGAGAAATGCACAGAGAAAGCTTGCGGTTTTGGTTTTTGCAGGTACTGTCGGTACAGCTATCGGTACAGTCATCGAAAGGGGCGTCGGAATGCGCATTCGCGCTCCCGTTGGAATACGTGTCGGAAGAGGCATCGAAAATTTGAAAATCAAATTTTTTTAGAAACCTTAGCTTCCTCCATAAATACACACATATATACCGACGCCCGCCAGTGGCGCCGGTAATATGGCGCCGGAATTCAAGTGACCTCTTGTAGTGTATGTTTATCTTTGAAAATTGCAGAAGATCTGGAGAATGTTGTGAAGCTAAATCTTTTTGAAGCTCATGAAAAAATGTTTGCAAGAAGAAAAATTATCTTCATCTTTTTAAAACCTATTAATCAAATGATTTTGAAAAGACATTTTGTGGGTGGGCTTTGAAACCTCACTCTTATCTTATTGCAGACATAGCAAGAACCACGAATATAATTGTCAATCCATGGGACAAAGCTGACTCAACTAGCGCATGGAGGCTACAAGAGGGTGTCAATATCTTAGAAAACAATAGACAACTTGCATCTAACTCAAGCTGCACTCAAATACCGTAAGTCATCAAAACCAATCGCTAATTTGCAAGCAAACCATGATCGTTACAGCATCAAACGACATCCAAATGCTATAAAACTTCTAAGACAAGTATATAAGTTGTAAGCATACATGCTTATGGTCTCAAATATCACTTTCAATCAAAGGAAAAAATGTGATTATTAACAGTAGTGAGATTTTGACCTAGTCGTTTCTGCGAATGTATCTAAATGCTTAGCAATGATGCCCCGATACCCCACCTATACTTACTTTGTGATTCCCTAGCTTTAACTCCTACTTATGATAAAATTTAGGCCACACGTTGGCAATGTCAAATGCTATGATTTATTGTGATACGCTTACATCAATGCGTAGAGTTCTTACATGTGGTTGCAACGCAACAAAGGATAGTGCAATGTCACAACCGGCAAGGGAGATAGAAACAGGAAAAAGAGAGAGGAGAGCATCATAATCTCACACTTATTTCATTATCCAAAACTTAATAAACACATTACAAAGTTGGCTTTTATACCTTAGCCAAGGTTTGTTAGGTCAAAAACTAATCATTTGGGAGCTCTAATAAAGGATTAACTGATACAATTTGGAAGCTTATAGCTTCGGCTCATAGATTACAATATTCACTCGTCAAGTAGGACTCACAATACTCCCAATTTATCAAAAGAATAATTGTTTTACAACGAATCTCCCGAAAAATGTTACATGGGTTAGCTTGCTACTAGCATTCCCTCCCCCCGATTGCGTCGTCTCTTGACACAGTTTCATGGAATGAAGTAGTCTTCAAGTTGACGGCTGTCAAGGCATTGTTTAAGTGCTTGAAGAGCTTTTTGATACTCGTTGCATTGTTCTTTGTAAGGGACTTGCAAAAATTGAGTAGTATCTCTGTTCTTTAGTTCTATGGCTGAATATCTGACGAACCCTGTACTTAAATTGTTTATCACTGGTCCAAAAATTTTTGTATGCCATGTGAAGAACCCGATGTAAAAGGCTTCTTCAAATTCCAACATATTGCTCAATGGCAAGAACATGCATTTGGCATAGAATCCGTAGAGCACTTCCTCTGAAGGTTGCCCACTTAAATTATAGCATATGTCACAAGGCGGGCACCACGTGTCAATAGGAAAGAACAGACTGAACAACTTTAAGCACTTCAAATAACAACTGAACTGAAATGGAGAGAGAGAGACGACACGCGACACGGAGTGGCGGAATTCCACCCCAGAGAGTATTGGCCCCAAACCTTGGCGCCCCTTTCGGTATTTCTTTATATTGCATCAACATAGTACAAGCCGGTACTCCAGACTCTGCACCTTCGTACTGAAGCATGCCAGAGAATGAGCCCTAGCCTCATATTTAAAGACCCTTGGCCTGAAAAGCAGTTATAGTAAAAAAGCCTTTAAAACTCAAAAGCTTCTGGTTCAAAAGCAAAGCCAAAAAGCTGCCAACGCAATTTACGAAAATCCGTACAGCCTGCCACGTCATCATGTCAGCGCAATTTTCGGAATTTGTTTGCTGCCTTAGGGTTAGGGTTAGGGTTTCTGGCAGAAATTAGGGTTTGCAGGTTTTAGGGTTAGGGTTTTCAGAATTAGGGTTTGCAGCAATTAGGGTTTCTGGCAGAAATTAGGGTTTGCAGGTTTTAGGGTTAGGGTTTCCAGAATTAGGGTTTCAGCAATTAGGGTTTCTGGCAGAAATTAGGGTTAGGGTTTTCTGCACTCGGGCAACCACGTCATCACTCTGTGACACTTCCTCTGTTGCTTGTTCTTCTTAGGGTTTAGGCCCCTCGGCCGGTAGCTCCGTTCTTTAGTAGGTCGACACGTCAGCAGTTTGTTACATCTCTCCTTCTTGAAAGAGAATAATCGTCTGCGATTACAGCATATCTGCAAAACAACTCAAGTTAGTTCAAAAATTTCCGAGGGTCATTCCGAGGGACATTCCGAGGGACAATCAATTTGCTCTTTTTATTAAGGAGTTAGCTTCTCCTTTTTGCTCTTTTGATCAAGGAGTTAGCTGCTCCTATCGGCTGTTTTGATCAAGGAGTTAGCTTCTCCTTTCGTCCAGATCGGAACTCTTGATATTCCGGCGTAGTAAAATTAGCCATCACACCCATACCGTACTGATCTTCCTCGAGTGTCTTGATGCACTAAAATTACATACCCAGGCAATCTCATCCAATTAGGAATATTCAGTGGTTGGCACATCACAATGCAACACAAATGCTCACATATGCATGTTACAAGACATAGAAACATAAAGCCGCTGATGAACACTCCTCCCGCGTAACCTAACAAGGTCCGGGCCGGGAGATATTCAACGACTCCCTCATCACTCCTCCCGCATAACCTAAAAAGGTCCGGGCCGGGAGATATAGAGGCCTTTTACAACCAAACGCCTCCCAGACCACAGCCTGTGTCGTTTGGAGGTGCTGAGAGTAACCACTGCTCAGACTTCTTAATACTCCTCTCGCATAACCATCCAGGTCCGGGCCGGGAGTCACAACAACAATTATTTTACAAGCATACAACCAAACGCTCCCCAGGCATCGGCCTGCGTCGTACGGAGGTTTAAACAATACCAAAACAGTATTTACCAATTCTCCACCCGGGAGTAAAATCACCAATCATTGAAACCAGTATCAAACCAGAGTCAAACAATTCAGATCGGCACCAAAACAGGTTCAAAACAGATACCATCCATTTCAAACAAATTCCAAACAGGATCACCAAACAAGCTCAAACAGAACTCAAACTTAAAAAGCAATCTCGACATCAGTCGAGCTCGAAAAGTCGACTGACTTTCCATCGTGAAACCTGCACCAAAAATTAGGGTTAGGTTTCTTCCATAAGGTCGTAGCCGAGCACAGCATGGTCCATCAGCTCTTGGACAAACAGTGTTTCTTTGGCGGCGATGGTAGTCCCAAGATAGCAATCGCACTCGGTCTCCAAGTTCATCTGCTCGTGAAGAGACATCTACTGGGAGATGTCGAGAAACTTCAACTTATAATCTGCTAGGGTTTCCATGGCAAGCATTTCAGGATACCCCACTCTGCTAGAAGTTGCACTCTGAAGGAAGATGTCAGAAACCATATAACTTCGGGCAAATATTTTCTTGAAAGCTTGCCAAGTACTTGGAGTATGCTGCTTGGTAGCTGTAGACATCACATCTGCATGACACTGCTTCTGAGAAAAAAAACAGTGACTTGAAACAAATCTGGATCCTTCTCTTGCAAGTGATCTTAATTGGCTTATGCCCTGTAAGACACTACGGTGAAGACGGGAGCGCGCCCGATGCGCGATGAAGTAAGGGTGGGGGTGGCTAATAAGTCCGGGTTAGAGGGCGAAGATACCTCGAATCAAATTCCAATAGCTTTGTCTGCTCTTTTGTAGGACCGGTATGCTTTTAGAAAAGCACACGCCTGATGCTCTGATACCACTGTCACAAGGCGGGCACCACGTGCCAATAGAAAAGAACAGACTGAACAACTTTAAGCACTTCAAATAACAACTGAACCGAAATGGAGAGAGAGAGACGACACGCGACACGGAGTGGCGGAATTGCACCCCAGAGAGTATTGGCCCCAAACCTTGGCGCCCCTTTCGGTATTTCTTTATATTGCATCAACACAGTACAAGCCGGTACTCCAGACTCTGCACCTTCGAACTGAAGCATGCCAGAGAATGAGCCCCAGCCTCATATTTAAAGGCCCTTGGCCTGAAAAGTAGTTATAGTAAAAAAGCCTTTAAAACTCAAAAGCTTCTGGTTCAAAAGCAAAGCCAAAAAGCTGCCAGCGCAATTTACGGAAATCCGTACAGCCTGCCACGTCATCATGTCAGCGCAATTTTCGGAATTTGTTTGCTGCCTTAGGGTTAGGGTTTCTGGCAGAAATTAAGGTTTGCAGGTTTTAGGGTTAGGGTTTTCAGAATTAGGGTTTGCAGCAATTAGGGTTTCTGGCAGAAATTAGGGTTAGGGTTTTCTGCACTCGGGCAACCACGTCATCACTCTGTGACACTTCCTCTGTTGCTTGTTCTTCTTAGGGTTTAGGCCCCTCGGCCGGTAGCTCCGTTCTTTAGTAGGTCGACACGTCAGCAGTTTGTTACAACATAAGCCATGATTACCTTCAAAAAAGAACATCCATGGGGCTCCTGCTTGTGCAGACTCATGAAAAACTAGGATACATGTGAGCAACATTTTGCAGATTTTAAAAGCATTGCACAAGAGAGGTCAGGGAGGCTCTTGAAGAAGTTCATGGCGCTTGTTAGGGTTTTCACCATGTATTCTTTATTTGCGTGTCCTTTCTCTGGTGCTGGCAGTTTTGGGTAGTTAAGCCAAGTCAGCCTTTTCTTTTTGAGTACTTCATATGCTTGACAATGACAAAATGATGGGTCCTTTTGAATTGATGTCGATGCCCTTGTAAACAATATGAGGTACCTTGAATTTTTGTTGAGCCAAAAACTTCCTCCATGTGGGGTGGAGAGCACGTGGCCCTTGGTCTTGCATATCCTTGCAAAGTATTTCTTTTATTTGCAACAGCTCCACCTTTATCAAAGGATATGGAAGCGGTTGTTGATGCCATTGGGAATTGATTTGATTGGGAGTGAGCTGAGTTACATTGACAGAGTGAAGTACTCTCAATTCCAAATCCATAGCCGCTTTCCATTCAACATCCACTTCTTGAACAATCTGCTCTTTAAGTGCATCTTCTTTAGCGTTAGAGAGCTGAACCATTGGCACTTGTTCCTCATCAGTGATTGGTACCTGCAATTGAAAACTTTCTACCTCCTCTTCAGTTGTTTGTGTTTCTATATCAGCAAAGGATAATGATGGTTTCTCTAGAGTCGGCTGTTCAGATGTACGTGCCTCCTCTAGAGTTTCCACATTCCCTTCTCTTAGCAACTGATTGGCCTTTTTTATTCTTAAGCAACTGCTCTTTCCTTTGTATGCACATTAGGGTGAGGTCCCTTCTTTGTTCTTGTTCCAGTTTCAACTCAAGCTCCAATTCTTTGTTTTTTCTTTCTAAAGTTTTAAAACTTCATCAGTCTCCTTAACTGAAGTGACTGATGGGTTTTCCCTTGTCTGATTTAAAAATTCCACTTGGTCATTGATTCGCTACTCTGAGTATTGCAAAGAAGAATTTTCTACATTCAATTGTACGTGGAGCTTTTGTACAGACTGACTAGTGTTCATAAGTTCAGTCCCTTTAATTGAAGTGACTGATTGGTTTTCCCCTTTTTTATTTAAAAATGCCACTTGGTCATTAGTTCTTTGCTCTGAGTATTGCAAAGAAACATTTTCTACATTCAACTGTACCTGGAGCTTTTGCACAGACTAACTAGTGTTCATAAGTTCATTTGTTACTTCAGTCAATAGCTACTCCTTGCTTTTACAAGCATGTGATAACTTCGTGAGGAGTTCTCCTAGCTCCTCCATCTCCTTTTCTTGCTTTTCATTGACGTGTTGATGTTCTTCTTTTTTCTTGAGATCTTTGATTTGGCTTTGAAGATTTTCAATGATATACATTCTATCTTCAAGCTCGTCTTGGAGCGCATCAATAACCTATTCAAGTTCACGAGCTCTAGCACTGCAGTTAACAGTTGCTGTCCACATTTTCTCAGTCATCAGCTACGTCTGCTTTGTCATGTCCCACTCTTCGGATACTGATTGAGGCTCTTTGGAAGGTCTAACCGCATCTTTGGTTGTTTTTGGTAGCTGCTATTGGATGTATCATCAACGTTGGTGACTTTTCCACTAGCTTAGTTTCTTCTTTTTCCGGACTTTTAGGCTTTTCCCCTAATTCCTTGACACTTTGACTCACCTCCTCACTTGGGAGTAGCTTTTCTTGAGATATTGTGTCTTTAACCCTCCTCCATTTATCTCCATGATTTCATCTGATTGAAGAGCTTGGACTAGGAAGAGACTGGTCCAACTATTTGAAATTGGGTTAGGGTAGTCGTGTAGACATCACCTCAGTTGGTATCTCTGCTTCTTGTTGCTGTGGTTGTTGAGGAGTTGATTCTTCTTTGGCTTTGGTTTGAATTTTTTCCAATGCCTCTTGTATTTTCATGGCTTCAGTCTGTCACAAAACGGGAGCGTACACGAGCACTTAAAAATCTGAAAAATAAAATACTTTGCAAATGTGAGAGAAGGGAGAAGATCGACACAGTATTGGGGACCAGAAGATAGGCTGGTCCCCCCCCCCCCCCGTCGAGAGTATTCTTTATTCAGGGAGAGTTCATATACAAGCACAAGAATCCGAGGAAACCTTCCGTTCGGTAATCTTGACCCGAAAGTCGTTCTTTTCTCGTGAGGGACTTAGGCACGAGGCCGTACTTTCCCGTAAGGGACTTAGGCGCGAAGCCGTACTTCCCGAGAGGGACTTAGACGCAAAGGTCGTACTTCCCGTGAGGGACTTTGTCACCAGTGTGACTACTATTTATCCTTTTTGTTGATTTCTTTCTTATTATCTATTTACTTTCACTTTTTGGAAACACCCCTCAGGAAATCTAACTGCCTTGCATTGCATAGCTAGTGTGGAACTGTTCAGAGGGAGTCCAGGCCTGAGGGCAAGAGAGCACTAAGGTTGAACAAAGACAATGGTTAGCCAAAGTGGGGTCATTGACTAGCCATACTGGAATCCTTTGCTACAGAGGCTACATTTCAGTTCTGGATGTGGCCGCAGTGTACAAAGAGGGTCGGATGACCTAGAAAGATACAATGGCAGCATCTCCTAAAATTTAGGGAACTGCTATTTTGGGACGTGAAAATGTGTTGGCGTCATTACCTCCGGAATGACAAGGGGAACATTTTCTTACTCTGCCGTGAAGTCAACTGGGCAACCGGTTGGGATATTTTTAGACGGCAACCCCGAAACGGGAAAATGCTTATAAATGTGCCAAGTGGCACCTTCTGGTGCACTTGCCTCATGCAACAAGAGTTGGCGCTGAATTTAGGAGGGGGAGAGCCTCATTTTCAGTTTTGTCACAGGTTAAGAGCTATGGAGTGCTCTCTTTCCCTCTTATGCACAGTGCGGTGCCAGGAGTGATGCCTTGCACGCTACGCACTGCCCTCTCTCTCCCCTTTGGTAGTATGTTATGCCCCACTAGTGGGCTGTTCATTTGACCAATGTACAGTTGTGTGGGTTCATGCGCGATTGCCGAGGCAAGAGCCTCTTGCACAGGTACTGGATTAGCTAGCGGCTAATCCCCTGCAGGTACAGGTGAATTCGGAGAGGTTTCATGCCAAAAATCTCGTCCGATTCAAAGGGCAAGTAGCCCTACAGGTGCGGGAGCTCGAGGACTTGCTACGGATGCGATCGGCACGCGAAACGGAGCCCGAAACAGTAAATTACAGCCTGCTTCTGCATTTTTGCAGGTTTAGGGTTTTGGCCCTAAACGGACCCTAATACCCCTAGGAGGTTTGGGGACGCAAGGGGACCGCTGTACAGGCGATTTGGCGCATTTTCAGGGCTGAAAACAGAGAATTCAGCGTGCCGCAGATTCTCGCCAGGTTTTGCAAAGTGCTCGTATGCGTCAGGAAAGTCATTTAATGCGTGGGAATACTGACCGTGAAGGGTTCTAGTACAGTTATGTTGCCGAAATCAGGCCGGAACAGTCAAAATTCAGCCAAGGTTGTGCGGGGCAGCTTATAGGGATCCACAACGTTTATTCCCTCTTCTGAGCAATAAAGAAATACTGAAAGGGGCGCCTAAGTTAGGGGCCAATTTGGTGTCGGTCTACTCATACAGGTGCAATCTAGCAGCCTGTATCCCTTTCCCCTTTGTTGTGTCTTGAAAGTATAGGTAAAGTAGACGACTAATAATGGGTGAAAGCTAAATCAAGGTTTGAAGTAAAGTCTACCCCCCTTTTTGGATTGAACAGGCCGGTTCCATGGTTCCATCGACGGGATTAAATCACTTTTTCCCATAGAAGTGAGCCTTGGTCAGTTTTGGGCTTGCAGACACAGGGGATCATAGACCAGACACAGGGAATTGCAATTATGGCTGACAGACCAGATGATGTGACTGAAGAGGTTTCCTCCTCATAGGGTCAACAGACACATGAAGTGGGTGAGTCCTCAAGACCACCACAAACGGATGATGATATATTCAGGACCCAGTTGGCTACTGCTGTGGCTATGTTCACACAAGTAATGCAGAATCCGAGGTTTTTAGCCTTTCTGCAACCTCCTGTTCCGTCTCAGCAAGTTGGGTCACTGGATCATATTCAAAAGCCTGTTAAGGCTCGAGCACAGGTGATTCATACCACACAGTCAATGGAAACACCTGGACACTTGACGGAGAACATGCAGTCTCCACAATCTATGCCTAAGGTGCAAGAATAGGTGGCTGAGATGCCAGTTTTTCAAGCTGTACCAGTTCAGCCCGCCACCCTTCAGCAGCCTATAGCTGGTTCTAATGGGCAGGGAAGCAACCTACAGGCTATGCAACAGGTCTTCCCACCACCTTCAGTACACCCTGGCTATTTTGGAGGTGGATCGGTATTCCAGAGCATGGCTGGTCATGCACCTGGAAATCAGTTTTACACGCCAGGAACAGTGTTCGGGGGTGCTCAAACGATGATGCCTAACCCCATGTATGGTGTCACGGCCATGCTACCAGGTTTTAAAAGCACTCAGGGCCAATTTGGGATGCCACAAGCAAATTTTGGTATGGCTCGAATTACAAATCAGCACCCAAATATGACATTTCTAGGTCAAGTTAATAGCGGCCAAGGAACACAGATGAACCCTAATAGTGTTCCCATGTTTCAGTCACTTCCACATGACAATTTAACGCCGCTGGAGAGGCCAACTCCGTACAAAGAAGGTGGCAAAGGTGTGTCTTTCACGACCTTTACAGGGTTTGATGACAGGAAGAAGGCTCTCTCATTCCTCCAGCAGTTTGACAAGGCCTATGCAAGGGGAAACTTTATAGAGGCTTCAAAGGTCCGCAAGGCAGCCACTTTCTTGACAGGGAATGCAGGACAACTTTATTGCTTCAAGGGCAAGCTCCGTCCACATGGATTTACTTCAAGAGCATTTTTGCAGCAGCAGGCCTGGACTCCCTCTGGACAGTTCCACACCAGCTATGCAATGCAGGGCAGTTAGATTTCCCGAGGGGTGTTTCCAAAAAGTGAAAGTAAATAGATAATAAGAAAGAAATCAATAAAAAGGATAAATAGTAGTCACACACTGGTGACATACCCCCCTCTTGAAATCTCAAACGTCCTCGTGCTTTCAGCTGACCCTTCATTTGACTTATAAATCCCTTTCTTTTTTTATCTTGTACGTGATGGAGAGGATTGAGCTTTCTCACTGAAGTTATCCATGTGTTCTGATCTAGGGCTGGCGTGAAGCTATCTGCCATCCCAATGGCATGGTATGCAATTTAGGTTAAGAATTTAAGAGCTCCTAAGTTTGTGCTCTTGAGTGTTGTAAGCACATATTGAGCATGATCTATGGATTATCAACCTAATTAATTCATTACTTGCATGAATGTGGTTGCCACATCATGATTTGGGATAGTGTACCTTGATGCTTTCTTGGCGAGGAAGTGGAAGTGCTGGTGGTATAGGCGGGTGAGATCCTCTACTTTCTTCACCATAAAATCAGAGAAGGTGGTGGAAATTGTACTCTTTGTGAATGTTCCAGCTATTTTCCTATCTCTAGCTCTCATCGTCATACCTTTTATTTGCAGTTTTAGTGCTTCAACCACTATATCTTTGTTGATGACTCCCTCCACTTTTTCTCCTTGGTGATCTATGATCTAGGCAGATCCATCCTCTTTAATTATCGACAGTAGTTTGTAAGCCCTTTGAAAATCTTCTCCACATGGTTCTTGATCATAAAACTCTTGAAGTCCCAACCTCCTGTTGACTTCTTTCGTAGGTGGCTGAGCTGCTATGTCATAGACTTACTTCGATACTATTTGCAACTGCACCCGACTTCCATCTTTACTTTTGAATTTCCCAGGGAAGACTGTGGTATTGTGCTCCTCAAGCTGTTCTTTTGACAAGTAGGTTACTTCCGCCATTTTCATAGAATTGGGCTCCAATTGATATGGTGGTAGTTCTTGCAGCTTTTCTTTTTGTGTCTTTCTTCTCTTTGCTTTCTCAGTAGCTTGCATTGCACCTATGACAAAAAATAAAATTTCAAAGTTAGGAAATTCCACAAATTCCATTCTGACATTCTCTTTGTGTGAATTGCTGGCAAATGATGTCCGTTTTGCTTCAAACCAATTTTGGAGCATGCATAGATGTATAAAAACATGTATAGATCAAAATCAGCCACTCCAAGCAAAAAGTTACATGCCAAGTAAATAATAGCGATTATTTACAGCAGGGAAATTTTTCCATATTTTTGCACTTCTGATTTCATAGGCTTGAAGAACATGTGATTTAGATACTCTGAGTGAAGTGTGAGCTCATTTGAGTGTATAGGGTGAAAATGGTGCCAGATTTAGTCTTCAAACTGTGAAATAGTAGATATGAAAGAATTTTGGGTTTTTGAGATCCAAATGTGATCAAACTTGATTGGTAGACTTGTCACATCATCTACTTTGGTTCCATGATGTCAAAAATGAGATTTGGGCTTATTTGGGCAAAAATGTAAATAATTGCGATTATTTACATTTTGGTCAACTTGAATATTGTTTCTTTCAAATTGATGAACTAGACATGTTACAGACCTTGTGCGTGAGATATGGGAGGTTTTGGAACAAAAAATATGACAAATAACTCACAATTGGGATTAAAGAGCTTTTAGTGCGTTTTTTGACAATATCTACAAGGGCTTGTTCACCAACATCATTCCTTGCATTGATGTTCACCTTCAACTGGATATGGAAAATCCAAATAAGCACATGATGTACTTGTTATGAACAACCAAAATACCCGGCTATTTAGAATAAGTGTGAAAGAGAAATTTTATAACACTTATGTCAAATGAAGGAAATGAACAAAAAGTAGTTGCTCTATTCAGTTTCAAAAGGTAGTATGTGCTAATGAACATTGGGATTACAAGGAATTTTAGTTTCACACTAGCATACAAAACTACATACTAATATTACTACGCATAGTTCATGCTAGTGTGCTGATGCACACTATGATTATAAGGCCTTGAGTTGCACACCTACATACAAACCTGTGTACTAAGATTTCTACAAGCATTTCATGCTTTTGAGGAAATGTTTTTGCATGCACAGGGCTCTTGTGATTTGGGTTCTCCTTTTTTGTGGTCCGATGATGACTTCTAACCCTCTCCACATCTGGCCTCTCCCTTTCTTTGAGATCTCTTTTAGTGACTCGTCTCTTCTTTTCAGGCTCCGCATGGACAAAAAGATTGCTTGGTGTGTCATGCATACCTGGGTTGAATGTACCATCCTTCATAGGACCCTTGCAATGCTATGTGCCAAAATTCTTGAGTGATGACCTAGCTTAAGAGTCTTCACGACCACCTACACAAGTATGTAGAAGACTTCAACAAGATAAAGGCATCAACAAGTGCATCCAAAAATGTCCAATTAAGACTTACTCGGTTTGTCCAAAGATTTGATGACTCATAGTGTGTCACATTGTACCAATAATAAGGTTTTTTTTTCCACTTCCTAATTTGTTTCTACTGATGTCCAAATGCATTTCACCATTGTCTTGGAGGTTTCCACCACTGTATTGGTGGTTTCCAGGAGTGTATTGGAGGTTTTCCCTAGGAAGTCCACTATGTAAAAATTGCATATAGCACATGCGAACAAGAGGTATTTAAATAATCTCTTACCTGTAGATTTTTTTAAGTATTATATGGACCCCTTATGTAAGCATTTGTAAAAAAACTAGCCCTTATGTACGAAACTTTTCACGTTATCAATTGAAAAACCCTTTATGTAAGTACATTTTTCTATAAATGTATCTAATTATAAATCCCTTATTTTGTATGCACGTGCTATCTTACATATTTCCTAGTGGACACCCTGAGGAGAGGTTTCCACCACCCAGTATTGAAGTATCCACATTGAGAAATCTTCAAATTGAGCTTCTTTTTACTAGTGTTGACCCATGGGTTAACAACACGGCATAACTTAATTTTTGTACCAAAGTCTTACTTTTTGAGAGTTAGAAAATGATGCGGATTATGGATAAAAACATCATTTGTAATGAGTATCTATTCTAGCTGTAGAAGCCAGGGTTTGGTGGCACTTCTAGATTGTAAATACAAATCCATTTGACCCATTGAACTCTATTTTTGGTTTAACCTATGTTAAACTTAGTATATAAGGTACCTAGGTCATTTTGTAAGAGAACTTTATCTTAATCAAGGTTTTGTGTTGTCGTCGACTGTGTGTGTGTGTGTGAGAGAGAGAGAGAGAGAGAGATCGTGAGCTTCATCTTGATGATTTCTCGCTCATGGCATTGGAGATCCGAGTGCACCATTGCGATAGGCTCGGAGAGAGCTACGCAACAACGCCAAGCATTCCACACAAAATGGAGCACATACACTAACGCATCTGCGAGATATTTGTGGTCGTAAGTGTAACAAATGATGTTTGTTTTCTACGTGTAAGTCGTCATTAAAATCAGGTGACATAAGCTACGCATAGGTACTCATATATTTCAATTTCGGACACTTTCAAAATTTTGCCTCGTCTTTGTGCAGATGGGTTTGGAGTGAGGATTTTGAGTGTAGAGACTTTGGGGAAGCTGTATCCTAGTGAGGGAATGGTGTTCCTTAAGTTCTGTATGATTTTGGTATGGTTTAGTGAGTTTCCTTCTATTATTGTGGTGTAGTTGAGAGCAATGAGATTCCTGATTTTGGTTTAGTTGGCCTTCTAAAGTATTGTATGTGTGGGATGGTATCAGCCTAAGAAGCTATAAAGATTGCCTTCGTGCACCTATCATGTTATTTGTGTCCTTGATTGACATTATGTTGATCTAGATAGTGCTGCATGCACTTTATAGGTGGTGTGATTCTCTCCTGCAACATTGGCACCACTACCGGGACATAAGGACTTAAGTAGGTAATCCTACTAACACTTGAGTGATGATTGCTTGCTTTATCTTTGACTAAAGTGAGAATTTTTCTTAAGTGGATCTAAAAGAGGATATTCCAAGATCAAGTGGATAGCCAGGAAGCGTGTGTCTTGTTGAGGATCTGCGACTAGATACATTTAGTCAGGATTTATAGTATTAGTTGTAGATTAGAGTAATTGTTGGTAGTCAAGTGATTTGTGGATGATAAAAGTTTTTGCTAGTCCGTGTGTGGCAGTGAAGCGTTTTTCTACTCATAAATGCAAAACCCATATGATGAGTAGGAGTAGCTTTAGGTAAGTGATTTGATTTTGATCTAGATCTATTCATTACCAATTTAGTTGTTTAAGTGTTTGTTTGCATTTAAAATCACGAAGAAGTTTGATGCTAAGGGTAAAAATGCAATAAAGAAGTTTTCATTGACATTTTTTCATGATTGATTGATATTGTGGATATAAGAGGGCATTTGCAAGAGTTCTGTGAAGAAAATTTGAAATTTTGTAAACTTAGACATTATACACGTATGATGTCTCAAGAGGCTCTTGGAAACCAAATTTGACAAATCTGACTGCACTAGAATGTTTAAAAGGGGTGTTTTACCCTAATTACGCATTGAGACTAGGGTTTTGACCAGCACTTAGTACTTAAAAAATAAAGGACGGAGTGTCAAAAAAAGAAAAAAAGAGAAACTTGTGATTCTAAGTAAATCTCTGCATGAAAATTGGTAAAAAGATTGAAACCGGTGACGGAGACTTGTAGATGACTGTGAATGAATTCTAGACAGAAATCCATCAGCAAACATCATTCACGTATGATGTCGGAGAAGTAAATCTGGTAGCCAAAGTGAACTTTTGACTTTACACCCGTATTTTGCATGTTGTTTTGAGCACATACACCAAATTTCATTTCATTTGGACATACAGATTGAGAATTGAGGGGATTTTACTCTTTCGGGGAATTTCCTTGTGTCAAAAAGTGGTGATTTTATGCATTTTTTACATCCAGAATTTTTGACATCCAATTTTTTTTGTGAGCACATATTCTTGCTGTATTTATCAAGGAGCACCTTGGGTAGAAGCAGAAGTGAAATTTGAACCAAAAGACATCATACGCGTATAAAGACTTTTGGTCCAAATCTGGGTCAAATCAGACATCTTAGTATACCATAGTGTCCTAAAGCATAGAAGAAGTCCTTGGCCAAAACTTCATTGCATTTGGATCACATTTGGATAAAAAGTGCCAAAAGACAAAAATTGGGCAAGATTCATGCTTGTATTGACCATAACTTGCACAAAAAGTGTTGAAATTGAATTTTGAAAGTTGCTGAGGGTTGCCATTTTATTATAATTATTTTTATATTTATTTAAATATTTCTACCTAGGTGTGCGTTATTTACCTAAGTATGTTATGTACACTATTACCATAATTCTCTTACCATTGTACATACTCTTTATTATACAAATAAATATTTTCATGCAAGCCTCTCCAAGTCTTGGTGTGAAGCCACTCCGAGAAAAATTCACAAAAATACATTTTATCCAGTCATTCCCTTTTACTAAATTATCATTTTCTACATGTATTTTTCTTTACTGCTTGTAAATAGTCTTAAATCAATAAAACAAATGAGAGTCCCATCATTGACTTCCTAATTTTTTATATTTCTATTTTTGCATTTTATATTTATATATAACTGATAATATTCTAGATTCCACGAATTGTTTATATACTAACGTGTTTTTTTTTCATCATATTCATATATCATGTTTGTGAATAATCTTACTCTATGTATATTCTCAAACCCTCAACCTAAGGGAAAGCTTGAAAAACTGAAAATGATTTGCATCAGCACGAGAGAACATGCTGTTGTGTTGACGCCACATGGTCCAATAGGCCCAAAATCTGACCTACATAAAGAAAACTGCAAATTGTTGCGAAGAAGCTGGGAGAATGCCAAAAGCCCAAAACCTTCTGTGAAAAACCATGGAGGGGAATCGAAGCCGCATGCCAGCTGCTATACCACGAAGAAACTCTGTAGTGACGCAGCAATCCCAAAGGAGATGACTGACAGTCTCCTCTGCAACCGAGCAACGAACACAACGGGAGGAGCAGATTTGACGTACATTGAGAAAAGCACCTACTGGAAGGACTCCAACCAAGCATCGCCAGAGAAACAATCGCTTCTTTAAAGGCAAATGGCTCTTCCAAAGGGCAACAAGCACTTTCTTCCACCAAGTATCAGATTTATGCATCGACCATAATTCATTACAATGATCAACAATCCAGGGTTGAGGCAGTAGAAGAGCATAAACCTTACTAGCAGACATGGCTTCGAAAGGCATGTCTCGGAGGCTGTGACCCCCAACAACCAAAGGCGGAACATGCAGAAAGTCAACCAGCATGAGCTGAAGCTGTCTCCAGAATTGACGGTAATGCATGCCCAACCCAAAACGAGTAGCAACAAAGGAAAACTGAAAAGTGTACCCTGTGTCATCAATGACATCACCAACAACTCGCAGACCACGACAGGAGAGAAAGTAGGCCTGACGGGGCGAGCGGTCAACCAAAGTAGGAGAAAATACCCGACTCCAATGGAGACTCTCTAGTCGAAGTGAATTCCCACCCTGATGTTGACGAACGGACCATGATAAATGCATTGTAGCCTCCTTCCAATCAGAAATCAAACTGGAGGTGATAGGACATCCAGGAACGTGCCCTTCCATCCTACCAAACACAACCTCCCAAAAAGATGGTTTTCAATGACCAAAGAAGGAAGTAACAACATGCCGACATAAGGGCCCATGGCTGAGTTTGTTGCACAAGAGTTGGCAACAACATAGCTTTCCGGGCAAGAACATGCCGACGCAAGTCCAAGATATTGAGACCACCATAATACTTTGGAGTGCAAAGTTTCTCCATTGACATCAAACGCAAGCCTTGGCATCGACGTAGACTTGACCTTCTCCATTGAACGCATCGTCAAGGAGCGAGCGGACAAGGGGAGGAAAAGTCTATTCGCATGTCAACACCTACTAGCGAACCGAGCCATCCCTATATAGTCGGCTGACTGTTTTTAAGGCGTGCATATATCCAGTGATTTGTTATGGCGTGGAAATTATGGGTGCCCACGACCGGCGTGTCCTTCACTCTCTGTAGCGCCTCATCGCCACCGGACCCACGCATGGGACAAGTGGGACGAGAGGCATTCGTGCCTGGCGTTGGAGCTCTATAAGACGGCCGACTATAAACAAACTCGTGGATACTTGCTGCAGCTCAATAGGAGCACTATAGTTAGTGAATAGGAAGGAGGAGAGAATGCTGGCTCTCGCGAGAGTAGGTTGATGAGCGCGCGGCGGTGTGTGCAAGTGAAAGAGCACGCGAGAGTGTGCGGGGTGTGTGCTTTGCAGAGGAGGCACTGTGTTGCAGGAAGGGGACGCTAACAGATCGGTGGAGCAGAGAGAGAGCGCTTGTAAGTTTCAAGGGGACCAATTTATTTGTATAGGACCAATTTATAAGTTAGTGGCCAAGTTCAATGTGAACTTGGCCAAAGTTTAGTAACCTTTAAAATATACATTAAAGGGGGCCATTTGGGCCTTTAACCCAACAACCTTCCACTTAAAGGCATAAATGGCGCCTCTAAGCTACGTGACTCCCACCATCTCTATACATAGATGATGTTGTGCTTTGGGTAAGCACTTGATGTATGGACCTTAACCAATGTAATAAGGCCATCCTCAAGCACTTCTCGTATGAGGATGGCCTTATTACATTGGTGAAGGTCCATATATCTCTTTCCTTCAAGGGTGAATCTGGGCTTATCCATCAGCTCCGTCATGTGATTGTTTTGGCAGCGTTTTTCAGCAGTCTCCATAGCAGACTAAATACCACGACGTCCCCACTAACGTCGTTAGTGCCCAATAGTGGGTGAAGAACTAGGTACTAACATATGCTCCCCAACACAACACACACCACATGCACACACACATGAGCATACATCAACACAAAGTTCAGCGTACTGAGTTTCTGTCATGACTCCGGAGATCAAGGGCAGACTCAGCCATGATGAAGCCTAGAACTAAAAGAAGCATTAAATCGGAAAAAGTAGCACAAAAATGAGGTAGTTGATAGGGCATACGCACCACAAAAGATAGAAAGAATTAGCGCAATATCAACTGGTCGTAACTCGGACGAAAACTTCACAATGTGAAGTCTATATGTCCGCAATACGACTAAAAAATATACCTAGATGAATCTAGGATAAGCCCAGATTCACCCTTGAAGGAAAGTGCAAGGTATAGACCCATGGTAGTCACCCACCAGACAATATAACCATTAGCTCCGTCATGCATAGTATTGACTAAATACCACGACATCCCCACTAACGTCGTCAGTGCCCAATAATGGGTGTAGAACTAGGTACTAACATATGCTCCCCAACACAACACACACCACACGCACACACACATGAGCATACATCAACACAAAGTTCAGCGTACCGAGTTTTTGTCATGACTTCGGAGATCAAGGGCAGACTCAGCCATGATGAAGCTTAGCACTAAAAGAAGCATTAAATTGAAAAAAGTAGCACAAAAATGAGGTAGTTGATAGGGCATACGCACCATAAAAGATAGAAAGAATAAGCGCAATATCTATTGGTCGTAACTTGGACGAAAACATCACAATGTGAAGTCTGCATGTCCGCGATACGACTAAAAAATATACCTAGATGAATCCAGGGTAAGCCCAGATTCACCCTTGAAGGAAAGTGCAAGCTATAGACCCATGGTAGTCACCCACGAGACAATATAACCATCAGCTCCGTCATGCATAGTATTGACTAAATACCACGACCTTCAAGGGTGAATCTGGGCTTATCCTAGATTCATCTAGGTATACTGCTGAAAAACACTGCTGCAACCGCTTCGGAATGGCTGAAAACCAAATCGCTGAGGCTGCTCTATATCCTTAGCAAAAACGCTAGGCTCTCTGGAATTGCTGATGGAATCAAAAAACGCTGATGGGCTGAAATCGGAAATGCTAGCAATTGGAGGTGTTGGCGATGAGAGAAATCTGCAACGCTAGGTATGCTGGTGATGATGCAAACTGAAAACGCTGGGCTGATGTGTCAAAAACGCTAGCTTGTCTGCTGGCGATGATGTTGGTGCAAAAACGCTAGTGGAAGCGATTTCATGGCGATGGTCTTCTTGCTTGGAGGAAATCCACCAAGGGTCCTATTGAGAAGTTGCCTGCTGAGCTTGGCTCCTGTTGCCTCTTTTGCCATTTAGTGCTAACTTTGGTTTGCTTATATACAAACTTACTCAGTTTGAGCTACCTACTTTCCAACAAAAGTCACTTGAAAATAATAAATGAAAAATGTCAAAAATAGGGAAAATAGGCTAAATGTACTGAAAAATTTCCCTAAAGGATTCTGATAGATTCTGATGGCAATGCTTATGATCATGTTGTGTGCAACCGGAGGATATGCATCTACACTAAGTGACTGGGCATGCACGGTCTACGAATAGACTCACAAAAGTGCTAGATCACTTCTAATCTAGACTGACTTGACTGATTGAACCCTGATCGTGCTGTAGCTTGTCCTCGGACACATAGGGTTGGATGTGTCACGTGACATCCCCTGTCACAAAGTGATGACGTGGTGGACATCTGAAACCCTAATTTTCGGAAATTGCGGAGGCTAATATATATAAAAATAAAAATAAAAAATGATGAGCGACGCGAATTTTTCTTTTTTTTTAATAAAAAAAGAGAAAAGACTCTCAAAGAGAGAGAGAGAGAACTGATGTTTTTTATTTTAAAAGCTTTTGGGGCTCTGCTTTTGGGCATCCCTTGTATCTTTAAATAAGTGGTGAGGGCTTCACTTCTCAGAGCATCTGGACGCAGAGTTTGAGACTGAAACCCTAGCCACTCTGTTGTACTTTGATTTGATTAATATAAAAAGAAATACCGAAAGGGGCGCCAGTCTTTGGGGCCAATATCTCTAGGCACGGAACTCCGTTGGGCCAGTGCAAATCTATTGTGATCTGTGAATTGTTTTGAAGTGGTTATTTGGTGCTGTCGCGATTGATTCTTGACTTGGAGTGTCCAAGTCTGTTACAGTGGTATCAGAGCTCGACCGATTTCTCTCTACGGGAAATCCGATCCCCAATTTTTTTTTTTCCGCGGCACCTATGGCTTCACGCAAGGATCAGTCGACTCCCTCTGCATCTGGAGATGCGGGCAGGGATCACAACGAAGATTCCGACAGAGAGTATGGCCCGCCTCGGCCTACTCGGGTAGAGCGGCGAGAGATGGAGTGTCGGCAGTTGATCGGTGATGCAACAAAGATGATGCTCGATTTTGCCAAGGACACGAAGATGGCAAAATATATGAACCAGACCTCTTTGGAAGAGGTATAGATGGAGTGGCAAAGAACCACAACACCACTCGCGAAACCCGCTCTCAAGAAACCTTCTGCCTCCAAGAAATATACGCAGAAGGAATTGGAGGACGTGGTTGATGCACGGATTGCTTAGCTTTTTGACGTGCAAAAGAAAGGCAAAAAGCACGGCAAAAAGTAGAAGAAAAGCTCTGACTTCCCGGGATATTTGGGTCGTCAGTCGACTTTTGACAAGGCAAAGAAACTGAAGAAGCGTGTTCGATTTGAAGGAGTACCCAGTTCTTCTTCTTCTTCTTCTTCTTCTTCTTTTGACAGTTCTTCTAGCTCCTCGGATTCGAGTGAAGAAGACAGGAAAAGCAAAAAGCGAAGCAAGAAACAACGCTTCGGAAAGGGCAAGAAAAAGGCAAGGAAGTCTAAGTCTCGCCCAGTGAGTGAGACTTCCACAGAGGACTCGTCTACGGACAATTGAGACTCTGACAATGGAAACTTTTATGCGAAGAAGAAGAATTTTTACAAAGCCAACCAGTATGACTTTCTCGAAGATAAAAGCAAGAAAGTCCGAGAGTTTAAGGAAGGTGGCCACTCGATCAAGTTTGATACTTTTTCAGGATACTCAGATGCTTCGAAGGCTTTGTCTTTTATACATCAGTTTGACATCGCTTTCGCGGAAGGACGCTATTCAGAGCACTCCAAGATTCGGAGAGCTTCCTCTTACTTTAAGAGGAATGCTCGTACCTGGTGGTCCACGCTTCTTTTAAACAAGACTGCGCCAGTTAAATGGCTGAAATTTAAGAAGCTTTTTATTTCTTCTTGGTTGACGCAAGAATATGAACGAGATATACGAGCTGCTTGGAACCATCTTCGGATGACTAAGAAAGATATAATCAATGCTTATTGTGAAAGATTCTGGAGCTCTTTTCTACCCGCCTCTTCATTCAAGAAGATCTCGTTCAGAGAACAGATTGAGCGGTTTACCTTGGGTCTACCTACAGAGATCCGAGATCACTGCTTGGAATAGAAGTCAGCTTCTATGTAGGAGTTGATGAGTCATGCGAAGCGGGGCTTTTTTTTTTTTCCGAGAAAAAGATCCTTCTATTAGTTAATGAAAACTGCCCATAGGGCTACATCCACCTCTGCAGGAGAGGGCTACAACAAGCATGGTGGGGAGACTCTCCCAATGAAAAAACAACATATATACAATGGGGCTAAATCAAGAGATGGGAGGAGGGAAGAGCCACGCATGTGGACAGTAGTGCCATTTGAGCACCCCCTGGACCATGGTGTAGAAAGGCCCAGGGCGCCAGAGTCAAAGGAAAGCCTCGCGGCGCTCCCGCATGCGGTCGGAGCTGCCCTGTAGTCCCTCAAGCTGTCCTCTGAGAGTATGGATCAGCTCTAGCCAAAAGTCACGAACAGTCTCCGCTGGTGGCACAGGGCAAGCCTCAAAGATGCGGAAACAACAGGCCCGCCAGATGAACCAGAGAGCTAGGCCGCTGATGAGCTCCCAACACTCCTCTCTCTCACTGCACCACTCCTGTGGAGTAAGATCTGTAGCAGGCTGGAGTGTAGGACGTCCCCCCTTATCACTATCATCCTGCTGGTGGAAGATAGCTCAAACTGAAGTGCCGGGCCCGTGAGGGTGGACCAAGCCGCTGCCCCCCCAAGTGTACTGTCGAGCCGTGGAGAGGGCAGGCATCAGCTGAAGAACTCGTAGCCACATCTGTTGGGCCGAGGGGCAGTCCCAAAGACAGTGACGCTGACTCTCCACCAACTGGTCACAGGCTGTATATGCGACCGAGAGACCACTATGCACAAGCCAGCTCGCTACTGCTGTGGCTCTGTGTGCAACCAACCACTGGAACAAAGTGGCGCGCCTCGGTTGTTTGGAGTCCCACAGCCTCTGCCAAAAAGCTGCCAAGAACTCGACTGTGAGGCCCTCCTCCTGGCAATGACGTGCTGCAGCGGGGCGGGCCTCTCTTTGCTGCAAGTATATGACGTCCAAGCCGAACAGTGTACTGAAAGAAAGGGACTCCTGGGCGGTCTGCA
Organism: Adiantum capillus-veneris; assembly: GCF_014529385.1. Taxonomy (NCBI): domain Eukaryota; kingdom Viridiplantae; phylum Streptophyta; class Polypodiopsida; order Polypodiales; family Pteridaceae; genus Adiantum; species Adiantum capillus-veneris. The sequence goes on from NC_140947.1 coordinate 146,477,543, forward strand.
GAAGAGAAGGGGTCCCTCCATAGCCACTCACCAGGATCCCACTGTACTCGTGCCAATGGATAGCACTCCCAAGCCCATAGCCTCAAATGTCCTGTCTCAAGAGCTTCTGGGTCAGGGTCTATGACGCAAGTCCTCCCACAGATGTCCACAACTCGGATCCTCTGGAAACAACACTCTGCTACCTGCGGGGCCTTTACTGCAACTCGCTGTAATCGTCTCCCACCCTGAGGCTCGAAGAACAGGGTTGGGACAGTCTCTGAGCAAGCCGTGACTGAAATGAGAACCTCCAGTCGTGTGAAGGCTCCCATCCACCGAGGTGCTACTGGCTCGAGAGGCGTGAGCCACTCAGCTGGAACTGACTCTGAGATGTCCTGACACATGCTCTGAACCCCTCTCATGCCCTGTAGCTGGACAGCCTGCACCTCCTCTGACAAACCTGTGAACTCTAGCCAGTCACCTAGAGAGCGCGCTGGACCTGCTGCCATGGGACCCCAAGAAACATGAGGCCTACTCCCAACCAAGTGGCCTCTCTGAGTGCTAACCATGGGGTTCCAGACGAGGGGCGGCGGTCTCTGCTCTAGGCCACGCCGGAAGAGCAGAGACCACGCTTCTCCGTGCACATCGGTTGTCTCTGCTCTAGGCCACGCCGTAAGAGCTCCCAAGAACGAAGCAAACTCACAGCGAATCGGTCCTCCAGTCTCCTGCTCATGGCAACTCGGCGCAACTGTGTAAAGATCCATCTGGTTGAAGGTTGCCAAGGGCCTCCTGACCGAGGCACCCTGGCACGAAGCCTCTGCAGCAAGAACTCCTTCCAGGGCTCCTCGCTCGGAAGAAGTCCTCTGACGAAGAACTTCCCAAGAAGGGCTCTGCTCTGCTGTGCTGGATCAATGATCCCAAGCCCTCCCTGAGAACAAGGAAGTGTGATGACCGACCAAGCCACCTTGGCTCGGGCAATCTGAGTGTCGCGACCTGACCAGAGGAAGTTCCTGATCAGCCTCTCTACTTGGCTGATCCAAGAACTCCAGAAGATCCAGCAAGAAGTGATGTACCACATGGTCGCCAACAACACCTGGTTGGCAACTACTACTCTACCAGCCAATGAAAGTCGTGCTGAGCTCCAATGTAACAGCTTTCTCCTGATGGACAGGAGAAGAGGAGCAATCTGCTGCTCGGGGGACAAATCCAAACCAACCTGACAACCCAAGTACCGAACTGCTGTCCTTGGAGGAATCTACCTGAAACCCTCTCCTGGCATCCAATCTCGCACAGGAGCACTGCCAATCGAGAAAGCCACTGTCTTTCTCCAGTTGATCAGTGCGCCCGATGCACAACAGAAGGTCTCCAAAGCTTGCCCACATTTGTGTAAATTGGCCTCCTGGCCCTCTAAGTACAAGGCTGAGTCGTCGGCAAACTCAGCATCCAGAAGCTCATCTCCCCGTACTGGGAGTGCTAAGCCCCTCAAACCAACCTGTTGTGAAACCAAAAATCTGCTCATCGCCTCCACATAGAACAGAAAGAGAAAGGGGGCAAGAGGACAACCCTGTTTGACCGATCGTGTGAGCATGAAGCGCTCACCTCTACCTCTTGCCAAAAGCACCTGACTGTGAGCCTGTCTGTACAAAGCTGACACCCCTCTGATCCAAGCATCTGAGAAGCCCACCCTGCGAAGCGTTCCCTCTAGAAAGTCCCAGTCAACTCTGTCGTATGCCTTCTCAAAATCGAGAAGAAGAATCACAAGGTCCTCCCCACGGAGACGTGCCAGGGTAGAAGCCTCCCAGAAAGTGAAGATGTTGTCAAGGATACTGCGTTCCTTGACAAAACCTGTCTGAGTCCCATGTATAAGGCTCTCCAAAAGTGGCTCAATCCTCAAACTCAGAGCCTTGGCAAGAATTTCTTAGGCTGAGTTGAGGATGGTGATGGGGCGCCACTGTCGAATCTCATCCAAGGAGCCACCCTCCTTTGGGATGAGGTAAATCAGGTCCTCACTCATGCTATCCGGCATCACTTCTGTGTGTAGAATATACTGAAAGGCACTACACAGATCTGGGCCAAGCAGGTCCCAGTACTCCAAGAAAAAGCTGGGAGTCAGCCCATCCTCACCTGGATAGCTACCACGCGGGAGGGCCCTAAGAGCCGTGTGCAGCTCCTCAAGCTGAAGAGGTATCTCTAGCCTCTGGCGCATCTCCTCAGTCACAAGACAAGGCATCTGCGCCCAAACCTGCTCCCTGCATGCATCCTGTCTCTCTGACTGGGACTCAGCCGACAGTAGGTCACGGTAAAAGTCAGTAGCAACTGCACGCATATCCTCAGGCTCACAAACAACTGACCCATCGGGTCTGCTCAGTTGATTGACCTTGGCATGCGAGTGCCGAGGTCCCATTGCCTCGAAAAAGGCACTTGTCACTCTGTCACTCACCTGAGTCCACTGAGATGCCTGTCGGTGAAAGGCAAACTCTTGGCGCCTCTCCTCTGTGCAAGCAAGCTCCTGTCGAGCCTGTTGTAACTGCTCCTCCAACCAGGGACTGTCTGGATGCTGCTCCTGCATCCTCTGTAGTGAAGCAATGCCTCGTCTGAGACGCTCCTCCTCCTCTCTCGCTGCAGCCCGTCGAGCCAGAGACTCCTGGAGAAAGAAGTGGCTAAGCTGAGCTAGGCCTAAGGCCACTCTGTCTGTAGGTAGAGCCTGGCTGTCCATGCCCTCTGTCCAGAGAGCCTCTACCCTCTCTCTGAGTGCTGAGTCCAACAAGACCCGCTTTGGGATGCGAAGCATCGTGCTCCCACTCCTCTGCTTGTCTGCCACTGTGAGGATCACTGGTGCATGGTCCGAGAAGGATGTCCCTACGAGGATGCCCACTGATCCCCCGAAGTCACTGAAGTGGTCACTAGTATAGAAGCGATCTATCCGTGATAGATTCACTCCTCTCACTCTGCGGTCCGATCTAGAGAAGGCAAGACTCTCTGGAGGCCTCACAAAGCCAGAATGCTGCCATGTATCCGAGACCCTCAGAGTCATACACAACCTCTCCCAAGCTGCTAACTCGACTCCATGCACAGTAGCATGGCTGCCTCCGATCCTGTCAGAAGGGTCCTCCAACATGTTGAAGTCCCCTCCTACACACCAATGGTCAACCTGTGGCTAAGACTCAACAATCTGTGACCAAAACTCTGCACGAGCACTGGCCACATTGGGCGCATAGATGTTCAGGAAGCCCACAAGGCCACCCTGAACTTGCAAAGTAATCCATTGAGCCCTGCCTGGCACAATAATCCCTCTGTCCACAATGGCCTGCTGCAATGAGTCCGCAATAGTCATACATACCCCACCCTGGATGCCTCCAGGTCCAAAAGCAACTGACCAAAAGGTATCATAACGTCCATGCAAAATCTGACCACTTCGCCGAATGCGGCTCTCAGACAAATGGTGCTCCTGAAGCATAAGGAGATCAATCTCTTCTCCCACAAGGCAACGCTGATGCTCCTGACGCAATCGGCCCCGCTGTCGCTGAAACTGGGGCCCGCCTAATCCCTGAACGTTCCACGAGACGATCCTCATGGGGAGCCAGAGAGAACAGATGCTGCCGCAGCAGCAAGATGGGCTATCTTCGAGGTAGGCTTGGATGGGGAGTAATCCGCATCCGAGCGTCCTGTAGATAGGCGAGCCTGTAGTGAGTGCCTGGCCCAAGCCCAAGCAGAGCGAGCCGTGCGTAAAGCAACCTCCTCTGACCAGGAGTCCTCATGAATGTATACATAGCAAGGCAAACACTGCGTATCAGCAAAAAAGTACACCACAATGTGTCTACATCCTGCTGAGTCTGGGGGTGTCACCGCAAACTTGGCCAGTGGCCACAAAGTCTGCAGCAAATCTGTAACTCCAAGTTCTCCCATGTGGTGAGAGAACTCGAGAACCTGTGTATGCAACCATCCCACCATTGAGGGACCACTCTGTCTTGGTCCTACCACAGAGGGGAAAGGAGAAACCAACTACTGAGTCCAAGGCCTCCATCCCCCTAGCGGCGAGGAACAGAGCGTGGACCCTGAAGCAGGCTGCCTCGTGGTCTGCTGCGGAATCGCCGAGAAAGCGAGTGAATTCATAATCGAAGAAATCCCAGCGGCGTTGGAGGTCAATGCTCGTCAGGCCACGAGGGATAGCTGCAAGAGAAGATGTCTGAATCTGCACAGGGGGCCGCAAGAATGGCTGACCCTCTCTCGCTAGGCGACTCGTGGCAAAGGCGCTGCCAAGAGATCTCCTAGCCGCCGGCGAGGGACCAGTCTCCTGAGTCGACGGTGGTACTGAAGGAGGAGGAGGGGAAGGAGGAGCAGGGGGGGGTGGAGGAGAAGAGAAGCGGGGTGGGGCGACAGAGACAGGGGGGCGAGGTGGGGAGTGGGCGGAAGCAGAGGGCGAGGGAGGGGATGAGGAGGAAGAGGGGAAATCTGGAGGTGGGGTGGGTGGCGAGGGTGAAGCGGAAGTGGAGGCTGGCATAGGGGGCTCCTCCTGCTCAAGAGGACCAAAGCGGTTCCCTGTGAGAACCCACTGCTGCTGAGTAGGCACCTGAGGGCCACTCTGAGTGCCAGGCTGTCGCTGTGGCCCCTGGCGTCGACGGCCACGGGCCTGCTGCCACCCCTCCTCCGCTGGAGCCCAAGGCTCAGAGGGTGGCTCAGAATCTGTGCGCTGTGCTGCTGGCTGTGGTTGCGACTGCGACCCAGCCTTGGCAGGTTGGGGCTGAGGCTGAGGTGCAGGTCGAGGCCTCCTCTGTGGACAGGCCTTCGCTAGGTGGCCCATCTGTCTGCAAATGAAGCACTGGTTCGGGAGACCTGAGTACTCCACACTCTGTCTAAACCAACCCCCACTCACCCGAGGCAGAAGGATGACCTTCGGGCACGTGTGGGTATCTCTGACCAAAACTCGAACTGAAGGGATGCCAGCCGCCTTGGCAGCTACTGATGCTGCCGTACGAGGTGTCTCCAGGACAGTCCCGATGGTGGAGCCAATCCTGGAGAGAAGTGGAAGGTACTCCCTTCGTAAACCCGGAAAGCAGACTGAGATGGGGATGTCTGGCTCTCTACTAGCACATCCGAAGTCGGGTTGAAACCATGTCACCACTGTAGAAAGTGGGTGCGTGATGCTTGGATGGCCAGTGGACTCATAGCTATGACCTTGGAGGCCATCTCGGAAGTCTCGAACTCGATCTGGTAGTACCCCCGTCTGAGGATCTGGACATCCAAAATCTTGCCCACCTCTGCGAGAAGGCGGGCCTGGAGAAGGTCTCGCAGCTCTCCTCTGCTAGGACGGGTGCCGAGAACCTTGTAGATGACTGCAAGCGCTCTACCTCTGCGGCAAGGCTCGCTTGCTCTGTCGGCGAAAGAGCAAGTCGAATGGTGGGCTCAGCGGGGTCGGGCGAGGGGGCTTCAGGCGAGTCCCTCTGTGGCGGAGCTGGAGCCTCCATCTGTGTCTAGTGCTGAGTCGAAGAAGCGGACGGTGAAGAAAAACCGCAACCAAGTACGCCGAACACTTGTCCGAAGAGAAAATGTTGCAGAGCCAGGTGCAGAAAACCTTCGGGGACAATGAGGAACGGGGGGGGTGGGGGGGGGGGGGTGGGGGGAGAAAACAACCAGGGAATGGGGGGGGGGCGGGCGGGCGGGCTAGAGGGCGGCGGGCAGCAAGGGGCAGTGGTGGCGGGCTGGGCTGGGTGAGGGAAACAACGCGAGGGCGAGAGGGGGCAGGGGGAGGCAGCGCGAGGGCGAGGGGGAGCAGCGTGGGGGGGGTTGGGGGCAGCGCAAGGGCGAGAGAGAGAGAGGGGGGGTGAGAGGCAGCGATGGCGCAAGAGGGGGGGAGCGTGCAGCAGCAGCGAGCCAGTAGGTGGCAATGAGGTCATTGATGCGAAGCGGGGCTTTGCCATTCACTTTGGCAGTTTGACCTACCCCACAGATAAGGCCATGACACAACGAGTCGAACAAACTTCTGGGAATGAAAGTAGAAAGAAAAAGAGCAACCCAGAGAAAAAGGATGCACGACCGAAGCTTACTCCTGAGGAGAGAGCTCGCTTTATTAGAGAGGGGAGTTGCTTTGGATGCGGGGAACATGGACATATCTCCGCGAAGTGCCCTAAAAAGGCACAGAAAGAACATAATGATAAAGACGACGACAGGTTTGAGAGTTCGAGAGCAGCTGAGGAATGTGGCAGAAAAGGCAGATAGAAAAGCAGAACTGGTACCACATGGCGTGGGACCTGCACCGAATCCAATGAATGAAAGTACAAACTTTGCTGCTTTTGGGGCAAAGTGAAGGATCAGGAAGCTCTTTTGAAGGAGCCAAGGCCAACTTCTTTTCACTTGGAATTGGTGGCTCGATTTGGAGTTACGCCCGATAGACTGACGCCACAGGCGGAGGTAGTTCTACTGGCACCCGAATGGGATGTTGCGATTACACCGAGCATTGGAAAACTTCGTTTGCAATGACAGGGGTGTTTAAGGGCACGCGAGTGACGTTCTACTCAGGATCCCTTGGTACCACAAGAACTACGCTGTCGTTGACTACCGGGCCGAGAAAGCGACAAATGAGCTTAGAGATTGTACTTGATGAACTTCAGTTTCTTACTCATTCTTTTGGGAGAGAATTGAACGATGGATAAAGGTTGAATATGTTTTGACTTGATCAAAAGAACGCCAAGATTTTTCTTCACACTCATGCCGATTGCTTTTCAAAGGGCTTGAAGATCAAACCATTGATCTGATACCTGGAAGCACGCCACCTTATCGTGTGAGCTGAGTACAGAATGAAAATATTATGAACCCAATGAAAGACCTCTTGGAAAAGGGTCTTGTCCAGCATAGTACTTCACCGTATTGCTCTCCAGTGTTGTTGGTTTTGAAGAAAGACGGATCTTGGAGGATGTGCATTGTTTATAGCGCTCTCAACGAAATCACCATCAAGAACAGATTTCCGTTTCCTAGGATTGATGATATAGTCGACAGGTTAGAGGGATCCTCGTACTTTAGCAGGATTGACTTGAAGAGTGGATATCATCATATTAGGATAACGCCAAGAGATGTCTACAAGACAACTTTTCGGACGACTTTTGGGTTATTTGAGTTTTTGGTGATGTGTTTTGGCTTAACCAATGCTCTTGCGACATTTAACCGGATGATGGACATCATTTTTCGAGAGTACAGGCTATTTGTTGGCACTTTCTTTGACGACATCATTGTTTTCTCCAAGAATGAGGCAGAACACAGAGATCATCTGCTTCAAGTCTTTCAAGCATTACGAGATCACACGTTAGTGATTAATGCAAAGAAAAGTGAATTTTTCCTACCAGAGATACACTTTTTGGGACACATTGTGTCAGCAGCAGGAGTGCAAATGGACCCGGCCAAGATAGAGACTATCTGTGATTGGCCCGATTTGAGGAATGTCCATGAAGTTAGAAGCTTCTTGGGACTGTGTTCTTACTACAGGCGGTTCATACGAAAGTTTGCAGAGGTTGCTTCCCCTTTGCATCCCTTGACACAGAAAGGAGTACCTTTTTCGTGAGGACCCACAGAGGTGACTGCCTTTCGGACATTGAAAGAGAAATTGACTACTGGACCTATTTTGACTTTGCCGGACTTGCAGAAGTCATTCGAAGTATATTGTGATGCTTGTGGTCGTAGTCTGGGTGCGGTCTTGATGCAAGAAGGCCATGTCATAGCTTACGAGAGCCGTTTGTTCTCTAGGCCGGAGATGACAACACAGATTTATGAGAAAGAGCTTTTGGCGGTTATCTACGCTCTTACTCAGTGGCGGCATCACCTACTCAGAGCGGTTTTAACTGTCTTTACAGACCATCAGAGTTTGCGCTACTTCTTGTCATAGAAGCAGCTTTCGGAAAAGCAGATGCGGTGGGCGAACATCTTGTCACAGTTCCACTTCTAGATTGTCCATGTGCAGGGACATAAGAATGTGGTGGCAGATGCTTTGTCTCGGAAACCGTTTGTTCTGGCTATTTTCGCGATACATCATAGGAGCTTCGAGGATATGGTCGATAAGTATGCCACTGATACAGATTTTGCAGATATTTTCACACGGATACGGGATGGGGAGACAGTAGTTGGATACTCCCTTCGGGAAGGCTACTTGATGAAAAAGACTATGTTGTGCGTTACACAACCGTTGAGGGAGAAGGTTATGACTGAATGCCACTGTCCACCTTTTACGGGTCACCGTGGCATTGCTACCACCATGAAAGGGGTAGAGAGATATTTCTTTTGGCCGAGACTCAAGAAAGATGTGGAAGAGTTTGTGTGCAGTTGCCTCGTATGCTAGAAGGTCAAGTTTGACAGGCATAAAGCACAAGGATTGTTACAGCCTTTACCCATACCCACCCACCCCTGGGAAAGTATAGCGATGGATTTCATTTTTGATCTCCCGACAACACAGAGTCGTCACGATGGTATCTGGACTGTTATTGACAGATTTAGCAAACATGCTTATTTCATCCAGTGAAGAAAACAGTCAAGCCGGATCACTTAGCGAGACTGTTTGTGGCCCAGATTTTCAGATTACATGGCATGCTTGAGACAATTGTCTGCGACAAAGACCCCAGATTCACGAGTTTGTTTTGGAAGGCAATTTGGGAGAACATTGGCACGCGGGTGCAGTTCTCGTCATCGTTCTACCCGTAGACTGACGGGCAATCCGAGATTGCCAATTCAGTGGTTCTACATTTATTGAAGTCTTATATCTCAGATTAGAAGACTCAATGGGAAAGATATTTACCTTTGGTGGAATTTGCCTACAAATAACACGATACACTCGTCGACGGAGAAGGTGCCATTTGAGATTGTTGAAGGTGCTGCGAAGGTTCCACCGTTCCTAAGCACGGAAGATAAGATCTTTGAAGCGGATAAATATACGCGAGATCTGGATACAGCTTTTGCGAAGGTTCGTGAGACTTTGCAGAAGTCTCAAGAACGACAGAAGAAGGCAGTGGATCGCCATCGGCGCGACTTGAAACTGAAGGTGAATGATTGGGTTCTCTTACGTTTTGAGAAGGCACGCCTAAGAAAGAAAAAGGGAAAGGAGAGGTTTTTTTCAAAGCTTAGTATGCGATACTACGGACCTTTCCAGATTACTAAAAAGATAAATGATGTCTCCTTCCGATTGAAACTGCCAGATACTTGGAGGATTCACAATGCATTGCATGTGAGTCTCTTGAACCCTGTTAAGGGTGATGTGCCTGATGATGGGGAGCCTGATGAGCAACCCGCAGTGGAAGAAAACGAGGAGACCCTTGTTCCTGAACAGATTTTGGCACATAATGATACGAAGAAAGGTAAAGTCCGAAGGCGGTTCTTGGTTAAGTTCAAGAACTTTCCTGCATTTGATGCGAAGTGGATGGAGGAGGAGGACCTAGCAGATACTCCTCGGATTGTGAAACTTTACCTCGATGTTTTGGTTTAGCATAGTCTACTCCAAACGGAACCCAGAAATTCAGCTTGGCCGAAGATATGGTGCAGTGGGATGCACAAGAGGGGAGTTACTCCGCTCCTTTGTCAACATATGCCTTGATTTAGATACTAGAGTCACTGATGTCTCTTTGAGCTTCAGGGATACTGAGAGCTGACAGTATTCTGCTGTATGACTTTATGAAATGGAATTCCTCATAATGATATTGATTTGTTCTTGACTTCTTTTGAGTGCAGGAACTGATAGCCGAAATGATTGCAGCATTTTGGTCTGATTGATCTCGAATAGACATGGTTGCAATAGGGGTTAGTCAATCGGATATCGTTGAGGTCCCGACTGGACCTAGATGTGATTGCTAGCTACATTGCTGATAAATCATGGTCTAAGATCCGAATGAATGTTGAATGTCATGTGATGTCTTGTGATGTCGTGTGATGTGATTGTCGATTTTTGTACATGTGCTAGATGTGTGTTCCTAGTACGTAGGTACTAACAGTCAGTGTCTGTAAGACGGTTTACGGCTTTTGTTGGTTTTGCAGGCATAATCGCAGTCGATTACAATGCTTTCAAGAGGGGGGTTACGTCACAAAGTGATGACGTGGCGGACAGCAAAAACCCTAATTTCTACCAAAAACCCTAAAATTCTTGCAAACCCTAATTTTTGCCAAAAACCCTAATTTCCGAAAATCGCGAAGGATATATATATATATATATATATATATATATATCAAAAAAAATGATGAACGACGCGAATTTTGCTTTAAAAAAAAAAAAGAAGAAAAGACTCAAAGAGAGAGAGAAAGAGAGAACTGATGCTGTTTATTTTAAAAGGTTTTGGGGGCTTTAGCCTTTTGGGTATCCCTTGTATCTTTAAATAAGTGGTGAGGGCTTCACTTCTCAGAGCATCTGGACGCAGAGTCTGAGAGTGAAACCCTAGCCACTCTCTTATACTTTGATCTGATTTATATAAAAAGAAATACCGAAAGGGGCGCCATTTTTTGGGGCCAATATCTCTAGGCACGGAACTCCGTTGGGCCAGTGCAAATCTATTGTGATTTGTGAATTGTTTTGAAGTGGTTATTTGGTGCTGTCGCGATTGATTCTTGACTTGGAGTGTCCAAGTCTGTTACATCCCCTCCTTTTCAAAGTGAGGTACTGGTACCGAACTGTTTGGCGTCGAGGGAGATCGCCTATATCATCCGGAATCCTGCAAGTCGCATCACCCTTGCCTTTGCTTTCATATCCCCTTTCTTTACTCTTACTCTTACTCCTTTGTGCATAAGCATTTTTCTTTCTGTCCTGCCTCTAACCATGTTGGCAGAGCTGCCTCCCTCTCCACTTGCTTTCCTCCTGATTTCTTCATTCAAGATAGAACCCCTAACACCATCAAAGGTCGAATTGGGGTTATTGGACAACGAAACCACCAAAGTTTCCCATGACTCAGGTAAGGTCATAAGCAAGAAGATAGCTTTCAACTTATCATAAAAAGGGGGCAAGCCTGAATCCTGTAACTGCGACAAAGTACCTGCGAACAACGACAAGTGCTCTGCCGCGCTCTTGGACTCATCTAGTTGCACGCCAACAAGTTTTCGCATCAAGTGCACCTGGTTGACAGGCGTTGTATTTTCATACATTCCCTATAACTTCTCCCACATATCAAAAAGCAATCATGAGACCCTTCACATCAATGACGGTCTCATCGGTCATGGCCATTTTAATGTATGTAACGGCCTTCCTGTTCATGCTAACCCATGCTTCATCCGTCATATTCTGTGGTTTTACTTGTTTAAGTGCCCTTTCGCAATCCTTAAGAAATAGGATTCCTTGAATCCTGTCTTTCCAAAGATCAAAACCTGTTCCATTGAACCTCCTAATTTCGAAGAGGTTCTTCACATCCAAAGAAGATGAGGCCATAGTTGCACGAAATAAGAGGGATAATACGCTGAGTTTTTGTGCAAAATGTGCAAAAATCGGAGTATAGCCTCACAGAGATGTGCACTACAGCTCCAAATGGTCACAAGAGCAATTTGGGGCAAAATAGGTCGATTTGGGCACAAAAAACAATTTCTGAAATTTATGCGTAGGAAATTTCAGCGAGCGAATTTGTGCTCAAAAACAACAAATTTAGTTGTTTTTAGCCTCACAGAACATACTTAAGGTTAATACGCAGCTTTAGAAGCATGTAAGAGCAAAAGCCCCAATTTGTAGCATCAAAATTGCATGAAATTGAGCCACAAATGGTCATACCTTGCCAAAATTTGTCAAATGTGCATAGATTGCATCAATTTGCACTTTCCCCAATGTAATCGCGCCATAAAAAACACTTGCAAAAACGTGCGTAAATATGAAATTTTCTTCAAACACCTTTTTTAGGATCTGTTTTTTGGCAATTTCAGTGTCTTCGGGTAGCTAGGACTTAGCAAAAGTGTTCCCACACCTTAATACATCATTTGCAAAGCCTGTATTTTGCTGTCATAACCTGTAATTTGCTGTTTTTGACCTAATTTCATGTTGTTTTGGGTCAATTTGGGTTGCCAGGAGCTCTTCAGTGTTCGGGGACTAGTCCTTTGGCGACGAAATTGCAAAATCTCGCGTGAAAGTTGACCTTCTTGGCTGAAATTCAGCGTTTGCAGGTTTGGGGGCAAACCCTAACTTGGCTCTGATACCAGTTGATGAGCGCGCGGCGGTGTGTGCAAGTGAAAGAGCACGTGAGAGTGTGCGGGGTGTGTGTAACAGACTTGGATACTCCAAGTCAAGAATCAACCGCGACAGCACCAAATACCACTTCAAAACAATTCACAGATCATAATAGATTTGCACTGGCCTGGCGGAGTTCCGTGCCTAGAGATATTGGCCCCAAAGACTGGCTCAGTGCCTTTCTTCTGCTTTTTTTTACCGTGCTTTTTGCCTTTCTTTTGCACGTCGAAAAGCTGAGCAATCCATGCATCAACCATGTTCTCTTGTTCCTTCTCCGAATACTTCTTGGAGGCAGAAGGTTTCTTGAGAGCGGGTTTCGGGAGTGGTGTTGTGGTTCTTTCCCACTCCATCTGTACCTCTTCCAAAGAGGTCTGGTTCATATATTTTGCCATCTTTGGGTCCTTGGCAAAATTGAGCATCATCTTTGTTGCATCGCCGATCAACTGACGACGCTCCATCTCTTTTTGCTCCGCCTGAGTAGGCCGAGGCGGTCCATACTCTCTGCCTGAATCTTTGTTGTGATCCCAAGCCGCATGTCCAGATGTAGAGGGAGTCGGCTGATCATTGCCTGAAGCCATAGGTGCCGCGGAAAAAAATTTCGGGGATCGGATTTCCCGTAGAAGAGAAATCAGCCGTGCTCTGATACCACTGTAACAGACTTGGACACTCCAAGTCAAGAATCTACCGCGACAGCACCAAATAACCACTTCAAAACAATTCACAGATCATAATAGATTTGCACTGGCCCGGCGGAGTTCCGTGCCTAGAGATATTGGCCCCAAAGACTGGCGCCCCTTTCGGTATTTCTTTTTGTATTAATCAATCATCAAAGTACAAGAGAGCGGTTAGGGTTTCACTCTCAGACTCTACGTCCAGATGCCCTGAGAAGTGAGACCCTCACCACTTATTTAAAGGTTACAAGGGATGCCCAAAAGCAGAGCCCCAAAAGCTTGAAAGCAAAAGCAGATTCTCTCTCTCTCAATGAGAGCCAATAAAAAAGCAAGTTCTCTTTTTCTCTCTCTTTCTCCCAAATCATAGGAAAAAGCAGAGATTTGCGTCGCTCAAAATTTCCTTTTTTTATTTTTATTGTTTTTTTAGCCTCCGTGATTTCCGGAAATTAGGGTTTCTGGCAGAAATTAGGGTTTTTGCTGTCCACCACGTCATCACTTTGTGACAGTGTGTGCTTTGCAGAGGAGGCACTGTGTTGCAGGAAGGGGGCGCTAGCAGATTGATGGAGCATAGAGAGAGAGCACTCATAAGTTTCAAGGGTATAAGTGAGTGAGTTGATTAAAACTCACTTTCCCTTTATTATTTGTATAGGACCAATTTATAAGTTAGTGGCCAAGTTCAATCTGAACTTGGCCAAAGGTTAGTAACCTTTAAAATATACATTAAAGGGGGCCATTTGGGCCTTTAACCCAACATAGGTAGGCTCACACTGGCTGATAGTTACATGCGCGGACACAGCATTTGCATGCTGTGCTCCCAGTTAGAGGGTCGTTCGCTTTCGCATGTGCTGATGAACTATTCGGCGGTTGATAACTAGGGGGGGATGGTTAAACCGATTCAACTCCACCTTAAACGCAATCGACCCTTTGTTGGATTCTGAAGAAAGGACCGTTATCCTCGTTGGTGGGGAGGCTCGCGGGAAGTGGATGCCGTTCTGGGTACCTCGTGATCCGCACTCGAGGGACGGAACCGCAGGGCACGTGCCTGTGGCGAAGTTCCTCGGTGAAGTTGTACCCCGGTACTTGGTTTCTTTGCATAGGCGGATGGGGAGATAATACTCCCCTTCCTATGCTGTTATTTTGAATCCGATCCCTTCCGGGGGAAATGACGTAATTCTTCCCAAGCGAAGCTAGATGAGTTACAAGAGCGCCCAAGTGCCATTCCGCTCGGGGGGGGGGGGGGGGGGGGGGGGGCGTGTCAACTTCACCTAAAAGGGGTTGGAAGGTGCAAAAGGGAGACACCACCAACCTAAGCGGGCGCCACCTGTGAGCCGACGCCCTTCCAAGCCGGTATGGCATTTCCTAGGGAAAAATTGTCGGGTTACAAAGGCAGTTTAGTGAGGTGAGAGATAAGTTACCTGGAGGAGGCAACTCCAAAGGGAAGACCAAAGCAAGTCCCGTAGTACCTGGGCCTCTGAACAGAGGTACCTGGTCGTTGCCACGCCCAAATCAAGTTGGCGAAATGGTCTCTCAAGGGAATAGTCATGGCCCTAAGAGTGTAGATAATTCTGGCCTCTCGTAGTCCAGAGGAAACTAGTCACAAAAGCGTTTGCCTTCGGATTTTGGGTGCATAGTCCTGGTCGTTCTTTTTGTGCACTTTTTTGGTGTATGAGGAGAGCGGCCGGGCGTGCCCTACTCGACTCCGAAAACAAAACAAAACAAAAAAGCAAAGCCTTTTTTGTGAGCATGAGTGCGCCACAAATGAGATAAAATCAATGACATAAGTGACGTGAGACAATGTCGAGGCCAGTACAACAATGGCAAATAAAACTGAACATAAGCCATCATGATACTTTGAACAATTCGCAACCGAACATGCAGTGGTCAAGTGGACAAATTCCAGTAATGCAATTTGACGTTCAAACGTTGCATGACCCAATCCACTTTTTGAGTGTGGGTAACATTCCAACCAATAGGATACCCAAGTGCCTTACAATCACATTCGGATGAACAATTTCGCTTGGCTACAGCAAATCATGCCAATCGCAAGAAGTCAATGGTAAAAGCTTCGATTTGTGAAAATTGACTGGAAGACCCGCTGCAAGTCCATACATCTCCAAGCTTCCATGATCACTCGAACATCAGGTTGACAATTACGAGGTATAAACAACGAGTCATCGGCATAAGCCTGCCCGACGAAGTTGCGACCCGACGGTAATTGCAGGCCATGAAGACAACCAGTTCAAGTCAAATGGTCCAAATGCATCAACAAAGGATGTGTGGCAATAGCATACAACAATGCACTAAGTGTCACCAGCAAGTGGCAATTCCATTTTTGTTTATTTTCTATTTCTTTGGGGAATTTCGTTTGTTTTACCTTTTGGAAACACCCCTCTGGAAATCTAACTGCCCTGCATTGCATAGCCAGTGTGGAACTATTCAGAGAGAGTCCAGGCCTGAGGGCTAAAGAGCACTAAGGTTGGACAAGGACTATGGTTAGCCAAAGTGGGGTCATTGGCCAGCCAAAGCGGAATCCTTTGCTACATAGGCTACATTTCAGTTTTGGGTGTGGCTGCAGTGTACAAAGAGGGTCAGATGACCTAGAAGAATGTAATGGCAGAAACTCCTAAATTTTAGGGACTGTTATTTTTGGACGGCAAAATGTCTTCGCGTCATTACGTGTAGTTTGACATGGGGATCATTTTGTTACTTTGTGGCCAAGTCAACAGAGGTTGCAGGTGAGATATGTTTAGACCCGAGGGTCTAAAGGCACAAATGAGTGACACTTGGCACTCTGAGGCCAGTTTTCTACTTAAAGAGAAGGCAAAAACGTGATTTTCAGCTGTGAGCTCGTTTTTTGAGTGCTGTCACAGGTGGGAGAGCTTCAATGGAGTGCTGGCTTACCCTCTATGTACAGTGAGGTGCAGGAGGTCATGACCTACACACCTCTCACTGCTCTCTCTCTCCCCTATTCTTTATGGTTATGCCCCTCTAGTGGGCTCATCAGATTGACCAATGTATAGTTGTGTGGGTTCATGCGCGATTGCCGAGGCAAGAGCCTCTTGCATAGGTACTGGATTAGCTAGCGGCTAATCCCCCGCAGGTACAGGTGAATTCGGAGAGGTTCACGCCCGAAATCTTGTCCGATTGAAAGGGCAAGTAGCCCTACAGGTGCGGGAGCTCGAGGTCTTGCTACAGATGCGACCGGCACGCGAAACGGAGCCCAAAACAGGGAATTACAGCCTGCTGTGTATTTTTGCAGGCTTAGGGTTTTGGCACTAAACGGACCCTAATACCCCCAGGAGGTTCGGGGACGCAAGGGGACCGCTGTACAGGTGATTTGGCACATTTTCACGGCAGAAAACAGAGAATTCATCGTGCTGCAGATTCTCGCCAGGTTTTGCAAAGTGTCCGTATGCGTCGGGAAAGTCATGTAATGCGTGGGGATACTGACTGTGAAGGGTCCTAGTACAGTTATGGTGCCGAAATCGGGCCAGAACAGAAGAAATTCAGCCCAGATTGTGCAAGGCAGCTTGTAGGGAACCACAACTTTTATTCCCTCTTTTAAAGAATAAAGAAATACCGAAAGGGGCGCCTATTTAGGGACCAATCTGGTGTCTGACTCGCATACAGATGCATTCTAGCATCTGTATCCCATTCCCCTCTCTTGTGTTATTATAGCACAGGTAGAATAGACGACTAATAATGGGTGAAAGCTAAATCAAGGTTTGAAATAAAGTCTACCGCCCTTTTTGAAGGTAACAGGCCGTTTACACTAAGGGGACATCCTTGTCTAATCGAGCAACCAAGGGGCCAAGAGTCTGTCAGCTCACCATCAAGAATCGCCGAAGACGAACTGGAAGCATACAAGAAATAAGCGATATTGGCAAATTTAGGACCAAACCCAAGGCAACACATCGTGGTTGCAATGAAGTCCCACTATACAGTATCGAAAGCCTTTTCAATACCAACCTGCATGACAAGCACATCGTGCTGCATATACTTTGCGTATTCCATGCCAATCATCACATTAGCCAAGTTATCATTAATTTGCCGATGTGGTATGAAACCATATTGAGCTTGATGTATTCCTGCAAAAAGGTGATCTTTAATTCTGTTCGCCAATGCCATCTTTCCAAGAAACCGGCAAATCTTGTTTTTCCCATGCTGCATTCATCATGAAAAGCAAGGGCTCTTTCAAAGTCTCCCAAAAAGAGAAAAAACTCCATAGTAAGCCCATCCCAGCTAGGAGATCGCCAGCGGCCCAATGAAAGCAGCGCACTGTGCAATTCAGAATCATTGAAAGGCTCCTCAAGGGAAGGTGCGTCCTGATAAGAAATGATCGGGTGAACATGAGAGAGCAGCAACCGTCGAGCTTGATGCACTGCTAACGGTTCTTGAGGCGGAGCAGCAAAAACTTGTGTATAATGCAAGACCATGGTGTCAATAAGTTCCTGTTTAGAGAATGTCCAAGCACCTGAAGGAGTCTTTACATGCTTGATGCTCTGAGAAAGTCTTCTGTGATGCAAATGCTTTAAAAATTGCTTCGAAGCACATCCTTTATCCGCAAAAGCCCGTTGACAAGCCCGTGGTTGCCATTTTCAAGCTTCCGTTTATCATCAAGTTGTATGCATACAGAGGCCTCACACAACTCCGATAACTCATAGTCAGATAAATGCCTCGAATTAGCCAATTCCTGCAAGTGTTGGCAAGCCTGTTTAGCATCCATAACTTTGCCGCGAGTCCAATGCAAATATTGTTTGCCATAATCTTGAATAGCACATTGCAGTCGCACAAATAATTGAAACCACGCAGCATCAAGATCTAGATGCATGTGAACAATGAAGGGGGGAACCAGTCCAGCAATCATTTCTCGAAAAGCGTCATGGATAAGATAAGCATTATTTATATGTAGCAGACGCTTCCGAGAAAGAGGTCTATCACGATCACGAAGCGATTTCCCAAAGCACAAATTCAATATCACAGGGTGATGATCGGACATCTACAAGGAATAGTCCATTTTCATCATATGTAAAATCATCATAGTGCTGCCTGTGGAGAATATACCATCTATTCAGACGTGCACGATACGAGTGATGAGCAACATGCTGAAAGGTGAAACCCGTGCTGTCCGGATAAAGAGAACGCCACAAGTCAAACATCTGTGCAGAAACCAAGAGATGATCCCATGCTTGTCTCTCCACAAACAACATATGAGAATTGCTTGTGGTGCTATCACCCGCATTAGTAGTATTATTAAAATCACCACAAAGAAGTGCATTGGAGGTCCATGGATAAGAAGAGATATCTCGCCATAAGGCAGCCCTTTGCCCAGAAGCTGCATATGCATACAAACCTGCAAATTTCATAAATTTGACCATTGAACAAGCATTGCACAATCATCCAACGACCCCTCGCTCGGATCATTCCTCACCAGAATTGGCTGTAGCTCATGCCTAACCAATATCATTACTCCAGAGTAATCATGTAAACCAGCATACACAATCCAATAAGCCGCAAAATAAGAGTACTGGCCAACAAACTCGTGGTGATTATGTTCTTGCAATACAACTATATCAGCTCTACATGTATTTACATAGTGCCAGGTTAAGCGTCATTTATGAAGGTTGCATAACCCACGCACCTTATATGAGATGCATTTGATGTGATCCTGCATAGGAGATCATATGTACAAAGGCAAGAGAAGAGGAGGAACTACATAGACGTGCTCATGTGCACGTCTTCTTCCACCACATTTGCGCAAGAGAACAAGTTGATTCAATGCGGAACAGTTGTCTGCAGGGTTCAAATGCGAGGCGGAGGCCTCACCAACAAGTACATCTTTATAAGAATGCATTGCTTTTTCCCATGCATCAATCAACGTACGATTATCATTACATCGGAGTTGCTTAAACGATGCATTCTTATTCGTATTTGTAGATGGAACATAGTTACGAGAGGAGAGGGGTGTGCGAATCTTCACCGTCTTTTTGGGCGTCACCCAAGCACCAGAATCGCTAGACCCCACATTTTTCCCCTTCACAGCATTACCATTACCCGGAGCTGTAGACTTTAGAGACTTGGCTTTTCCTTTTTCCACATTAGGAGCTACATTAACAACCAAACTTCCATTTTGCTTAGACTCACTGAGAGTTTTGCTTGTAGAAATAGGAGCAAGAGATGGAACTACCCAAGCGGGTGGTTGGAGAACGGGTTCAGGTCATTGAGCCCAAACTTACCACAATTGAAACATGAATTTGCAAACTTGCCCCATTCAAATTTGAATGGGCGCTTGCCCACCCACGGATCCCCCGAATGAACCATGATGCCTTCCGTCGTAGGTTTGTCAGTGTCCCATAAAATACAAAACCTATTGGTATTCGCATCCAGCTTTGGAGAACAAATCATCTTCCCAAGTTGTGCAACCAACAGAGGAAAAAAGTGTCTCCAAGCTCGAGGGAAATCTACAATTTTCACCCACACAGGACATTTATGACGAATAAGACTTTGATAGTCCTTTGTCAAAGCCCATGGCAGGACATGGGTCATCTCTGTGCCAAAAAACAATGGAGTCATTTCCAATAACAGGTTTCTGGCTTCAGAATCCGCCAAAAGGACTTCGTAAAAGCCACGAGCACCAAAATAGACACCTCGGACAACCTGACGTTTGAGCAAAAAATCAACCCATTGCCCAACATCTTGCGCAGTAGGCATTTTCCCCGGAAAAAACAAAATAACAGCATTCATTGCATATTGCGCAACCAGGTCCATGAGTTCCTGCATAGGAATACGAACTACGAGAAGAGGGGGTTGTGCATTCTAGGCTTTCCGAGCCTCCTCAAAGTCTTCATACAAACAGGCTTTAATCTCATACGAGGCCTCTGAGAAACTTCCCATGGCTTTCCGACGCTTACACACACACAAAGAGTCGAACATAAAGCAGGAACACCTTACCTAAGTAACGAGCACCCAAAAATACCAGCAGATTTTTTTATCACTTTTTTGTTTTATCAAATTTCTCTGTACAAAAACAAACAGCAGTTGTACAAAAGCCTGTCACTGCTCCACCAAACTGTATACAGAAACCTGCACTGAGTATGCTGAGAACACCCTTTGAGAAAAAAGAGACGATAAAAAAACCCCTTCTGCAGCATACGTAAAAACTGTTGGACAACAAAGCAGGCATCGCCCAAATCAGCCCAACCAGCAGGCGTAGGGGACGGGCACAGGCACAAATTGCAGCACGCCCTGGGTCACCTGCTCGCAGCGCACAAAGGAACGCAGCAGAAAAAGCTGAACGCGAATTCTCTCAGACTTGCTCGCGCTGTCTTTCTTGACTCATACTTGCTCGCGAACTCACTAACAAAGCTGCTCGACACAACACCCCGAAAGCTCAGCACACACACTCACACACCCACACACTCACACACACACATGAGAGAAAAGAAATGTTATATTAACGTCTTCAAAAGGCCATAGTGACCTACGAGACCAGAAAGTTACAAGGTGGTGAATCTGATACAAAGTCAGAGTAACAAAATAACAACAATACAAAACAAAGATATATACTATGGGATCCTAGATTGGTCGCTGTGAACTAAGCAAAAATGGGCGGCTTGCTGGGATAGTTGAATCACAGGAGATCTAGCATCAGTCGTTGGCGGATCTCATCAATCTCCTCCATGGTTAGTAGTCTGACCGGGCGTCGTGTATGCCTATCCAGAGTGCTCCGAATCTGCTGACGTAGCCTCCGTTGATACTGTGTAGTCCTCCGCAGTCGTGGGCGCCTGGGTTTCCCCAGTTCAGTCGCTCGGTCGATCAGTGTGCCTCTGGTGTGAGACGAGGGGGAGCTCTGCTGTGGGAGTGGCTATTGCGGCTGTCCCGTGTCTGCTCTAAAGAAGTCTGTGATCCGTCTTTGAGGCTGGCTAGCCTCGCCACTCTCAGGCTATCTTTGTGTCTATGCAGCTCGAGCAAGAACAAACCCAGGCATCTCTGATCCTCGTATCCCATGACTCTTGAGAGTGGTCCAAAACCCTCTCTCAACAAGCAATGGAAGCGGCCTCGTATCTCGTAGTAGGTGGGGCAGCGGCATGTATAATGCAACTCTGTCTCAGGCTCCATGTCACACAAGGGGCATGTCCTGGCCTCTACTGGTATTCCGCTGTATCTCCCAGTCTCAATCTGCAGCTGGTGAGAAGATGTGCGTAACTGGCCAATAGCACATCGTATCCCATGAGACAAGCGGGTGTCCATGTATCTGGGTCTCGTCACAAAACCATCCTCCGTAAGCTGGAGAAGGTCGTCTCTGTAGAAAGCCATCTTCGTGCCAAATTCCTGTGCTGGCTGTATCCATGTCCTCGTGGTGTCTAGCTGGGTCAGGTCTTGGCGGATGAGCTTGGTGATCTCTGACTGTGTAAGAGTGAGAGATGGTGCATCCAATGAGTACTGAATGGTGGCAGCCTGTCTATGCCGACCCCATGCGCCTGAAACCATGATGCCATCTCCCCATACAAGCATGTTGTATCTCCTTGCATGGCTAACTGTCGAGAGGACTCAAGTGCAATGCGAGCATATCTGTCTCTAGGAAGTTCCCATGTGCGGTTTATGAAGGAGACTGATCTGGTGAGCGCCTCCACCACTAGTGGGGGGGCCGCTAGCTCTGCTCGGATAATGGCCCGTGGTACTGATGCCTTGGCTCTAATGAGCCGCGAGATCATAGGGACGAGAGGTTTCTCCATGTTCTCCCATCCATCTGTGCAACCCGGCCTCCCGTGGTGATCCAATGAAGGTCCCCATATCTCAGCTCCATAGAGCAATGCTGAAGCCACCAAAGTGTCAAAGAGCCAGAGCTTCGTGCGGGGCTCCTGAAATTGAACCTGCAAACACATCTTCTCCAATCTACCCAATGCTGTGTGGGCTCTAGTCAGTCTGGTCTCTTCTGCTCTTCTGAGTGAGAATGCAGGTCCGCTAAAAACCACTCCAAGGTAGGTGTAAGCATCTGTATACTCCACAATCTCCTGGCCGTATGTGAATGTAGGTGCTGACCTCGTGATCCACTGTGGGGTGGTATTAAATAACCTTGGTTTTACCAAGGGTGATAGACAAACCACTTTCGTGGGCAAACCTATGCAAAGCATCCAATTGACGTTGCATTGCCTTTGGAGATTTCGAGATCAACACTATATCATCAGCATATAACAACAGTGGAATCCATGTCCCTGCCAACTGTGCACCTCTATCACCATCGCTCTCAATGTAGTCAGAAACCTCATCCACATACATACCGAAAAGAGTAGGAGAGAGCGGGCAGCTGAAACCGGCATGTTCAATCCAAAAAGGGCGGTAAACTTTACTTCAAACCTTGATTTAGCTTTCACCCATTATTAGTCGTCTATTCTACCTGTGCTATAATGACACAAGAGAGGGGAGAGGGATACAGGCTGCTAGATTGCACCTGTATGAGTAGACCAGCACCAGATTGGCCCTTAACTTAGGCGCCCTTTCGGTATTTCTTTATTGTTTAAAAGAGGGAATAAACGCTGAGGTTCCCTACAAGATGCCCCGCACAAACTTGGCTGAATTTCAATTGTTCCGGCCCGATTTTGGCAACATAACTGTACTAGGACCCTTCACAGTCAGTATTCCCACGCATTGAGCGACTTTCCCGACGCATACGGGCACTTTGCAAAACCTGGCGAGAATCTGCAGCACGCTGAATCCTCTGTTTTCAGCCCTGAAAATGTGCCAGATCACCTGTACAGCGGTCCCCTCGCGTCCCCGAACCTCCTAGGGGTATTAGGGACCGTTTAGGGCCAAAACCCTAAACCTGCAAAAATACACAGCAGGCTGTAATTTACTGTTTCCCGCTCCACTTCGTGTGCCGGTCGCATCCGTAGCAAGTCCTTGAGCTCCCGCACGTGTAGGGCTACTTGCCCTTTGAATCGGACGAGATTTCTGGCGTGAAACCTCTCCGAATTCACCTGTACCTGCGGGGGATTAGCCGCTAGCTAATCCAGTACCTGTGCAAGAGGCTCTTGCCTCGCCAATCGCGGATGAACCCACACAATTGTACATTGGTCAAATGAAAAGCCCACTAGAGGGGCATAACATACTGCCATAGGGGGGAGAGAGGGCAGTGCGTAGCGTGCAGGGCATCACTCTTGGCACCGCACTGTACATAGGAGGGAAAGCAAGCACTCCATAGCTCTTAACTTGTGACAAAATCTGACACATTTATAAGCATTTTCCCGTTTCGGGGTTGCCGCCTAAAAATCTCCCAACCGGTTGCCCAGTTGACTTCACGGCAGAGTAAGAAAATGTTCCCCTTGTCATTCCGGAGGTAATGACGCAAACGCATTTTCAGGTCCCAGAATAGCAGTTCCCTAAATTTTAGGAGATGCTGCCATTGTATCTCTCTAGGTCATCTGACCCTCTTTGTACACTGCAGCCACACTCAGAACTGAAATGTAGGCTCTGTAGCAAAGGATTCCACTTTGGCTAGTCAATGACCCCACTTTGGCTAACCATAGTCTTTGTCCAACCTTAGTGCTCTCTTGCCCTCATGCCTGGACTCCCTCTGGACAGTTCCACACTAGCTATGCAATGCAGGGCAGTTAGATTTCTCGAAGGGTGTTTCCAAAAAGTGAAAGTAAATAACTAATAAGAATGAAATCAAGAAAAAGGATAGATAGTAGTCACACGCTGGTGACAGCAGCCCTGCTTCACCCTAATAGTGGAGTGAACCGGTGTAGAAAGCCCCTGAGGGGTGCGTACATGCCCTACTACTGATCTGTATAATGCCATGACCCCCAAATGAGCTCTGTGGGTACTCCCATTTCCTGTAATCTGCGCATCAATAGAGCTCTGGGTACTGAAAGAGCCGCCACGCCTCACGCGAGTTCGGACTCGAGAATAGCTGGTATAGATCCTGCTCGAGTCGGGCCAAAAAAGCCCTCTTCTGCCGCCGCACCAGGCGTCGGATGTCAATCTGTGACTGTCTGTGAGTGACGTCTTTGTGGCTGTATCCATGTCCTCGTGGTGTCTAGCTGGTCAGGTCTTGGCGGATGAGCTTGGTGATCTCTGACTGTGTAAGAGTGAGAGATGGTGTATCCAATGAGTACTGAATGGTGGCAGCATGTCTATGCTAACCCCATGTGCCTGAAACCATGATGCCATCTCCCCATGCCAGCATGTTGTATCTCCTTGCATGGCTAACTGTCGAGAGGACTCAAGTGCAATGCGAGCATATCTGTCTCTAGGAAGTTCCCATGTGCGGTTTATGAAGGAGACTGATCTGGTGAGCGCCTCCACCACTAGTGGGGGGGCCGCTAGCTTTGCTCGGATAATGGCCCGTGGTACTGATGCCTGGCTCTAATGAGCCGCGAGATCATAGGGACGAGAGGTTTCTCCATGTTCTCCCATCCATCTGTGCAACCCGGCCTCCCGTGGTGATCCAATGAAGGTCCCCATATCTCAGCTCCATAGAGCAATGCTGAAGCCACCAAAGTGTCAAAGAGCCAGAGCTTCGTGCGGGGCTCCTGAAATTGAACCTGGAAACACATCTTCTCCAATCTACCCAATGCTGTGTGGGCTCTAGTCAGTGTGGTCTCTTTTGCTCTTCTGAGTGTAAATGCAGGTCCGCTAAAAACCACTCCAAGGTAGGTGTAAGCATCTGTGTACTCCACAGTCTCCTGGCCGTATGTGAATGTAGGTGCTGACCTCGTGATCCACTGTGGGGTGGTATTAAATAACCTTGGTTTTACCAAGGGTGATAGACAAACCACTTTCGTGGGCAAACCTATGCAAAGCATGCAATTGACGTTGCATTCCCTTTGGAGATTTGGAGATCAACACTATATCATCAGCATATAACAACAGTGGAATCCATGTCCCTGCCAACTGTGCACCTCTATCACCATCGCTCTCAATGTAGTCAGAAACCTCATCCACATACATACCGAAAAGAGTCGGAGAGAGCGGGCAGCTCAAACCGGCCTGTTCAATCCAAAAAGGGCGGTAGACTTTACTTCAAACCTTGATTTAGCTTTCACCCATTATTAGTCGTCTATTCTACCTGTGCTATAATGACACAAGAGAGGGGAGAGGGATACAGGCTGCTAGATTGCACCTGTATGAGTAGACCAACACCAGATTGGCCCCTAACTTATGCGCCCCTTTCGGTATTTCTTTATTGTTTAAAAGAGAGAATAAATGCTGAGGTTCCCTACAAGCTGCCCCGCACAAACTCGGCTGAATTTCAACTATTCCAACCCGATTTCGGCAGCATAACTGTATTAGGATCCTTCACAGTCAGTATTCCCACGCATTGAATGACTTTCCCGACGCATACGAGCACTTTGCAAAACCTGGCGAGAATCTGCAGCATGCTGAATCCTCTGTTTTCAGCCCTGAAAATGCGCCAGATCACCTGTACAGCGGTCCCCTCGCGTCCCCGAACCTCCTAGGGGTATTAGGGACCGTTTAGGGCCAAAACCCTAAACCTGCAAAAATACACAGCAGGCTGTAATTTACTGTTTCCCGCTCCGTTTCGCGTGTCGGTCGCATCCGTAGCAAGTCCTTGAGCTCCCGCACGTGTAGGGCTACTTGCCCTTTGAATCGGACGAGATTTCTAGCGTGAAACCTCTCCGAATTCACCTGTACCTGCGGGGGATTAATCGCTAGCTAATACAGTACCTGTGCAAGAGGCTCTTGCCTCGGCAATCGCGCATGAACCCACACAACTGTACATTGGTCAAATGAAAAGCCCACTAGAGGGGCATAACATACTGCCATAGGGGGGAGAGAGGGCAATGCGTAGCGTGCAGGGCATCACTCCTGGCACCGCACTGTGCATAAGAGGGAAAGCAAGCACTCCATAGCTCTTTACCTGTGACAAAACTAAAAATGAGGCTCTCCCCCTCCTAAATTCAGCGCCAACTCTTGTTGCATGAGGCAAGTGCACCAGAAGGTGCCACTTGGCACATTTATAAGCATTTTCCCGTTTCGGGGTTGCCGCCTAAAAATCTCCCAATCGGTTGCCCAGTTGACTTCACGGCAGAGTAAGAAAATGTTCCCCTTGTCATTCCGGAGGTAATGACGCAAACACATTTTCAGGTCCCAAAATAGCAGTTCCCTAAATTTTAGGAGATGCTGCCATTGTATCTTTCTAGGTCATATGACCCTCTTTGTACACTGCAGCCACACCTAGAACTGAAATGTAGGCTCTGTAGCAAAGGATTCCACTTTGGCTAGTCAATGACCCCACTTTGGCTAACCATAGTCTTTGTCCAACCTTAGTGCTCTCTTGCCCTCATGCCTGGACTCCCTCTGGACAGTTCCACACTAGCTATGTAATGCAGGGCAGTTAGATTTCTCGAGGGGTGTTTTCAAAAAGTGAAAGTAAATAAATAATAAGAATGAAATCAACAAAAAGGATAGATAGTAGTCACACGCTAGTGACAGCAGCCCTGCTTCACCCCAATAGTGGAGTGAACCGGTGTAGAAAGTCCCTGAGGGGTGCGTACATGCCCTACTACTAATCTGTACAATGCCATGATCCCCCAAATTAGCTCTGTGGGTACTCCCATTTTCTGAAATCTGCGCATCAATAGAGCTCTGGGTACTGAAAGAGCCGCCACGCCTCACGTGAGTCCGGACTCAAGACTAGTTGGTATAGATCTTGCTCGAGTCTGGCCAAAAAAGCCCTCTTCTTCCGCCGCACCAGGCGTTGGAAGTCAATTTGTGACTGTCTGTGAGGGACGTCCCCAAAAGCACCTTCCTCTGATGTCTGGCTCTAGTCTGGCGGCACTCCTCATCGTACCAGTTTTTCTGAGGCAGGCTCCCTGATCGGCGTCTCTGCTCAGGCTTGGTGTGTGGGTATGCCTCTGCTGCTGCATCATGTAATGTCTGTGTTAGTATAGTAGTTAGCTCCTCCAGAGGTCGCCCCGGGTCCACAGTGCATAGGCGTCTGTAGATTCCGTCTATGTACACAGAATCCGTCTCCCGTGTGAAGGTGTAGCGAGTAGGGGCTGCTACCCGTGGCCTGTGTGTTACACTGAACTGGAAGGAGACGGTCATCGACGCCGGAGCATGGTCCACTGCCACCTCGACCGGTCTGGGCCCAACTGTATGATTGTGGATAGTAGAGATGAGATTCGGCTGTGCCATGACATAGTCCACTGTGCTGGCTCCATGTCTGTGTGGGAAGCATGTGAAACCTCGCGCAACAAGAAATCTCTGTAGGCCATTCAAGATGGCCAATCCATGTGCGGTGCCCATGTCTATCAAGTGTCGCCCGTACTCAGTATATTCCACATCGTGTGATAGTTTGGACAGGCCCGTCTCTACAACATCTAGCTCTCTTAGCATCTCCTTTGAAGTGTCATAAAACATTGTCTGGTGATGGGTAGTCCTAGCATTGAAGTCCCCTAGAATGATAATGTCACCATCTCTAGAGAACTCCCATATGTCATCATCCAAAATAGAGAAAGGGGACTGTCCTCTGGGTGATGCATAAACTGATGTACTCGGGGGAAAGTAGCAAATAGCAAGGTATAGATATCTGCCTGTCTCTGCTTTCAATCTCACCCACATGTACCTATCGTGCTCATCCCTCCGGGCTATATGTATCAATGGTTGCAGATCCTCTCTAAATAACACTTCCACTCCCCCCGAGCCCCGTCCTATGTGCTTTGAGCGTGTCTCCTGTCTGTAAGTTGTCTCCCACCTGTATCCATTGATGTGAGGCATGGATTGCCCAGGGGCGTGGTGTGTCTCAGAGTAAAAGATGATGTCTCTTCCTAGTAAAGCTATCCTTAAAAGCACCCACGTCAAGACGCATAGATCCATTACAGTTCCAGGCAGCCACTTGGAGTGTGGTCCCATAAGTCTCGCACCGTCATGTGGAGCGTCGCTCTAGGATTACCACTCTTCCATCTCGGTAAAAGGCAATCTTGCCTTTTCCCCTTGCCGCTCTAATCTCCGGCATTACTTCCTGCATATGAGCGATGTGCGAGAGGGTGAGATCATCCCCGAGAAAGATGCCCGTCTCTTTAAGAGCTGGTCTTTTCTTCAAGAAGGACTTCTTCGCTTCCATGGAGGGAAAACGGAGGATGAGTGCTCTTTCTTTTGAGGTTTCCCCACTGCTTCCATTTTTCTTTATGTTGTCCACTCTCCATGCTCTTGTGTGCGTCGGCTCATGAACCCCCATCAGGGCTATGAGTTCTTTTACCTGTTCTTCCACATTGCCTTTGTCTTTAAGACCGCAAATTCTCACATGTAAAGCGCACACCTGTCTTCTTTGCTCCTCCTCTAGTGTCTGATTAATGATAGTGGGTGTGGATGTGGGCGTTATTTCCTTGCCTTTTCCTTTCTTGGCCACCTTGATCCATTTCTCGGCTTCATCCGCCTTCTGTTGAGTTTTGGTAAGAACATCCACCCAAGAAGTCGTCATTTCTTTGTGTTGCTCTTCTCCCTCTTTGATGGCCTGTACTTGCTCCTTGATCGTGTTGATTTCTTCGATTATTGAGGGTTGCAGTTCGCCCTCTTACAGTGTGTTTCTTGATTGTGCTTCGGCCAGATCTTTCTTGAGTGATGCAATCTCTTCATCCTGAGTCGTCACTCGGTCTTCCAGCGTATTTATCTTGCTCTCTTGGATCAACACGCGTCCTTCGAGCATGTTTATTGTGCCCAAGAGATTGCGGTTCATCTTGGTGATGGTCTCCGTCATTTCCTCTTTGCACTTTTGAATGGCATCCTCTTTTCACCAAGAGGCCAAGGGCCCGCAACTTGGAGCTTGCATGTTGGGAAGCTCGTGTCCACTGACTTGAGTCCCTTTGGCGGCTCATGATGGGCTCGTCCAGAAAACGGCCCGAGACCATGTCTTGCTTGACGCGCGCGGGAGCCTTGGTGGCACCGCGCGGAGTTGAAGTTTAGCTGAGTGCGGAAGCGTCTTTAGGATCAATGTTGAGCAAACGGGCCATTCGTGCCTTGAGCGTATATTTAAGAGGTCCCCCTGGAACTCTCTCAGGCCACTTTGGGCTAACTTGGAAAAATGCCGAAAAGTCCCTGGTGGGCTGAACCTGCCAACAGCCCGTCAGTTGAGAACGAGGAGCGCCATGGGCGTGCGTTCATGAATGTGCATGGCTGATCTCGAAGAGGAAGCCGAGGTCTCCCCGTGGAGTACCTAAACGTCCAAATCGGACATACCGTCCGCGTGTAGCATCGAGCCGATGCTCGCCGAAACGAACCGACTACGAATCTGCCGCAGCCTTCGTCTGCGAACGAGGAGCGCCTCAGGCGTGCGTTCGTGAATGTACATAGCTGAGCTTGAAGAGGAAGTCAAGACCTCCGCGTGGAGTACTTGAACGTCCAAAACGGATCACCTGTCCGCGTGTGGCGCCTTGCCGATGTTTGCTGAAGAGACCCGCCGGCTACGAGCCGACGGCCCCGAAACTGGGTCATGGAGTCCCCATGCGTGGCGGACTCCCCCGATTACCTCCACGTGATGAAGTGGGGGGGGACACTCCCGTTACCGGGCACTCTCAAACCCCCGCACGTGTCCATAGTACCTAGACGGTGAGGTGAGGTGAGGTGAGGAGAGAGAGAGAGAGAGAGAGAGAGAGAGAGAGAGAGAGAGAGAGAGAGAGAGATCTTTCTTCTCTTGTCCAGGAATGAGCTGAAAATATTTTCAGGAGAAGTAGTTCGTTTTGGGAATCATTGTCGAGATCCTCAATGGCACCAATTGGATCGACTCTTCCAAAAGTGAGCCTCTTTAATTTTAGCGTTTCTTTTGGTGTTGTTTTTTCATGCAAAAGGTAACTTTTTTTCTAGCAATGAAGCTATACTTCCTGTGCACGAGTTTAATGACAAGCTTCTGATATCATGCTTCTTGGATTAAAGTCTGGATCTGGAGGGTTTTACACAAAGGCAGACTAGGGAAGAGGCAGAGAATGAAATGCAAAACTTGATGACTTCAGCACAATATACAGCTGTAAGTTTCTCAGAGTTGCTGTTTGTGAGTCAAAGCCAGGGCTCAAAAATATGTTGCACATGCTGTGAGTCTTTTGAAGTTCAAGGGACAGTTTAGGTGTAAAAGTGAAATTGTGAATCTTGCTGATTGATTGATGATCCCTGGCGTGTTATTCAAGGATTTTTGCAGAATGGTTTTCACCTTTTCAATTGTGAGTTTAAGGTGACTCTCTCTCATATCCTGATTACAAGCATGGGTACACGGGATGCTGCTTGGCTGAAAGCAACAAACAGTCCTTTTTGAAAATGGGTTTCTCCATTCTGCTGTCTCTCTTCAGTTGTAAACACGGTATGAAGGGCTGTCCAAGACTGCAATGGCAATGTATGATGGAGCTGATTGTTAAATGGCTTGTGGATGACTGCCAGGAGTCTATACCTTGCACTTTCCTTTAAATGTGAATCTGGGCATATCCTGGATTCTTTAAGCTAGGTTTATATAAGGCTGCAATCGCAATGCATCCACTCCTCCTGCTGATGCCAAAAATTATTCGTCCGATACGCTTTGGGCTGAAGTTGCAGTCTTTTAGTCCTATTCCACTGTTTGATGAAAATTCAGGCTTCAAAAGCGTTCCATGAATGAAAATGCAGTACACTTGCCTCCTCTGTTAGAGTTATGGCATCTCTCTGGATTCATTCAGTTGGTCCTAGACTCCTAGTTTCTCCCAGCGACAGGTGTTAGGGAGTGAGGACTGTTTTGTGGCTGTGCCTGGGCAGAGTGAGGTTGTTCTCATGTGGGGATTTTGCAGCCATGTTTAGCTTGGTTGGTCCCATGGCCATGTAGGCTCTTGCAGGCCTCGGATATTTTATTCCAGCCTCTCCTATTTTTTCCTCAGGCACTGGTACCATCTGCTGCCTTGTGCCATGCTTTCCCCTATTTTATGAGGTCGTGAGGCATGAGGCTGGGTTGGTCAGCTGGCTGAGGTACATATATATGTGCCCGGGGGGGGGGGGGGGTTACTTCTACAAACACATCAGTTAGAACTCACAGGGGGGCAGCCTCTCGGGTGCAGATGAGGGCAAGGCTGGCAGGTACTGGAGGACATCTTCCTAGCGTTTCTGCCCAGCTTCTCGTGCACTTCCCTCCTCAGGGCAGCCTTACATGGCTTTCTGTTCTTGTAGTGGCAGAGTTTCTCATCTGAGATCCAGATTCAGATCTAGTTTGCCAGGAGGAGATGCGCTAGATCTATGCTCTAAGAGCATGTTAGAGGTGGTACCCATGCGGAGACCATGTCAGTGGTCTCTTGTGCATGAGCAGATGGCAGTAGCACTCACAATTGTGTGTACCTCGGGTCTATCCATTGGGGCATGTCAGATCTGTCATGGACCACCCTTGGTCACTTGTGTGAGTAGTTTGTTATCAGCATGGAGAGCCTTTCCTAGATCTCTCTTTCTCTCTCTCTCTCTCTCTCTCTCATTTTCAGATGTCCGTCTCTTCTTACCTCAATGATCTCTCTTCTCCACAGTTGCCTTGTTCATTCATATGGCATTTGAGGTGTTCTCTTGTGTGAGAGGATCTTATCAGAGTGAGCGAGATTGGAATCAAGGTGTCCATCGGATCACACGCCAGTTCTTGTCTTCACTGCATCTTCCGCTGCCTATTCTGACATGGTATCAGAGCCCTAGGTGACGGAACCACCTTGGATGCTCGGTATACGCTGATCCGGTGCCGTTTTGGACTTGATTGAGAGTGAAGAAGCTTGCTGTTTTTTTCTGGTCGGGGGCTGATTTGGGTATGTGGAGGCTATGGATCCTCGTCTACGACTTCCCTGTCTTTTACCCTTGATTACCCCGACCTCTCTTCACCAAGGAAAGTCGATGGAGGTTACACAATGTGGAGCATTGCTGGATTGTTTCGGTTTTCCCAGATGGAGTTATGTTGCCGTGCCTTTCGGCAAGGGGACCATGCATGCGGCTTACCTAGGCCATCTCACCCAGTTGGGAACATATTTGGGTGGCACATCACGCAACACAGATGCAATCACAAGACATCAAGACATAAATTCTCCAATGAATAGTCCCCCTGAGAACCAAGGTCCATGCCATGAGAAATGCAAAGGCCACACATCCCTATGAATACTCCCTCCGAAAACCTAAGTCTGAGCCATGAGATTCAAAGGCCATATACAACCAAACATCCCCGAAACCACAGCCTGCGACGTTTGGAGGTTCCATGTACAACTAAACGCTCCCTAGACCACAACGTGCGTCGGTTAGAGGTTTCTAATTACAACATCCACATGAATACTCCTCAAGGCCCGAGCGATGAGTTGATTCAGATCTTTCAATCACTATTTTCCATTGAATACTCCTCCCATACCAATGTACGAGCCATGAGTTATTAACAAGGAATAATACAATTGAAAACCAGAATCAATCAACCTCAATCGACATCAAGCCAAGTTCAAAATAGATAAATTCTATTTCAAACAATTTTGCAAACATTATTCTCACACAAAGTTCAAAAGTATCTAAATACAAAGCAAACTTATAATCATTCTGGGTTTGTCTCTGCTAGTCGAACTTGAAGTACGATTGCCTTGTCGTTCTATACCAAAGAAATGGTTCAAATTTAGATATGAATGGTAGCATCGTTCTTGTTGTGCCATGGCATGCCCAAAAGAGCGTTGCAATGCCCAAAGTTCATGTGAAAGTCTGCCTTGCCATTGTACGCTTGGATGTTGACTGAAAGAACACCAATGAGTGGTACAACTTTATTACCCCGTGGCTAGCTCGATCACAAGTTCTCCATGTTACATGCTTGGACACTCCCAAGCGAGACATCAGTAGCAACAGAAGAACATAAACTGCAAAATCACTGAACTTAGAGAGAGAGAGAGAGAGAGAGAGAGAGAGAGAGAGAGAGAGAGAGAGAGAGAGAGAGAGAGAGAGAGAGAGAGAGAGAGAGAGAGAGAGAGAGATGAAATGAAATGAAATGTTATATTAACGTCTTCAAAAGGCCAAAATGACCTATAAACCAAAGCGTTACAATGTGGTGAATCTGATACAAAGTCAGAGTAACAAAATGATAAAATAAAAGTACCGTGGGATCCTAAACTGGTAGGTGTGAACTAAGCAGCTAGCTGGGATAGCTATATCACAAGTCACAAGAAATCCAGCATCGGTTGCTGGCGGATCTCATCAATCTCCTGCATGGATAGTAGTCTGACGGGGCGTCGTGCATGTCGGGCCAAAGTTATCTGAATCCTCTGATGTAGCCTCCGTCTATGCTGTGTAGTCCTCCGTAGTCGCGGGCGTCTGGATCTCCCCAGCTCAGTCGCTCGATCGATCAATGTGCCTCTGGTGTGAGGCGACAAGATCTGCTGTGGTAATAGCTCCTCTAGGTGTCCAGTGTCTGCTCTAAAGAAGTCTGTGATGTGTCTCTTGAGACTGGCTAGCCTCTCCTCTCATCAGACTCTCTCTGTGTCTGCGCAACTCGAGCAGGAACAAACCCATGCATCTTTGATCCTCGTAGCTCATGACTCTGGACAGTGGTCCAAAGCCCTCTCTGAACAAGCAGTGGAAGCGGCCTCGTATCTCGTAGTAGACAGAGAGAATTGACACGGCACGGCGGAGTTTCGAGCCAAGATGCACTAGCCCTAAAGATTGGCGGCCCTTCCGGCATTTCTTTATTATTATGCTTGCAAAGTACAACTCTCTCTAAGATTGTGTCCATATGCTTTGCAGAGGAGTAGCCCAAAGGGCGCTTTCAAACAGTTTAAGGGATGCCAAAAAGTACAGTCCCAAAAGCATTCAATCTATAGGCATTTCACCACAAAAAGCATCTGGACCAAAATCACTACGTAAAACTGTCCACAACCAGCTTGCTACATGGCACTGTTAGCACAAATCACAAAATTCCGAACAACTTGCCACGTCAGCCATAGTTACCGGGGAACGCTCCCTAGCCCCTGTTCCGGCGTTCCGGGGGACAGTTCCCTTCCCGAACGTTCCGGAACGTCCCGGAATGTTTGACATTCCGGGTGGCCAATGCAAACCGGAACGGCCGTTCCGGAACGTTCCGAAACGCCCCCGGACCGTTCCGGAATACCCCTGGAACGGCCAACGGCCACAAACAAATTTGGCAAAAATTGAAAAAATTGAAGTAAATGTTTGGGCTTCTTTTGAAAGTGTGCAAGGCCTCAAGGACTCATAAAATGCACCCCCCTCCCCCTTTCTCTTCACAAGCTAATCCTCAAGGCTCAAGCTCTCCCCTCTCACTCTCAAGATCTCTCCCTCTCAAGACTCACTCTCTCAAGGCTCAAGGCTTCAAGCCTTCAAGCTCTCTTCCTCTCCCTCCCACTCTCTCAAATCTCTCCCTCTCCATCTCTCTCTCTCTCTCTCTCTCTCTCTCTCTCTCTCTCTCATCATCTAGTCATAGCAAGGTTGAATGGTCTTCAAAACGAGTTTTTTGTGAGTATTAGAGTCAAAGCACTCTAATACTCCTTGTATTTAAACACAAGGAGCTAAAAATTGCACTATTTGGGTGTTTTTTATACCTCCCGTTCCGCGACGTTCCCGTTCCGGACCCCTAGCCGTTCCCCCGTTCCGCGGGGATCCCGTTGCCGTTCCCGTTCCGCGTTCCGGGTAACTATGACGTCAGCAGCACATCACAATTTCCAAGAATCCGTATGGTCTGCCACATCAGCATGTTAGTGCGATTTACAAAAATCAGGTCTAGACGTCAAGCTTTTGATATTTTGGGTTTATGCGCCTCAGCCGATGCTCCATAAGTTCTTTTAAGTTAAGAGGGGGTTAGGTATTTAAAACCCTAACCCCTTAGGCCCCATCGGCCATCTTCTTGGTTTAGTATCTCTTGTCTTCTCTGCCATTCCTTTCCAATTGGGCACACCATGTCATCACTTGGTGACATTTCCCCTTCTTGAAAGAATTTTAATCGCCCTCAATTACATTTATTAAAACAGCCAAAGGCGAGAAACTCTCTTCAGTAGACACTGATTCTATATACTTATACACCAGACTCCACCAATCCAACACTTGTACAAAGACATCAGTCAACTGATCAATCATGTTTTCGTTGAGGGTCTCAGATACAAATCATGATCATGGTAACCATTTAGCAATCAGATTGAGACCGCGTTGATCTTTCCACGGATATCTTGATCTACTAAATCTTGTTACTAACAGATGCAAATCCTTTCTTTTCACATTTCAATCAAGCAAACTATGCCCATGACCATTCCACAAGACAGTACATCCACATAGCATGCAATTCACAAAATCACACTTAGTTCCCATTGAACACGGTATTTCAATCATCCAATCTAGCTATCTTATTCCGTCGAAAAGTCTTGATGCATCTAGATCATTGTACAACCATCTCATCCTTCTGGAACTCTTGATGCACTCATAGCTGTATTAAGTCATCTCATCCAACTAGACATACTGATGCACTAGAATCTCAGTCAATTCACATTCAGTTCTCATTCACTTACCCATCACATCGAGATCTCCCTAATCTCTAACAGATGTCTATATATACTAAGTTCAAATCATTCATTAGACAAAATGCTGCAGACATTTAATCTTTCTCTACATGTCCCTAACAATACACACATGAAAGGGTACATGTTTTCAGTTCAATTAAGGAAATTCCCAATGCAGTGCACATCTGTTCATAAAGTCATTCCGCAAAATATTGTCAGTTCGTCAATTTCCCTAAAATGTCAACGAGAAATTAGTGACTTTATTCAATGTAGGCAATTTGTGACAAAGAAGTGGAGTGGCTCCCCTCTTGTGCAGTCTGCACCACACCAGATTCAACCTGCTGATTCAACGATAACTTTTGGCATATACATTGCTTATGATCCAAAAGCTTCGAAGTACAACTCTCTCTGAGGAGAATTTGAGATGTTCTCCTCCTCCATCCACTTTGCATCGAGGCCCTGATGGCGAAAAAGTACCCTTGACCAAATTATCCGATGGACCTAGCTTCTCTTTCTGTTTTGTTCTTGTGCCCTGTGACTTGTTGGTAGCCCTACTGGCCTCCCTTGTTTGGCACTTTAATCCAGATCTTTGGAATTCTCTGATCTACTAGCTGATTCCCTTTATGTTCTATTAAGTTTTCTTGTCCCTTGGACCTGTTGCTAGCCTCGCTGGCCTTCCCTGTCTATGGCATTTCAATTTCAATCGTCGGATTCTTCGATGAACTATAAGCTGATTTCCCTACTTCGTCGGAACCTTCAGATGCACTATCATCTGATTCCCTTTCTTCTCCGAAATCCTCTGATGAACTTGCATTTGGTTTCCTTAGTTCATTGGAACCCTCGGACGCACTATCATCTGATTCCCTTACTTCTATGGAATCCTTTGATGAACTTTCATCCAGTACCTTTGATTCATTCTCTTCACTGAAAGACTATTGCCTTGTTGAGGTGGACACTAGCGTGTCCGTAGGATAAGTCAATGAGCTGGCATGCATTCCAAAACCTTGCTTGTCATGTTGCATAAGTCTCTGAATAGAGTCGGACTTCTGTTGCAGAGAAGTTGTCGAATCTCTTTTGGCAAACCACAACAAAACCACTCAATCTGGTCCCTCAAACTGATCCTCCGAAACGAGGACATTGGCAAAAAGGTATCCCAAAACCTATGGTAGTAGTCATCCAACATGTATTTCTTAGTTATTCTCAAATGATGCCAAGCTGTGATGACATCTTCATATTCTTATGATATCCAAGTTGACGCGAAAGTTCTCTTGAATTTTACCCACTTTGTAGGTGCTTCTCTGCGTAACAATAGAGTAGACTACCATGTCTATGCGTTTCCTTTCAAGTAAGAGGCCCCCTTTCGCACCTTGGAGCGTTCCGAAACGACCTCCTGAGAAGGCGACATCAAACTGTTGTATGAACTCAAGGGCTCGATGGGCATCCTGGTAGCCTGAAAACGTGTCAAACCTGACTACTTGACCCCCATCTTTGAACTCCTTGGTCTTCTTACCCATCTTTTCATTGTCAGAAGAGGACGAGCTCTCCTCTGAGTTGCTAGATGGCCTCCCATGCCTTCTAGACTTTTTTCAATAATCTGCTTTTCTTGCTTTTTCTCTGCTTCTTGCGCCTTTTCTCATCCTCTCTGGAACTAGAGGACGACGAACTGTTGGAACTCTTTGAAGACGAAGAGAAATCTGAGTCATCCTCGAAACAAACACGCTTCTTGGATTTGCTTGCCGCCTCGAAAGTCGACTTCCACCGACTTCCTCTTCTTTTGAGAGTGCTTCAAACCTTTTATTAACTGGTTCATCACCTTGTGGCTCTCAATGCTTTAGTGGATCTTAGCTTGGACAAGTAGTGGAACTTGCATTACTGCGGAGCTTATGGCTGATACCTTCTCTTTATATGATCTGTGCTTAGTAGGGTAGAAGGTAGCTGCGACATGACACCAAAAAGGTGGTCATTGATGTGTGAAAGATCTTTCACACTGGTAAAACTGAAGACGAAGTTAGCATCGACTCTCAAGAAGTGCCATATGTAAGCAAGTTTGATGGTGACTTGCCTGAAGTCATAAAAAATAACCTAGACACCGACCAAGTAAGGTCATTGATAGGGGGCTTGATCATTTCAAAATAATCTTCTGTTTTCCTGACACTCAATCGTGCATAAGGATAATCATTCGAATGGGTCATGTATGGATCACATGGATGTGTCTAATCAGAAATACCATCAGAAATCCTTACAAGCTAGGAGGTCGATTCAAGAAGTTGATCACTGGCGTGTTGCCAGGATAGACAAGGAAGCAGCTGAAGAATTTAAGAAGCATGGCTCATGGAAGGATGAACCCAAAACATCTTGAAGTAAACCGACACGTTGATGGTGACCTGGTCTGCCAAATTTCCTCTACTGTTGACACGTAGGAGATGATATGGGCACTACTTTGCACACCTTTGGGACTGTTCTGCTGGTTGTTCCAGTGGCTGTTGGAGGATGACAGATTCAGTTGCTCAGATCATCATGGGAGGATGTCTATAGTCTTCAGAATTATTACAAGGCGTTTAGAGTGGCATTACTCTCTTCTAGGCTTATTTATTCTTGAAGACTGCCTCATGTTGTCTTGTATAGCTGCTTTCTACTACTCCTCACTGGGTGCCGTTAGATTTCCTCACGGAGACATTAATGCTTATCTTTTCATCAAAGGAGCCCTCTTTTCAAATCCTGTTCCAATAGTTCAGTTGATTATAGCCTCATAGTTGTAACATAAAATTTCATTGGCTGCAGACCACAAAGAGTGACTGTATAGCTAATCTGTTTCACATGTGAATGCTCCAGGAATTATATCATGAGCTGCATGCTCTAGACAGATTTGAAACTGAGTATCGTCGAAAGCTGCAGGAGGAGGAGTTGTTCAACAACTCTCAAAGAGGTGAGGCTTTATGAGAATTTACCGACATATAGGTCTGTTTGCCATTCATGTTTGTGAATTTTATATGGGTCTGTATGTCAGGTGACAGTCTTGCCATTTTGAGAAGTGAACTGAAGAGCCAGAAGAAACATGTAAAAAATTTGAAAAAAAAGTCATTGTGGTCAAAAATACTGGAAGAGGTATTTCTCATTTGAAGTATGAATCTTGTGATCTCATTGCTGTATCTTTTGTGACATATCTAGTTCAACATACTATTCAGGTCATGGAAAAGCTGGTAGATATTGTGTATTATCTTCATCACGAAATCCAAAATGCCTTTCATGATGCAGGTATGCACCATCCCTTTTTCTTCAAAGCCAATATAATCCCTGTGCAGATTTCTTGATACAAACTGAAGAGGTGTTCAGATAAGTATGTGAACTTAAGAAATGCAATTAGCACCATCCTAAGGGAAACCTCTAAAAACGAGAGACTTGTGCTGTCCAGATCGCAGGTCTTCCCATTTTTATGTTGGTGGCCACTCTTCAGACTTGTGAAGCTGTATCCTGAGAAGTTTTCAGAAGCTGTAGTAAATCCACGTGTGGGCCTGCCTATACCAATTGCCTCACTTTACACGTCTTCAATGGATACTTATCTGGCCACTCTCAAGTCTTCTTATGGCTGGTCGAGACTAATGTTTTTTGCTAACAGAAGTGCAGAATCTCCAAAGTCCTGCCCTTCCCTTCGAGCTACCTTTGGCAGCTGTGCTCCTTGCTGCTGTCTGGGTGGGTGTACACTGCATTGCTTCTCCCTGCTGCTCTTATCCTGTGCAGCTTACCTTTGCTTTGGAAACAGGAAAGTCTTGCACGTTTCTCGAGACTTCTATTTTTATGCCATAGTGCAGGGTATAGATACTACTGTGGGGCCTAGTTGCTTTTCGCGTATTCAGGACCTACTGGGTTTTATGTCTCCATGTCTAGATGAGGGATCATGATTTATAATATTGTGGCTTCAGTTGCCTCATATGGATGCTTGGTTTATTGGAGGGGACTCATATATTCAGTCTACGGATGAAGGGAGAGCTGAGGTGTTGGCATACCTAACCTCCGTCCAGTCGAGGAGGCGCCACATGTAACCTTCGCATGCATGATGGAGCATGTATATATATGTAGATGTAAGAGCTGAGGCGTTGCCACCTATAACGTTCCTTTCAGGATGCAAGGGACCAAATTTTGTTTTCTTTGTGTGGTTCAGATCAATGGCACGCACCCTCATTCTCACAAGTTCTTAGTACTCATAATTTTTCATGGACGTCCACTGACAAGGTGGCTACCTCATAGAGTGCCTTGGTTGATCTTTTGTTGATCAAATGGCATGGTGGATGCTTGGGATTGCTCTCTGAGACCACTCTTCATGTCCCTCTGTGTCCATTTTACGACTACTAGGGTATTGTCGACAGGTGGCCGTATTTTGGATCTTCTTCTTGCTTAGTAGGATCTTTAGTTTCCTTTTAAACACAAAGAGATTCTTTCACTTGGGATTCTGCTCAGTCTGAAGGGTTTTCACGCTCAGGGTTTTCCTTCCTTGCATCTAGGTCAAAGATGCAATTAGCCATTGGGTCCATCTTGCGGGTCACATTTACTTTTTCTCTATAAGGGTGGTCCATGCCAAACTCCAAGGTAGAGCCAAAACCCTCCTATGCCGTGCATTGAATTTCTCTCTAGTTTCTCTCCTCTTTGCTTCTCTAAATTCAATTTTCTCTCTAAAACAATTTTCTCTCTCCTAGCAGATTTCTCTCTCTCTAATATGTACTCAATTATCTAAAAACCCATTTCAAATTTTCATGGGCATGAAACCCTGAAACCTCGAAACCTGCAAAACGTTTCGGCAATACCTACGAAATGTGCAACCTCCTTGAGAATAAAAAACCTCGCTTTGTAGGGAGTCTAGAGTCGTGTATGTTATTCACATATGCACACACAAAACTACATTTCTGCTTATAAGTTATAATATATAAAAATGCATTCGCACGTGCACGTGTGCGCACACAAACATTTGCTTACCGTAAAATATTTGGGGAGACTTGGTTTGCGTCCCTTCATTTCAAGTTATTAGCCATATATATAATGTATGTATGTGTGTGCATTGTGTACACACACACACACACACACACACACACACACACACACACACACACACACATTTGTTTTTAGATTTATACTGAAATATATCACAAAACATGTTTCAGTTTTTCTATCCCCTAAAACAAAACATTTCAAAACCTTGAAATGGTCGAAACCACAAAACGTTTGGAGCATGTTGTCAAAGTCGATTAAAGACCAAGGGGGGGGTGGGGGGGAGAGAGAGAGAGAGAGAGAGAGAGAGAGAGAGAGAGAGTCTCTTGAACCAATCAACCTTGGCAGTGAATAATTGATACAATGTACAATGGGGGCAAGGGTTACATATATACCCACCTCAATAAATTGCCCTACCCAGACTTTGACAAATAAGTGAAATAAATACCTAAAAGCCAAAATAAATAATGGGATCACTTTGGGCAGTTTACTTGAGATGCCAAAACTCAACATACGTCACTTTTCTTGCCCTCTATAACTTGAAGTACGATCTAATCTGTTTGTTACAATGAAGATGAACAAAATTTGTAGAGAATTTTTTTCTTCCATTCAAAACAATCAAGATTTAAGAGGAAAGTGAAGCGTGTCAGGTGCAAGTGGAAGAAACTAAGGATTTTAACTCGGACCTAGTACGTCGCACAAACACGAGGTTGCTTTACTTCACTTGAGAGAAATTGAATTGAACACAATGTGTGAGAGAGAGAGAGAGAGAGAGAGAGAGAGAGAGAGAGAGAGAGAGAGAGAGAGAGAGAGAGAGAGAGAGGGGACGACATTGCATGTCCGATCCCAACCACCTTATCAAACCTTGCAAGCTAAGGGCCCTACATCGAGTCGTGTTTGCTGGTCTTTGTGACGGTGTAAAAGTTGCTTAACCTGGAAAATCTCCGGTAAAGGCTGATGGGAGGGTCTGTTTTTTTTGTTTGTCTTTTTGTTTTGCTTGCTTTGTTTTTGGTTTCTATTCCGTGCTCTAATTTATGTGTGTGCGCACATGTATGTGTGTGTGTGTGTGTGTGTGTGTGTGTGTGTGTGTGTATAGGATTTGGTTTTTGCATGCTTTGTTTTCCTTGTGCTCTTAAAATTGACTTTCGGGGGGGTGAGTGTGTGTGTGTGGGGGTGGGTGGGTGGATGCCCCGGTGTGGGTGAAGCTTGTTTTAAGAGCATATTTTTGTTCAATTTTATTGTTTTCATGATTTTTCTTGTTTTCTTCGTTGTGTTCCTTGTCTTCCTTTGGTTCTCTGCATTGGGTTATTTGTTGCAGTCGGCTTGTTGCTCTGCTCTCTACTCACTCTACCAAGTTTTTGCCTGAGGTGCCAAAAGGTTACTATCATCAAAGCCTCCTTCACTGTCTTCTTGGAGTTAACCTCCCTAGCTCTGATCCTAAGGAGCCACCTTGACCAAATGGATTGGTTTCTATCGTGGCTGATAGCTTCTTGTCAGCCCTAGTGCAGTGCTTTGTTGGTCATCTTGCGGCATCCTCCTTCAGTTTCTTGGTGATGTCAATTGCCTCTTCTCCCTCGTCTTTGTCATCGACTGCTCTCTCCCTTCTGTTTATCCATTGCCTTTTGCTGTCAGATCATACCAGTTGGCGGGCAACGCCCGACTATAAAGCTCTTGCCATTGCAAATGTTCCTTGTCCTTCTCACTGTTGGTGGCTTTTTTGGTGTTTCAGATTTTTGATATACAGTAGCAGAGTGGAAGTGCCCATCTTTCGGTGGAAGTGCGCTTTCAGTATACAATAGCAGAGTATGCTTTCGGTGGAACTGCCCATCTCTCAGAGGCTGTTGTCATCCTCTCTCCACTTAGCTTGCCAGGGCACCTTTATTCTCCTTAGGAGAGGTTTTTAACCGTGGCTTTCAGTTTTCTATAGTTTGCCATGTGACTAGTTGTATCTAGTTTTTACAATTTCCAGATTGTCGCTTCGGGCCTGTGTAATCAGTGATGTACTTGCCCTCAGAATTGGTACCATTTGGGTGTTTTGAGGGATTTTTCTAGTAACTCTTTCTTTTTGAGAGAGAGAGAGAGAGAGAGAGAGAGAGAGAGAGAGAGAGAGAGAGAGAGAGAGAGAGAGAGAGAGAGAGAGAGAGAGGAGGAGCGTATTTTATCGTCGTAGGAAACTATCCCAAGAGACCTTAAAGATCTATCCGACGAGGAGAGTTGAACTCAAGACGTGTTACTCAAGAGGGAAATGGCATAACCAATCTACCACACTTGGGTGATAGAAAGGGTATACCATTTTCCTCCTTTTATTAGCACACACGCACACACACCCGAAAAGAAGAATATTTTAACGTCGTAGGAAACTATCCACAGAGAGAGAGATTTCCTATCCACACACACACACACACACACACACACACACACACACACACACACACACACACACACACACACGGTCGATCCAACATCGGTCGCTGGCGAATCTCATCAATCTCCTCCATGGCCAATAGTCTGACCAGGCGTCGTGCATGTCGGGCCAAAGGGATTCGAATCCTCTGATGCCGCCTTTGTCGATACTCTGTAGTCCTCCGTAGTCGTGGGCATTTGGATCTCCTCAGCTCGGTCGCTTGGTCGATCAGTGTGCCTCTGGTGCGAGGAGAATGTGGGCTCTGCTGTGGTAGTAGCTCCTCCGATCG
Organism: Adiantum capillus-veneris; assembly: GCF_014529385.1. Taxonomy (NCBI): domain Eukaryota; kingdom Viridiplantae; phylum Streptophyta; class Polypodiopsida; order Polypodiales; family Pteridaceae; genus Adiantum; species Adiantum capillus-veneris. The sequence goes on from NC_140947.1 coordinate 146,520,495, forward strand.
TCTAGTATCTGCTCTAATGAAATTTGTGATCCATCTCTGACACTCGCTAGCCTCTCCTCTCATTAGGCACTCTCTGTGTCTGCACAGCTCGAGCAAAAACAAACGCAGGCATCTCTGGTTCTCGTATCCCATGACTCCGGAGAGTGGTCCAAAGCCCCTCTGAACAAGTAGTGGAAGCGGCCTCGTATCTCAGAGTAGACTCGGCAGTGGCATGTGTAGTGCAACTCTGTCTCAGGCTCCGTGTGACACAGAGGGCATGTCCTGGCCTCTGTTGGTACTCCGTTGTATCTCCCAGTCTCGACCTGAAGCTGGTGTGAAGATGTGCGTATTTGGCCAATAGCACATCGTATCCCATGAGACAAGTGGGTGTCGATGTATCTGGGTCTCGTCACAAAGCCGTCCTCCGTAAGGTGGAGAAGATGCTCTCTGTAGAAAGCCATCTTTGTGCCCAACTCGTGTGCTGGCAATATCCATGTCCTCTTGGTAGCTAGCCAAGTTAGGTCTTGGCGAATGAGCCTGGTGATCTCGGATTGTGTAAGAGTCAGAGAGGGTGCATCCAATGAGTACTAGAAGGGGGGCAATCTGAACCCATGCGCCTGAAACCATGATGTCATCTCCCCATACTAGCATGCTATATCTCCTTGCATGGCTAACTGTCGAGAGGACTCAAGTGCTAGGCGGGCATATCTGTCTCTGGGAAGTTGTATGAAGGAGACTGATCTGGTGAGCACCTCAACCATTAATGTGGGGGGCAGCTAGCTCTGCTCGGATAATGTCACGTGGTAGTGAAGCCTTGGCTCTAATAAGCCGCGAGATCATAGAGACTGGAGGCTTCTCCATGTCCCCCCATCCATCAGTGCGACCCGACCTCCCATGATGATCCAATGAGGGTCCCCAAATCTCAGCTCCATAGAGCAATGCGGAAGCCACCAAAGTGTCAAAGAGCCAGAGCTTCGCTCGAGGCTCTTGAAACCGAACCTATGAACACATCCTCTCCAATCTACCCAATGGTGCATGGGCTTTGGTCACTCTAGTCTCTGCTGCTCTCCTCAATGAAAATGCAGGTCCACTAAAGACCACCCCAAGGTAAGTGTAAGCATCTATATACTCCACTGTCTCCTAGCCGTATGTGAATACGGGTGCTGACCTCCTGATCCACTGTGGGGTGGTATTAAACACCCTAACCTTGGTTTTACCAAGGTTGACAGACAAACCACTTTCATGGGCAAACCTATGCAAAGCATCCAAGTGACGTTGCATCCCCTCCGGAGAGTCGGAGATCAACACAATATCATCAGCATATAACAATAGTGAAATCCATGTCCCTGCCAGTTGTGCACCTCTATCACCATCTCTCTCAATATAGTCAGAAACCTCATCCACATAAATTCCAAATAGAGTAGGAGAGAGCGGGCAGCCCTGCTTCACCCCAATAGTGGAGTGAACCAGTGTAGATAGACCCTCTAAGGTGCGTACATGACCCACTACTGACCTGTATAATGCCATGATCCCCCAAATGAGCTCTGTGGGTACTCCCATCTCCTATAGTCTATGCATCAATCTAGCTGTGGGTGCTGTGTCAAATGCTTTGCAGAAGTCCACAGAGCTACAATAGATCCGTCTCCCATGTGATGTGCCCTTCTCAATAATGGCTCTGAGTGTCGTGATACGGTCAAGAGTAGAAAAACCTCTCCTAAACCCTACCTGCCCGGTTGTGCGTATCCCCTCCCTCTCTGCCCATCTACTCAGCTGCTGCTCAAGAATGGATGTGTACAACCGTGCCAATGTGTATCCAATCATGATAGTGCAATAATTCCTAGACTCCATAGGGTCTCTTGACTTGAAGGTATGTACAATACTAGATAAGCTCCAAGTATTAGGCAAGCCCTCAGACATGGCATAGTCGAACGTAACCGCTAGAAGCTCTGCCAGTAGATCTCTGGCATGCAAGAAATGCTCAGCCATTAAGCCATCATGATCATATGCCGCTCTCCCAGTCCTCATCCTGTCAATGGCCTTCTTCACCATCTCATTGGGAAAAAAGCACTTGTGTGGGCATGGATCCGCGGGGCGGGGGGGGGGGGGGGGTGGGGGGGTGGGTTGCTCATGAAAGAGTCACCATGCCTTATGTGAGTCTTGACTCATGAATAGCTGGTATAGATCCTGCTCTAGTCGAGCCAAAAACATCCTCTTCTTTCGCCGCACAAGGCGTCGGAAGTCAATCTGTGACTGTCCGTGAGTAATGTCCCCCAAAAGCACCTCGCTCTGGAGTCTGGCTCTTGGCATTCCTCATCATACCAGCTATTCTGGGTTATGCTCCCAGAACGCAGTCTCTGCTTAGACTGGGTGTGTGGATATGCCTTTGCTGCTGCATCATGTATTGTCTGTGTCAATATAGTAGTAAGCTCCTCCAGAGGTCGCATTGGCTCCTCAGTGCACAGGCGTCTGTAGATCCCATCTATGTATACAGAGTCCGTCTCCTTCGTGAAGGTGTAGCGAGTAGGGGCTGCTACACATGGCTTGTGTGCTACACTAAAGTGGAAAGAGATGGTCATCGACACAAGGGCATGATCCACTGCCACATCAACATGTCTCGGTCCAACTGTGAGATCCTGGATACTAGAGACGAAGCTCGGCTATGCCATGACATAATCCACTGTGCTGGCTCCATGTCTTTGTGGAAAGCATGTAAAACCTCCCGCAGTGGGAAATCACTGTAGGCCATTCAAGATGGCCGGTTCATGTGCAGTCCCCATGTCTATCAAGTGTCGTCCATACTCGGGATGTTCCACATCTTGTGATAGTCTAGGCAGGCCTGTCTATGTAACATCCAACTCTCTCAGCATCTCCTTTGAAGTATCATAAAAAACTGTATGGTAATGTGCAGTCCTAGCATTGAAGTCCCCTAGGATGATAATGTCACCATCTCTAGAGAACTCCCACATGTCATCATCCAAAATAGAAAAGGGGGATTGTCCTTTGGGTGGTGCATATACTGACGTACTCGGGGGAAAGTAGCAAATAGCAATGTAAAGATACCTTCATGTCTCTGCTCTCAATCTCACCCACATGTACCTAGCTTGCTCATCCTTGCGGACTATATGTATCAACGGCTGCAACTCCTCCCTGAATAATAATGGCACTCCCTTGGAGCCCCGCCCTCTGTGCTCTGATCGTGTCTCCTGTCTTGAGTCTATTTCCCATCTGTATCCACTGATGTGAGGCATAGATTGCCCAGGGGCCTGATGCGTCTCAGAGTAGAAGATGATGTCTCTCCCAGTAAAACTATCCTCAAAAGCACCCACACCAAGGCACATAGATCCATTACAATTCCAGGTAGCAACTTTGAGTGTGGTCCCATAGATCTCACACTGTCATGTGGAGCGTCGCTCCAATATCACCACTCTTCCATCTCGATAAAAGGCAATCTTACCTTTTTCCCTTGCCGCTTTAATCTCCGACATTACCTCCTGCATATGAGCGATCTGCGAGAGGGTAAGGTCATCCCCGAGAAAGATGCCCGTCTTCTTAAGAGTTGGTTTCTTCTTCAAAAAGTCCTTCTCTTTCATGGAGGGAAAACGAAGGATGAGTGCCCTTTCTTTCGAGGTTTCCCGATTGCTTCTTTATTGCCTACTCGCCAAGCTTTTGTGTGCATTGGCTCATTAACCCCCATTAAAGCCATGAGTTCTTTTACCTCTTCGTCAAGATTATCTTTGTCTTTAAGGCCGCAAATCCTCACATGTAAAGCGCGCACACGCCTTCTTTGCTCCTCTTCTACTGTAAGATTAATAATGGTGGGTGTGAACGTTGTTTCCTTGCCTTTTCCTTTCTTGGCAACCTCGATCCATTTCTCGGCCTCATCCACCTTCGTTGAGTCTTTGTAATAACATCCACCCAAGAAGTTGTCATCTTCTTTGTGCTGCTCTTCCCCCTCTTTGATGGCCTGGACTTGCTCTTTAATCGTGTTGAGTTCTTCTATTACTGTGGGTTGCAGTTCTCCCTCTTCAAGTTGATCGTACCTCGGCGAGATCCTTCTTGAGTGACGCAATTTCTTCATCTTGGGCTGTCACACGATCTTCGAGTGTAGTTATCTTGCACCAACATGTGTTCTTCGAGCATCTTTATTGTGCCCAAGAGGTTGCGGTTGATCTTGTAAATGGTTTCGGTCATTTCTTCTTTGCACTTTTGAAGAGAGAGAGAGAGAGAGAGAGAGAGAGAGAGAGAGAGAGAGAGAGAGAGAGAGAGAGAGAGAGAGAATCTTGCAGGTGAGAGGGCACAAGCACTACAAGGGATTTCTTCAGGTGGATGTGTGAAGCGTTTAGGCCCTGCTGGCCTTTCTCTTCATTATGCAAATCTTATCAACCAAATAGATAGCTTGGTGAGAACTGTGTTGACTTTTTGGAAACCTGTAGCACCTAATTGATTAGGTTTGCTGACTGAATTTCACAACACTGAAAGGCAGGAACAATCTTGTCTGTTTGTCGTACTGACCATTTCTTATGACGGTGGAATTCAATGATCTTGTCATGAAATATTTTAGGTTTCAAGACCAAGCTCAATTCCTCCAAACACGAGGGACAACCTCTACCAAGGGCTTCCACCAAGTATAAAGTTATCTTTGCGCAGCAAGCTGAATTTCCCCACACGTGAAGAGGTACCAACTTGAACTATTTATTGCAGTGTAGGTTCTGAGTGCTTGCTTGTAAGGTTTGTTAAAAAGCTATGAAATAGGCATTGAAAAGAGTGGTTCTTGGCAGTTAACAATACCTCAAATAAAGGAAGAGATGGAAAGGACCCTAGCCTGGTTAGTACCGGTGGCAGCCAATACGACAAAGTGAGTAGACATACTTTCATCAAGACTTTTTTTTAGCTTGTTTAAGTTCTCATCCACCTTCAATTTTGGCACAAACCAGGGCTCATCATGGGTTTGGCTGGGTAGGAGAATGGGCAAACACCGGGTAAAATATTCTATAAACTCATCTTATGGCAATTAAGTATTACACATTGTGCTGATATTGCTTGATGTCTTTGCCCTCTGGTTTTGAAGGTCTTCGCTGGACCAACGGCTGCCGGGACACATGGAGCTGACACTTCTTCAAACACTCCACCATGCAGAACAAAAAGTAACGGAGAATTACATCTTGGAGCTTGTTGTTTGGCTTAATCACCTTGTAATGCTAGCTAAGAGCAACATTCCAGGCTGTAAGTCGCCCATCAAGTCACCAATCCGTTCTCCTGGACAACAAGCCAGAGTAGTTCCAGCAGGCAATGAAAAAGCTATGACAGGAAATGGGCAAATTGCAGATCTCCCAGAATTGTCACCGGAAGACCAGGTTATGCTTCAAGGTGTGAAGCACAAAAAGTTCACCCCAGGCATCAGCAAAAGTCAGGAGTTCAACACATCAAAAGTCAAAGCTGCATACCGCACAAACAGGCTGAGTAAGAGCAATAGTCATTCTCCCTGCACTTCTACAGAAGTTGACCTTGCGTCCTCTAGGCGGCATGCATCCATAGCTCCCATTGATTTTGAAACTGATAGAACGAAAGCTCTGGATGTGATTGACCGAGTAGACAACATTTGAGAATCAAGAGTGCTTACACATTTGGAGCCTGCAACGGCACATTGTGCTTAGGACACTTTTTCAAGTGGTGCTTCGGTAGCTCTCATCACAATGGTCTTTTGATGCAAGTTCTTGTGCCCTTGATCTCTAATTTTTCAAGGGCTGACCTGGTGTGAGCAGTATGGTACTTAATATGCTGGTAAAGCAGGAATGCAGCTTGTACTGCCTCGCCAAGGGACCAGAATGAGAGAATCAGAATCCCATGTTCTTTGAAATATTCCACCACTATACATACACGCCACTGATACCTTCACAAAGCTGCGTCTGACAGAGTTCGAGTGGTGTCAAGGATGGTAACACTATGCTGGTCGACATGTATTTTAATATCTTGGCTCTATTGTAGCTCACCCATTTTTTTAAAGCCGAGGCACTGCTTGATAAAGATCAGCTGGAGACTGTACCAAGATGCCAAGCTCATAGGCTTACACGTTGATTGAGGAACCTCTACAGAGGTTTCAGGGGATGTGTCTTCTGAGGTAGAGTGGCTTGTTTTTCAGCTTTGTAAGAAGGCATTCCTTCGAAAACAAAGCATTGCTTCCACAGTTTTGTTAATAGCAGCTTCCGAGAGCAGCATTTTTTACATCGGAAATTGTCTGCTTCTGTAAAGGGTGTGAGGTGTTGTAGGAGCACTGCCTACCAAGCGAATGGGCTTGGCAAGAGCCCACCAAAGGTAAAATTCATTGTTTCTTGTATGTCCGTACCAAGTAATAGCCTTAACACCACCAACTTCTTGCTTAACTGGCAGGATCATGTGTTGTAATGAAGTTTTTTCTTTGCTAATGTATACTAAGTTGCCACTATCAGTCCTCCAAAGTTTGGTTTGTTTTTGAACAGCCGCACTAAGGGAGCGACTAGTGCTTGATGAGATCTTGGTGCATTGTTGTTGTATTGTTTCTGGTTTATCTTTTGAGCGAATCTGTTCATAGCTTTTTTCATGCTTATCTGAGAGTCCACCCCTAAATTTATGCTAATCATGTAGCTTCTTACCTTAACAAAAACGGCAGCGCATTGCTTTTGTTTTGATGAGATGTGTAGTTGACTACCATGTTATGTCCTGCTTACAAGAGAGGAGATCTAACCTAGACGCCGTTGGGATGGGTGTCCAGTGTCCGGGAGGACGTAGTGTGAACCTGGCCAGTGTGGCCGGCCATTATTGTGAAACGGAGGCCAAGGTCTCATTTGTAGTTATCGACCCTAGTGGTTAGCCCTGAGGCTAGGAGTGCACGGGGTCACGTCGAGGGGATGATGTCGAGTGGTATGGGATGCTCGGTATAGGTGCGCGTCTACGTCCTCGGATGTTGGTCTTAGCACGGGGAGTTGTCGGATGGTGGCTATGGTCGGGTGGTTCGTTCGATGCGTGTCTGTAGGCGGTCCGTGTAGTCGAGAGATCACTCCGTGGGTTCGTATTAGAGCTGGCTTTGTTACGGAATGGACACTTCGGGTTTTTTTATAAGTATGGTATGAAACTTGTAGGTTATTAAAAGCACTTGCAAAGAGTTTTTTGTAGGGAATTCACTTTCAAGTTCTCTGCTTCTCTCCTAACGTTTCTCTTTTCCACTTGCTCGTGCTTCCGTGCTTTCGGCATCGCTTGCTTGCTTTCAGACGCTCACGTTGATGCGTAGAGCACCTCATAAATCAACTCTTTGCGACCAAAAGGTACAAAAAAGGCTCATTTTTGTGTGAATTTCTTGGTTTTTACTGGATTTTGTATTGGATTCTTCCAGCTTAGATGTGTAGCGTGATGATGCGTTAGGTAACATTCAAATTCCATTCACGCATGGTCTCTACACATGGATCATACTCTTTTTAGAACTTGGACTTACGTATTTTTGTTCTAGAAAGTTTAGACGAATGTTCGCTTGACCTCCGTCGAAGGGGCTGTGCAGGGATATGACACTCGAGTTTACCGCTCTGGAAAATATACCTCAATCGATGACTGTGTATATTATGGGAGAATGGTTGAATTTAGGAACATCATTCCTCCGTTGTTGCCATTTATTAGCCTCTTGAATAGAGGAAATAGATAAACCTTCCATAGGTGCTTCAAATATATGATTACAAAGCTTATGAGCTTCTTTTTGCAGGTCATATTTAAGAAACTAGAGTGGAAAGAGGAGACTTGATTGAAAACAATAGTATTCCTCTGTAGCCAAATGAACCATATAATAATTCCTCTTCAGATATTCCAAAGTGGAACATCCAAGCCTTACAATTGCCAAGAAGAAGGTCTTGAAAATCCAAAGCTCTGGCTCTAACTTGAAAAAGTAAAACTTGAAGGAACTTGGTGATGGGCTGATTGGTTTGGCAGTTGAACCATAAGTGAGCACCTGTATTTGAATTTTACATCTGAAACAAAACCTATCAATGTTACCAACTCTTGTAGCTTTATTTCCACACCATATGCCCTGGGGTATCAGTAACCATAGAAGAGTACCATGCTTGTTGACAATGGGGTATGCCCACAAGCATTTAAACTTGTAAGACCACTGTTTGGAACTCCAACATACTTTCTACTTTTTGTTAAGTTGCTTCTTCATCTGTTCTTCAACTCCCGCCTTAGGCTTAAAGTGCATATATATTTGACTAGCCATATAAGAAATTTGACAAGTATTGTGTGCAACTCTTGTTGGAACCCTGATCTTGGCAATGCACTATCGAGCGTTTTCCAAACACCAGTTGGCATTTGAAAGTGTGAGAATTTTGTTTGGAGAGAGATTGCTAACTTCATCTTTCCATGGACAATAAGATAACCCCATGATTTGACCCCTGCTTTGAAGCACTTGTGCGCTTCTTGCATAAACCCTTCTTAAATTTATCTACAAAAAAGCCCAAACCAAAAGGAGTCGAGAAGAGAAGTTAAATGATTAGACATGAAATCCTTAGAGGGTGTCTAAGGGCTTTTGACGTCCTTCCAAGCCTTCCACATCTTGCAGACAAGTTTAGAACCCACTGGTTGGAAAGAGGCAAGAAAGAGAAGAATATCTCTAATTTGCAAGTTGGACCAAGATTTGTAGTTGAGTAATTTATATCTAGGAATGTCATTTTTAAGAAGCGATACCCAATAGTCATTTGAACCAACAACTCTAAGAATCCATTTGACACTCATCCTAGTGCTGATGAGTTCCAAGTTGAGCAGACCAAGACCACCCTTTTCTTTAGGAAAACAATAGGTTTCCCATGCAACCTTAGGAATTTTAGCCTGGTCTATCTCACCTCCCCAAAGGAAATTCCTTGCGAGAGACAATATTTGCTGAAGTTGGTATTTGGCCGGTTTCCAGTAAGAAAGAAAGAAAATTAGAGAATGTAGCAAGTAATGATTAAGAATAACTCTAGTTGAAATTGATGAGTGATAAGATTGTCAGATGATAATCTTATTTCTGAATATAGTGACAACCCATTCCCACCTCTGTCCAAAGGTCACTTTGAAGCCCGTAGGTATCTCTAACAACGTGAACAACTGTCCATTTGCCATCGGCATACTACCTGCATTTGAGATGATTTAGGATATTGCTCCATTAGATACCTTTTAGCCGGTCTTGGAGTGATTCTTTATTGATCCACTAGCCAAGCAGAATGTGGTAAGACGGTTTCAAAAATGCTCACCTGATAAAGGGTCATTAGACATTATAGAGTTAGTATTATCAACAAACTATTGTAGAACCAAATCCTTATGAGACCTAGGGATATGGATGCCTTTGATGTTACCCTTTAGGATTGCATCTTATGTATACCCTTTTGAGCCCAAAGAGTGAGCATATGGCATATTCTTTATTGATCCACTAGCCAAGCAGAATGTGGTAAGACGGTTTCAAAAATGCTCACCTGATAAAGGGTCATTAGACATTATAGAGTTAGTATTATCAACAAACTATTGTAGAACCAAATCCTTATGAGACCTAGGGATATGGATGCCTTTGATGTTACCCTTTGGCATTGCATCTTGTACTACTTAGCCCAAAGAGTGAGCATATGGCATACAACAAGGGGGCAATGGGATATCCCTTCTTGATAGATCTCCTTAAAGGGAAGACATCTGTCAGTTGACCATTAGTTGAAATGAAAATTTTGCATAGGCGTTACCAAACAAGACTTTAAATCTAATGAAGTTCCTTCCAAAGCTTATGTCAAAGAGAGATTGAAATATGATGTCTCACTCACTTCTGTCATAAGCCTCGCATCACTAGATTCATAATTTCATGACCTATATGTGTGCCCATAGTGATTTCTTGTTCTTTTTTGATTGTGACACTCTAGAACAATGAACATAATCTACTTTTTCAGTTTCTTTCATTGGCCAAAAGGAGTTTTTGAATCTTCCCACCGCCTTCTTTCCCCTCCTATTCCCACCTTCCTCCTCTTTCCACCACCTTCTTCTCCCTCCTCTTCTTGCTATCCTCTTTTTCTCTTTCTTCTGTTTATCATTTTCTTCAAGCAATGGAAAGCACTTGATCAAAACACCCAAGCATATCTATTGAAATCACCATCACCTATGGCACACTAAATGAACACACAAGTGAATCCCAATATCCCTAACCAAGGGCATCTGAATAATCATGCAACAGAGTAGGAGAAGAAAAGCCTCATCAAAAAATCGGTCCTTGTCATGCTGAAAAGGGAGAGTGAATATTCTAGGAATTTTGGAGTTAAAAGAAAGTAGAGGAGTTTTTAGTGCAACATGTTTTTATGCACAAGGAGCCTGACCTCCATCCTTGTAGCTCTAATCTTCCTTTGTACATCATTAACTATAAGTAATTCATTTGTTTGCACTAGATAATTGATTGTTCTTTCCTCTTTGCCTTTGCTTATTTGTGGTGCTATGCTCCTAGGATTGTTGTATTTTTTTGTGCTATTATGCTCCTAACAGACTTGTATCCCTCGAGCATAGAGGAATAATAGCCAATGGACTGTGTCAATTGATATTTTGGATGTTTGGCATGGCTCCATTGGGGAGTAGCTTGACAAAAGGAGAACTCATGGGTCTCTTGCAAACAAGGGAGTATTCTTTCATAATCATTTCCATGCTCCACCAAATCCATGCAAGAATGAGAAAGTGCCTCCAAGTTTGCATTGCTTGAGTTTTGAAGTGGAGAGTGATCACCACCAAGCTTGACAATAAGTGAAAGCTACATGTGCAAGATCTTTCATAAAGTATAATTTTTTGAAGTGATCACCACCAAGCTTGACAATAAGTGAAAGCTACATTGCTTGAGTTTTGAAGTGATCACCACCAAGCTTGACAATAAGTGAAAGCTACATGTGCAAGATCTTTCATAAAGTATAATTTTTTAAAAAAGGCTAACATTGCAAGAAAACAGAGTAAGAGTATCAATTTTTATGCCCATCATTGTATTTGTGGAATTTTATTGCGAAGGTAGATGTGAAAGTATTTAAAACAATGATGTTGGCTAAGTGTTTAGACACATTGAGATGTTCTAGAGTTTGAGATGAAAGTTGGCTCCAAAAAACAATGAATGGAGTCATTTGCAAAGTGCAAACTAGCCCCATGACCTATAAATATATGATCCATACCAAAAACTCCATCTCATCATTTTCCTACACATGGTGACATCATGTGTGTTAAGAGATAGAGAAGGAGAGAGCTTGAGCTCTTGCAAGCACACACACATACATAGAGATAGAGGCAAAACTTACATTTCTTCTTCTTCACTTACACAAGATAAGAAGTCTACAAATCATGAAAGGAAAAGTACAATATAAGGGGAAACTAGTACAACGGTTTTGTGTGATTTGTTAGTGAATGAGTTGGATGGATAAGTGTCCCATCACTCCATTAGGTAGACCAAGTCGGTGTAGTCCAGCTATAGTATCATTGGCGAAGATGTGCATATCCACGGGCGTGTCAGTGATGATGACTTTCGATGATAGTCATCCAAGAGTAGTACATGTTGAGCTTGACATCTCAACACTCCCCCTCAAGCTCAACGTCATCCCTCATATGCCAAGCATTGTTTGAAACCATGACCGAATTTGCCGCTCTAAGGGTCTTCGTGAAGATATCAACAACGTGCTCATCCGTCATCACGTGCTCAAGGTCGATATCGCCTACCGAGACCCTCTCTATGATGAAGTGGTAATGCACCTCAATGTGCTTTTGCCTCACTTGAAACACTGGGCTCCAAGCTAATTGTATGTTGCTAAGGTTGTCAGAGTAGATAAAAAAGACATATGTACCTATAAAGTCATGAAGTAGCAATGCTAACCATGCTATCTCAGATTTCGCTACTGTAGCATCCGTATATGCTGCCTTTGTACTCAGTAAAGAAATCGTAGACTGCTTATTGCTACTCCATGTGATAGCAGCACTCCCAACTGAAGAGATGAATCTGTTGGGTGGTAGCACTCATACAGTGCAATGTGCACCTCTCTGCATCCAAGTGTGGTTTCTTGGGAGACTGCATAAATTGACTCACCAATCCAACTGTGTATTTCAAGTCTAGATGTGAGATAGTCAAGTAGATCAAGGTATCAACCATCTTCCTGTACTTGATACTTGCCTTGCATCATTTTTAAACTTCAAATTCTGATATAAGGGCATCACAATTGGATATCAATCAACCATACTATATTTTTCAGCATCTCCAAAGCATTTTGTCTTTGTGACAACCGCACACTCTCTTTTATGCGAACAATTCTAATGCCCAAGAAATACCGCAAGTCTTCCAAGTCTTGGGCCTCATTCAAGTCATCCACATATCCCCACAATTTTTGATTCATTCTTTTGCAAATACAATGAAATGATCAAGCACTATTGATGTGCTCATAATAAATAATGGCCGTGGTGCTCCTATTGATCCCACTTTGGAACATACGTAGAATATGGTCCATAGCTTCTTGAAATGTTAATCTATAAATGTTAATCTAAGTGAGCACCGTTACTGATTTGTAGCTTTAGGATGTCATGCTGTTATAGTCATTCAAAGGACATAACTCATTCTCTCTCTCTCTCTCTCTCTCTCTCTCTCTCTCTCTCTCTCTCTATATATATATATATATATATATATATATATATATATATATATATATATATATATATATATATATATATATATATATATATATATATATATATATATATATATATATATATATATATATATATATATATAATATATATATATATATAGATCATTGGTTGCTTGTGATGCTTGACTATGACTATCCCATCGAGAAAAGTCACTAAGCAACATTTACTTCATAGAGCATATATGCATGTCTAATATTTGACACTTCCCGTATTTCAATCCATAAATTTGTGCTTCTAAAATATCTTGCTATGATAAACTTGATAAGAAATAAGCTCTTGGATATAAAATTTAGTGCACATTTGAAAAATGATAATGATTATTTCTATCATCTATAAGCTTCATGTAAGCCTTAGACTCTTTTCACTATACATGTCAGGCAACAATGCTTTTGTAATCAACTCGTGGGTTGTTTTGGCATGAGTGGGAAATAAAACATGTAATCCAAGAGAATAGTTTATGACCACTTTTCATGTAGTGGCTTCCCATAACAAATTTGTTTATACTGTAATTACTACCATTGCAGAAAATTACATGCTCTTTGCGTATTATCCTTACATAAACCAAGTAAGATGTTATTAATGGTCCAAGCATTTTGTTCACATAAGTCATTTTATACCATCACACAGTTACATGTCTCATTAACCAGACAACCTTATAAAATGAGAATAGAATTACAACATTGTTTACCAATATATTTTTCATGACATTGGTGATTTAGGACTCAACAAAAACTCTAAATTTTTACTAAATATGACCTTTGTTATGGTAGAAGCCTGGTTTTTAAAAGGCATCACTAGATTTATAATTTCATAACCTAAATGTGTGCCCATAGTGATGTCTTAAGTTCTCAAAAAAATTCCCTTGAGAAATAAGCTACTTTCATCAATGGAAACCCACCTCGTTAGATGCTACCATGTTTATGAACAAGGTAAGAGACATCGGTGGACTCCATCAAAGTACCACAACTAGATACAATAGAATGTGAAGGGCCATACCATACAATGGGGTTGGCCCCGGGGATTCACTTTGTAAAGAAAAGGGAATACCACCTACGAGTGGACACTCTGGGAAAACCGTCTAGAGAGAGATAATCTACACCAATGAGGGGAGGGATTCATTATGAAGCCTTCTGTTGCGGGAGTGAATCACACCACCTATAAACTGCATGCAACGATGCCTAGATCAACATCACGTCAATCGAGGACACAAATGACACGATAGGTGTACAGCGGCAATCTTTGTAGCTTGTCAGACTGAGACCATCCCACACATACAAAACTTTGGAAGGCTAACTAAACCACAATCAAGAATCTCACTGATCTCAACTATACCACCAAACCCACATACACACAAACGGAAGGAAACTCACCAAATCATACCAGAATCGTACGAAACTTAAGGAACACCATCCCCTCACTAGGATACACCTGTCCCAAAGCCTCTAGACTCAAAATCCTCACTCCAAACCCATTTGCAAAAAAACGTGTATGAAGACAGAGCAGAATTTTGGAAGTGCCCGAAATTGAAATCTACGAGTACTTATGTGTAGCTTATGTCACCACGATTCCAAGGAGTACTTGCACGCAAAAAAGAGACATCTAAATTCAGAAAGAACCCAATATCGTTCAACTTGAATCTTATCACCATGGATAGATAAAGCTCCATCCATCACTCAGTCCAGTAAATCCGCCAATTTTGAGTATTTCTCATTCTCAGAAACATTTTCTACAATTTGTAGAATTGAATGATCTTGTGAACCGATGAAAACTTAGTAAGGATTCCGTAGAAATTGTCCGGCTAAACCTTTGACTTCCTTTAGGACAAATTGCACTCCAATACAAAGTCTATCTGTCGAGCCGACTCTAGGAGATAATTTTTTTGATTTTAGGTTCCAAACCCATGTCCATCATTCGATCCATCTCATCAAGGACAATATATGTAACCCTGCAAAGGTTAGTTTGTTTACCATTGAGCATATCAATCAAGGGGCCGGGTGTGGCAATGACTATCTCCACACCGTTTTGAAGATCCTTTATCTGCGGTCCCTTTGGTGCACCTCCATAAACACATGTACTCTTTATCTTCGATGAAGCTCCAAACTTTGTTGCCTGTTGTTGTATTTGGACAGCCAGCTCTCTAGTGAGTCCTAAGATGAGAACAATCTGGCCATCACCTAGGCATTGGCATGAACAATGGCTGGTAATAGGTAGGCAAGTGTTTTCCCCGATCTAGTCACTGCAAGCCCAATAAGGTCCCTTCCTTTCCAAGCCATTGGCCAGCCATGTGCTTGGATTGATGTTGGTTCTTTGAAACCATCTCTAAGGATACCTCCAAGAACATAAGAGATCCTCTGATTACTTTTGTGTCTGCTCTTCTTCATTGGGGACTTCTTTGTTCCTGCACAAGGTGATCAAAGTCGCATTTGCCACCGTTAGCTTTTGTGTGCTGTGTAAATCATCATACTACTTCTACATGATACATGACTTAATTAAAGCCGACTATCCCCAGTTAATTTCCCAAGTTAGTAACTTGCTGCAAAAGGACCTTATCCGACATTATTTGCGATATATGATCATTAATGAGCTATCATTGTCCATTTGTTCCTAAAACTCATATACATGATGTACAAGGTATGGAGATGGCTATCATGGCTTTAGATTTGAAAAAATTCTATCCTTTAAAAAAAAAACACCCTTAGCTTGTATTCTCTACTCACAGCCTCCTGACAAAGTTTGGCTTGATTTGCACTTGTATTTGGCTTTACAAGCTAACTTTTTTGATTTCAGTCTTGAGAATGACCGATGGACATCTCTGGCACCTTACGGCTGCCCATCACATGTAGAACCAATGATGATGACCAGAATTTGGCTTGGCCCCTAGTTGCTCCTACATAAATCTTTCACGATAGATAACAGAATTGTCATTTTTGTCCCTTTTGTTCTTTTTAGTACTGTTAGTCCCTTTTGTTTGTTAGGATTCATTAAGTCACATACAAAATAAAACATTTACATTATAAAGATCTACTTCATGTATACGGCCTTGTAGTGAAGTGTCTATTAGGAAACTTTAAGTCCCTTTTGTTTGTTAGGCTTCATCAAGTCACATACAAAATAGGAAATTTCCATTATAAAGATCTACTTCCTGTATACGGCCTTGTAGTCGTGTGAAGTGTCTAATAGGAAACTTTACACTTGATGGATGCTTTTGTTGAAATGCATCACCAACTTTCTTTGTCCTTGTAGGCCATCTTGGAGTTTTATGACCATTCTATGTCATTTTTGGCCTCATACTGTTGTTGAAGACTGATCATCATTCTTTTCTTACCTCTGACATTCTAGCCTTGTGCATATGGCTTTTGAGATGCCTCGTGAAGTTTTGCCATTTTCCTGTAACTTCTTCTCTTTGTACTGCTTAGACATCTCTTTAGTCTTTTCTTCAATTGGATTATGGATTTTTTCCCTTAAAAAAAAAGAAAATCGCAAAAAATAACTAAATAAAAGCAAAAAGAAAAACCATTCAAATAGAATTCTAAATGCTATGTACACACTACACACGTCCCTAGGGGCTCATATATGGATTTTGTCCCCGTACTCCTTATGTAACGCTATTACGAGGACATATACTCTGAATTTTGTCAAAAAATCATCACAATCAAATGCAAAAGTTCAATACAACTCACAAAGCATTGCCCTCTAATATTCATAACATTAGGTCCGCATCTAGAATGCCTTTCTCCCTTCTATTTGGAGTCCTCCCTGATGACAAGGTATCGTCAAGGGTATGTGATCTGCTTGGAAATTTAAAAATTGTGCCTATGCAGGCCTTGTAATGTAGCCATATTATGCATACATAGTCAATGCATGGAAAAAATTTATACTGTGTAAGATGTGGGTATAAGGAATTTTCTTATTGGCATTTGCTGTGGCGAGGCTTCCTATTCTAAGCAATGTGATGGTCTTTGAGGCTGCTGTGCCGTTTGCTTGATTGAAGGTTGTAAAGATTTTTTGAAAGTTACTTATACGTTTGATGGTTCTTTGGGATCCATTTTAGCCTTGTTGTTGGTTGTCGTATTTGGCATTGTTTCTCAGAGTGGGTTCTGGCTTGAAGTGAGCTCTCTTCTAACTGTATTGTCATTGTATGAGGTGACATTGTGATTTGCTTAGCCGTTGTTGCAGACTTTGAATGTTTTCCTTTTCGTGTTGCACCTTGTGATTTTTCATCAGAGATATTCATCTTCTTGATCCATACCTGCTCTTGGCCTAATTGGTTCTTTGGTATCCAAATTTGTCAAACTTTTTGGCTCTAACTTGTGGTTCTTTGCTTTTGGTCTTCCATGGTTGTCACGAAAGCTGACTTGAGTTCTTGGTAGGGGATGTCATACAAATCATCATTGTCGATACTATCCTCATCAAGGTTGAATTCTGGCACTTTCCCTTTGGCTGGTTATGGAAAGTTACTATTTGTTCGCTCTTGGATTGCTGTTTCTTGGAGGACTTTTCAATACAATTAATTAGAACGTTGCTAGCCCGTTGTCATGGTCGTCTTCTTCTTGGTTGAGTTTTTTTCTTCATGTATAGGAGCCATATATGAGGATGCTTGTTGTGGTTGCATCACCATCGAGGATTTTGGAACCCACTTCTAATGCACTTTATTCTTGTAGCGGTGACATTGGTTTCTAGGTCTTTGATATGGACAATGATAAAACCATGCATTAGTTAAAGTGTCATTCATGTCACCTACTGGGTTGTCAGGATTTCCATCGCATCTTCTTGAAGCTCCAAGTGTTCTACGGCGTCATAGAACTTGTCTTCTTCTTTGTCTTTGTTTTCTTGGATCACACTCACTGAAAAGTAAGGGACGACATCATAGCCATTTGCATTCACAAAACTTCGTTGTGAGACCATCTTGAATACCGCACACATCCAAAGTGCCAAGATTTATTCCCATTTAAGTGGCTCTATAGCTTGCTTGAGAAAGGGTTCTGGGATATAATCCTTATCTTTGATCAACCTTTCCAAAATACATCCTCTTACTTTACGATTCCGTATCGCGAAGCTCCACACATCCACAATACTTTAGGCTTACCCAACCATGCTGGGAATTTTGATCTTGTTATTGTAGTGAAATCAAATTCTTCTACAGGGTTTCTCGTCACATCCTTGTAACTATGGTCCTTCAGATTTATTCTTGTCGCGGTTTTCATATGTCTTAGGTAGATATGGTCATAACCCGAATCTTGGACCATTTTCAATTACCTCATGAATGGTCTTCCTAGAATGATGTCATAGTTGTTCTTCTTGCCAAAATCAACAATAGCAAATGTTTTTTCATATTCAATGCTACAAGAAGGCCATACCATACATTGGGGTTGGCCCATGATATCACTTTGTATAGAAAAAGGAATACCACCTACGAGTGGACACTCTGGGGAAACCCTCTAGAGAGAGAATAATCTACACCAATGAGGGGAGGGATCTCATTATGAAGCCTTCTATTACGAGAGCAAATCACACCACCTATAAAGTGCATGCAACTCTACCTAGATCGACATAATGTCAATCAAGGACACATATGATACGATAGGTGCACATAGGAAATCTTTGTAGCTTGTTAGGCTGAGACCATCCCACACATGTAGCACTCTAGAAGGCTAACTAAAACACAATCAAGAATTTCACCGCTCTCAACTACAACATCCAACCCACATACACACAAACGCAAGGAAACCCACCAAATCATACAAGAATTGTATGAAACTTAAGGAACACCATCCCCTCACTAGGATACACCTGTTCCAAATCCTCTACACTCAAAATCCTCACTCCAAACCCATATGCGGAAAACGCATATGAAGACAAGAGCAAAATTTTGGAAGTGCTCAAAACTGAAATCTATGAGTACCTATGTGTAGCTTATGTCGCCCATGATTCTAATGTTAAGTATGGAGCCTGATTTACCCTTGTAATTTTCTGTGGTAAAAGCGCACATTTGTAAGGCCCCCATTATGAGGAGAAGCCATTGTGCGTGAAGGAAAATCACTCACCGAAAACCAAAATTTTCACGGACAAGAATCAGGGGCAACTTTAGAGGCCTCAGGGGCGAAGGCCCCCGAGACTTTTTTTTGCCGGAATATTCCTTTTCGCCGGAATATTATGGCCGGACGGCGGCCGGAAAGTGGTTTAAAAACAACCGGTCGGTTGGCCGGTAGTCAATGGCCTATGGCCGGTGGTCGGAAGTCAATGGTTGGTGGCTGGTGGCCGGAAGTCAATGGCCGGTGGCCGGTGGCCGAATTCAAAAGCGGACTTGTCTTCTCAAGGGAGGCCACACATGGGCGGATTGGAGGGTCCGATTTGGACTTATTCGCACAAGGGCGGCTACACATGGGTGTCTCTCATAAGAGAGGCCAGCCCTTTTGGCCTATAAAAGGAGGCCATTTCTACACACATTTCATAGTGTGAAGTTGATGCAACAAGGTGAGTGTGAGGTGGTGAGAGTGAAGCAAGGCGGGAGCTCCATTAAGGGTATAATCCCTTTGTAAACTACTTCTTGTTTTGAAGTACTAAAGCCATTGAGTGGCTGCTTTCCCGTGGACGTAGCCCACATTGGGTGAACCACGTATATCGTGTGTACTCTCTCTCTCTCTCTCTCTCTCTCTCTCTACTCTATAATCTCATGTATATAAATCTGTCTCTCTCCATTAAGTAATCTACTCAATTATCTATTTAGCTACGTCTTATTTCCTAACATATCCTTGCCCTTTGCCATAGATCCGACACTTAACACGGCCCCTTTGCAAGAAAAACTCTCATAGTCCTATTGTATGGACAACCACTCACAAGTACACACACACACACACACCCAATGCTAAGTGAGCATGTAAAGCTCACCTTTTTATAGGGTTTGGAGTAGGTAGCCACCTTTGTTCACAGCCGTAAGGTAGGCCCGTCTTCAAGAGGGGGATGGTGCAACAACGCCGCCATGTACAGAGAGAGAGAGAGAGAGAGAGAGAGAGAGAGAGAGAGAGAGAGAGAGAGAGAGAGAGAGAGAGAGAGAGAGAGAGAGAGAGAGAGTTAGAACACCTAAATGACTTTAACGCAAACATAAGTCAACTTCGATCGGTGAAAATCAATTTCGATCACGAAGTGCGAGCTCTCCTTATATTATCATCTCTACCGGATAGTTGGGACAGCCTTGTGATGGCTGTAAGTAGTTCTATCTCTGGTATAAATACTCTTAAGTTTGATGATGTTGTGGGTGTTCTCCTAAGCGAGGAAATACGAAGGAGAAGCACAGGAGAATCATCAAGTGCTGCATTGTCAGTGGAAACAAGAGGAAGGCCTAAGGAGAGGTTCAAAAACCAAAAGGGTCGTGATCGCTCAAGATGGAGCAAGTCACGCACAAAGTCAATTCTTGAATGTTGGAACTGCGGCAAGAAGGGCCACGTCAAGAAGGATTGCTGGTCCAAGAAGAAGAAGGAGACAGAGTCTCAAGACAACAAGCCAACATCGGAGGCCAATGTGGCAGGTAAAGTAGAGCAATATGCTCTAATTCTCTCATTAGACAATGTGTCTAATTCCTGGATAGTAGATTCCAGGGATTCATTCCATGCGACACCACACAAGCAACATTTCCAAGACTACACCAAAGGTAATTTTGGGTATGTATACTTGGGAGATGATGAAGCTTGTGAGATTGTCGGCAAAGGTACAGTTTTTTTCAAAACTGCTAACGGAAATGAATGGAAGCTTAAAGATGTTAGGCATGTTCCTTCTCTTCGCAAAAATTTGATCTCTACAGGACAATTGGACGATGAAGGTCACAACATTGCATTCGGAAATAAACGGTGGAAGATCTCAAAGGGATCTTTGGTGGTTGCCAAGGGAGAAAAGGTCGGTACACTTTACTTGTGTACTGTTAGCACGCAACCTTCAGCTTGTGCAGCAACTACAGAAGTTGATAGTGCAGTGTGGTGAAGGAGTACGAGCGGAAGTGTGACGCGAGAGAGAGTGCGAGAAGAAGAGCACGACGATATGGTGAACTCGCTCTACTGTAATGTGTAGAGCATAGTGAGTTCTTATTAGGTTTTTACAAAAGAATATGTGTACATACCTGGCGGCCCGCCCACTTACCTGGGCGACCACATTGGGCTTTATACCCCAACAACCTCCCACTTAAAGTCCAATGTGGTACTTTAAGTGTGAGAGAAGCTACTATACAAGCTAATATACAAGAGATGTAGAGAAATGATGTACTACCCTACACCTATCTGCTTGCGAAAATGCGCAAAGCTCTATGAGGGAAGTCCTTTTGTAAGTAGATCAGCAGGATTTTCTGTGGTGTGAACTTTGACAAGCTGAAGTTGCTTATCCTCGACCATTTCCCTGATGAAATGATACTTCACATCCACATGCTTTGTCTTTGAGTGATAAACTGGATTGCGAGCCAATTGTATAGCACTTTGACTATCACAATATAACACAGGCATCTCTTCTTTGATTCCCAAATCTGTTACTAGTCGATTAAGCCAAATTGATTCTTTGCATGCCTCTAATGCTGCAACATATTCAGCCTCTGTAGTAGACTGAGTAACACAATCTTGTAATCTAGAACGCCATGATACTGCTCCACCAGCCAATGTAAAGACATACCCTGACGTAGACCTTCGGTTGTCTAAGTCACCTGCATAATCTGAGTCTGTAAAACCCTTTACACTTAGCTCCTGACTCCCATAGCATATACGCATACTCTTTGTAGCTTTCAGGTATCTCAATATTCCTTTCACTGCCTCCCAATGTTTCTTGCCTGGGTTTGACATGTATCGACTTACTACTCCCACTGCAAATGCAATGTCTGGACGAGTAGCAATCATTGCATACATCAAACTACCCACTGCAGACGCATATGGAATCTTATCCATTTCAGCCTGTTCTTCCTCAGACATAGGACAATCTTGTTTGCTAAGTTTCACATATGGTGGCAATGGAACACTCAGTGCCTTTCCCTTCTCCATATTGAAATGTTGCAAAACCTTGTCAATATACTCTGTTTGAGATAACCAAATCAACTTCTTTGATCTGTCTCTCTCAATACGCATACCAAGTATATGACTTGCCTCACCCATGTCTTTCATGTCAAACGATTTTGCCATCTTTGACTTCAAAGCTGAAATTTCTTCCAATTGCTTGCCAACATTCAACATGTCATCCACATACAAAATAAGGATCAGCCAACTGCCATCCTTAGCCTTCTTTGTATATAGACAGTGATCGAACTCACTACGTTTGTAGCCTTGAGAAAGCATAAACTTGTGGAATTTATGGTACCATGCCCTCGGTGATTGTTTTAAGCCATAAAGACTCTTTAACAACTGGCATACCCAATCTTCCTTGCCTTTCTCAACAAACCTTTCTGGCTGCTGCATGTAAATTTCCACATCTAAATCACCATGCAAGAACGCTGTCTTGACATCCATTTGGTGCAACACCAAATCTAATATGGCAACCAATGCAAGAAAGCATCTCAATGTAGTCATCTTGACCACTGGAGAGAAGACTTCATCAAAGTCAATGCCTTGTTCTTGCTTAAAGCCCTTGGCAACAAGCCTTGCTTTGTACTTTGGCTGACTATCATGAGCGGTGATCTTATACCTGTAAACCCATTTACAAGGTAGAGCCTTTTTGCCCCGTGGTAATTTAACTAGTTTCCATGTCTAGTTTTTATGTAGAGCTGTCATCTCTGACTGCATGGCCAATTGCCAATTCCCGGAGTCCTTCATTTGCACTGCTTCCTTGTAACATGAAGGCTCATTGCAATCAGTCAACATGACATAGTTCATAGATGGAACAAACCTATCAGGAGGTCGCGTGAAACGTCCAGATCTACGCACAATAGGTGGCTCAGGCTCAGCCACAACCTGTGGTTCCACTCTATCCTGTCCTTGCTCCTCTTGAGCCCCGACATTTTGTCTTGCACGTGCAGGTCCATCTTCTTGGAAGACAACTCTTCTAATTTCCTCAACCCTCTCTGGTTTAGAATGATATTTGGATTCATTAAAGTGAACATCATTGCTGCGAACAACCTTTCTGGATTCGGGATCCGAAAGTCTGTACCCCATCTCACCAGAATTACCATAGCCTAGAAAGATGCACTTTCTACTCTTTGGCTCAAGTTTGTTCCTAAATTACTTTGGAACGTGAGTATATGCCTCACAACCAAAGACTCTGAGATGCTTGTATGAGGGCATTTTGCCTGACCATACCATCTCTGGCACTGAATCCTTCTGCAAAACCTTGCTAGGAGATCTATTTACAAGATGAACAACTGTTGATACAGCTTCAACCCAAAACCCATTTGGCAGCTGTGCATTAGACAACATACTTCTGACCTTCTCTTGTATGGTCCTATTAATCCTCTCAGCAACACCATTTTGAGGAGGATTGTAAGGAGCAGTAAGTTCACGTTTTATACCTTTTGACTCACAAAAGTCCTGAAAGGCCTTTGAAACATACTCTCCACCATTGTCAGTGCGTAAGCATTTAAGCTTCTTGCCACTCTGATTCTCCACAAGTGTCACAAACATTTTGAAAACACTAAACGCTTCATCCTTGTGCTTGAGAAAGTAAACCCATACTTTCCTCGAGTAATCATCTATAAATGTCATAAAGTAAGAAGCTCCTCCTAGAGATAGGTTAGGCATAGGTCCACACAAATCACTATGAACAAGTGCCAACTGTGTGTCTCTTCTACTGCTTCTATGCTTATGTGGCTGCTGTGTTTGCTTACCATACAGACAATGTTCACAGAATTCAAAATCATTAAATGAAAAGCCAGGCAAATAACCAGAACGAGACAAGATTTCCATTCCCTTCTTGGACATATGTCCTAACCGGCTATGCCACAAAGAAACGTTCGGCTGCTCGGTTACATTGATTACATTTTTAGAGACATTTGATACATAAATCATGTAAAGTCCTCCAGACTTTACTCCATGTGCTACTGTCATAGAACCCTTGGATATCTTCCACATGTTCTGTCCAAAAGTGGTGCCGTAGCCAGCATCATCAAGTAAACCTGTGCTGATCAAGCTCTTTGTAATTGCGGGAACATGTCTCACATTCTTCAGCGTGAAAGAAGAGCCATTCTGAAACTTCAATTGAACATCTCCAACACCTAAGATCTCACATGTCTGCCCATTGCCTAGCCGAACATGATCTTTAGTGGTCACATAAGAAGTAAACCACTCCTTGTTTGGAGACACATGAAGTGATGCTCCTGAGTCTATAATCCAGTTACTCAGTGCATTTCCATCAGATGCTGTAAGAAGAGCTGAGTCCATTGTATTCTTCAAGAAGTAGATGTCTCCTGACACTAGACTGTCATCCTTTGCAACAGTGTTTGTCACATTTATTTCTTGAATCTTCACTGAGGACTTGTTCTTCTCACCATGGTCTTCAGCTTTCTCTTTGCCTTTTTCTGCTTTCCATTCTCTGCAGTCTCTTTTCATGTGACCCTTCTTGCCACAATGGTAGCATTCTATGTCACTCTTGCCTTTAGCACTGCGGGACTTGCTACGAGACTGATTCCTCTTTCCACCTTTGTACTTTTCTTTGGTCCTTCCCCTGACAACTAAGGCTGTTCCTTTGCCTTTGTCCATTGTCTTTCTATTGGTTTCTTCAGTAAGCAGACTTCCTTCTACACCTGCTATGTTCAAACCATCTAGAGGTGCAGAATTACTTAAAGCTGTGCGAAAAGTGTCCCAACGTTTCGGCAATGTGATCAACAGGAACATAGCTCTAACAGGTTCATCAAACTTGACACCTTGAGCTGACAACTGACTATAGATTGTGTTGAATTCATTCAGATGATTGGACATAGGTGTCCCTTCTTTCATCTTCAAGTCAACAAGCTTCTTAAGCCAGTATACATGTGAAGCTGCACTCTGCTTCTCATAAAGATCACTCAGCTTTAACCATGCTTGATAAGCCGACATCTCGTCTGCTACATTGAAGTAAACGATTTCTGCCAAAGTCAGCATAATGGTAGAAAGTGCCAATTCATCCATTTCGCTCCATTCATCTTCGTCCATATCTTCTGGTTTTATCCCTTTGAGCTTAATAGGTTTTATCTGCTTCTTTTGTACCAACACGTGCCAAATCTGCTTCTTCCACAATGGGAAATTGGTTCCATCGAGCTTCTTGATATTGTAAAGAGCAGTGTCCTGTGATCCAGCCATAGCTACGCTTCATAGTGGTTTACTTTCCTGGGAAAAATTCGTCAGAGTTTCCCTTGTAAACTGACCTCTGAACCAATATCAACCTGTCAAATGAACCAAAAAGGCTTTAGATTCTGCATAAATTTCGGCAGAGTCTCCTTTGTAAAATGGCTCTGGTGTACTCAAAAAACAGACCAAAAAACAGCTCAAAAACACTGTCTCTCTGACACTATAAGCTGCGGGTAAACCTGTCATGCACCTGTATTGTCTCTGACTGTCCTGTCACTGTCCTGTAAGCATAGACTGCGACAATGTCTCAACGGCAGTAAAGCAAAGATGCAATCCCAACTGTCTAACTCACAGTCAATACATCCTAGCTGCCTATCTAAGGGTGCTCGAGGGATCGCTCCAAGACCTGTATCACCGAAAGGATCTCAACATTCGAGAATCCCCTAGCTCAATAAAACCTCACTCGACCCTCAACAAAGGTTGCAGTAAATCTGACAGTACGTAGACTTCCCACAAAGTCATACATCCACAAATTTCCCACTGTATGCTGTAACCGATGCGGCGGTTGTTTGCTACGTGACTCACAGCCAGCAAACCCTCAACAGACATACATAATCTCTGAAAATACATCCCATGTGGAAGTACCTGCAATGCCAGGATGAAATCTGGAATATCAAGCAGCAAACACAAGCTACCTAATGAACTAGTGGATGTCGCCTACAGACTGTGTAGATGCGCCCGTGTCGTATGTGACACGCCTCCAAGAACTGTGAGCCGTCCTTCGATGTGTAGACAGCTACAAATCAACACTCTGGGAGTGTCGATATCCTTAGCACCTACAGTCGTAGGCCGAAAACCCCAAATTTGCACAGTCGGATCTGCACCCGCCGAGACCACCTAGTCAAAAATGGCCTGCGCAGACCTTTGTCAAAGCCGAATGGTGGCCGAGATGGGCCGTGTCTTCGCCTGTTGAATTTCACTCCAATCTGAGCTAGTGACTCTAGCCTCCTACAGTGCTGCCCCAAGCCTCGATCTAAGCTCTGATACCAGTTGAAGGAGTACGAGCGGAAGTGCGACGCGAGAGAGAGTGCGAGAAGAAGAGCACGACGATATGGTGAACTCGCTCTACTGTAATGTGTAGAGCATTGTGAGTTCTTATTAGGTTTTTACAAAAGAATATGTGTACATACCTGGCAGCCCGCCCACTTACCTGGGCGACCACATTGGGCTTTATACCCCAACATGTGGCACTATCGACTTGGGCATATGAGTGCCAAAGGAATGCAAATCCTTCAAACAAAGAAGCTTCTACCAGGTTTGAAAGAAGTGGACTTAGAGTTCTGTGAAGATTGTGTTTATGGTAAACAAAAGAGGGTAAAATTTCAAAAATCAGGAAATGAAAGAAAAAATAAAAAAACTTGAGTTGGTTCATTCTGATGTTTAGGGTCCTGCAAGTACACCATCACTTGGTGGCTCATTGTACTATGTAACATTCATAGACGATGCGACTAGAAAAACATGGGTTTATGTCATGAAGAATAAATCCGATGTATTTTCCATATTTCAAAGGTGGAAAGCCTTTGTGGAGAATGAAACAGGTACCAAGGTTAAATGCCTCAGATCCGACAATGGAGGCGAATATTGCAGCCAAGCTTTTGAAAGCTTTTGTGCTAGCAATGGTATTCGGAGGCAAAGGAAAACCCCAAGGACACCTCAACAAAATGGGATTTCGGAAAGGATGAACATGACAATCATGGAACGAGCACGAAGCATGCGGCTACATGCAGGCCTACCGCTTGAGCTTTGGGCGGAAGCTGTAAGTACGTCTGTGTACTTAATCAATCGGTCACCCTCAACGGCTTTGGATGGAGGAGTTCCAGAAGAGGCGGACAGGTAAACCGGTGAATTATGAATTTCTCAAAGTGTTTGGGTGTGAGGCTTTCATGCACATAGATAGAAGCCTAAGATCAAAGCTCGATGCAAAGTCCAAAAAGTGTTTCTTCATTGGCTATGGAGAAGGAGACTTTGGGTATTGCCTATGGAATCCTGAAGATGGTAAAATCTTAAGGAGTAGGGATGTAATTTTTAACGAACAAAATATGTACAAAGATTACTTGGAAAGAAAACAAACAAAAGAAACAGGTGATGAGTACATGGAGCTTGAGGACGGTGAAGACTCAAGGACTGCAAACGGTGACAATGTGCAAAAACGTCCACCAAATGAGGAGCCTCAACCTATTCCCCGAAGATCTACAAGAGCAAGTAGACCTCCAGAAAGGTTTGTTCCTTCCTTCAACCATCTCTTGATCTCAGATTCTGGAGAGCCGGAATCATACGAAGAAGCTATGCAACATGAATCCAAAGAAGAATGGACGAAGAGCATGCAAGTGGAGATGGACTCACTACATCGCAACCAAACATGGGAGTTGGTTTAGTTGCCTAAAGGTAAGCGGGCACTTCAAAACAAATGGGTGTACAAGATGAAGGAAGAAGAAGGTGGGAAGAAAAGGTACAAGTCTAGGCTTGTGGTAAAAGGGTTTTCTCAAAAGAAAGGTATTGACTTCAATAAAATATTTTTTCCTGTTGTAAAAATGAACTCAATTAGGCTTGTCTTAAGCCTTGTGTCTGCTCATGATCTAAATCTTGAGCAAATGGATGTAAATACGGCATTCCCTCACGGTGACTTAGAGGAGGAAATCTACATGCTTCAACCAAAGGGGTATGAAGTAAAAGGTAAGGAGAAAATGGTTTGCAGATTAAAGAAGAGCTTGTATGGTTTAAAGCAAGCATCAAGACAATGGTATTTGAAGTTTGATCGATGGATGTTGGATCATGGATTCACAAGATGCAACTCGGATCACTGCATCTACACGAAGAATTTGGGAGATGGGAAATTCATCATCCTAATGTTTTATGCTGATGACATGTTGATTGGAAGTGCTAACATGCAGGACATCAAAGACCTAAAAGAGGAGCTGTCCAAATCTTTTTTAATGAAAGATTTAGGTGCTGCAAAGAGGATACTTGGTATGAAAATATCAAGGGACAGGACGAAGAAGACAATAAAGCTATCTCAAGAAGATTACATCAAGAAGGTACTAGAAAGGTTTGCAATGCAAAATGCAAAACTAGTTTCTACACCTTTGGCTGGTCATTTTAAAATAACGAAGGATATGTGTCCAAAGACACAAGAGGAGATAGCCTATATGTCTAAAGTTCCATATGCTGCAGTGGTAGGTTCTCTAATGTATGCTATGTCTAGACAAGGCCAGACATTGCACATACAGTGGGAGTTGTGAGTAGGTTCATGGACAACCCAGGTAAAGAGCATTGGCAAGCTGTGAAGTGGATACTTAGGTATCTAAAAGGGACAACAACAAATGCTTTGTATTTTGGAGGAACTGATATTTTTCTAGAAGGGTATGCTGATGTAGATATGGCAGGTGACAAAGATACTTGAAGGAGCACTACTGGCTATGTGTTCACGGTTGGAGGCACAACAATAAGCTGGGCTTCAAAGCTGCAGAAAGTGGTTTCACTTTCTACCACGGAAGCAGAGCATGTAGCAATGACAGAGGCAAGCAAAGAAATTCTGTGGCTTCACAGATTCTTAGAAGAGCTTGGATTCAAACAAGACAATTGTGTCTTGTACAGTTATAGCCAAAGCACTATCCATCTTGCGAAGAACTCAGCCTTTCATTCAAGGACAAAGCACATTGAGGTGAGATATCACTTCATACGCACTCTTTTGGAAGAGGGATAGCTCAAGCTAGGAAAGGTGCATACAAGTGAAAATCCTGCAGACATGTTTACAAAGGTGGTCAACAAGGAAAAGTTGAGCTTTTGCTCATCTTCAATCGGCATTCAAGGATAAGAAGCCAGAATTGAAAGCAGTCACAGGTTTGGTTTGGAGATCAGTCTCCAAGTGGGAGATTGTTAAGTATGGAGCCTGATTTACCCTTGTAATTTTCTGTGGTAAAAGCGCACATTTGTAAGGCCCCCATTATGAGGAGAAGCCATTGTGCGTGAAGGAAAATCACTCACCGAAAACCAAAATTTTCACGGACAAGAATCAGGGGCAACTTTAGAGGCCTCAGGGGCGAAGGCCCCCGAGACTTTTTTTTTTGCCGGAATATTCCTTTTCGCTGGAATATTATGGCCGGACGGCGGCCGGAAAGTGGTTGGAAAACAACCGGTCGGTTGGCCGGTGGCCGGTAGTCAATGGCCTATGGCCGGTGGTCGGAAGTCAATGGCCGGTGGCCGGTGGCCGAATTCAAAAGCGGACTTGTCTTCTCAAGGGCGGCCACACATGGGCGGATTGGAGGGTCCGATTTGGACTTATTCGCACAAGGGCGGCTACACATGGGTGTCTCTCATAAGAGAGGCCAACCCTTTTGGCCTATAAAAGGAGGCCATTTCTACACACATTTCATAGTGTGAAGTTGATGCAACAAGGTGAGTGTGAGGTGGTGAGAGTGAAGCAAGGCGGGAGCTCCATTAAGGGTATAATCCCTTTGTAAACTACTTCTTGTTTTGAAGTACTAAAGCCATTGAGTGGCTGCTTTCCCGTGGACGTAGCCCACATTGGGTGAACCACGTATATCGTGTGTACTCTCTCTCTCTCTCTACTCTATAATCTCGTGTATGTAAATCTGTCTCTCTCCATTAAGTAATCTACTCAATTATCTATTTAGCTACGTCTTATTTCCTAACATCTAAGTACTACTTGCATGCAAAAAACAGACATCGTTTGATACACTTACGACCACAAATAGCTTATAGATGCATCAACACACGTGCTCCATTTTGCGAGGAATGCTTGGCATTGTGCATAGCTCTCTTCGAGCCTATTGCGATGGTGCAATTGAATCTCCAATGTGAGGAGCGAGTAGGGAGTTGCATCAGGATGAAGCTCACGCTCTCTCTCTTTCTCTCTCACACAGTCGACGGAAACTCAAAACCTTGATTATGATAAAGTTCTCTTACAGAATGACCTAGGTACCTTATATACTAAGGCTACCATACGTTAAACCTAAAATAGAGTTCAAGGGGTCAAGGGGCTTTGTATTTACAATCTGGAAGTGCCATTTCATCCCATCTTCTGCAACTAGAGTAGCTACTCATTACAAATAATGTTTTTAACCATAAGTTATGTCGTACTGTTGACCCATGGGTCAACACCTTCATTTTAAAAATTGATTTTGAATGTCTAAAATGAAATTTTTTAAGAGACAATATAAGAAAAATACGTGATGATTTGACCCCAAGAAGGTTTCTTTCAGTGGCCAAAAGGAGTATTTGAATCTTCCCATGTAACATTTAATGGCCTAAAATCTTTTGTGTAGCGGAATTTAGCATGAACATAGTGGGCATTTCATTAGAGTTGATTCCTAATGAGAATTACAAGAGTGCTTGGGTGGAGAGAGCAACAAAAAGCATAACACCTAGTTAGATAGCATCGACAATACTTTCAAAAGAGAGAGCAATTAAGCTATTGACAACAGTTGAGGACCGGATTTGCATGGAGCCGGTCCCCCCTCCAAAAGGCTTTGTATTATGGTTTCTCCCATCAAGAGAGACATTGTACAATACAATTCTTTGTGTTCCTTCAAGACTAGCTAGTGCAATGAAGATGGAAGCTTCATACACCAAGCAAAACACTTAATCAAACACAACTTGAATTATCCCCGTTCTCAGACCCAAGACCTCACACACCTTCGAAGATGGTGAGAGCTAGCAGGGTATGAGAGTAGATTGAGAGGAAAAAGAAGTATCTTACGAGAAAGAAGTACATCTCCTCACATAATCACTCATATTAGCATAGCTTAGCTTAGTAATTAGCTTGGTAGAGAAGATGAGCATGCATTGAAGCTTGGCTCTTGGTTGGATTTGCATCCACATGCCAAGAGAGTGTTGATGTAGGCTTCTATCTCACAAGCTTGGAGTAGGTGATGAGCTCTCCATTAAAGCTTGGGAGGAGATAGAGTATTTTCCCTTCACACATGGTCAAGTGTGAGAGTGTGTGTGTCAATGCCAAGCAAAAATCAGCCCCCTCTCTCTCTTGGGCGAGCCCTAGCTGCTAAGTTAGGCTGGCTTTTGCCTCATTGGACCTCCCCAGGTCAAGCCAATAGGGATTAAGCAGCATAAGTGATAGCCTTCTGACATGTGTCCCCCTTTCCCCTTTTGTGAGAGCTTTAGGTAATTAAATAATTAAACTAAACTCTCATTGGACCCCTTTGCCTCCTGGCCAATAGGAATCAGGCAAGCCATGGGGCTCCTGAATGCTCATCGGACCCCTTGGGAGACTGCCCAATAGTCTTCTAGGACACTTAATTCTTATTGGTTTCTTTTATTAAATGTTTTTAAATTAATTAAACTAGATTTACTCTAGCTTAATTCTCATTGGTCCACTTCAAGGGTCTTCCAATAGGAATTGGGCACACCTTGTGGGCATCTGGCCTAGGGAGCTGACATGTGTCCCTCATTCCCTTTGTGTAAAGGGAGCCTGTGTGTGTGTGTAGCTTTCTCTCTCATCCCCTAGCTTTGGGGCTCGCCCCCTCCTATGTAGGGATATGCAAAGACTTTTTGAGCTCACACTAAGCATCCAATTTTCCCTAGGGTCAACCTTTGGACACAACCTTTGAATTTTGGAACCTTAGCATTTTGGAAGTCTTAATGGACTGAACCTTAGGGTCTTTTTGGCCCATTGTTTCACATGGATCTTTTGCAGATGGCCCCCCCTTTGGATCCCTATTTTCCCTCCTTTGGATCCCTACTGTGGCCGGTCTGCTAACTTAACCAATATTCTAGCTTTTTCTCCCTTGGCACTTCCCCACATTAAATGATCAGTTTAATATGAGAAAATCATTTAGGAGAATTAGATATTGATTATTATGACATTACCTCTCTCTTGAAATCATAGTCGTCCTCGACTATGGTGTAGAGAAGATAAAGCATATGCATGAGTCCTTTTCTTAGCGGGTAGAGGATCCCTATGTTACCCTACGACATCATTCCATAATGGATGACTAGTCCATTTGGCGCTTGAGAGCGTGAGGCTGCCGCAAGCATGTCTGCACATTAGTCCTATCAGTCTTCCATAGTAGAGTGACAAGCTCTACTTGGTGTTTGGGAGACGTCGTCTCCACAAACTTGATCTAAGCATGCATACTACTTCATTTTTGTGCACAAATTAAGAAAAAGAGAGTCTTATAAGACAAAAATTTTTGTTCATTTTTAACATTTTGTACATTTGCTTACTCTTGGGAAGCATTGTAAGCATTGACAAGGTTTAGGTTATCCTTTAATTGTATGCCTTGCATCCATCTAGCATCTTCAAAAGGATAATTCTTAAACTTAATAAGATATTGTCTGATAGTCTTACCGCCTCTTAATACCTTGTCTTCATGTCGGAGAATGGACTCGGGCTGCAGCACCTCCTCGTGGTCTTCGATCTCCGGTGGGTCTTCAATAGTTGGTTCTTGAGGTGGCTCTCCTTTGTAAGGCTTTAAAAGGCTCACATGAAAAGCATTGTGTATGAGCCAATGATTGGGCAACTTAAGTTGATAGGCCATCTCATTGATTGGCCTAAGAATCTGGAAGGGACCATAGTACCTTTTTGCTAGTTTAGCATAGTACTTTTGGTGGCCCGTAGGATTCTTGCCCGTCGTGTGCCTTAATCGAGCCTTGGGAAACTTTAACAAGACCCAATCGTTTTCTTTAAAGGCTTGGGCTCTTCTGTGCTTGTCAGCAGCAGCCTTTTGCCTTTGCTGTGAGATAGAGATAGCATCCTTAATCTTTTGGAAAGATTCTTGTAGGTCTCGGCTATACTCATCTGCAGCGAAGATCTTCCCATGTACCTTAAGTAGCAAGGGACTTTTTGATCTTCCCTCCATTACCTCGAAAGGTGCTTTTCCTGTAGAAGTATGTACAGTGTTATTGTAAGCATACTCTACTAAGGGTAAGTACTTCTCCCATTGGGATCTTTGATCTACTTCCGTTACATAGGCTTTTAGTAGATCGAGAATAGTTAGGTTAGCTATTTCACTTTGGCCATCAGTTTGTGGATGATAGGCCGAAGAGAAGTTTAGCCTTGTTCCTAAATTCTCAAAGAGACCCTTCCAGAAATTACTGGTCATTCTAGGATCTCTATCCGACACTATGGACATTGGCAAGCCATGGTACTTGAAAATTTGTGAAATGAAGAGGGTTGCCATTTGATGGGCTTTGATAGTCTTTTTGACAGGTATAAAATGAGCTTGTTTACTGAACCTGTCTACTATCGTCCATATTCCCGTATTCCCATGGATAGACTTAGGCAATCCAAAGATAAAATCCATGGATATGCTCTCCCATGGTGAATTAGGGATTGGCAAGGGTTGAAGCAATCCAAGTTGCTTCCCTCTATCAAATTTTTTCTTTTGACATACCACACATTTGGAAACATACTCATGTATGTTCACTTTCATGGTAGGCCAATAGAAATATGTTTCAATTCCCTTTAGGGTAGACTGAATCCCTCTATGCCCCGCATATGGGGGAGCATGAGATTCATACATTACTTTCTCACGTAGTGAGTTAGTAACGCATAGTCTATTGCCATAGAGAAGATAACCATCTTGTAAAGTAAATGGTTCTTCTTTCTTCCCTAATGCAAGGGCTGAAATCACATCTCTAAAATCGAGATCAATAGCATACTCATCTATCATTGAAGATAGATCATTGTGAGTTGCTATGGAAACCGCATTCACTCTTGGTCGTCTTGAGAGTGCATCGGCTACTTGATTATGCTTGCCAGCAATGTGAGCAATATGAAAATGAAATTGCGAAAGGAAATTTGCCCACCTCATTTGTTTGTCGGAGAGCTTGGTCTGCGTCATGAAGT
Organism: Adiantum capillus-veneris; assembly: GCF_014529385.1. Taxonomy (NCBI): domain Eukaryota; kingdom Viridiplantae; phylum Streptophyta; class Polypodiopsida; order Polypodiales; family Pteridaceae; genus Adiantum; species Adiantum capillus-veneris. The sequence continues at coordinate 146,554,266 of NC_140947.1, forward strand.
ACTTAAGACTTTGGTGATCCGTTCGCAGAATGAAAGGAGTCCCCAATAAATAGTGCTTCCATGAGTCTAAGGCATGTAGAACTGCAAGGAGTTCTTTTTCGTATATGCCTAGAGCTTGCTCAACAGAGTCGAGCCTTCGACTCTCATAGCCTATGGCGTGCCCTTCTTGGAGCAAAACAGCCCCAAGGCAATCACCACAAGCATCACATTGGACCTCAAATGGTTTTGAGAGATCCGGTAGTGTAAGCACAGGTTGAGAGATAAGCTTTTCTTTAAGCTTTTCGAAAGCATTGTTCTCCTTAGCAGACCACGTATACCTAACATTTTTCTTTGTTAGGTCATGTAATGGTCCCGCAATTTGTGAGAACTTTTCTATGAAGCGTCTATAGTATGCACACATACCTATAAAGCTTCTTAGTTCATGAAGATTCCTTGGTTTAGGCCATCCTTTTATTACCTCTAACTTGGATGGATCCATTTGGATTCCATCTTGAGAGATAATGTGACCTAAATATTGAATCTCTTGCAAGAAAAATTCACTTTTCTTTCGATTAACATAAAGTTTATTCTCTCTTAAAACTTGAAATATTACCTGGAGGTGTTGCTTATGTTCCTCTAATGAATTAGAGTAGATGATAATATCATCAAAGAACACTCCAGTGAAGGTTCGATGAGGTCTGAACAGCTTCTCCATCAAGCGGTTAAATGTGGCTGGTGCATTAGTCAAGCCAAAAGGCATGACAATGTATTCGTAAAGACCAAATGTAGTACGAAATGCGGTCTTTACAATGTCTTGATCAACTATCCTTATTTGATGATAGCCACTTTTTAGGTCAATCCTACTGAAGTAGGTCGATCCTTGTAGCTTATCAAATAGGTCTTCTACCCGTGGAACGGGAAACCTATTCTTGATAGTGATCCTATTTAGTGCTCTATAGTCGACACACATACGATATGTGCCGTCTTTCTTTTGCACTAATAGCACAGGTGAGCAAAATGGAGATGAGCTAGGCCTAACCATGCCCTTCTCAATTAACTCATGCACTTGCCGCATAATCTCCTCTTGTTGAGCTTGAGAAACTCTATAAGGAGGTTTGTTAGGCGGTGAACTTCCTGGAAGAAGTTCAATTGCATGGTCGTCATTACCTCGTTTAGGAGGTATCTCAGAAGGGATGTCGTCAATAAAGACATCTTGAAACCCCTTGAGAAAATTGGATAACTCTAATTCCTTTTGGTTGCTTTTATTTTCTTTTGCTAAAGCATTAGGTTCATTTTGAGAATCTTTAACAAAAATCATGTACACGGAAATAGAGCTCTTTATTGACTTGTTGAAAGCTGGTGTATGTACAATGGGGATGGTGTTACCCATCTCCCTAGCATCTATATACATGTCCTTTTCCCTGAACTTAAAGGAGATTCTCCTTTCAGGAAATTTAACATGGGCAGCCAGACGGTCAAACCATGGTGCCCCTAGGATTACATCCTCATGCTTGAGAGGAGAGATAAAGAAATCCTCTTTGTCCACATAGCCTTGGACATGAAGCCTCAATTTCCCGATTAAGGGAGTGACTGAAGCTTCTTGCCCCTTGAAGGCACTATCTGCGGGTAGGATATCTCCCATCTCGTAGGATTGTATGCCTAGTTTGGTGGCTAACTCCATAGATATAAAATTGTGAGTAGAACCAGGGTCAAAGAGAATAAAAGCATCATGTTCTCTTACCTTTCCCCAAGCATGGCATAGAGGAGATCCTTTGTGGTGAGTTTGGGGAATCTCCTCCTCTTGGATTTCAACCAAAGAAGCTCTAGGAGGATCTTGGCGGTTGTTCTTTTGGGGACAAGCGCGGTACGCATGCCCTTGTTCGCCGCACTTGAAACACCGGTTATCTTTACGATAACGCTCAAGCTCTTCAGGAGAGAGTTTATTCTTTCCTTTGTAAACTCCCTTCTCTTTAGCTTTGTTGGAATTGCCTTTAGGAGACTTTTGGACATTGTCCTTCCCCTTAGGCTCATTGGAACCTTTGTTTTCCGGGGGTTTATTATTTCTTTTACCCCCCGTTTGGAAATTGATTCGCGAGGCCACCATAGTATGGTGTATTACCGCCGATATGGTACGTGGCCTTTGGGAGTTGACATACTCCGCCATTTCTTCGGTTAAGCCCGCACAAAATTGTTGCTTTTGCTCTCCAAAATCCAACTTTTTGAAGACAGTGGCTTTGAGTTGTAGGTCCCAAAACTTGTCTACATATTTGTGGATGGATTCATTGGGAGAGAGCTTTAAGCTTCGCCATTCGGTGAGTACTTTGTCTTTGGCATCGGTGGCCAAAAACTGCTTCATAATGGAAGCTCTTAAAGCCTTCCATGTTCGTGGAGCTTCACCGTTGGCTCGTAGGCTAGACCACCATTGTCTGGCGGACTTTTGAAAGTGCATAGCTACATGGCGTAGCTTAGAGGACTCCGTGAAGCCCTCATCTCCAAACGCCGCATCGAATTGCTGGATAAAGGCCAAAACTTTGTCTGTAGCACCGAAGGTGCCATCATAGGTAAGGAAAGAGATGCTCTTCCCTCCCTCTTTGAATTTCTTCAGCTTGGACGACCTCTTCCATGCGGCATAGGATTTCCTATGGCCTCTTCTTTTTGATGGTTCAAAAGTTCCACCATCACTTTCTTCAGAAGATGAAGAATTTGAAGAAGGTGGAGAAGAGGGTGACCTCTTTCTCGCCTTTTTCTTGTCTTGATCTTTGTCGTCTTCACCATAGCTTTCATAAGAGGAAGAGGATGAAGAAGATGGAGAAGAGGGTGTCCTCTTTCTCGCCTTTTTCTTCTCTTGCCTTTTTATCATCCCTCTTTGAATTATGGCGTGGAGAAGAGTGTGATGGTCTTCTCCGCTTTGGTGGTGATGGAGAGCGTTTAGCCCGCCGTCTTCGTGGAGCCATCTCCGCCGAGGTGGCGGGAGACTCGCTTCTTTCTCTTTCCTTCGGTGGGGGCTCTTGAGTTCTCCTTTGGGAAGGAGATGCATCATCAAGAAGTAAGTTCTTGAGCCCTTCATATGGATTCTCTTCTTCTTCCCGAATCGGAGAGAGACCTCTTTTGGTAGTCTCACAAGGAGGCTTCCTAGGTGTTCTCTCGTCATGGTGATGAGCTTGGAGAATCCCGTGAGCACGGAGCTGCCGTTGCACTTCACTTTGGAGAGATGGATTGCCCATGGCTTGTTGAAGCCTAGAAACAAGATAATTAACAAGCATTGAAGCATCATTAGTAGCTTGCTCATGAGCAAAATCAAAGTTATCAACATTAATTTCACTCTCTTTAATATTGTCAGCCATTCTAACAACTTTTAGGTGTAAACTTTTTAGGTGTACTTTGGCACTTCAAGCCCTAGTTGCTACTCCTCTTTACCCCTTTAGAAAAAGCACTCAAGCTACTGTACCCGCGGCTCGAATACCATTAATTGCAAGGAATAGAAGAGAGGGTCTTTCGACACCAAAACAGCACCGGCTCCTGTCAAGCTTCTAATAGCTCAATAGTGGTTAAGCCATAGGCAAGCCCCGTAGGACTCCACTATTAAGACCATAGCTCTCGACGGTGATGCCCCGTTAACTGCACAAAGGCAGGCGCACTGCAAGGCTGAAAAATCCCTATTCTACTTACTCACAGGCAATTAATAATACCAACCATTTGTAGCTAGCTTGAGGACCTCCCTTCTTGAGTAAGAAAAGAGAAACCTTGAGCTCTGATACCAATGTAACATTTAATCGCCTAAAATCTTTTGTGTAGCGGAATTTAGCATGAACATAGTGGGCATTTCATTAGAGTTGATTCCTAATGAGAATTACAAGAGTGCTTGGGTGGAGAGAGCAACAAAAAGCATAACACCTAGTTAGATAGCATCGACAATACTTTCAAAAGAGAGAGCAATTAAGCTATTGACAACAGTTGAGGACCGGATTTGCATGGAGCCGGTCCCCCCTCCAAAAGGCTTTGTATTATGGTTTCTCCCATCAAGAGAGACATTGTACAATACAATTCTTTGTGTTCCTTCAAGACTAGCTAGTGCAATGAAGATGGAAGCTTCATACACCAAGCAAAACACTTAATCAAACACAACTTGAATTATCCCCGTTCTCAGACCCAAGACCTCACACACCTTCGAAGATGGTGAGAGCTAGCAGGGTATGAGAGTAGATTGAGAGGAAAAAGAAGTATCTTACGAGAAAGAAGTACATCTCCTCACATAATCACTCATATTAGCATAGCTTAGCTTAGTAATTAGCTTGGTAGAGAAGATGAGCATGCATTGAAGCTTGGCTCTTGGTTGGATTTGCATCCACATGCCAAGAGAGTGTTGATGTAGGCTTCTATCTCACAAGCTTGGAGTAGGTGATGAGTTCTCCATTAAAGCTTGGGAGGAGATAGAGTATTTTCCCTTCACACATGGTCAAGTGTGAGAGTGTGTGTGTCAATGCCAAGCAAAAATCAGCCCCCTCTCTCTCTTGGGCGAGCCCTAGCTGCTAAGTTAGGCTGGCTTTTGCCTCATTGGACCTCCCCAGGTCAAGCCAATAGGGATTAAGCAGCATAAGTGATAGCCTTCTGACATGTGTCCCCCTTTCCCCTTTTGTGAGAGCTTTAGGTAATTAAATAATTAAACTAAACTCTCATTGGACCCCTTTGCCTCCTGGCCAATAGGAATCAGGCAAGCCATGGGGCTCCTGAATGCTCATTGGACCCCTTGGGAGACTGCCCAATAGTCTTCTAGGACACTTAATTCTTATTGGTTTCTTTTATTAAATGTTTTTAAATTAATTAAACTAGATTTACTCTAGCTTAATTCTCATTGGTCCACTTCAAGGGTCTTCCAATAGGAATTGGGCACACCTTGTGGGCATCTGGCCTAGGGAGCTGACATGTGTCCCTCATTCCCTTTGTGTAAAGGGAGCCTGTGTGTGTGTGTGTGTGGTTTTCTCTCTCATCCCCTAGCTTTGGGGCTCGCCCCCTCCCATGTAGGGATGCAGAAAGACTTTTTGGGCACACACACTAAGCATCCAATTTTCCCTAAGGTTGACCTTTGGACACAACCTTTGAATTTTGGAACCTTAGCATTTTGGAAGTCTTAATGGGCTGAACCTTAGGGTCTTTTTAGCCCGTTGTTTCACATGGCTCTTTTGCAGATGGCCCCCCCTTTGGATCCCTATTTTCCCTCCTTTGGATCCCTACTGTGGCCGGTCTGCTAGCTTAACCAATATTCTAGCTTTTTTCTCCCTTGGCACTTCCCCACATTAAATGATCAGTTTAATATGAGAAAATCATTTAGGAGAATTAGATATTGATTATTATGACATCCCACCACCTTCTTTCCCCTCCTATTCCCACCCTCGCTGCTCTCTCCACCACCTTCTTCTCCCTCCTCTTCTTGCTATTCTCTTTTTCTCTTTCTTCTGTTTATCATTTTCTTCAAGCAATGGAATGCACTCGATCAAAACACCCTAGCACATCTATTGAAACCACCATCGCTACTATGATCCTAACAGACTTGTATTCCTCAAGCATAGAGGAATAATAGCCAATGGAGTGTGCCATTAACATTTTGGATGTTTGGAATGGCTCCATTGGGGAGTGGATTTACAAAAGGAGAACTCATGAGTCTCTTGCAAAGAAGGGACTATTTTTTTATAATCATTTTCATGTTCCACCAAATCCATGTAAGAATGGGAAAGTGCCTTCAAGTTTGCACTGCCTGATTTTAAAAGTGGAGAGTCGTCACCACCAGGCTTGACAATAGGTGAAAGCTACATGTGCAAGATCTTTTATAATTTTTTTTTAAAAAAAGGCTAACATTGCAAGAAAACATAGTAGAGTGTCACTTTTTATTCCCATCATTGTATTTGTGGAATGTTCTTGCGAAGGTAGATTTGAAAGTATTTAAAACACTCATGTTGGTTAAGTATTTAGACACCTTGAGATGCTCTAGAGTTTGAGATGAAAGCTGGGCTCAAAAACAATGAATGGACTCATTTGCAAAGTGCAAACTAGCCCCATTACCTATAAATATATGATCCATACCAAAAACTCCATCTCATCATTTTCCTACATGTGGTGGCATCATGTGTGCTAAGAGATAGAGAAGGAGAGAGCTTGAGCTCTTGCAAGCACACACACATACACAGAGATGAAGGCAAAACTTACACTTCTTCTTCTTCACTTACACAATATAAGAAGTCTACAAATTATGAAAGGGAAAGTACAATATAGGGGGGGGGGAACTAGTTCAACGGTTTAGTGTGAACTGCTAATGAATGAGATAGATGGATAAGTGTGCCATCATTCCAGTAGGTAGACCAAGTCAATGTAGTTTAGCTATAGTATCACTAGTGAAGATATGCATATCCATGGAGGCTCGCGAGTGATGATGATTGTCGGTGATAGTCATCTAGGAGTAGTACATGTTGAGCTTGAAATCTCAACACTCCCCCTCAAGCTCAACGTCATTCCTTGTATGACAAGCATAGCTTGAAACCACCACATCTTTGCCGCTCTAAGGTCCTTCACGAAGATATCATCAACATGCTCATCTGTCATCACATGCTCAAGGTCGATGTCATTTTATCTCAAATCTAGATGTGAGATAGTCAAGTAGATCTAGCTATCAACCATCTTCCTGTACCTGGTAGCATTCTCAATCGCTTGACTTGCATCATTTTTCAAATTCAAATTCTGATCTAAGGGCATTGCAATTGGATAACAATCAACCATACTATACTTTTTCAGCATGTCCAAAGCATTTTGTCTTTGTGACAACCATACACCCTCATTTGTGCAAACAATTTTAATACCCAAGAAATACTGCAAGTCTTTCATCTCAAAATCCTACATAAGTAGAGCTTGTACACCCTCGAGCCTCTACTTTAGCCACATTATCACCTCCAACAATCAAGTCATCCACATATCCCCACAATTGCTGATTCATTCTTTTGTGCATACAATGAATGATCTGCATTAGATATCTCAAAACCCAAAGACACAAGGAATGCCACAATCCTCCCATACCAATCTCTAGGTGCTTTCTTTAGCCCATATCATTTTTTCATTAATGTACACTCATATTCAAAACTTTCTCCAAGTTTCCATTCAAGAAAGCATTTTTTATATCCATTTGTTTCAACACCCATCCTAAAGACACGACCACTACAATAAACACATGAATATGGTAGCCATATTGGATATAGGGCTGAATTTCTTGCTTAGTTTAATCCATACATTTGTGCATAACCCTTGGCCACAAGCCTTACCTTGTACCCGCTTACATTGCCATCAAAATTGTGCTTTATCTTGTAAACCCATTTGCATCCAATTGCCTTATTTCCTTTTAGTAGTGGCACCGACTTCCATGTTATATTTGCATCAAGGGCCAAATCCTCATCCATAGCTTGCCACCATTTCTCATCTTTGATAGCATCTTCAAAGCAAGTGGGTTATACTTCACGTGTGATATTTTTCATATGTACACAATGACGAGCTGCATATCTATCATAAGTCAATGTTTGCACGTGATCTCTTACTCTCTCAGACCTACATGGTCCAAGATCACTTCTAGGTGCCTTATTCCATGTTTGCATCCTTCTTGTACCATCTTTAGTCTTCATAGAAGGTATGCCAAACTCCTCATCTTAACTTAATACCACTCTGGTCACCATCATCATGACGAACATTAATATTTGACAGCTTAGGGACATCATCAACCTTTTCCTTCCCTCTTCTTGATACATTTGATGAGCTAGCAGGACTCGTTCTTTCATGCAACCTACCACTCCATGGCTTCTCACCATAACTTGCACTAGGTGAGCTCTTGAGTGTTTTCACCAAATGCAAAGTGAAAAGGGCCCCTCTGAAAATGGAATCACCTATATATACACCTTGTAGGACTATGGAATTTTGTATCTATTTATCATATGCAAATAAAAAAGGGAACCTCTCCATATACAATCACCTATGCAGCACAAGACATCACCTTGGAAAAGTTTATTCATGATGAAGTAGCTAATCAAGATCTCTTTGTGAAACATGTTGTGCTTGAAGGTGCTTTGTTTGGTATGTATACCAAATCTAGCACTTTCACAAAAGCTTGAAAAGTTCTGGATTAGCTTCTTACAAAGAAAGTAGTCTCCTAGAGTGCATTGATTATGGTGTGTGTACTGATGAACAGCCACATGGCTGTTGGTTTGTGCCAAGCAAAGGTGATCTATTCAAGAGAGAACAAGAAATCAGGGCTAGCTGAGAGGGCATGACTTTCCATCTAGAGCAAGGACATTGCAGTCTTCAATAGCTAGGTGGGTTACAGGTGACTCCTTTGCTCATCAATAGAATAACCAAGATGCCCATCAATCAAAAAGCATAAAAAGTGTTTGAGGAGCTTCTTGTCAAGAATGTTGTCTCTTGGAATGAAATGATTGCGAGATATGCCCAATACAGGCAGGGCCAGGAAGCTCTAGGCTACTTTCAGCCTAGTGCAAAGAGAGGGCAACTCTCCAAATGCACAATGCGTGTATCTTGAAGACAAGTGGCATTATTCAAGATGATGATATGGGCAAAATAATTCACAAAAATATTGCTAGCCAAGGGCTATTGAAAACAAAGGATTGACACTATGCCAAATGTGTTGTACATCATAAAGCACTCATTGTCAAGAGAGTGTATATGCTTTGCAAATGCAATCACCTACACTTGTATCCTGAAGGCATGTGGCATTATACAAGATGTTGATATGGGCAAAAGAGTTCATAAATATATTGTTATCAAGGGGTTGTTGAAAACAAACGATTGGCACTCCCTTGGTTGACATGTATGCCAAATGTGGTGTACTTCATAAGACACTCTTTGTCAAGAGATCGTATATGTTGTTTGATTCATGGTGCACTTGATGGAGGTAGTCTTGCCCAAGAAACTCACTTGGGTCTTTCTTTTGTGAGCTCACTTAAAGATGGTGCTATGAACAAGGATTTGTACAAGGCAGAAGGATACATGATGATATTCACGAAAGTGGGTTACTTGAAAATGACACATACTTAGCCAACACATTAGTCAGTATGCATGTTAAGTGTGGTGTACTTGTTCAGGCACACCAAGTCCTTGACAAGCTTCCTATTAGGAATGTTGTACCTTGGAGTGAATTGATTACAGGTTATGCCCAACAAGGGCAAGGCCAGGTAGCTCTGGGATGTATTCAATAGATGCAAAGATAGGGCCTCAAGCTCCACATGCAATGACCTACACGTGCAGCTTGAAGGCATCTAGCATCATGCACGATGTTGGTATGGGCAAAAGAGGTTCATGATGATATTTTTAGTTGGGGTTTGTTGACAAAAAACATTGTGCTTGGCATTGCCTTGGTTGACATGTATGCCAAATGTGGTGTACTTTATAAAGCACAAAAAGTGCTTGAAGATCTTCCTCTTCAGAATTCCGTCTTCCAAGAAGCTCTAGGCTGTTTTTAGTAGATGCAAAGCGAGGGAAGCTCTTTGAATGCATTTACCTACGCTTGTATCTTGAAGGCATGGGGCATTATGCAAGATGCTGATATGGGCAAAAGAATTCATGATAATATTGTTACTCAGGAACTCTTCAAAAAAGCACAAAAAGCACAAAAAGTGCTTGAAGAGATTCCTCTTTAGAATGGCGTCTTCCAGGAAGCTCTGGGCTGTTTTTAGTAGATGCAAAGCGAGGGAAGCTCTTTGAATGCATTTACCTACGCTTGTATCTTGAAGGCATGTGGCATTATGCAAGATGCTGATATGGCCAAAAGAATTCATGATGATATTGTTAGTTGGAGTTTGTTGACAAAAAACATTGTGCTTGGCACTACCTTGACATATATTCCAAATGTGGTGCACTTGAGAAAGCACAAAAAGTGCTTGACGAGCTTACTATTTGGAACGACATCTCTTGGAATGCACTGGTTGCAGGATACGCACAACAAGAGCAGGGCCAAAAAGCTTTAGGTTGTTTTTAATGGACGCAAAGTGAGGGCCTCTCTCCATATGCAATCACCTATGCATGCATCTTGAAGACATGTGGCTCTACCCAAGATGATGATATGGGCTTAAATATTTTCTTTGATATTGTTAGCCAAGGGTTGTTGCAAAATTGTCATGCTTGGCAAGGCATTGATCCACACACATCCTTTTTCTCTCGTAACACCACCAAGCAAGCAACAATAAAGGCAACACAAGCAAAAATGGAGAGCAAGAGAATGCGTTTTTTTTTTTTTTGTGATCTCACTTAAAGACTGTGCTAAGGACAAGGTTTTACACCAAGGCAGTAGGATTCATGTTGATATTTGCAATAGTGGATTACATGAAAAGAATGCATACTTGGGGAAAATGTTGGTCAGTATGTATGTCAAGTGCAGGGCACCTACCAGTGTGCAACAAGTCTTTGAGGAGATTACTATATATAGGATGTTGTCTTGTGGAACACACTGATCGTAGGATAAGCCCAACAGAGATGCAATCACCTATGCATGCATTTTGAAGTCATGTGGCCCTACCCAAGATGCTGATATGGGCTTAAATATTTTCTCTGATATTGTTAGCAAAGGGGTGGTGCAAAAATTATTGTGCTTGGCAATGCCTTGTTGCACACACATCCATTTTCTCTTGCAACACCACAAAGCAAGCAACAATAAAGGCGACACATGAAAAAGTGGAGAGCAAGAGAATGAGTCTTTCTTTTGTGAGCTCGCATAAAGATAGTGCTAGAAGGTTTTATACCAAGGTAGTAGGATTCATGTTGATATTTGCAATAGTGGGTTACTTGAAAAGAATACATACTTGGGGAAAATGTTGGTTAGTATGTATGTCAAGCGTGGTGCACCTCTCAGTGGGCAGCAAGTCCTCGACGAGCTTATTGTGCGGGATGTTGTCTTGTGGAACATACTGATTGTAGGATAAGTCCAACAGAGATGCAACCACCTATGCATCATCTTGAAGGCATGAGGCTCTACCCAACATGCTCATATGGGCTTAAATAATTGCTTTGATATTGTTAGCCAAGGGCTGTTTGTTGCAAAACATGTCGTGCTTGGCAATGCCTTGGTCCACACACATCCGCTTTCTCTTGCAACACCGCCAAACAATCAACAATAACGGCTACATAGGCAAAAATGGAGAGCAAGAGAATGAGTTTTTCTTTTGTGAGCTCACTTACAGACTATGCTAACGAGAAGGTTTTGTACCAAGGTAGTAGGATTTATGCTGATATTTGTGATAATGGGTTACTTGAAAAGAATGTATACTTGGGGAAAATGTTGGGCAATATGTATGTCAAGTGCGGTGCACCTGTAAGTGCGCAACAAGTCTTCAATGAGCTTACTGTGCGGGATCTCATCTTGTGCAACACACTGATTGCAGGATAAGCCCAACAGAGATGCAATCACCTATGCATGCATCTTGAAGGCATGTAGCTCTACCCAAGATGTTGATATGGGCTTCAATATTTTCTCTAATATTGTTAGCCAAGGGTTGTTGGAAAAATTGTCATGCTTGGAAATGCCTTGATCCACACACATCCATTTTCTCTAGCAACACCGCCAAGCAAGCAACAATGATGGCTACACAAGCAAAAATGGAGAGCAAGAGAATGAGTCTGTTGACGGCTAAACATTGGAAAGCCCATTTTGTTTCATTTAATTGACGGACCCCCAATTGTAAATACTTTTTGGGACTCAAATAAGTTTTCAGATTGTAATATATTAAATATGCGGATTAGCTGAACCCATGGTAGAAAGTAGGAGGTAATTTTGATAAGTTAGAACCTCCAAGGCTAAGGTATAAAAGACAATTTTTGTAACCCTAAGGACAAATTCTGAACGAATAATCTTTTGGGCTCAACTAAGCGTGCTGTGATTGTGTATTTTGTTTGAGAGAGTGAGTGAGGTATTCTTTTACTCTCTACGCACACTACGAAAGGTACATTGTGAAGGTGACTACACCATGACGTTAGCAACGGCAAGAGCTACGCTTTGAATGCCAAGTTTGCACAATTCTGCCAAGCGTGTCGTGATTGTGTGTTTTGTTTGAGAGAGTGAGTGAGGTCTTCTTCTACTCTCTACGAACTCTACAAAAGCTACATTGTGAAGGTGACTACACCATCACGTTAGCAACTGCAAGAGCTACGCTTGAATGCCAAATTTGCACGATTCTGTCATCTTTGTCAAGAGCTCCCCCATGAGCTTTGAAGTGAGTTTTCTCTCTAACGATGTTCCTTTTTGTGATTGTTTTATATCTTTGCATCCACGACGAGCTAAACTACACTTTAGGCCTAAGCACGTTGAGAATTGGTGATATGTAATTTTTGGCATGTCTTCATATCCATTTTCCGCACCAAGTGTTTGCAGCAGGTAGGGAATTGGGTTAGAGACTTTAGGGTAGTGTCCTCTAGGTGTGTAGAGATCATCCCTTGAGTTTCATTTCAATTCGAGAATTTTAGGTTATGTTTCAAAGAGTGTAGCCGTAGGTAAGGTACCATTTGTGTATACATAGTGTGCTTTGAGATGATTTTTCTTGGTAGTGATTGTCTCCAAAAGGTTGAGTATGTGATTGACACCCATCTATTTGTTTCCATATAGGTCAAGCTCCATCCGTGGTTGACATCTTGTTTGTTGGCCTAGTTCTCCATTTGCTAGCATTTGCAAGTAGTGTATCTTCCCAGAAACATTGGCGCTGTTGCCGGGGACGAGATCCCTAGGTAGGTGACCTTAGACTAATTCTACGAGGGGAAAGCTCATCTGCTTCACCAAAGTCTTGTTATTTTATTTTAGGTAGGACCTGGGAGTAGGACTCTTGAGATCTTAGAAAGGTTCTAGGGAGCGTGTGTCTTGCCTAGGTCTTTCATGGTAGATAGTTTTAGTTAGTTTAGTATAGTTGTTTGTGCTTGAGTGGTTGTGGTGTTGCAAACGTGTTTACTACTTAGTGTGTGGTAGCAAAGTGTTTTTCTATTCACAATCACAAAACCATATATGATGAGTAGGAGTAGTTGTAGATAGGACATGTGATTGTGATCTAGAGCTATTCATCATTGAGTTATTTGCTTGTATGCTTGTTTGCATGTGTAATATTTGAAAAGTTGAGTTCTAGGGATAACATGCAATACATAAGTTTCAGTAGACAATTGTGCATGGATGAGTGATGTTGGGCATAAAAGAGCACATATGCAAGAGATCTGGATGACAAAATTGCAAATTTTTATCAGCAGACATCATACACATATGATGTCTTAGGGCCTAGTAGGTGAACAAATTTTCCAAAACAGACTGCACTAGAGTGTTCTAAAGGGGTGTTTTACCTTAAGTACACCTTGAGACTAAAGTTTTGACCAACATTTTTTTCCTTAAAAGACAAAATCCGTGTGTTGAAAATGGACAAAGGAGGAAACTTGTGATTCTGTGCATATTTTTGCAAGGGAAATTGGTAAGAGTGCTTGGGAAGCAGTGTTGAAGACTTGTGGATGAGATCTGGACAAATATCCATCAATAGACATCATACACGTATGATGTATCAAGGGTAAATTTGACAGCCAAACTGAACCTTTCACTTGATACCCAAAGTCTGCATATTGTGAGAGCACATACACCAAGTTTCATCTCATTTGGGCAAATAGATTGAGTATTGAGAGAGTTTTACTCTTTTTGGGAAGTTTCTTGGTAAAATGTGGTGATAAGGTGCAATTTTGATATTCAAATTTTGTTGTTAGCACATGTGCATGTTGTACACATCAAGGGGCACCTGAAGGAGAAACAGAACTTCATTCTGACCACTTAGACATCATATGTGTATGATGTCTCAGAGGCATTTTTAGAGACCATAATTGACAACAGAACTTACCAGGATGCTCAACACCCCAAAGCAAGCCTAAGGACCAAGTTTCACCCAATTTGGATCATTTTTGGCTTAGTTAACCTCCCGGAGGAGCCGGAAGTGAGCAAGGCCTACATAGGGGAGATTGACCTACCTACAGGGGTTAGAACTTCAAAGTAAGCCTAGATTTGGACAAAGCACATCAGGGAGAGTGCATGATTCAAGTTTGAGTCAATTTTGAGAATTTGGACATCATATACGTATGATGTCTATATGCGAGTTTGGTGCTCAGATTGAGAATTTGTTGGTCCAAAAGTCTTCCATGTGATCCTAGCATTCCATCTGTCTTATAAAATTAGGGCTTGGAACTCATATAAGGCTCATGTATTTATATACAAAAGTAAATGAGAATTATTGATTTGACAAAGAATTTGCAGAGTCTAAAGTTTTGTATAGATAGCCAAGACCAAGGATCTTGCAAGTTAGTGATCAGTTGGAGCTGCAAAGTACTCTACCAGTTTGAAGAGCGGCTTGGAAGAGACACATGACATAAGAGCAACTGCAAGAATACTTCTAAGTTAAGAGGTTAGGGTTGATAGTTGTTTATGTGAAGAATTTGATGAATTTGAGATCTAGTAGGTGTCTTCAAAGAGATTGAAGAGTGGTACAAGATCAAGTTAGCTTAGTGTAGGCAAAAGAGAGTGTAGACCAAGTAAGGATAGATCCCCTAGCACCATAGAAGAGGTGAAGTGATACTGACACCTCATTTGCAGGATCATATCAGTGGATGGCTAACCAAAAACTTGGAGGTTTCTAGCAACAAGGGACCATGGGGAGTAGCACCTCTCATAAACCCTTAAACATGCCAAAATACATTGCAATTTTTCTAAAGGGAACCAATGCCCATGGGGCCCTGATGTATGTTAGAACAATTTGTTGCCTGTTTGGTTGGCAAAGATTGAACACTATTAACTCATCTATTACCCCCTTCATATTACCCATGATACGATACAACCATAGCGTTGATGTTCAAGGACGTCAATGCATTTGTATTGAAGAATGACCAGTGAGAGGATTAGTAGTAATCATGGTAGTGGATGATGGTGATAGGCTTTGAGATGAAGAGGAAAACCACTATCTCATTGTCAAATTACAATTGATATGGAGACAATGTAGCAAAAGGGAAGATGGTTATGGAGACTCGAGAAATACCTCCTAAACTCACTCTTTTTGGAGCCTTCTACATTTATGAAAAGAGGGTGGACTGGATGGCAACAATTCAGAAAAATATTGGGATTTACAAGCACGAGGAGGGAAGAGTCACCTCTTACTATCGGTGCATGGAACCCCATGTGAACGAGTTAACCATGGACAAAGTCTTGTACTTATTTTTGTATGATTCAATAATGGGAACCATATTTATTTTGTTGATAAGTATGGACAAGAATACGATCCAATTCACTCAAACAATGTAGGGAAAATGATAACGCCAGAATTCATGGCACATGCTTTGGTAGGGAAGCAAAATCCCATAGAAACCCCAAGCAAGTCTACAAATCCCTTCATAGATGATTATTACACCACAACACAATCAAATAAACAATCATTTCCTAACCCTTAGAACTCACAAACATCGCAACTATCATTTCAAGTGTGGCTTAAACAATTTGCAACACCAGACGTGAACACAAAAGGGGGTGGAGATGAGACCATGTCAAGGCTAGAAGCACCACCAAAACCACCACTCCATCAGTAATACTAGGATGAGAGTAGAACAAGAATGCTAAAAACGACCAAGACTGAAGCACCACATCAAGAATGAGAAGAAAGAAGAGGAGGTATTTGACGACTTTACCGAGGAATTCTGTCAAAGAGGGATAGCTCATAATACAGTTTGAAAAATACATAAGTTCAAGCAGAAAGAGGGAGAATTTGTTTGGAAAACAGCCTCAAGGTTGAAACACTACATAAAATTCTACCCTATAGAAGAGTTACCAACTCAATCCCGAATCATGTTGATATTTATCCAAGGACGAGGACCTTCAGAAGGATTTGCATATGAAGAAGAGATCAACTCTAAACGAGTTGACCAAGGAGGCTCTATACCTAGCAGAGAATTGTGCTGTCAGGGAACTACAAGGACTCGGATGATGATTCATCATCAACATAGGGGAGCTAAGACCACAAAATTGGCACAAAAGAGTGAAGCAGCTGTAAATCAAGAGAGACTTGTTGAGGAAGTGCTCAAAAGGATTAGCCCGTTTGCTAAGCCACAAGCTAAGCAACCTAAGTGGTGTGCCATTGAGAAAAAATGAACGAATTATGCTATGAAAGAGTGTTACTATAACAAGGAATATATGAGAGAGTGACAATATGCCCCACCAACCCAAGTAGCACCTGCTTAGGTACCACCAATGCCTAGGTATGCAATAGGAAATTTGCTAAGACCAGGAGGGGTTGAACGGCCACAACCAGTTTTGGGGCAACAACCACCGGGAATGAGACCAGTGGGCATTAGGTATGCACCCACTATAGAGGAATTGAAGGAACAAGCCTTAGTGTCTATGCTTGTGTATTATGAAGAGCTAAGTGAATACAGGGCTAGTTCAACATACTATCCACCCAAAGAGCCAAAAGCACCGGAACCTTGGAGTATGATTGGGAATGTTGGACCACCAACATCATCTCCTGCTGTAGGAGAAGGTAGATACCGTTTGGATGAATGCACATTGTTGTTCATATCCAACGATTGGGTAGCAGGACAAAGACCTGCCTATCAACAGAGAGAAGCTCCAAGAGCGCCATGACAACCTTTAGGACCATGCTACAAGTGTGGTGGTAACCACCTTATGAAAGACTATCCTTATACAAAGATCATCAGAGTGAATGTATACTGTTTAGATTGCAACATTACTCATTTGATCAGTGACTGTCCTAAAAATCCAAATAAAACAATGAAAACAACATTAAATATAATGAGGGCAATGCCATAAAGTAGCGTTTTAGAAAATGAAACGGTGATACCTATAGAGGTTATAACAAGAGCGCAAGCTCAAAAAGCAAGAAAAGAATCAATAATTGAGGAACCCAAAACAGATGTGCCTAGTTATGAACAAAAAGTCAACAAAACACTTGGAAGGCTTGCATGAAAGCTAGGAAGGAACATGAATAGATAGCCCTAGTGGAGGAAATTAAAACAAATTAGGGACAGATTAGAGAATCAAACTCATGTTGAGTTGGAAGCTCCAGATACCAGAGAGCCTAATGAGAAAAAAAGACAAAAAAGTGCAAGTTCGGGAGGATCTGTGCTATTGAAAAGGTGAATGAACCTCTAGATGCACTTATGAAAGCCTACAAAGTGCGGCTTCAAACTAACCAAAACCAGGAACAAAAATGGATGGCGTATCCTTACACATAGTTAGAAAAGCAAAGGTTGGAGATGTGTCAAAAACTGATCCAAATTTCCCAAGCTTTGCTAGAGCCACTAGCAAGCAAACCAAAGAGTTGGATAGAAGTTCTACCTCCAACACCGATAATCCCACCGAGGCATGAAACGGAAGGAACAATCAAGAATCACGTAGCTGAATTCAAAAGGCCACAAATAGTGATGAATACCACAGATCCTGCACTGAGGGCTTTCATCCTATGATACCAGAGGCCTACAGACAGGATGATGGATTAGAAAAGATTTGAAGACAAATACGAGAAGCAAATAAGGTGAACTATTTGAGTTAGAGAGTCAACCAAACTTGCAAAGGGGGGGGGGGGGGGGGGGGGTGTCTTTGGCCCCACCTATATAGAGGAATTTGAGGCAGGATCTCAAGTAGATATGGATATTTTCTCATATTGGGGGGATAGATGATCTGTATGATCTTTAGAAAGTCAACCTCAATCTTTGGAAACCTTACCCTCATACATGGGAGAGTATGAAGCAAAGTTTGATGTTAATGCAGTGCCATCTCAAAGACTCTCATCAAGAAAGGCTATGGACTCTAAAGGATTGATAGACATATTGTCTACGCCTGTGACTTGTATTATTATGCTAGTAGAGCTTCTCCAAATAAGACCAAACATGTGGGTGACTGTTCAAAAATGCTTGGAGAAGTTTGGGGTAAAAGATCCAATATCATAGAGTCAAGAAGGGGTCCGAGAACTGGAAAAACCTCAATTGAACACAAGACTTGTACCATTAAACAAGGTTGGAGAGCATTGCAAGGGTGAAGATGGAAATACTATGCTTCCAGCAGAATTCCAAAGTGTAACAACCATGGAAATTCTTGATAGTGGAGCTGGTACTGTTATCGCCACCAAGGAAATTTGAAAAGAATGTGGAAAACCAACCTTGATGTCTACTAGGATGAAATTGCAACTAGCCGACGGATACATGGAGAAACACCTGGTACTTCTTGAGAAAGTGATTATTACTTCTTGTGGCATTGAGTATGAGCATACCTTTGCTATAGTGGATTTTGGCAAGAGGAACATCTATGACATCATACTTAAATGACCATTCATGCGATAATTGAAGATGGTTCAAGACTGGGGATATGATCACATATACCTCAGACACATGAAAACCATGACGCACATAAACCTTAAAGACTATAGTTACAAAGACGTAAACCAAACCCCAATGGAGGAGTTTGATTGAGCTACAATAGCAAGATCGAAGCTTCCAACATGCCATTAGGTAAGACCAAAGAGCTATGGATGTGCAACACATTACATTGGGGAGTTTGAAATGGGAATAGTGTATTTTGGAAAGAGCTATTGAAGATAAGGAATACATTTCTGAACCTTTTCCTAAAGAGGCTCTAGAGCTATTGGAATGGACTCATATTCTAACAACCCTAGATGTGTGTGCTATTTTGGATGGCCCCACAACAAAATTATGTGACAATGAGGAATATGACGTGGTTCCATACTATATGGTCAATATAGTAAATGAAAATGATGAGAAATTAGTCTTGGAAAAACCTGGAGATGAGAGATCATCTGGTGAGTGCCGACAAAAAGGAGACATTTTATGACTCCCTAGAGCATTTTGAGAGAGTAGACGACGTAGATAATGAATGCTGTGATGACTCGATTGAACAGGAAGAAACGATAGCAGATGTCTATTTTTTTGATTTCCTAAATCAAAAATCTAGATGTTAAGAGTGCTTCAAGAAAAAGAGAGCTGAAAACAAACCAAGAGAGAACCCTATACCTAAAATAAGGGATAAAACACAGTTTTTGATGCTTGTAAAGGCTGAAGATTCTGTCAAGGACAAGATATCTGGAAGGTTCTCTAAAGCTCAAGATCCAAAAACAAAATAGAGCATAAGAATCCTACAAAAACAAACTAGCAGCTGGTGCTGAACTAACAAGAGCCGTAGAAAGAGCATCAAAAACCAATCGAATGTATTAAATCCCTTTGTATCAGTGAAAAATCCCGCAAAGTCCAAAGCCATTGTAATATTATTGATTGCCAAGGAGTCTAACGGGATTGAGGGCCTCCAAGTTTGTAATTATATACAATTTCTAAGCTTTGTATTGGGCCCAAATAGCTAGAAATCCATTCTTTGAACCTTGGCTAAGGTATAAAAGCCAACTTTTGTAATTAAAAATGTAAGTTTTTGGATAATGGAAGTAAGCGTTTGCTCCAGAAGCTCAACATGAGTCTGCTGTTTCTTTGATTCTTCATGTCTCTCTCGTACGGTGTTGCATTGCTATTCCAAGCATACCAACATGTTTGGAAGGTGAAAGCTCTTCCATTTAATATAAGTTTCTCGCGATGAAAGTGTGATTTAGTCGTGCTGTCTACAAGATGATTTTTCTATCTATGCACCGTACACGCACCAAAACTGGTTTTTGACCTTAGAAATAGGTAGAGCATGTATAGAGGAAGTTGTAGAGTGCTTCGGCCGTCAAAATTGATTGACCTACAATAAGCTGTTTATCTTAGGTGCGATTTTGTTTGAGTGTCAAAAATGGCATTTGAGTATATGAGAGCGTTGAGGATACTCCACTCATGCTAGGCATAAAATTTTGTTGCATTTGAAGACT
This sequence comes from Adiantum capillus-veneris, assembly GCF_014529385.1. NCBI lineage: Eukaryota > Viridiplantae > Streptophyta > Polypodiopsida > Polypodiales > Pteridaceae > Adiantum > Adiantum capillus-veneris. Next base: position 146,574,158 of record NC_140947.1, read on the forward strand.
TGTAGCTATCCCAAATCATTAGAACAAGCTTGAAATAAGGAAATTAGCTTTTGATGTCTGACACACATTTGAGACTGAGATAGGTAGGAATGGCTTAGACTGGGTTTTTTGAGAGATTAGCTATATCTTGTAGCCTCCAAGCACTAGTCGGGTCAGATACATCGGGTCAGATACATCCCACGGATTGACATTTTATGTCTGTGGTTCTCGCTTTGCTAGAATCGATATGGGGAGGCTTGGCAGCCGATCGACATTTTGGCGCCGTTGCCGGGGAAGAGGCAACCTAGACTAGAGAAAAACCCAAAGTATTTACTTAAATTTTCATTACTTCCTCTAGTTTTGTTTAGAGTAACACACTTTTTGACTTTATCACGATTGAGAGGTGCTTAAGAGTAGGGATACTCGGTAAGGACCTCAAGAGATTTAGTTAGTTGGAGTGATTAGGTAGAGGGTCTTTGAGACGAGCTAGTGGTTGGTAAGGACATCACCTAAGTAGGAAGTAGAGATTTCAGACTGAAGGTTGAACTTTTTACCTTTTGTAAGGTTTTTCCATGTTCAATAGGAGTAGGGTAAGTAGAAAACCATCAGGATTGCATTTGATTTAAGGTGCATTGAAGAAAACCAAAAAATTATGAAAGATATCTTAGGCGCATCGAAGATACACAGAGGGTTTCTAAGACAAACATGGTACAACTAAACTTGTAAGGTGGTAGACGACCTTGATTAGACTAATCCCTGTGATTTTGAAAACATTTGGATCACTAAAAACTTCGTCAAGCCCAAAATTGAAAAAAAAATGCAGACTTCAAAAAAAATTCACATGGAAAACCCAAATCATGCTAAACTTGAAACCAGGGTGTGGATAAATCCTAAAATTTGTGGGGAAAGCAATCTATAAAGAAAAAGATGGAAAATGTGTAAATACGGAAGAGTTGTATCTTAGGCTGGATGTTGAAGAGATAAGAGTCAGGCAAATAATCTTGAGCGTAAATCAAGGGAGACCATTAGAAACTATAGCGGAAGAAGTGCCAGACACTTACTCCGATTGAATCTAAGATATTTCTTCTTTTTCAACTCAATCTGGAATGGGGACCTCTCAAAAGTTCAAGCACATATTGAATTTCTTCAAGACCAACAAGTATGAAGCCCAAATTTATTTGGACCCAAGTGAGGAGTTTGCAGTAAGGATAGGCGACCATACCATTGATTTTGAAGAGGAGGTTATGGCAAACAAACAAGACGACCTATATGTAGACCAAAATGGAGTACACTATCGCAAGATACAAGACCCTGATTTAGTGGATAAATGGGGATTAGAGGTTGATACTCTAATACCAGATAAAGCTGTAAAGGAGGGACCTCCAGTGTTAAAATTAGAAGGGTATAAGTTAATAGATGCTAAACCATTGAAACACATCCCCACTGATAACCCAAGACTTGGAGTTTATTGCTGGCAAGAAAACAATATTAAGGATTTGGTATCGACTACCCATGCCAAATTAGCACAATTGACGCTCTTGAAAATTGTGTACATTTTCAAAATCAAGGAAAAGAGACTAACAAAACTTCCTGCTCATCTCTTTAGGGATTGTTACAACAATAATTTTTTCATGATGACTCTGAAGGATATTGAACAAACCAAGTACCAGGGACACTCAATTTGTGAAGTGATCATGGGAACCATACACGAAACCGATCGGGATATGCATCCAAATGCTAGAACTTATGATAGCATGGCCAATCAATGAGGAAGCGTAGCAAGGAGTAGCCACCTCAATGATTCCAATTGAGAAAGAAAGGCAGAAAACACCTATAACAGGGGAGGAATGAATGACATGAGGACGAGAAGAGGTCCACAGGAGTCACACTTACCAAATAGCTAGTTTGAGGGATTAATGGGAGAAACACCAGCTAGAAAGAAGAGAGTGGGTGCTAAACACAATCATAGAGTCAGACCAGCAAATTTCCAAAAGTGGCTTAAAAAATATAGCAGGACAGGGGACCCATATGACCATGTGGCTAGCTTCAGACACGTTTTGAGAGTTGAATGCATAATCGATTACCATACACAGGTTGAGGGATTTTGGATGACTTGGAGGGAAAAGCCTTGACTTGGTTCCAGACCATACCTCCTGGATCGATAACTGACTTGCTGACTTTGGCCATGAGATTTTATTGCAAACTAGGGGGCAAGACCACCTATGGTCAAGCCAATGCCCAAACCAAAAAGTGGAAATTGTCACAACTGTGGAGCGAATGACTAGTGGAAAAATGACTTTCCTAAATCGGATAAGCATGTAAGACCTTTAGAGACAGATTATGGAGCGTGCGGACGCAAGGGTGGACACTTTCTTGAGGATTGCCCTAGGAATCTGGCAAACAAAGGGAAAACTGCTTTAAACATAGTTCAAGTGGTGCTGAGTAGTTCAATCGAAGGGGAACCGATAATTCCTGTTCAAGTAATGACTAGAGCACAAACCAAGCAAAACAAACAAACAGAAAAACATGAATGGATCGGATAAATCTAGCAATTCCTCCAAAAACTCTAAAAACAAAGATGCAAAAGATATGAACTCAAGAGACAAAAACAACAAAAGGAGATCGAGGGGAAGATACGGAAGGAGACATAAGAAAAAATACAAGCTTCTTCAACAAATTTTAAAGACTCCAAACCAAAATCAGATGGATCCGTTCTGGTTGATAAAATTTACAAACCAATCAATATAGCTTTGCAAGATTTTCAAGGTGGATTAAAAGCTGGGTAAACATTGGAAAACCAATGGAAAAACTATCCAACACTTGAAATGGAAGCAACTAAATTAGAAGCTTATAGAAACCTGGTGCAAATCACACAAGCCCTGATGGAAAAACAGAATCCTCAGCAGGAAGATATAGGAGAACCAAAAGAAGTTGAGACCAAAATCCTAAGAGAAAAAGCTCAAGAAAAGGAAATTTTGAATTACTGGGAAAACGATGAAGTACAACCACCTAAGCTGGAAGTTCCTGATAGTAAAGAAGGATGGGATGGGGTGCCAATAGTTGAGGACTATTGGCCAAACTATCTGTGGAAACAAGTTAGGGAAAGGAAAGATGGGAGGTAGACTTTAAAATAAGCACCAATAGAAGAAGTTCGGTTTGACAGATCACCCATGAAACTAGATGAATAGTCTTTGTATGGAGATTGGGGATCGGAACAGCCAGACTCTACAAAAGATGAAACTTTGCGAACACTAATGTCTTACTTAGGTGAGAATAAAGAGAAATTAATGGTCTGCAAAACAAGAAAACTAGAGAGTCCAAGACAGACTTTGGATGTGGCTAATTTACAATCCATTATGTCGACATAAATTCAATGCACAATCACTTTGGCTGAGTTGTTGAGATTGAGACCACACCTATGGGGAGATATATAAACTACCATGGGAAGGATGCGATTGAAAGGAGCATCTCAAAAGAACCTGAAAAAATTACAAAAAGAAGAGATACAGACTAGACTTGTCAAGTCCGTACCTATGAATAAGGTTGGGGACTATTGTGAAGGGAATGAGGGAAACACGACCCTTCCAATACAATACAATGATGGAACAACTATGGCTATTTTAGACAGTGGAGTAGGCATAGCCATAGCAACCAAAGCTATTTGGGAAACTTGGGAAAAGCCAGCAAACAAGAATGAAACTGCAATTGGTAGATGGAAACATAGAGAAGACAATGGGCCTACTAGAGAATGTGATAGTCACCTCCTACGGGATTGACTACCAGCACACTTTTGTCATTGTAGACTTTGGAAACTTGGGAAGACTGTTTATGAGACAGATACGATTAATCCAATATTGGGGCAACGATTATCTCTACCTAAAACAAGTAGGGACAGTCACTCGAGTGAACTTGAAAGACCATTCTTATAAGGATGTCTTGAGGACACCAATACAGGAATTGGACTTTGAAACTTGTGAAAAAACTGAACTGCCGTCATGGGTACATAAAAACACTTTAATTTGGATGTGTGGTGATTCCCAATCGGGAAGCTTACGAAAGGAATACCGCTTTTTGGATAGAGATGTAAATGATGTAGATTACATACTAGAACACAAGCATACCAACGCATTTGCATGTGAAAGCTCTTCTATTAAGCATAAGTTTATCGCGATAAAAGTGTGGTTTTAATCGTGCTGTCTACAATCTAATTTTGCTCTCTATGCACCATACATGCACCAAAATTGTTTTTTGACCTTAGGAATAGGTAGAGCACGTTTAGAGAAAGTTGTAGAGTGCTTTGGCTGCCAAAACTAACTGACCTAAAATAGGCTGTTTATCTTAGGTGCAATTTTGTTCGAGTGTCAAAAATGACAATTGAGTACAGGGGCACGTTGAGGATACTCTACTCATGCTAGGCATAAAGTGTCATTGCATTTGAAGACTTGTAGCTATTCCAAATCATCAGAACAAGATTGTGGTAAGGAAAGTAGCTTTTGATATCTGACACACATTTGAGACTGAGATAGGTAGGAACAGCTTAGACTTGGGTTTTTCAAGAGATTAGCTATCTCTTGTAGCCTCCAAGTACTAGTCCGGTTAGCTACGTCCCACGGATTGACATTATATATATGCGGTTCTCACTTTGCTAGATTCTCTCTCTCTCTCTCATACGGTCACCACTACCATGCCAAAAATAGCAAAGTAGTAGCTTAAAAAAGGATCTCTCTCTCTCTCTCTCTCTCTCTCTCATACGGTCACCACTACCATGCCAGAAATAACAAAGTAGTAGCTCAAAATAGGATCTCTCTCTCTCTCTCTCTCTCTCTCTCTCTCTCTCTCTCTCTCTCTCTCTCTCCATTTTTGAAAAGAAAAATTAGAAAGAATCTTTTAAGATTCACTCTCATCCCTCATGCCAGAAATAGAAAAGTACCTCTCTCTCTCTCTCTCTCTCTCTCTCTCTCTCTCTCTCTCTCTCTCTCTCTCTCTCTCTCTCTCTCTCTCTCTCTCTCTCTCTCTCTCTCTCGTCCCATGGTGCCGTTGCTTTTCAGATTTGCCATGGCGTGCCACGTCCTCTACGCCTCTCTCCAACGTCGCACCCTTCGACTTCGAAGAAGGCAATCCTGTTATGGTGCCATCCCCATCTCTTTCTAGCACGCAAAAGGCCCCCATTATCCATATTGGGTCCGTCTCTCTCTCTCTCTCTCTCTCTCTCTCTCTCTCTCTCTCTCTTTGAGATGGTTGGAGAAGAAGGGTCAGCCAAGGCGAGGAGCATTTGAGTATATTTTTGAATGCAATGATCTATTAGTCTGCTAAACTGGAGGTACCTCTTAGCTTAGAGAGCTCTGTTGGCCGCTTTCTTGGGTCCCATACAGCCTGCCAACAACTGGTTTTGCAATGGTTTCATGTGAGCATTTTATCAGTGAATTGCTATGGAAAATGGCGCAGGAACCGAGCCGTAGATAGAGTTCCAATAGGGAGAGGGTAGCCTATAAAAAATGATCCTTATATGTACCCTAATTGTGACCGTTCCTACTTCATCTTTCCATGCGTATGAGTGTGTGTCTGAGAGAGAGAGAGAGAGAGAGAGAGAGAGAGAGAGAGAGAGAGAGAGAGAGAGAGAGAGAGAGAGAGAGAGAGAGAGAGAGAGAGAGAGAGAGAGAGAGAGAGAGAGAGAGGTAAAAGGGCAAGTAGTTGACTGGTGCGGCAAGGGGCAGCAGTGGATAGGGGTGGCGGTAGGTGAATAGGGGCCAAACAGTCGCGACAAAAGTGAACAAGGAGTTGTATGTGGCAGGACTAAGCGACCTAGTGTAACACCACCAACATCAACACAAAGGGAGGGCGGCGATGGATAGTTGTGTGGCGATCATATTAGACTTCAAAGGCAATAGCGGGTAGGGTTTGCCTCTATGAGCACGATAGGTTAGGGTTTTCGTAGGGCAAAAGGGGGGTTTTGCTGCAAAAGACTATGTTGTGTGTGACTCGTGCTCTGAGGCAGAAGGTGTTGATGGAGTGTCACAATCCTCCTTATGTTGGGCACAGGTATTGGGGGATACTCCTATTGGCCCCATCTCAAGAAGGATGTGACCAAGTTTGTGTGTACTTTTATGGTATGTCAAAAAGTGAAGTACGACAGGCGCAAAGTGATGGGATTCTTGAAGCCTTTACCGATTCCAAATCTCCCTTGGGAGAGCATCGCAATGGACTTTGTTTTTTATCTTCCCGACACTCATAGTGTGCGTGCCGACATATGGACTATAGTGGATACGTTTAGCAAGTAGGCTCATTTTGTACCAATAAGGTTTTGCATATTTTTCAAGATTTTTGGATCGAACAATGTGTACTATGTTAAGCCTAAAGACTTAGTTCCCCACACCTTGTGATATAAAAATAATGAACAAAATTAATTTTTTATTAATCAAGGCCAAGTTAAATTCTATCTATCGAGTTCATAATAGAAATACATTAAAAACATGCATGTTGACGAAGCCATGATCAATGTGTAGATCACTCGTCTATTTGGATTTCACATGCATCATAACCATAGCTAGCCTGGAAGGTGGACGAATTCAAAATCTCTTCTAGATCTTGATCTAGAAGAAGACTGCCTACCAATATGATGAAGAATCCAAGTTAGGCTTATGAGAGATCTAGTAAAAACACTTATTGTACCCTATCTTCCATATAAAATTTTGTTGTGATTCAGCCTCGTGTTTAATAGCTTGCCATCCGATACGCTAGTTCCAACGCTTTGCACGCTTTGTCGCTTGTGCTGCTGCTCCTACCTAGTAGAATTCACACCGTGGTCACATCTCTCCTTTTCTCCCTTTTGTTGAGATGTCAAGCTCTACATCATGAGCTGGCATCCACTACGGGTCTTGGCCGCTTACGACATTTACTCACTGGCGCGTTAGGTGACCGACGCGGAGGATCTCTGCCAGTGATTCTACAGCTGGACTACACTTATAGTGCCAGACTAGTACGCTTCTAGCGAGTTCACAATTAGTGACCGCATGTACATATGTGCTACTTTTTAGTTTTAGCACTTAGTCATTTTGTACTCTCTTTTCTGTGAAGAAGAAGAAGAAGCTTTCCATCTCTGTGTGCTTTGTGATTGTCTTGTGTATCTCTCTTGCATCCTCATTCTTTACATGGTATCAGAGCCTGGTGCAGGCAAGAGAGGCTAAGAGAGCAAGAGCATCACAATCCCTTCGTTCGCAATCCACGACCAGATGCCGTGTTTTTTGCACAAGTTTCTGAACAGGTCTCGAAAGTGAAGTATACAGAGATTTACTGTACAAGTACAGTGGTTGTATGTACGCTTGATTGTGGACACTCGTTGAGTGTAGAAAGCGTTACAGGTACCACGATAGCAGGTTCAACAGATTTGCAGGTTTTTGCAGATTGCAGCTATTTTGTCTTAGTGCTTCAAGATGTCTGACGGTTTCAGTCAGATTGTTACTGAGAAGCTTGAGAAAAATAACTACCCTGCATGGAAGTTCAGAATAACAAATTTCCTAAAAGGAAAAGGTTATTGGGACTATGTAGAAGGAGACAATGAAAAGGAACAAGAGATTCCCGAGGCAAAGCTACAACAGAACAAAGGAAAGCTTTGAGGGACTGGCAACAAGGTCAGAGAAAAGTGATGTATTGGCTTTCTATGAGAATCACAGATGGCATGATGGGCTATCTACAGGATGCTGAAACCCCCGCCATTGCATGGAAAAACTTAGGTAGAGTGTTCGAGGTGAACACCAAGGCCAGGAAGCTTCAACTAAAGTCGGAGCTAAATCAGGTTAAGAGGAACAACCTCTCAATCAATGATTATGCCTTGAAGATCAAGAGTATCATTGAGGATCTTGGATCTATTAAAGTCTCAGTGGAAGACGATGAAATTGTCCGTGCATGCTTGGATGGTCTAGGAGATGAGTATGTACATTTTAGGTCTTCCATGAATACAAGAGACGACATCCCCGTGTTCCAAGATTTGATTTCTATGCTTATTCTTGAGGAGAAGAACCTTGACACATCTTCTTCTCATGGCAGAAATAATTATGAACAGGCCTTATTTTTTAACTCCAACAGAGGTAGAGGTAGAGGTCGTGGTCGAGGCCCAAGGGGTTGCAGGGGCCAATTTCTGGAAGGTCAATCAAATCAAAACAATACAGGTGGCAGGGGAAACCAGTCTCAAGGCAGGGGGAGTCAAAGAGGTCGTGGTGCAGGATTAAGCAGGCAGCAACATACTCCAGATAGCAGAGAATGTTGGACTTGTGGTGAAAGAGGTCACATGTCACGTGACTGTCCAAAGGGAAAAGCAAGTGGAAAGAGAGAACAGGGCAACTATGCATCTACTAGACGAGATACAGATGACAGCAAAAACGAGCGCATGTTTGTTATGCAGCATGTAATGAATACAATGACTGCAGAGAATTCCACCCAAGATGATGTTTGGTATGTGGAGTCAGGTGCCTCTAATCACATGACGTCTCGTGGAGAGTGGTTTAGAGATATGCGCAAACCAGATGTGTCAGGCTATGTACAGACAGGAGATGACACAGCTCACCCCATTGCTCATGTAGAGGACATACCTCTAAATACGAAGAGTGGGAAATCAAAGTACTTAGAAGATGTACTTCATGTCCCAAACATTACAAAGAATCTTGTTTCTGTTGGACAAATGGTTGAGCAGGGTTTGCAGGTTCGCTTCAATCCAAATGGCTGTTATGTAGAAGATTTCCAGAATGGCTGTAAGCTGATCACAGAGGGCAAATGTGTGGGCAGAATGTTTACACTGAATGTAGACATGCCTGAGGTAAAAGCTGCATTATTTGCACAGAGCACAGGTGTTGTGGTTGATGTTGACATTTGGCACAAACGCATTGGCCATGTCAATGAGCAGAGATTGCGCAGCATGCAATCAAAACAGATTGTAAAAGGTTTGCCCAAATTCAAGGTGGATGGTATGCATAAAGTGTGTGCAGCATGCTAGTTTGGAAAACAGTCAAAGGGCTCATTTCCACATGAGCGCAATGTATGTAAAAATCCACTTGAGGTTGTGCACACAGATGTTTGGGGTCCAACCAATACTGCAAGTATACATGGTTGCAGGTATTATGTCTCTTTCATTGATGACCATACAAGGAAAGTATGGGTCTACTTCATGCGTAACAAAAGTGAAGTGTTTGGTCACTTTCAAGACTTCAAAGTCATGATTGAGAAGGAGACAGATATGCAAATCAAGACATTGAGGTCAGATGGAGGGGGAGAGTACTTCTCCAATGATTTTTCAGATTTTCTGCAAATGCATGGTATACGCAGGCAGTTTACATGTAGATATACTCCACAACAGAATGGGGTCGCAGAAAGGAAACACAGGCACATTGCAGAGGTTGCACGTGCATTGATGAATGAGAAGAACATGCCTCATCATTTCTGGGCTGAAGCCGTAAATACAGCTGTGTACATTATGAACAGGACACCTACAACTGCAGTGCATGATGTAACACCTGAGGAAAAGTTTACAGGTACAAAGCCTGATTTGGCACACTTGAAAGTGTTTGGCTGCATAGCTTACGTGCATGTACCAGATGAGTTGCATAGGAAATTGGATCCTAAAGGAGAGAAATGTATTCTTGTGGGATATTCCCTTGAATAAAAGGGGTACAGGTGCTACAATCCTACTACACGAGAATTACAAGGGAGCAGAGATGTAGTCTTTGATGAGATGAGCAGCTGGTACAGTAATGCACATGGCACTATTGGGGCTGATGTAAAAGATGATGTGGTTGTACAAAATGTGAGGCCACAGTCACAGGTTTTGAGTGGACCACAAGAGTCCTCTTCTCGTGGCTGTGTTGAGAAACCATGGAATGGTAGACTACGTACGCAGGTTACTCCACCAACAGGTATAGGGAATGTATCATGAAAAGGAAAGGAAAAGGTTGATGAACCTCCCTTTATGGCTGATGCATCATCAGGTTTTTCACATATAGACATGGATTCAGATGGTTCTGAACAAAGTCTTGATGAGGAATTTGGAATTCCGGCTGTCAGGACACCTGGTGTAAGGAAAGTACAAGAAGATGCTAGAGGGCAAAGGAGTGACCCAGGACCGCGCAGATCTAATAGAGTCAGAAATCTAGTTCAGAAATTGACTTATGATAGGCATCTAGCGCATCACCAAGCCTACATGGCTAAGGTGATACAGGATGTGGAGCCCACATGTTTTGAGGATGCAGTTGGAAATGTGCATTGGGATGATGCAATGAATGAAGAGATGGCTGCATTGGAAGCAAACGACACATGGGAGTTGGTGCCATTGCCAAGTGGCAAGAAAGCTATTGGCTGTAAATGGGTGTATAAAACCAAGCATAAGGCTGATGGTAACATTGAGCATCACAAGGCAAGGCTGGTCGCAAAGGGTTATGCTCAGACGTATGGCATAGACTATGAGGAGACCTTTGCTCCAGTGGCAAAGATGACGACTGTGAGAGCTGTCATAGCAGTGGCTGCATCTAGAGGATGGATTATGCATCAAATGGATGTAAAGAATGCCTTCTTGAATGGTGAGTTGCAAAAGGAAGTGTATATGGATCAGCCACCTGGTTATGTCGATCCAGGTTACCCAGATTATGTATGCAGACTTCTCAAAGCTTTGTATGGTTTGAAGCAGGGCTCTAGAGCATGGTATGACAGGATTGCCAAGTATCTTGTCAGTATTGGTTTTAGGAGAGCTCATGCTGATCATTCACTCTATGTACGTGAGAGTGATGTGGGGATTGTGGTCATTACCATATATGTAGATGACCTTATTATTGTTGGTGACAATGCTATGGAGATTGACCATGTGAAGGGTCTTCTCAAACAGGAGTTTGAAATGAAAGATTTGGGTGAGTTGCGCTACTTTCTTGGCATTGAGGTGATCAGGACTCCGGAGGGTGTATGGCTGTCACAGAGACAATATGCTTTGGACATGTTGTCAAAGTATGGTATGGCTGATTGTAAGCCAATTTCTATTCCCTTGGATGTGAATGCAAAGCTAAGTGCAGAGAAGGGTGATGTTGTTGAGGATGCCAATATGTACAGGAAGATTGTGGGTAGTCTAATCTACTTGACTATCACGAGGCCAGACTTGAGCTACACAGTAGGCTTGGAGAGTCAGTTCATGCAGCTTCCAAGGAAGCCACATTTGGATGGAGTACGACGCACACTTCGGTATGTGCAAGGGACTCTTGACTACGCATTGTTCTATGCAGCAGATGCGCCATTAGCATTGTATGGGTATACAGATGCAGATTGGGCAGGTAGCATTGTTGATAGGAGATCTACGAGTGGCTTCATGTTCTCTTTTGGGAGTGCTGCTGTTACTTGGAGCAGCAAAAAGAAGCCTACGGTTGCTTTATCGAGCACAGAGGCCGAATACAAAGGTGCAGCAGTTGCGGCGTGTGAGGTAGCTTGGCTACGCACATTACTTGAGGAGTTGGGAGTGCAGGTGGACTAGCAGATTTTCATCCATTGTGACAACCTCAGCAGCATGAAGTTGGCTAGGAACCCAGTGTTCCATGCCAGGACCAAACACATAGAGGTCCATTACCACTACGCTCGAGAGCGAGTGTTGGCGGGCGACATGGACTTGGTCTACGTCAACACAGAGGAGCAGATAGCGGATATCTTTACCAAGGCCCTCGGAGCTGAGAAGCTTCGACGTTTCCGGACTATGCTTGGACTCTGCGACATGCAGAGCTCGAGGGGGAGTGTTGAGATGTCGAGCTCTACATCATGAGCTGGCATCCACTACGGGTCTTGGCCGCTTACGACATTTACTCACTGGCACGTTAGGTGACCGACACGGAGGATCTCTGCCAGTGATTCTACAGCTGGACTACACTTATAGTGCCAGCCTAGTACGCTTCTAGCGAGTTCACACTTAGTGACCGCATGTACATATGTGCTACTTTTTAGTTTTAACACTTAATCATTTTGTACTCTCTTTTCTGTGAAGAAGAAGAAGAAGCTTTCCATCTCTGTGTGCTTTGTGCTTGTCTTGTGTAGCTCTCCTGCATCCTCATTCTTTACACCTTTCACATCATTTCATCAATTTTGCATTAATGAAGCGTGCCAAAAAAAAAATCCACACCTTCTAGATCTTTCACCCACCACATGTCCTTGCCCCAATTCCAAGGCTCACAAGCCATCCCAAGATTTTCCTTTTGCTTTCCCTAGAAGGTATCTCATGAGATACCCATTAACAAGACCATTTTGGAAAATTTCGCGGAGTACCTACTAGCTAAATTTGTTGTGTACTAGGACTTTATATTTTGTTTTTAGCACTAGTTTATGTCAATAGACCTTGATGAAATATTCTTATTCTTAAGCCCCAAATACCGCTAACACCATAAGTAATAACAACCTTGATGGTAGTGAGTGAATAACAACATTGAGGCTTATTAGTGGTCCTTGTAACCATCAATACAATATCTATACTATATATAATTGAGCTTAAAATTTTCCCAGAAGGAGAGGACATCCATGTGTCACTCTCTCCTTCATTTCAAGAGCCATAAGAAACATTTGGTTTGAAATGTAAAAGTGAAGGGTAAG